>NC_081189.1:69834615-70531282 GCF_902713425.1 Acipenser ruthenus
AGACATGGAAATGAAGTAGTGGAAGAATGGAAAGTTGAGCAGAGTGGTTGCATCTCAGTTGGTTTTTATTGTGTTCCTGTTTTGAGCGGGGATGATTTTCATTTTCAAAGCAGTACTGGGAGAAGTATTTCAGCTGCTCGGCCTAAAAGCAACATGCATTCAGTCTGTACAACTGAAGACCACCTGCTCCAGAAAGTTCTATTCCTGGTTTTGACTTTTGTGAACTTTCCTGTGACGTCGATTTTAAAACTGCACTTTTTTTTGTAATTTCATAAATGTACTATTTTTGTAATGGGAGTGATAGAAAACTACTGAACCACAGCAGGGCTGACCATGATGGACACTAAGAAGGATGTGTGTTCTCCATAGATGCCAGGTGGGGATCTTACCATGGTAGGATAAAATCCTGGTAAATAACCAACAACAGCAAATTAAATATTGTAAAGATTGAACACATGCAGCATATGTGATTTGAGATCAAGTTATTTCAGTCAGCCTGTCCTTATGGCTTCTGAAGCTTCATGGGAATGCTTTAATGAAAGTCCCCTACTGAGAGCTCTGTTTTAAGTCCCGAGGTCTCTGGATTGCAGCCCAAGCCCTACAACTCGGGTGTTCTTGGCATGTTCTTATCCCTGTAAACAGAGTAAAATGTTCAGCTGGAATCCCTGTTTCTCATATAGCAAATAACTAGGGGCAAGGGAGAGATGTTGAACCACATCCAAAACCCACACGAACTTCAGCCTTTTTATATTTTAAAAAAGAAAACGCTTTGGCTCAGATATGTGCTTTTCTGTAACGATAGTAATATCCAAGCCAGCATGCATCATCTTTGTTCTTAATTATTACCGTTTATTACATGGATGTGAATGAATGTGCTAATCTTGTATTATCTTTTTACTTTATCTGGTAAAAAACAAAATGCTGGCAAATGACAATGATCCCAGATTTTTTTTTTTTTTTTTAAATGTCTTTAGATGGCATGTACTGTACATTCTCTGTACATGTTGTGTTCCCTTTTTATCTTTTTTCTTTTTTTTTTTCTCATCCCAGCTGATTGTCCCAGCTCTGTGAAGGATGACACCTCGCTGGGCAGCACAGATTCTGTCTCCTCACAGTCTTCCACTGCTACCAATTCATCTACCTCCGGCAGCCCTCCAGAGGAAACCAAGAATCATTTCAGTACCAACGGGGGAGACCTCATGGACTGGGCTAGGTAACTACACTCTCAACCTTAACTACTCTTGCACCACTTAATTGGTGGAATGATTTATAGGGTTACCATATATCAGATCCTCAGGCACTACCCAAGGGGGTTGCTGACTGGCAGGACCAGTTTTTATTTAAGATTTAATCTTTCGTTGTGCAAAATGAACACAGAAAAACTAAATTTAAAGTAAACTGTAAAGTTTATTTCTACTTTGACAATCTGAAAATTATTTAAAAAAAAAAAAAGTAGTATAATGGTCTGCATCAAACATACACGTAACTTTTTACAGTCAGTACTCTATCAATCAAAAAAGTCTTTGCAAGATAACTGTCAGATCTGTGCACCAAACATCCCTTTCCTACTGTGCTTCTTTTTGTGCCCATGCATATTCTCTGCAGAGCGTGTCTTTCTCAGCGTGGTTGAAGTAGCTCTGAAAGTGTTTGCAAGATGTGTGCCTGAAGTTGTGCTGTACAAGCAGAATCCCTTTCAGAGACTCACCAGTCAAGTTGTTCCTTTCCTTTGTCCACTGGGTTTGCATCAGTGAAAAAAACTTGCTCTGCATTTGCATTGTGAGAGGGAACAGCAAAGAAATGCACAATCTTTAACAGTGCTGAGTGACATTTCAATGCATTTGGCCCTTTTTTGGTGTGCTAGCAAGTTCTTCATCACTTTTGCAACCTTCCACACATTTCTAGAGATTGCTGAACTGATCAAAGCACTTTCCTAAACAACAAGAAAACATTTTAAGTTTGGAAAAAATATGAAGTCAGATCTCTTTTTTTAAATGGTTGCATGTTTTGACACGTATGTATTTGGCTCGTTTAACAACGTGTGTTCTATTATAGTTGTACCAAACAAGTGTTTTATTTTTGTTGTTTTTTGGTGGACATGATTCAAATGTATTCAGTGCATACAAAAAAGGGTTGTTTTATCCCATTTCATTTTACTGTATTTTATATTACGCAGTGCATTTATTTGAAGTAAAACTAAAGGATTGCAGAGAACGCTATAAAGCAATAAACCCAAAGAGGCTTTTGCCGATCACGAATTATGCGCATTCTCGTCTTTCAGTCTATGAATGAGCCGCTGTAGTTTAAGTTCCTCCATTTAAAAATGTTCGATCAAGCTCTGATCCGATTTGTGATCCTGCTCTGAAGCAAGATCAAGTTAGGATCAGATTCTGGGCTCAAACTGAGCTCAAACTGAGCTCAGGATCAACAGTGATGCTTTTAGTACAACCCAATACGTCATAGGAGCAAGATCAAATCCAGGATCCAGTACAACCGGCCCCAGCGAATAATACAGCCCCACGCCATCTGCGCAGGCGCGGCACTATTAGGACATTCCCAGAATTGCAGTTCTGCACGCATTAGCAGCAGCTAAGGGGTGAGCCAGCGAAATCCCGGACATACGTTCATTTTTTGAAAATCCGCCCGGACAGAGATCGGAAGCCCAAAAAGAGGACGTTTTAGGACTTTTTATATTCATAATTTGCTTTGTTTTATAAAGTGGGTGTGGTCAAAAGGGTTTTTATCCAGAAATAGTTTTGGTGCTGCCCAGCCTGGTCTGTTGTGTCTCATGTAGTCAGTATTGTCTGTATTGCTGATTGATAACGATCCTGCCATGAATAGATGTCTGGTAAATAAAATGGTTTGTGTTGTAAATTGAATTACTGCCATGCCCCATGCCAGCAAAATCCCTTTGACACTAACTTGTAAGGTGCATGAAATCCAGTGCAAGCGCCTGGAAATCTGTTGATCAATTTGTTATTGTATTCTTGTTATGCATGTAGCATCATATATAAAGAGTAACTACAGTAACTGCACCATTAAACCATTTGCTGTGTAGCTCATTGGTACAGTAACTGCACCAATGAGCTACACAGCAAATGGTTTAATATTTCACAATGTGATCTGGGGAATTGGGATTTGGAATGGTAAGGCAAATCATCTGCCACATGGTGCAGTCCTAGTTTAGCAGCTGAGAATTCATTTTAGCCAAACATGTTTTCCCAGGTATAGCTGAGCTGGACAGTCTGGGTGAGGTGCAGCTGGAGGATGTTTTCCACTTCCCATTTGTAAGACTACTGACAGCTGTATAAAGACTTTGTCCATCTTCACTTGTTTGCATGTTTTCAATCAATCCCACAATCCAACGTGACTTTTACACCTTGCCCAGAGCATCCAGCAATGGTAAAACTGGATACAAGAAGTAGGACACCACTGCTTGTATCCTAGAAAAAATACATTCTTATAAAAATACAGTAAATATTTGGCAAGAGAAAATCAAGGGACTAAAGCTCATCATTGTTGGCACAACATGCCATTGCTATTGTCTTGCTGAGAAATACATAAAGATAAATTATTGAGATTGGCTTTTTAATGTTTCAGAAAAGTTTTTAAAAAGAAAGTCAATGTTGGGTACATAAATTTAAATCCATTAAACTATGAAACCAGTGTAAAAATGTATATATCTTAATATGTACTGTACCTCATAACATTCACATTGTATGCTTCATAAATGGTAAATGTTAACGTCAAATTTGAAAAACACCTTGTGCCAGGTAGTTTAATCAGTTCTATTCTATTTTTTTTTTTTTTTTAAATGTCAAGGGAATACATCCATGTAAGGTTCCCAGAGTCATTTATTTAAACTGAAACCACATTGTGTGCCTCATTCCAGTCCAGAGCCTCCAGCTGCCTGCAGGTGTGTCCGTGGGCAGCACAGGAGATTCCCTGCTCTCCTGTCAGAGGCAGTTTTTATTGGCAGCTAGCTATGCAGCTGCCAGTGAAGGATGTACTGTACCGTCACTTCCCAGACCACCAGTTAAAAACAATCCCTGCATGGGGTTGATTCTGGGTATCTTGCCCTCATCCTTGTTATGACGGTATGGGGTTAAGCATTAGTGTTCGGGGAGGTTATGTGTATTTATAATCCGCTGCCATAGCCACACAGCTGTATTCTATTATTCTCTTAGTAAAGTTTGATTGTGCAAGAAAAGTAACACTTTTTGAGGCTGCAATTTTACACCACCACACACTAATGCTGCCTAACTGACTATATATTTGCAGGGTATTATAAACATTGTATAATAAATGTGTTGGTGACCATGACTTTGATTTCTGACATAATATGGGTGCTGTATGAATAGCAGCAACCTTTTACCTGTATAATAACAGACTTTGGCAACGGTTAGCTGTGGTAACAGTTTCCTGATACTACAGTTCTGTTTTAGAAGGCATCTACACCAGATAATGACTACCTGTTTGGCTGAGACGGTGTATGAGGTTTATAACATTTGGTACACAACTGGTATTTTATGATTTTCCTCAGTAAGCTTCCATTGCTAGTGATGTCCAGTAAAAAGTAACTGTTTCACTGCAACTGCCTTATCAGCGATACAGATCATGTCCACATATCATTTTTACTTCAAAAACTATTTAATCAGCGATGCCATTACAATTGCAGGGATGCTTAGTTTGTTTTTTTAAAAGATTTACCATGTTTTTTTTTTTTAAAACCATTTTTTTTTTTTTTGCTATCCCTGCCTTACTTCAATACCAATGCAGAGAGAGAGAGAGAGACTTTTTATGTCATGCTTTCATAAACAGCCAGCTGGAGGGGGTTGGGTTGCAGGATCTGCAGTAATTTCCTGCCCACCCAAAAATATTACTTGACTGCCCCCCCCCCAGTGCCTAATCGAGATATGGAAACTAGCCACAGTTCCAGGGTGGAGCACTGCAATCCCAACATTGTTGCTCGCTGCACTAGCTGAAAGCCATCTGATCAAACCTGCCAAGGTTCAAAGACTCTAAATGGAAGTTCTTGAACGAATGGGAAACAAAATGGTTTCCTAGCTGTACCATGTCGGCACCCAGATCTTATATCGGCAGCTTTTTATGGCAAAGATTTGAAAAAAAGAAAATAAACTGCATGTGAAATCTAGCTTTTTGTCTTATGATAAAATACTCACATGTTGCTGTCAAAAAATACAAAAAAAAAGAGAACTCACATTTGTTGCCTATGTGTTTTAGGCTATGTGCTGTGTTAACAGCCTCAACAAACATGACATTTATTTGGATTGATCAAAAATCTAAACTGGATATTACTGTACTTTTTTTTATTGGATATTACTGTATTATTTTGGCATATTGAATTGGCATTATTAGAACTGGCAAAATCGTCCAGTTGGCTGGTGAAAATCATATTTGAAAACTGGGATTATTAAAGTAAATTAAGTTATCTCTTATCTCTTATGAGAAACTCCGGCCAGTTGAGAACTCTCTGGTTTCCAATAACAGGTTTGCTTCAAGGTACAGTAGTGTTGTTAATACATTAGGGGGGGGGGGGGGGGCACGACTATGACTAAAGGGGGAGTTCTGACTAAAGGGGGAGTTCTGTAAAAAAAAGGGTAGAACATTTTAATTTAGTTGTCACCCAGTTATTTATTATTTTCTCCCGATTTTAGAATGTCTAATTATTCTTAGGCTCAGCTCACCGCTACCACCCCTGCGCCAACTCGAGCGGGGCGAAGATGAACACACGCTGTCCTCCGACGCGTGTGCCGTCAGCCGCCCGCTTCTTTACAAACTGCAGGCTCACCATGCAGCCACCTCCAGAGCTACAGCGTCGGAGGACAACGCAGCTCTGGGCAGCTTACAGGCAAGCCCGCAGGCGCCCGGCCAGACCACAGGGGTCGCTGGTGCGCGGTGAGCCGAGGACACCCTGGCCGACCTAACCCTCCCTCTCCGGTTCCTAAACCCTGCTAAAACGGGGATTGCAGAAACCACACACCGGCCATGTCTTTTCCATACATTCAAGGTTTGCTGACATAAGGGGGTTTAACAGTAGAGTTTGGAGCAAAATACGGGAGAAAATCTGTCCCGGGAGATGTCCAGGAGAAGGATCTAAAATAGGGGTGAAAATCTGTCACGGGAGAAAGGTCCAAAATACGGGAGACACCCGGTGAATATGGAAGAGTTGACAGGTCTGCTCAAATTACAATTCTGCTGTTAGGATACTGAATTACCCTGGCAGGGTGGTTTGCCAGGCTAGTTAAGAGATCAGTGCCCTTCCTCCTCCTCCTCCTCCTCCTTCTCCGCCTCCTATTCACTGTATCCAATTCAAAAAGGAGCATTCTCAACATCCTACTAGCTTTGATAAGTAACATCTCCCCAGCATAAGATTTAAACCCAGGAAGAAGCCACTGACTAAAGGGGAACATAATGCATCTGTCATTCAAATGGTGTGATGAGAGAAGTTATTTAGTTGCAGAATATCTTTAGTCTTTTGAATCTCTATCTTTCTGGTTTAACTAATTTTCATTATTCCCATACCCAATGATTACAAGTGACGTGGAAGGTGCCTCTCTCTCTGGAACCATTCAAGGGTAGTTTAAAATGTGCTCTCCTGCAGATAGAGTATTACTGGTCTTTTGTAAATGTGAGCAGCAGCAGACACAGCCGTAAATGTGAGGTTGGCAGAATTATGGAAATGTTTTTGAAAGTCGAGTTTAGAATTACCATTTTTTGGAAATCCAGTAAGTCTATACTGTAGCTCAAGAGTCTGCAGCCATTACCTTATATGAAAACCAGTGCATGAAATGTATTCTAGAAATTCTAGTCCTTCTTAACATGTCATATCAAAAGTCTTAGACATGTTGCGTTTTTCTACTCTAATACATTATGAGCATCAACAATTTACTCAAAGCTTGCGCTAGTGTTTTCTACTATTATAACAACCTTGACTTGCATAAACAATGGAAAACATTGAGTGAAATAGCTCGCATCACTCTGTTTTCAAGGTCTGGTATCCAAAGCAGAGTCAACAAGTACAGAGAAACATCACCTGTAATTGATAAACCCAGGACTGGAAGACCTAAAAAGCTGTCTAACAAGGATGAGCAATACTTGAAGATAATATCCTTAAAGAATAGAAAGAAAAAAAAGAGTGTTGAATTGACAACAGAATTGGCAGAAGGCACAGGTGTTGTTGTCCATCCATCAATATATATATATATATATATATAAAAATACTATTAACTAAAAGGCTCAAAACTATAGATATATATATGTATTATGGATGCACCGAATCCAAGTTTTTAGGATTCGGCCGAATACCAAATCCATCTCAAAGATTTGTCCAAATACTGAACTGAATGCCGAATCCTACAAAATCTGTCAAGAAAACTGAAGGAAACTGTTGAATGAAAAACAGACTGGCAGCTACTAACAAGGGACCAGCACAATCTATAGTTTTGAGCCTTTTAGTTAATAGTATTTTTATTAACGAATGGAAATATATCCCTGAATAAGATTTTAGTTTGAAACTTGCACAATTTACCGCTAGCCTCCTCCTCCCACAACAGAAATGTCAAAATACAGAACCGTTTACCTTTACAAGAAAGGAGAGCTGCATCTTTGCTATAACCCACTATTTTCTTTAATGACGTTTCAACCCGTGTCAACTGATCTGAGAGCTATGAGGAAAAAATGACTGAGTGACCTGAATCTCTCTGCAAAGTAAAACCCACGTTGATTTAAATGCACTATGTGTGTAACACCTATCAAATAGGCTACGAAATAGTTTTAAAATTTTAATAAAACACAGCAGTTCCCAAATGGTTCAACTTGTATTGGCACATTACAATAACGTAAAATGTCATTTACTAAAGCATATTGTTCAACAACGTCTTGCACATCGGTCAGTTGTAAAGTTACAAAAAATATATACAGTCAAACCCATTTACAACGTACCTGGGATGAAACGTACACACTGATATAAAGAACCAGTATCATGGAACCGAATAAAATCTTATTAAATCCTGTTTAAATTCTCCTTTTTGTACATACTGTGATTGTGTGATGTGACTGCTGTGTTGCGTTGGGTGGGGGGGTATGTTTACATTCAGCAGCTGCGTGACGTGTTTAGTGCGTGCGCCACCAGTAATTTAGGGAGTTGAGAGCTGCAACAGAGTTCATCAAACGTGTTCTTGTTCTTGAATACCTGTTGTTAAATACAACAGTTACGTTCAATACCGGATTTGTGTCTCTTATTTAAAGAACTGCACACAATGGAGGGATGTATTAAAATGGGTGTGTGTTTCGGCGGATGTAGAATCGGTGGTTATTGAATCAGTGGTTTTTGGTTTTTATTCAATGTTACTTTGAGAAAACATAGGCTATTTACTTCAATCGTAATAAGAACCAAGTTTGTACTGCACTGCTTAATTCTACAAAATGTTATCCGAATCAGAGCATCAGTTCTACTCCTATCTTGAGAACATCAAAAACAGAGAATTGGCTTGGTATTCTCTGACCTTGACCTAGTGGTCAAATGTAAAAGGTTTCCTGCAATTCTTTTCTATGCCTTCTACCCCTTTCACGCAGACGAGTTATGACGGCTCAGAACCGGCACTGATGCAGCATTTTGGTCTGTGTGAATTGCCTATACCGTCACAGAGCCGTCCTATTTTATGCTGCCTCTGAACCACCTCGCAAGGTGGTTCAGAGACGGCACTGAACCATCTTACCTCCTGTGTGAAAGGCTATGCCGGTACTGAAACTCCATAGTGGCCGTGGATTGAAAGTCAACATCCCACGTGAATGCATGTGTATCGGATGTGTTGGGTTTTTTCGTTGTTGGTGTTACACGCTTTCATTTTTTTTCAAATAATGCTCTCCCACCATAAACCCAGTCCACTACCACCTTGACTCTCCTCCGGTTGCCCCTCCTGCTCTCTCCTCTTTCTCTTCTCTCTCCATTGCTTTTCCTCCTTGACCTAACAGCCACTTTTGACACCATAGAGCATGGCATTCTTCTTGACCACCCTCAGGAATATGCTGGGATCTCTGGAACCTGTCTCTCCTAGATATCCTTTTACTTATCCAGACGCATGCAGTCTGTTGTCTATGCTGGATGCAGTGGTGTCACAAACCCAGTCACTTGTGGTGTCCCCCAAGGATCTGTTCTTAGGCCCCTTCTCTTCAATATCTACATGCTTCCCTTGGGTAATCTCATCCGTCAACACAGCCTTATGTTTCACTGCTATGCTGATGACACCCAGCTCTACTTGACCCTGGAAGCCTTTCTGCCATGGTCCGGGTCTCGGCTTGCATTCAAGACATTTGAGGCCTGAATGTCTGCCAATTTTCTTCAGCTGAACACTAGCAAATCTGAACTCCTTCTAGTAAGATTTAAAACGCAACTTAAGAGTCTCAATATAGCTGCCCTGAACCTCGGAAACTGTCAGCTGCTGGCGTCCCCCACAGTACGAAGCCTTGGTGTGCTTCTCGACAGTAACCTCTCCTTTTGATGCCTCCGTGGTCACATCTTCCTTCTACCATCTTCGAAACATCTTCAAAGACCGTCCCTACCTTTCCCTCCCGGATGCAGAGATATTTTGTCATGCATTTGTCTCATCTCGACTTGACTACTGCAACTCTCTTTATGTTGGTCTCCCAGCACGCACCATAAACCGACTGCAGCTAGTTCAGAATGCCGCTTCCAGGATCCTTAACAGATGTAAAAAACATGATCACATCACCCCACGTCTTGCCCAGCTTCACTAGCTACCTGTAAAGTTCAGGATTATTTTCATAACTCTCCTGCTCACCTACAATGCCCTTCATCACACAAGTCCCGAGTACTTCCTCAACCTGCTGACCCGTTATTTCCCTGCCTGCAAGCTGAGGTGTCTGGCCTGCTTGTTATCCCCAAGCAAAAGTGCACCACACTTGGAGAACGCTCATTTAGCTTCATGGCTCAGACTCTTTTGAACTCTCTCCTAGCTTTGGTGCGTGACGCTCCAACCGTCGCTCACTTTTAAATCAACTCTCAAGACCCACTTGTTCTCTCTTACTTTCCATGCTCTTTAAGCCTGATATCGGCTATTAGCTGCTGTGTTGTTGCTACTATTTCATGTATTATGCTACTATATCATGTATTATGCATTTTTCACTGTATTGTATTAGGCATTGTTTTTACTATATATAATGTATTATGCACATCTGTATTTAAAGTATTATATGGATTTTGGTGTCCATGCATATTGTAAAGCTCTTTGTGATGGTGGTCCACTACGAAAGGCGCTATATAAGAGATTGCTTGAAATAGAATGGCTGATCAAGAACGAGGTAGTACTTTTCGCTCTCTGCTTTACACTCTCTTTCTCTTTAAATATATTGTATCATCGCCTTTGTAATAAAATATGCAATCTATATTGTGCTTGAAGCTCCTGCAGTTTGACATTTAGCAGGCTGTTGCAAACAAAATGCAGCCAAATGTACTACTTCGACAAACGACGGGGCCATTTTGTTTGGTTTCTGTTGCCATGAAAACGATCTGTTGACTGACAGGTTTGAAAGTTGTACTCTCATGATCCCTTTTGGCTGTGTGAAAGGGTTATGATGGCATTATCCCGGCACAGATTATGCAATTTCATGTGTATGATTGGGTATTTTAAAGAATTTTGTAGACGGCTCAATAGCGGCATTTGTGTGTGAAAGGGGTATGAGTCTACCTGTGTGACAATGACCTCCATAACCTACTTGGTTTGTGAGTTATGAAGTGTGAAGGATGGACTGATGGAGAGCATAATTTGAATATTCTATGCCACACTTTGCGGATTTGCAGGTAATAAGTACTCGGTGGCAGGCTAGCCTACGTTCTTGAAAGTGTTTTAATTTACAGTGTCTTGTTTAGAGGAGCACCCCTTTTGATATTATAGATATTGCAGCTTTAAACCCGTGGCTCCTGCTTATGATGGTGATGAATATATTGGCATAGTAAGAAAGCTGGATGTAGTGGGCAAGCACAGTATATAAAGCCAGTGTTTCCCGTAACAGATTTGTTTTTTCCCTTGGGTGCATAGGAGTGAGGGGCAAATCCGAGACATCTTATTAGTGGCCTTGTCTAATTCGCTCACCTGACCTTTTAGTGCTTTTCAGCATGTCAGGTGTGAGTGCCAAAAATATTCTTGGCATTCAATTAAGCACAATAACAGGATGGATGTTAATGGACCCTAAAAGCAAACGAGACAGCAGTTTGCAACAAAGTACTGTTTGTTTGGCATTGACTGCATTTGAGATCCCTTCCACAAAACACTGAAATTTGCTATTTGCTCCCTAAGATGGAGCAACTACTCTGCCATTTATGTCAAACATGAAGCCCCAGGCCCCTGCAGAACCCCTGCAGGCTGTATTATGTAGCCAGCCAGGGATATTGCTGAAGCATTCCTTTTAGAGAGTTCACATAATTCCAAACCACAGCATTTTCATACAACTGTATTCCTTGCATGCAGCACTATTTATTGTTTGAGATACAAAAAGAATTACAGGGTATGTCTTAGAAATAACAATCAATGATGTTGTCGTGATTGACTTGTACTCTGACTTCGCACACAGCCTAAAATTAGTTATAATAATAATAATAATAATAATAATAATAATAATAATAAATAATAAATAATAAATAATAATAATGCACTTCTAAACTCATTGGGCCCTCATAGGGCAGTAGTCCATAGTGTTCTGAGCTTTAACACTAGAACCGCCGGATTTTCGAACTATTAGAACTGCCACGTGGGTCACTTTGACCCATACATTTTAAACTGCTTCAACTGAAAAGTTTTATTCATGAACATCACATCTAACATTTGCATCACAGAAACACTGTATTTAAATGGAAAATTAAACATAAAAGGCTTTATTTTCAAAATGAGCACACATACAGCACTACAAACTGAAAAAATATAATAAAATACACATTTCAAAAGAAACGGGTATGTACATGTACCCGTGTACAGTTGTAAATGGGTATATGTACACACAAAACCTATTAAACAGAAATCACTGTTTTTTTTTTTACTACATATAAGAAAATATAACACTACTTCCGGTATGACGGCTCTATGGAGCGTACGCATCTGCCAGCTGACTGTTCCTGCATCCAGGAGCTGTGTTGTAAACATAGACGCAGTTCCATTGAACACTATTGTGTAAACACGTGTAAACTGGTTCATACAAACCTGTAAAACCAAAGTGTTTTTTTTCTAAAAGTAATATAAAAAAAGAATACATCACATACATTTCATATTAGGCACATCAGTTGTTGTTATCCTACCTGTCATTTCAGTTTGCTGTATGCATCGCACCTGGGGGGGGGGGGGGGGGTGTTGTACATTTGTTTTTCACAGAGCACTGTTTTTACCCCCTGCTTCCCCAGTATTTCCCGCTCAGCGATGATTCCATGGCTGAATGCTTCATCGACCACCACCCCAACCTCACCATCTCCAGCCGCCGCCTTCTCACCCGAAGGAACTAACAGTGACAAGTCGGGAGATAGGTAGGACAACAGCTACTGTTGGTTTGACCCAGCTCTGTCATTGACTGAGTACTGTCTGTGAGAAATCTCATCTCTATGTTTTGAGGTGTCATTAACCTAAAGTTTACATTGCTGTGAAAGCTCTACATTTAAACGACTGCTATACTAGTCCCCTCCATAGAAGCTGTGTCCCATTAGGATAAATGTGTGAAACTACGCATTTTAATGTCTTAGCCTGCTAGAAAAGTCAGCTTGTATACATCAACACATTTTTTCAATTATCTGGCAAAAAATAAATACATAAATAATCCAACTAATTAACACTATCATTAATGAATTACATGTAATATTCTAAATAAATAGTTCTTACAAACTGAGGTGTCATCTGTAATGGGAGCACAAGAAAAATATATGCCTGGAACGGTCTTGTGAGGAAATTCCCTTTCAACTCCATAGTTATACAGTCCAGCCAAACAGGCACTACAAAATAACCCATCTGACTAGTCCTGGGGCTGTTTTAATCCCAGTAATATGAATATATATTAACATATAGCCCTATTGGGTTTGGGAACACTGAGTAAACCACTGCCATCCTCACACACACACAAATGTGTACTACATAGTCAAAACATTTACTCATATTACCAGTTGCTCAAAATGTAATGATCATAGTTAAGATATAATGCTCATCATTTCCTAAACTAAGATTTGGTTACTGTGAGAAACAAACATTATGATGTGTCTGGAGAGTGACCCTTGAACCTTGGTCCCCTGTCCGGTTTTACTGCCATCCTAAATACATTCACTTCCTGTGGAACTACCAAAACCACGGATTGGAGCTTTTTCTTTTATTTTTTTTAAAGTGGGCCTGATGAAGTTTAAGTCTGAAATGGTGTTCCCAGTTCATCCAAGTCTTGTAACATTCCACAGTTCTGCTGACCTGATGTTTGATGTGTGCTACAGAGTACCACGTGTTTTGTTAAAATAACAAGAAGTGCAAAAAAAGACACATTTTTAATGATTTGTTTGCAATACAGTAGTTCTGAATGCTTTTAGTTGCTATCTTACAGTATTGTGCTTAGTTCCCAGTCATAAAAAATGCTCAAATAAAACCCACCCCTTTTTTTATTTTTCCAAATTTCACGGGGTCAAGCTACTTAACCATGGCTGCACCCCTGTCAATAAAGTGAGAATCAGTTTCCCACCTCCTCCTCCTCCAAAAAAATAAATAAATACAAATCTATAGCCTGACATGTTTTATTTATGAATTTGGAAGCTAGGTACGGACTTATCATGCCATTTTTTTAACCTACAAAAACGTGTTACTCATAAATAAACATCATTTTGATATATAATTTGCAGGCTTACCTGTTGATATAAAGTTGTCTGAGTCATGTAGCAGGAAAAAAGTGTTGCGCCATACAGAAGTTGATTGAGTTAGTTTGTATGCTGGCGCGATCACATTTGTTATGACTAATCTTATGCTATCTCAGGCATAACATAGCTTGAATTGAACAGTGGTGCAATCCTCTAAATCCTGCTATTACTGAATCGCCTTCATTTTTCAGTGTCACATACAGGAAAGCTAAAGCAGTATTTTCATGTGAAGCAGAGCACGGCTCGGAGTTATCTTTTCCAGTCGGAGCAATATTTGAGGATGGTAAGTAGTATTATCAATATTGCTAGTCATGCACTCAGAACTGGAAGCATATTGGATTTTGGCCGTACAGGAAATCGCATCTCTAATCGGAAGAAGTCTAAATGAAACGGCCAAAAAATATAATATTAAGGGCTTGCAAACAATTTGAAGCTGTTGTTGGGTTATCGTGAGAGAAACAGAGTGCGTGCAGATGTGTTTTTATTTAGGTCTGCTTGTGTATGACTACCTGTTTTTATAAGACGGCTTAAGTCAGATTCTAACTGCATAGCTGAGACAACACCAGATCTAGCAGTGACAGTGATGAAAACCGTTATCTACTCTGAATGAACTAAATCTTTATTTTAATTATTTGTGTTGATTTTAAATAAAGAAATATATTTGCAGTACTGTTAGACATGTGTTTAAAACTTGAGTGGTAAAATTCGGGTCCAATTTAGAATTGTACAAATAAAATACACTTGTGTGCCCGTCAATGGTCCTGAATAACTTTGATTAGGTAGCACAAATTACTTCAATCAATCAATATAGGTATTTCAACACTGTAGTTGGCACCTTTGAACAGTTTTTTGTTTGATTTTTCTATTCCGTACTAGAAGAAAGCTTTGTTAGACTTTCCTCAAAGAAACACTGCTTTCATTTTCTTGAAAAACCTAGCAGTCCTGGGTTGCCTTTTAATAATATAGAACTCCACCTGCTGCTTGCTATCTCACACCGACTCTGATGAAATTACTGTTCCATAGCATTAAATCCAAGTAGGGCCCTGTGAAATTCACAGGAGAATTAGAACGACATGACAAACATGCAGTTCAGTCCTAAACTTCAAGAAGTCTGTGTAGCCACTCCAGCTAAACTGATCAAAATAATAATTAAGTAATCAACCCATTCAATTGTGGCTAATTAGAAAACACCCCCTAATTATGAGGGACAAAAAGTATTTCTTTGAGAGCTTGCACTCAGCAATATCCACGTGGTGTGCTGCACACTGATGGGTATAACTTATTCTGAAAGCCGTAACATAAGAATTTATCAAATGTATAATAAAGTTGCAGAATTAGTAAATACATACCAAGCACTGGCTTAAGAGTTGCACAGCACAGATGGCAGAATAAGCAAACTGTGTAGTGTTAACTTTCCACAAAGTTTTGGAAAAATTGACGAGCTACTACAACCCTGATCAATGCAGAATAAAAACATGTTTTATTTAACCAACTCAAGTTTCTGAAGGCAGTGAGGATTTTAGACCCACATGTTTGTAGTTTGGATAAAGACCCCTCCCATTAGATTGTATTCCAGGGTTTGATGCTCACTGTAAATCAGAAATGGAGGAATAGCAACTATATGCAAAAGAAAACGTTAGTGGAATTTCTTTGACCAAATTTCGGAGAATTGCAGAAGAACTATTTCCCAATTTAGCAAGAAGTGCTAACATTATATTTGTCAGTTGCTTCCAATTCTGTGGGTGCTGAAAGACGTATTTCTTCATATTGACACATTTTCACAGAGCAACTTCAATACCTGAAAGAAGACCGGCTTAACCAACTGATGATGCTGGAGTTTAATAGTAATTCAATTTTTTTTGCCTTTCTTGCAAACATAAGTAACACTTCTACGGCCTCGTACACTAAACGGCGGTGTTTTGGACATTATACTGCGTTAAACTGCATGGTTTCATCCAGTGATTAACACTTTATTCACTAAACTTAATAGATGCAAAAATACGGTGGAGTAACCTTCTAATTAGCATACACCCTGTAACACACCGTATATACCATGCAGTATAGGCTAAATGGAGTGCCAATTCACAACAAGTTAAGGTGCCTCTGTATGAGATATCCAACTTGAAATACAATAGAATCTTATTCTCCATTTAGACACTTAAACGAGTATAAATGTAAGACGTCCCATGTACAAACAAATAGATCAATTAGATTAACACATTTTTATCAAAGCAGCACAAGAATGAATAAATGAATACATAAATAAATAAATAATATTCATTTGGTACTGATGATCGATCTACTTTCCCACAATATTTTTTACTTCCAATAATTAAATGGTTGATGTGTAGCTGCCAACATCTCATGTATTCAGAAACCATAATTACTCTACAGTAATGCCTGCAATAGTAATGTTAACCTGATTTAATTAAACTATTATTATTATTATTGTTTTTGTTTGTTTGTTTGTTTGTTTGTTTGTTTGTTTGTTAGCAGACGCCCTTACCCAGGGCAACTTACAGTTCTCACATAATATACACATTTCAACTGAAACTGAAATTATTTCCGACATACCTTTAATAAATAGGCTACCATTGTTCAGTTTTTAAACAGTTCCTGTCTCAATGAAAAGTTAATTACTGTTCCTTCCCTGAAAGCAACTTGTGCTGTCTGTCTGTCTGTCTGTTTCTTGCTGTTGCGTGCTCGTCCTATGAGCTCCCTGATACTGTACTAGCCATCACAATGCTAGCCTAACGGCCTTCTATACAGTAAAACTAAAGCATTGCAATAAAGCAGACCCCGTGTACAGGGAGATCTATCTCGACTGCTGCCCCTGTGTGGCAAAGCGCCCGCCCCTGTGTGCATTTGTGTTATGTGTATGTATGTATGCGTGCGTATGTTAATGTTGGTGTATAGATTGGTACACGGGATATAAACGGGTCTGTGTTTCACGTGTGTTTAAAGTGTAGATTTGTATTTAGGCACGAGGAGAGCACAAATCACTTCACGTGCTGGTTAAATGTAATATGTGAGCACGGGGTTGCACAGAATTAATTCACGTGCTGGGATTCAAGTGAATAATTAATTAGTAATTGAATCCCAGCACAATAGTATATATAGACGCACATTTCTTGCACTCAGGGTTAGGTGTTCAGAGAGTGGAGAACGGGTGAGAGAGAAGGAGAGTTAAAATCGTAATCGTAAATATAATAAGTGTTTTGTTTGTACTCACCGTGTTTGTTCGTCTCCGTTTCACCTGTGTGTTAGTGTTTAGTCGTTTTGTATGCCTGTTTATTTTGGCGCAAGTGCCGTGTCCTGTTTTTGTACTGTTAAACCTTTTTATTTTGTTAATAAACGCTGAGTGCAGCCATTGCACTCAGCTCATCATCACAACCACTGTCTTTGTTTGAATTCCTGATTCTGGTCTGACGCCACCCACTCCGGCCGTCTTTATGACACGTGGTGTCCTGCGTGGGATCGACAGCGCCTCCAGGACTCAGGCCAGAGCAGGAACCGCATTTTTTTGAAAAAAAAAAAAAAAAAAATGTTGGATTACAAAAAAAAAATATATCTAAATAAATAAAATGGGATGGAAGGAGGATAAAGAGGTGAAGGACAGGGAGGAGGAGTGCCGCCTAAGGGCCAGACATCCACGGCGATCTAACAAGCCAACGCCGGGGTGCCTCCTCTGCGACCAGGATCATCTGTTCGCCAACTGTCCCTTCCGCAGTTATGAGGAGGAGCCTGAGCGTCCACAGCCCAAGTGGGAGGAGCCTGAGCGTCCACAGCCCAAGTGGGAGGAGCCTGAGCGTCCACAGCCCAAGTGGGAGGAGCCTGAGCGTCCACAGCCCAAGTGGGAGGAGCCTGAGCGTCCACAGCCCAAGTGGGAGGAGCCTGAGCGTCCACAGCCCAAGTGGGAGGAGCCTGAGCGTCCACAGCCCAAGTGGGAGGAGCCTGAGCGTCCACAGCCCAAGTGGGAGGAGCCTGAGCGTCCTACGCCCGAGTGGGAGGAGCCTGAGCGTCCTACGCCCGAGTGGGAGGAGCCCGAGCGTCCTACGCCCGAGTGGGAGGAGCCCGAGCGTCCTACGCCCGAGTGGGAGGAGCCCGAGCGTCCTACGCCTGAGTGGGAGGAGCCCGAACGTCCTACGCCTGAGTGGGAGGAGCCCGAACGTCCTACGCCTGAGTGGGGGGAGCCCGAACGTCCACAGCCCAAGAGGGGGGAGTCGGTGCGTCCACAGCCCAAAAGGGAGGAGTCGGTGCGTCCACAGCCCAAAAGGGAGGAGTCGGTGCGTCCACAGCCCAAAAGGGAGGAGTCGGTGCGTCCACAGCCCAAAGAGAGGAAAGTCGGGGCTTCCATAACCCTAGGAACCAAGCTGCCAGCAGAGGGAGAATGCCTGCTGGTCCCACCTCCACCAGCAGAGGAAGAATGCCTGCTGGTTTCCCCTTCCGAGGCAGAGCCGCACCAGTCCCCTGCAAGAGAGGCAGAGCAGCACCAGTCCCCTGAAAAAGGGGGAGACGACATGCTGCTCCCACCTCCGTCGCCAGGAGACTACACGCTGCTCCCACCTTCACCGGCAGGAGCAGAGCAGCCGGAGCTGTCTCTGCCTCCGCCACCTCCACCGGCAGGAGCAGAGCAGCAGGAGCTGCCTCTGCCTCCGCCACCTCCACCGGCAGGAGCAGAGCAGCAGGAGCTGCCTCTGCCTCCGCCATGTCCACCAGCAGAGGGTGAATGCCTGCTGGGTCCCTGTCGACCAGCAGAGGGTGAATGCCTGCTGGTATCACTTCCCCCACCAGCAGAGGATGAATGCCTGCTGGTATCACTTCCCCCACCAGCAGAGGATGAATGCCTGCTGGTATCACTTTCCCCACCATCACGAGGAGAGGAGCGGGAGCTGCCTCTGCCTCCATCACCATCAGGGGGAGAGAAGCAGGAGCTGCCTCTCCCTTCACCAGAAAGACCAGGGCGTGAAGCTGGCGGCCCTCCGCAGCCCTTGCATAGGCTGCTGAGGGAAGCATGGGTAAGAATCGCCTGGTCGCAGAGGCCGAGAAGAGGGCCAACACCCGCATCCCGGCTGGTCCTGACTCCCTGCCACGCTTCACCCTCGCCTGGGGCTGCCAGCCGTGCCGCATTGCTTGGGGCTGCTAGTTGCTCCGCATCGCAGCAGGAAGTACTGTGGCCGGAACCCCACCAAGGGGAGTTGTCGGCCACGAAGAAAGTGGGGGAGGTCAGGAGACCTGCTCCCACTGCAGCAGTTTCGCTGCCGGAGATCGTGGGGGAGGTCCGGAGACCTGCTCCCACTGCAGCAGTTTCGCTGCCGGAGATCGTGGGGGAGGTCCGGAGACCTGCTCCCACTGCAGCAGTTTCGCTGCCGGAGATCGTGGGGGAGGTCCGGAGACCTGCTCCCACTGCAGCTTCTTCGCTGTCGGCAGTACTGTGGTCGGAGCCCCACCAAAGGGAGCTACCGGCTACAAAGAAGGGGGACGAGGTCTGGAGACCACTTTCCCCAGCAGCAGTTTCGCTGCAGGAGTTCTTGTGGCCGGAGCCCCACAGGAGGGAGCTGCCGGCTACGAAGAAGGGGGAGGTCGGGGGACCACCTGCCCCCGCAGCTTTTTCGCTGCAGGACGGGACCAACAGGCTGTCAGCCGTGCCACTACCGGCAGGGGTGCTGACAGCATGGCCAGCCATGGGCCCACTGAAGCCTCCCTTCCCAGCCCGAAACTTTGTCCTGGACTGCTGGATTTTTAAGGGGGGAGGTGGCCGTTGAGGCCATGTGTGCTGCGCACAAGGGGGGGTATATGTGGCAAAGCGCCCGCCCCTGTGTGCATTTGTGTTATGTGTATGTATGTATGCGTGCGTATGTTAATGTTGGTGTATAGATTGGTACACGGGATATAAACGGGTCTGTGTTTCACGTGTGTTTAAAGTGTAGATTTGTATTTAGGCACGAGGAGAGCTCAAATCACTTCACGTGCTGGTTAAATGTAATATGTGAGCACGGGGTTGCACAGAATTAATTCACGTGCTGGGATTCAAGTGAATAATTAATTAGTAATTGAATCCCAGCACAATAGTATATATAGACGCACATTTCTTGCACTCAGGGTTAGGTGTTCAGAGAGTGGAGAACGGGTGAGAGAGAAGGAGAGTTAAAATCGTAATCGTAAATATAATAAGTGTTTTGTTTGTACTCACCGTGTTTGTTCGTCTCCGTTTCACCTGTGTGTTAGTGTTTAGTCGTTTTGTATGCCTGTTTATTTTGGCGCAAGTGCCGTGTCCTGTTTTTGTACTGTTAAACCTTTTTATTTTGTTAATAAACGCTGAGTGCAGCCATTGCACTCAGCTCATCATCACAACCACTGTCTTTGTTTGAATTCCTGATTCTGGTCTGACGCCACCCACTCCGGCCGTCTTTATGACACCCTGGCACCGGCATTTTTCAGGACAGTAGAAGGACCAAATATTTTAAGAATTGGTCAGCATCTTTCTGTGCCATGCAGTAAGGCATTCGTGGAGCGGGTTTTCAGTTTCATGTTAAACCTTTGGACTGATGAAACAAATGATCTAGGTGTTGAAGTGGTGAAAAGTGAGCTTTGCATAAATTCCAAACCACATGTTCACATTCAAATGTATAGTTCAGAATATAGAATCGATGCAGTTTGGGAATAAAATAATCTCAATGAAGAGGTACACACAACACAGCTTAGAGCTTAAACACAAGGTAATAAAATTATGTTATCTCTCTAGATACCACCATACATATCTGATTCGGTCCTTTTTGATTCACTGTTTGGGAAACAATTTAAATACATTTCCATGCATTAATATTATTCATTGTATTTAAATGACTCTCAAGCGGTGCCTTTTTCCATGTGATTCATTGCGTGCACAAGGTTGCCTGCCACTCCCTAGTGAATACAGCAGGTGTACAAAGCATGCCGTAAAGGGCTTATTGCACACAACACATTGCCACTGTTTAGTGCATGAGGCCCATAGGCTTCTTAGAAACAACTTTTTTTTTTTTTTTACGTTTTAAAGAACAAAACCAAACCAATACAAACAAAAACTAAGAAAAAATAAACAAACACAGCTAACATATGTTACAGAATCTAATACATGCCTAGATTCCAATGAATGGTTATAATATCAATAGCAGGGGTCTCCAACCCTGGTCCTGGAGAGCCCTTATCCAGCAGGTTTTATAGGTGTCTTTACATCATCAGTGGCTAAAGATCTGGAACACCTGTTAATATTGACTAATTAAGCAAATAATTGGTTCAATTAAGTACCTGAGAGATTGGTTGAAATGAAAACAAGCAGCCACAGCAGGTCTCCAGGACCAGGGCTGGAGACCCCTGATCTATAGTGTTCAGGGATCGGTGCCAGAAAACAGGAAATCCATTAAAAACAAAAACAAAAAAACACTATCTTCTCCTCTGTTGACAAAGTATATATTTGTGCCTGGTGAGATCCAGATATCAAGAAAATGTTTGGTTTTTTTTGTTTGTTTGTTTTTTTAACGAAACTATTTCAGTAAACCAAATGGTACTGGTAAATTAAAACCTAGAAATAATGTATTTACACTCGAAAAAAAAAAATCCTGTTATGCATATTCACAGGGATGTAAGGGTTAAATAAATGTCAGTAGCCATCTAGAGCGTTCTGTTTATTAATCTGCTAATACGTACTTTGTAGTAATGGGATGACCAATTCAAATGGTTAAAGTAACGTAATGGGATGATTTGTTTAATGACTGTGGAGGCTATATTGACATCTTGTGGCTGTAGGACTAAATTACAGGTTAAAAGACAAGTCGTGTAAAACACAAGGTCAACAAGTGATCAAAAAAAAAAAATAGGGTCATAAAACACCTGCTGAAAAGGACTAAGATGGAAACAATCAACAGCCAGAAGACCTAGTCTGAAATATACACATTGGAGTAAGCAGGAAAGTAAATTGATTTGTTGTTAAGAAACTTCTGTTCTCTACACATTTACTGAAGAAAGCCAAAATAAAAAAAAAAAAAAAAAAAAAAAAACTTTAGTGTGTGTATTTTACCAACCTGGCATGATTTATTATTTTCAGTATACAGTTGCAGAAAAAAGTATTGGCACCCTATGCTTTATTATACCATAATTCAAGGTAACAGATTAAGGACACGCATCTAGTAAACTTAGCCCCATTTTAATAAAACAAAAAGCAAAATGCACCATTTCTTGTAATTTAACAAAATATACTTATCAAAAACAAACAGACGTTTAGTTTAAGCCTCCTTTTGCTTTTAATTGCTTCTTTCAGACATTTATGATGATTATTAACCACTATGTTTCATCTTGCTGAGGAAATCTGGGCCCATTCTGTCTTGCATATTTCCTTCAGTTCAGACAGATTGGATACACAATGTTTGGCTACAGCCTTTTTCAGATCAGTATATCCATTGGATTGAGATCTGGTGTTTGCGAAGACCATTCCAGACCTTTTATTTTATGTCAGATTCCTGTTCCATATTTCTTGGCAAATTTTAGACAGTTTGATTTATGAATTTTCTTTAAAAAAGATTTACAGCCAGGTCTATGTGCATATAACTCTTCAGGGTTCTGGTACATTTGTACAGTTCTTTCATGCACTATCATGCCTGCTGCTTCTAAATCTTTCTTTTAAGTCCTTGGCTGTTAATCTTGGATTTTTTTTTTTTTTTTTTTTAGCTGCTCAGACAATTCTCCTACCTGCTGTACCCATAATTTTCGTTGGATGTCCACTTCTTCTTTCAAGCATTTCAGTTGAATCTGTTGCTCTGATTTGTTGATTTTAGTTTTCGGTTTTTCTTTTGATACTGTTCTGCAGCTATTTCCTTTTGTTGTAGTTTGCTTTGAGTGCTTTTCTCACACATGAAGCCAACTCCTTTGTCTTGGCCATCATCTGCTGTGTTGCCAAAACGTTCTTCAACAGATGTTGGAAATAATTACCTATTTTTTTGCCTATTGACTTTATAGTGCAGCTTAGTTACTGTGTCATGGTTTTCAATCAATCAATGAATGAATATATTTTCAAATAAGTCCATTTTTACAGACTTTTAATGTAAAGGTGCTAATATTTCTGTGCTTTTTTAAATAGATTTTCTAAACCACCAGAAATGTTGGTGTTTGTCATATTAATTAATGGTTAACTAAATGCTTGTATTGAACATGTTTTCTTGAATTATTTTATATTAAGTGTAGGGTGCCAATACTTTTGTCTGCAACTGTATAATCCCATGTTGCAATCTGCCATTAATTTGACTGGTCTTGGGTTTGTGTGATGTGTAACTGCTTCAAAAATGTTTATTTCTGGATATTTAACTACAAGTTGATATTTTTTTAATCCAATTCTTAACAGTTTAGTTATTCAAAGAAGGCTTTTAAGTCTGTTTGAATGATATTGGAGGATCCAGTTTTGTATGAGGCCAACAACAGTTTCATGAATATCAAATTCATAATTATGCAATAAAAACCCTATGGATAAATGTTAACCTGTTATTGTGGTTCGGGGGGTGGAGCTAGGCCTCAAAGACGGTGGCCCCTCTCCTGTTTGTCGGGTCTCCTCAGCGACGGAATCCCCCTTTTATAATGTTGGGCTTTTGAAGAGGCAGAACACTATGTCCTAAACATTACAGCAGGTGGCCTAGCTCTGCCCCGTGAATCTTACAGAGTAAGCTTCAGATGTCAATTTATTTTTGCTAATTTCTCTTTTACCCTTTTATGTTTTCCATCATTCTGAGTTGTTCTTATTGCAATTATCCATGTTTTCTTACATTTATTTGGGCCAAAGCAACCGAACGCAGACTATTCTGCAATGAAAATGCAATTGGAAGCTACCTTTTACCACTTGTATGAGGAGAACCTGTGCCTATAATGTCATATACGGCTCCTGGAGAGAATGATTTACTTTCAAGATTCTGATAGTTTTGTATTTACATGCCTTGATGGGAGGCATGTTGCTTGCATACAGTTTAGTCATGCTGTTCTTTGTTCCAAGCTTCAGAATCACTCATGTATTTTGTTTTTGTTTCCTTTTTAAAGTGACTTCTTCCAGAGAACCGGGGTGGCTGGAAGGAGAACTTGATGGAAAAAGAGGACTTATTCCAATAAACTATGTTGAATTTCTATAGCCAAAACGCTGGAGACATTGAGTTATACATGGTATCCATGATCTTCAACAGTGACCCACCCCCCTTTTTTAAAGACACTTCTGCATATATTGATATGCCTTGAAACATGTCGCTAGAACAATGTGCTTCCCCACCGCAGAATTGCCAAATAGAAATACCATGTTGACTTATGTCTTAAAATAAAGGGTAGCTTTGAAGAAATAAAAAGAGATATAGTTTAAATCACTAAATGTAACATTTTAGCATAATCATTCTTTTTTGAGAATTTTATTTGTCAAGATTTAGGGATATTATATTTAAGAATTATTTTAAAGTCTGTAATTTATGCATGGGGTTTATCTTGTTTGTCTGTATATCTACCATATTTGTTTCACTGGAGCAGAGTGCAGATAGTATACAATACATGTATGTCACAAGCGGTAAGGAAAAATCTATTTATAAATCTGTACTTCTTGCATTGTAAAATTCTTCTAGTTTAGACTTTTTCAGGTGAAAAAAAATCCAATACTGCCAATTTTAAACCATTTACTTATGAGTTGGTAAATGTAGATGCTGGTTGAGTTCAATTGAGCTCATTTAAGAATATCTTATTTTTAAATATAAACATGTGTTGATTTAGTTTATCTATTTGAAACAAAGAAAGTCTCAAACATTCAGGTCTTTTTTGTATACATTATTTTATATTATGTTAAAGTGGCTTAAAATCTATATGTTAAATCTCAATCATATTTTTCATAAAATTGCAAAGCAGCAGTTACAGGATTTGCAAAGTGCAAATTCATTATCAGATTCAAAAGAGCAGATTGATGACTAGAGGACAAAGCATAGACAATACAAGGGGGTTTGTGTGATGTACCTGGTAAGTTCACTTGTTTACTTCTACACAAAGGGCCCCCCTTTTTCATAAACCCCTATTATATCAGCAGGATCTTTTTATGTTGGTATCTTCTGGTTTCGTGCAGTTTGGGAACTTGGGCTATTGATTTGTATGATCCCTGAGGTACCACACCGATAATCACACTGTTTCTGATGCTAACTTAAGTTCTAGTTATTTTATTAGTTTATTTTACAAGTGTTTGGGCACTTCAGCATAATCAGAGGGAATTGTTGGAATATTGTTAATACAAAGCAGCTGGTGTAGTTTTGATTTCGTAAATGCACACAGGGCACTTCTTGCACACAACTACTGCTGTTCAGACATGATGATTTATTGGGGTTATTTTGGTTTTAAACTGCCGTTCTTACTGGTGTGTGTGTTATTGAATTGAACTTTTAAATTAAGAAACTGTACAGGTATTGCATTTATAATTTGTTGCTGATAAATAAATACATACATAAATAAAATTAAAAAAAGTACTTTTTTGAAAGCCTTGAAAAACTATTGATTTTGACAGGTGTGTGTGATATGATGATTTCAGACCCATTTATTAGAACCTCTATTAGAGTTCCATAATGCTGGTAAATTATGTGCACCATATTATCTTGAATATAAGCATATGGTGGGGGTGGGGGGGGAGAAAGTCAATGTATAAACAGGTTTGGCTTTCATTGATTCCTGAAGGATTAATAGAAAATAATGAAGTCATACAGTTGTGTTCAAAAGTTTGGAAACAACAAATGCTTTATAGCAAGACTAGGTGTGGGGATTGTATTGCCCATTCTTCACAAGTAGAATGGTACCCCAAAAAGTTATTTTTTTTCTAAGAAAGCAGTACAACTGGGGATGGGGGATATGTTGCTGGATAACTCACTTGCTTACTAAATAAATATCTTGGTATTGCTGAATAGATAATTGTCTCCTCTTTAAAAATATGCTTCGGTTTTTAATGAGCAATGGGTTTAAGTTTTCAAAGGGACAGTTACTAGCCATCAGAAAACTATATGCTCCGTTAATAAAGGTGTGCGAATCATTCAAACATTGGGAAAGACCGCTTATCTGAGCAAATCAATACATTTAAAAAGTTCTCGGTCATGATTTATAAAACATGGCAGCTTATTTTGACAGCAAAATGTGGTTCCAACCTATAATATTCTGTTGAGGTCATCATACAAATCTGTATTTTTTTTTTTATAAAGGAGTTGGGGCATAATGAGGTTTGTATGCTATACAGGCATACTATAATCAAATGAGACCTGGAATGAGACAGCTGGGCAAAAAAAAAAAAAAACGCAATGATGCTGTATTATTTCAACAATGGTCTCTTAAATAGAAATGCTCTTGATAAATTAAAAAAAAAGGATTTTCCAGGGAAACCTGCTTAACATAAGTTGCTGTTAAAGCAGTATTGCTGACAATACCGTATTCCTTCAAATTTAAGACACAGCCCAAATTTCCCAAACTCAATTTGAGGGGAAAAAAAAACCCATCAAATAAAGATGCATTTGCAAAGATACAACCTCAATTATGCATATAAGAGCCATTTATACAAAGGAATACTACATTTTTTGCAATGAAATGTTACAAACTCTTCTATTATGCATATTGGTAAAGCATATTGTATATTGGTAAATTAACGTGTCTCCCAGTCATCATCCTCTGAGTTGGAGGAGGTCTCTTTATTACCTGACATCTCCCAGACAATCATGGGGGTTCCATGCAAATCTCTCCCAGTCATCATCCTCTGAGTTGGAGGAGGTCTCTTTATTACCTGACATCTCCCAGACAATCATGGGGGTTCCATGCAAGTTTTTTTTTTTTTAACTCAAGACATTTACACGAGAAATGTCTCGTGTAAAATGCTTTTTTGGGTTTCTGTTCGCTCAGTTTATTTTACTCGAGTAAACCGGGCTTTGCAAATGAATGGGAAAGGTGGGGGTTGATATGTAAATTAGCTATACGTAAAATACTCGTGCTGTTTTTTAATATTACTAGTGAAATTTTGTGAAAATGTGGTTTCCATGCGCAGAGAACTGGTACACAAGTGAATCTAAGCTGCTGTAATAAAGCAAAATACCTCGTGCCTGGTTGGTTAATAATGTATTTTACTGCTCTTTCCCAAATTGTTCTTCAAATGTCATTAGTGGGGTGTCATGTCGTTAGTAGTGAATACTGTTTAAACTAATTTATCTTACAACTCATAAATTAAAAATGAACTTGAGGTATAAAATTAAACTGAACAGGTATTGCAGATCACCATGGCTGAAAACCGGCAGAGACGTAGATAGATATAGATTCATTCAGGCAATGCAGCATATAGGGGATCAGGTGATGCTGCGTATACTACCCTGGCTTAGAAACCCTACCCGTCCGGATGGCTGACAGCTGCTGAGGAAGCATTCAACACCACGCTTGGGCAAATACGGGTAGTGGGCTGTGGCAATGTGCCCCACCCCTGTGTGCATTTCTGTGTTGTATGTTGCGTGTGGTGTGTTAATGTTGGTGTATAGATATTGCTGCACGGGATATAAATGGGTGTGTGTAGCACGAGTTATTTAAAATGTATAATTGTATTTAGGCACAGGGATTGCACTTCACGTGCATTTAAAGTATGTAATATGTGAGCATGGGGTTTTCACAGATTAGTTCACGTGCTGGGATTCAAGTGAATAAATAATTGGTAATTGAATCCCAGCACAATTGTATATATAGATGCACGTTTCATTCACTCGGGGTTGGGTGTTCGGTGAGTAGTGAACGGGAGAGGGAGGAAGAGAAATAAAGATAAAGATTAACATTTGTTATTGCGTGCTGGTAGGACCAGCACGATACTTGTTTGTTTATTTTTAGTTTGTCTGTTAGTCCGTCGTTTGTTTAAGTGTTAGTCCGTTTTGTTTGTCTATTTATTTTGGCATAAAGTGCCGTGTCCTCTCCTGTTTTGTTCAACCTTTTTATTTTCTGTGTGTTAATAAAGCACTGAACGCAGCAGCGTCTCAGATTCACTACCAACTACTGTCTGTCTGTGTACTCCTTTCTGGTCTGACGTCATCACTAGAGCTAGCCTGTCACATGGGCACTTGAAAGGTGGTGGTGGATACTGCTGAAATTGACTGAAGTGCAGCATTAGTTAGTTCCCAAAATTGCCACTGCCTGCTGTGTCCTGCACAAAGTCTTGTCAAAAACAAAATTAGGTGGAATCAGTTGCTGCCTGTGAGACAGGCGGGGAAGGTTACCAGTGTTGCCAAGAAAAAAATCTACACTGCCTTTCAAAACAAGCCCAAAACAAGCGACCAAGCCCAATCCTGCTTATTATAAGTGGACTTGGCAATTGTGAAGGTTACCTCATCCGCCAGTTTCAATTGGACAGCAGCGATCTGAGGAGGCTCGTACTGTCAGAGATTCTCTCTTTTAAATTGTGTTGGATTTGCTGTTGTGTTAAATATTAATGATGCAAACAAATAAAACACAATCAATACATTCATTTGCAATTTTATTTGGTCAGTTCTTAGAGGGCATCAACAACTTGTTGAATGTTGTTGCGCTGTTTTGGGCGATAGATCTGGCTCATGACATCCAGTTCACCAACTATATTTACTAACGTGGAGGGCTGACACGTGTTGTCTTTGGACATAACTGGGATAAAAAAAATGACAGGAATTAATTGTTAGACATTTAAGCAGCTCACTTGCTGTTCGTGTTTAACTTTAGCATAGTTTATACAGCAAGGGCATTCTCAAACAGCTGCTTTAATACTATAACAAGGGCATAACACAGTTCATAGTAAGTGGTTTTATACAGAACTGTAAACCCACAAGACATATACAACATGTCTACGTCTAGCAAAAAACAATAATAAAAAAGTGCCTGCATTATCATTAAGGTGAACTACACCACTGCTAACCATAAAATTGCCCTTCAGCCACTACCTTCTGCCGTCTTGGAATCCACAGTAACAACTGGCCTGCTCCCTTGCAGTATTTATAGTTAAGCATAAACACTCTCATTAACATTTACACGTGAAATGCAGGTTTCCATGCAAAACTGGGCATGGATTTTCCTGTGTGTTTCGTCATTTACACGAGTAAATGAGATTTACCCTATCCCTCTCTTTGGCCGTTTTTTTCGGCTACAAACCTGATTTAGACGGTGTAACTCTCCCAAACGTGCACACGCATCGCCATTTCACGTGTAAATTGACCCGCATGGAAACCCCATGAATGACTCCCACTTCTTTGAAAATGGCTGCCTGTATTGTCATGGATGATTCTAAATCGGGCGGTGACGTTTTTGTTTGTCTGTTCTTGGCGATTTTAATAGACGCATCACTATAAGACGCTTGGCCATTTTTAAGAAGAAACGTTTAAAGTGGATTCTGAAACCCAGTCCTGGGGACCCCCTGTGTCTTCTGGTTTTCATTCCAATTGAGTTCTCATTCACTTAATTAACCCTTACTTGGACTAATAAAAGAGCATGCTTTTTCTCAAAGAAGAAACCCTTATAACCCAGCTGGCCAGGTTAATACACAATATCACTTCCATAGGAAAAATCAACATAATGCTGTATGACAAAATGCAGCTTAGCCAAACTATGGTTGCTTCAGTATATTTTTAAAAAGTACAATAACATGAAAACTTTTATTTTTTCACTATCCTCCATAGACACACACAATCATGCAACAAATAAAGTGGAACATTCTGGAACACTGACAACTGTAACTATAAGACGTTTTGTGGTTAATTAACAGACAAATAATGAATGAGCCTGCTCTAAATCAGGAAACACTGTGACAAGTAATGCACAGTTAAAATATTGATATACACAATCATTTTAATGGGAAGTCTTTGTGAATGTCCTTTGTGTCATACTATATACAGTATATTGGAGCATAACATGAAGATATTTAGCTGCCTTTTAGATTTTGTTATTTATTATTTCCACTGATTCAGGCTACTGGATTTATTGTATGTGATGTAGAGAACTCTATAGTCCTTATATCTGGTGCAGTACGTCATACACTTATTTTGCATATGCCAAGGTAAAATCCAGTCCAGTAATAGTGCCAACAAATTTAATAACTATAATTAAACAACGTCATTTACCGATTTTTTAATTGTAGGGTTTTATAAGCACAGAAGGCTTTTTTGAAGTTGTTTTCATTAACTCAGAAAATGAACAGCTCCAAAGACTTTTGAAATTAAACTTGTTTGCTTTTATCTCCTCACAGTCTGGGAGCCATGTAGGGCAAATCTGGGGTGAATGGATCTGAAACTTACCACAAATTTCAAGCTTTGTTTCACAAAATATAGGTATTGAGAAGTAAAACTGATGAGGTCTGCTCAGGATCTGCTCTTGCAAAATGTACTATATCAAGCAGCAAAGTTTAGCCTATCCAGCGAAAAATCACGTATATTAATTCTGCCCAATATTAAGATAAAACTCAAAAGTATATGCTCCTTACTGTTTAAAATTCACAAAAATGACTTAAATTGGTTTAACGGTCATTGCTGTACCTAGAAAGACCATCACTGACTATTATTTATCTGTAATTCTGTAAAAAATGCATAACACTGCAGTTGGCCAACACCATGGGTGTTCACCCTTGCGCCACGTTGAGGCCCAGCATTTCCGACTTCCGGCAGGGGTTTAGTTTTTTGGGGGGTTTTTTCTTTGTTTTTTTCTTTGTTAACAATAATCTAAATATGCTAACTTCTTAAGTTTCACTTTTTGTACTTTTAAAACTTAAAGTAAAAGAAAAGGAAATGTCCCTAACACTGTTTAACTATTCTACAGATCATCTACCATGAACTCTTGATCTTCCTCCAGGTCTGTTATTCTGGCACATTTTCCAGGTTCTGCAGTGCACATGGACAAAACAACTCATGGGACATTGCTTTTTGCACATCTGCAATTGCGAAGACATCGTCCTTTCTTACACCCACAAAATGAATTTTGTTCCAGTGACAGTGGCTTAGGTGACGTTGTCATTAGTACTGGGGTAAGGATACCATCCGTTACTCTTCTACCAAAGTCTTGGATCATTCACGTGAGCACTTTTGCTCACATATATTTGGTGAAGAGCACGCAATGCATGCAGATGAAAAGAATGATTGGTAGGAGGCAAGCTTCTAAGGTCCTCTGGCAGACATAGTCCCAAAAAGACGGGCTCTCAGTCTGTCTAGAGTGTCAAATTTATCTCTGCCATAGAGCCTTACAAATAGTTATTTTGCCTCTGACATAACATTGTCAAACACTTTTTCACCTGCATGATATGGTATCTCACCAAAGCTTGCAAGTGCAGTGAAATCATTGCAGGAAGCCAAAACAATTTTTGCAACTTGTTTTTTCCCTTTCCTGAAAAGATAACTGACTGTGTCACAGCCAGTAAAAATGTAAGCACTAAGCAGTAGGCCTGTTAGAACGGATTCTGAAATCTTAAATTTTGAACTTAGTTGCTTGCAACCTGCTGGTCTCTCATTATTCGGCACAGGTATTTTTGCTGTAAGTCTCTAAAAGTAGAGGCATTCAGAGTTTAAGATATCTGGGCAAAAGCCATTGCATCAATGATATACACTGTTGATGATGGGCATTCTTGTAAAGACTCTTGTTCCCAGAGAATATCAATGTCATTGTGAAGTGGTATCAAAAAATCAGTTTCTTGGCCCTTCCGCATAGTAAATCCAGTCACCATTGAGTGAAGGTGGACATTGATTATTTTGCACAGGTATTTTTGTTGTAAGTCTCTAAAAGTAGAGGCTTTCAGAGTTTGAGAGCTCTTTTCCTTGGCATTGAAAATTCAGCATCCATTTTCTGACAGCTTAATACTATATACTGTGTGAGATAAAGGGAAGCCAGGAGTGAAAGTATGCGTTATTCACAAGATTTATAAATTGGGGAAAATGTCATGTTTTTGATTAAATCTGGGAATAAAGACAGGTAAAAATATTTGTGCTATTTTTTTTACATTTGGCACCCCATATGCTGCTGGCCTGCACAGACTTTACTAAACAATTGAGTATATAACTTAATCTAGTTTGATTCGGATAAAGAGAAGCCAATAGTATTCTAGTTAAGAACAAACAGTGAAGTAGGTCATCACAAGGGGTACCCCAAAGCCACTGTCCTACATTGATATATCATTTATATTTATATAATAAACGCCCCTGAAAAAGCCCAGTCTTTCAATGAATCATTACACATGTTTTAAGTGACATTAGGAATTTGTAAATGCACATTAAACCTGGAAGAACTGCAAACTATGTACAACTGTGTTTTTTTTTTTGGAAAGCAATCATCTTTATATGTTTGTGCAATTTTCAGGACTTTTGCAATCCATATTTTTGAGCATGCCTGTTATTTATTTCTCTCCGAGACCTGTAGTTTACAAAAATGGACATTACAATTCTAATAATCTGACCTCCTTTTCTTTCCCTCCTCCTCCCCCTCCTCTGATCTCTCTATCTCTGTTCCTCTGGAATCTACCACACTCTCTCCCTCTTCCTCAGCTAAGAACCTTGGAGTCACCCTGGACCCCTGCCTCTCTTATTCCCAGCACATCTCCACTCTGGCACGCACTTGCAGATTCTTCCTGAGCAACATCCGAAGAATCCGACCCTTCCTCACCAACTATGCTACCCAGCTCCTGGTCCAGGCCCTGGTACTCTCCCGCCTAGACTACTGCAACTCCCTCCTGGCTGGCCTCCCTGCGTCCGCCACCCGTCCGCTCCAGCTCATCCAGAACTCTGCTGCTCGCCTGGTGTTCTCTCTACCTCGCTTCGCCCACGCTACTCCACTACTCCGCTCGCTCCACTGGCTCCCGATCACCGCTCGCATCCAGTTCAAGACTCTTGTACTAGCCTACAGATGCCTTGATCAGACTGCACCCAGCTACCTCCAGACCCTCATCTCTCCCTACACCCCCACTCGACCTCTCCGCTCCGCCTGCACTAGAAGACTGGCTCTACCTCCGCTACGCTCCCCTGCCTCCCGAGCCCGCTCCTTCTCCACCCTTGCTCCGCAGTGGTGGAACGACCTTCCTACAGATGTCAGGACTGCCCAGTCCCTGACCACATTCCGGCGCCTCCTTAAGACTCACCTCTTCAAACAGCACCTGTAGAACTCCTCTGTTGTATCCTGGGACACTATCACCCTTCATTTAAATATGCTTTATTTTGCTCTTATCTGCCCCCTATTTTACTGCATTTAATCCTGTACCTCAGAATATTGTAATCTGCCAAGTGTTTAATCTGTAGTATTTTGTACTTAATCATATCCTGATGTAACTATCACTATTTAATCATATCCTGATGTAACTTTCACTATTATCTGCTGTATTATTGAATTGTGGTTTGTCACACTTGAGAATTATTGTATTTCTTGTTCTTATTGTATGACTTATATTGTAACACTTGAATGTATTTGTATTTGCTTGCGATTGTAAGTCGCCCTGGATAAGGGCGTCTGCTAAGAAAAAAAAAAAAAAAATAATAATAATAATACTATTAGGGACTATTAAGTACATTCTTAGAGCACTTATGCAACGTTGGCTCCTGGACTATCACTACTCTCTGAGCAGCCAACTCTATTAATGTTGTTTATTTATGCTATATACCACTCTTTGAAAGCCAAACCTCACAACGTCTTTAAAAATTAATTATTACCAGTAGCCATTACCATTCAGTGTTCCAGCTATCCAGAATGTAATGGCACAGCGCTGTTTCATACGAATGAATCATACGAATTACAATAGAATTTCATTTGAGCACTATCTGAATACCATCATGTTTTACAGTTCTTTTCAAATTAATTTTATAGTTGTACAGATAGCATAGCCACAGCTTCATCATGAATATACGGTAAGTGGAACACAATATACATAACAGCAATTCCACTGGAGTTCATATAACACTGCTGTCCTTATATTAAAGTGTTTTCTAAAAACACTGCCACAACATGGTACGTCAGGGTCTATGAATACGTGTTCCTGGACTGTGCAGCAATTTTTTTAAGCCAGTCACCCTGGCAGTTTGCTCTGCTTTCAATACAGTCTGCTATTAGTCTGGGGGTGTATGGTAGCCACAAAGTAAGAAGCATGACTTTTTATCAGTAAGTTCTGTTTAAAAAAAAAACAGAACAGCCTTATTGGTATGTAAGGAATGCTTTACTTTTGGCTCTGTTATTATGTAAGGCAGTTGGGTTTTTCTTATGTTCTTCTTTATATATACAGACGTGCTCAAATTTGTTGGTACCCTTGCAGCTCATTGAAATAATGCTTCATTCCTCCTGAAAAGTGATGAAATTAAAAGCTATTTTATCATGTATACTTGCATGCCTTTGGTATGTCATAGAATAAAGCAAAGAAGCTGTGAAAAGAGATGAATTATTGCTTATTCTACAAAGATATTCTAAAATGGCCTGGACACATTTGTTGGTACCCCTTAGAAAAGATAATAAATAATTGGATTATAGTGATATTTCAAACTAATTAGTTTCTTTAATTAGTATCACACATGTCTCCAATCTTGTAATCAGTTATTCAGCCTATTTAAATGGAGAAAAGTAGTCACTGTGCTGTTTGGTATCATTGTGTGCACCAAACTGAACATGGACCAGAGAAAGCAAAGGAGAGAGTTGTCTGGGGGGATCAGAAAGAAAATAATAGACAAGCATGGTAAAGGTAAAGGCTACAAGACCATCTCCAAGCAGCTTGATGTTCCTGTGACAACAGTTGCAAATATTATTAAGAATTTAAAGGTCCATGGAACTGTAGCCAACCTCCCTGGGCGCAGCCGCAAGAGGAAAATCGACCCCAGATTGAACAGAAGGATAGTGCGAATGGTAGAAAAAGAACAAAGGATAACTGCCAAAGAGATACAAGCTGAACTCCATGGTGAAGGTACGTCAGTTTCTGATCGCACCATCCGTCGCTTTTTGAGCGAAAGTGGGCTCCATGGAAGAAGACCCAGGAGGACTCCACTTTTGAAAGAAAAACATAAAAAAGCCAGAATGGAATTTGCTAAAATGCATATTGACAAGCCACAATCCTTCTGGGAGAATGTCCTTTGGACAAATGAGTCAAAACTGGAGCTTTTTGGCAAGTCACATCAGCTCTATGTTTACAGACAAAAAAAATGAAGCTTTCAAAGAAAAGAACACCATACCTACAGTGAAACATGGAGGAGGTTCGGTTATGTTTTGGGGCTGCTTTGCTGCGCCTGGCACAGGGTGCCTTGAATCTGTGCAGGGCACAATGAAATCTCAAGACTATCAAGGCATTCTGGAGCGAAACGTACTGCCCAGTGTCAGAAAGCTCTGTCTCAGTCGCAGGTCATGGGTCCTCCAACAGGATAATGACCGAAAACACACATCTGAAAGCACCCAAGAATGGATAAGAACAAAACATTGGACTATTCTGAAGTGGCCTTCTATGAGTCCTGATCTGAATCCTATCGAACATCTATGGAAAGAGCTGAAACTTGCAGTCTGGAGAAGGCACCCATCAAACCTGAGACAGCTGGAGCAGTTTGCTCAGGAAGACTGGGTCAAACTACCTGTTAACAGGTGCAGAAATCTCATTGAGAGCTACAGAAAATGTTTGATTGCAGTGATTGCCTCTAAACGTTGTGCAACAAAATATTAGGTTAGCGGTCCTATCATTTTTGTCCATGCCATTTTCATTTGTTTTATTATTTACAATATTATGTTGAATAAAAAATCAAAAGCAAAGTCTAATTTCTATTAAATATGGAATAAACAATGGTGGATGCCAATTACTTTTGTCAGTTTCAAGTTATTTCAGAGAAAATTGTGCATTCTTCGTTTTTTGTGGAGGGGTACCAACAAATTTGAGCACGTCTGTATGTATATATATATATATAAGTAAGAACATGAGAATATTTACGAACGAGCGGAGGCCATTCGGCCCATCTTGCTCGTTTGGTTATTAGTAGCTTATTGATCCCAGAATCTCATCAAGCAGCTTCTTAAAGGATCCCAGGGTGTCAGCTTCAACAACATTACTGGGGAGTTGGTTCCAGAGCCTCACAACTTTCTGTTTAAAAAAAGTGGCTCCTATGTTCTGTTCTGAATGCCCCTTTCTCTAATCTCCATTTGTGACCCCTGGTCCTTGTTTCTTTTTTCAGGTTGAAAAAGTCCCCTGGGTCGACATTGTCAATACCTTTTAGAATTTTGAATGCTTGAATCAGATCACAGCGTAGTCTTCTTTGTTCAAGACTGAATAGATTCAATTCTATTAGCCTGTCTGCGTATGACATGCCTTTTAAACCTGGGATAATTCTGGTCGCTCTTCTTTGCACTCTTTCTAGAGCAGCAATATCCTTTTTGTAACGAGGTGACCAGAACTGAACACAGTATTCTAGATGAGGTCTTACTAATGCATTGTAAAGTTTTAACATTACTTCCCTTGATTTAAATTCAACACTTTTCACAATATATCCGAGCATCTTGTTGGCCTTTTTTAAAGCTTCCCCACATTGTCAGACATTTCTGAGTCAACAAACTCCTAGGTCTTTTTCGTAGATTCCTTCTTCAATTTCAGTATCTCCCATATGATATTTATAATGCACATCACTAATATTTGAGCATCAAAAGAAACATATCACTAATATTTGGACATCAAAAGAAACTTATCGCTTATATTTGGATAAAATTCACTAGATGTGATCGAAAAATGGCAAACTTTGTTTTAGAGCAGGTGCAGTGACTTATTGTGCTGATTAACAACTGACATCACAAAGGTGCTGCAAAATGATGTTTTTTTCTATGATTTTCTTTATTGCTTTAATTCAAGCTTGCAATTCAACAGCTGAAATCACTCCATATCCAGTGTCTAATCAACTGTCTCACTAATTAGGTGATTAAGTGCATATGCTTCAGTCATAGTCACTCAAGCGTGTCATGGTCAAGGATGAATGATTGAGTGATTAAAAAGAAACCAAAAACATTTTGTCAATGTCCATCATTTATATACCTTATTTTTTTCGAAAATAAATGTTTTATAATAGTGATGTTTCTTTTGATGCTTTATATATAATTAAAAAAATGACTATAATATGTTAAATAAATAAATAATAATTCACCAATCTTGTTAACAAGAAAACATACAAAGAACTTAAGAGGGTCGATTGTAGTGTACCAGTGACTTTGTCCGCATCAAGTGGACTAAAATGCGGTCTAGCAAACCCCGCTGATCTGTATTAAATTAGTCCTGATTGCAGCGTACCAAACAGCTAATCTTGATTAAGATTTCCATTACACGAGAGTAGATGTTAAAACTTCATGCTGATTTGAACTCGGCTCTCGCCAAGATAAGCACCAACTAAGACGTAGCTTTACAGTAAACTAATGTGATCCATATGCGTCTCCATCCATTTACGTTTCCTTCCATATGATGATGTAGAGATCCTTCTGTCTGGTGTTAATGGCTGAAGTGTAATGCTGGCTCCAGGGATCAGCTTATTTTGCCTCCCTGGCGCATCAGCACACACAACGGCTGCGATGCTGGCTCCGGGGATCAACCAAAGTGCGGCCTCCCCAGCGCATCAGCATGACAACCGTCTGGATTGAGCTAAGTAGGGTACATCTCTGGGGTTTTCAAGTGGGCACCTTCCATCCTCAGTGTTTCGTCGACTAGCCCACGACACCTCAAGAGGGCTCGACGGTGATTCTGGCGTCCCAGCATCACCCCCCTCCGTCCCCCACTCAACTCAGCCCAGCTTACTTACCTGTCCCCAGCCAGAATCTTTCCGTCTCAACCACAGCCAGTTGCTGCTCCTCTCTGCTGCTTCAGATAAGTTCTTCACTGTGCGACGCAACTCTTGGCCACTGAATCCGACGTCTCTGAGAAACCGGGTTGTAGAGTGTGCCACAAATCCTCGACAACCCACTTCCACTGGGTAAACCCGAACTCTCCATCCTCGCTGTTCCGCTTCAGTGGCTAGTTGAGCATACCGCAGTTTCTTCCTCTCATACGCCTCATCTACAGCATCCTCCCATGGCACTGTTAACTCTACCAGGTGAACAAGGCGTGCTGATCTAGACCACAAGACAATATCTGGTCGAAGGTTAGTGGTGGCAATCTCAGGTGGAAAAATAAGCCGTTGACCAACATCTGCCAGCATATTCCAGTCTCTAGCAGCTTCCAGTTGTCCTGGGCGAGGATTGGTTTTAACACCTTTTCTTGGTGGTTGCTCTCCTGGGCGGAGGAATGTTGTCTTTTGTGTGTAATGTTTTGATGGAACAGGTGGCAACTTATTGGTCATGTTACGCTTGTCTTCCAATGCTAAGGCCAAACATCGCAGCACCTGGTCATGGCGCCAAGTAAACCGTCCTTGGCTAAGAGCCACCTTACATCCTGTCAAAATGTGCCTTAATGTTGCAGGTGATGAACACAAAGGACATGAGGGATCCTCTCCTACCCAGAGGTTTAGGTTCTGTGGTGATGGGAGAACATCATATGTTGACCTGATGAGGAAACTGATCCTGCTCTGTTCCATTGACCATAGGTCTTGCCAGCCAATCTTGCGTTGTTCCACACTCTCCCATCTCATCCATTCTCCCTGTTTGGCCTGGGAAATGGCCTTTATACACCTCATCCTCTCCTCCTGCTTTTGCACCTCGTTGACTACCAGCTTCCTTCTTTGAGCTGGGGCCGCCTTGTGCCATGTAGGAGGAGTTGAACTGAAACCAAGACCCCCTCTTCCATACTGAACTTGCCCCATGATATCACCAATTCGAAGGGCAGCCTTTGCATCTTCCACAGCTTTCTTTGCCGCCCACTTTCTTCCAGTTTTCAACACAGGTGCTGCCTCCCTTACGCATTTATCGCGTGACTCTACTAATGTCATTTCCAGTCTGACCTTGGCGCACTTAAACTCCTCGGTTAGAGCAGAGACTGGTAGCTGCAGTATTCCTTTACCATAAAGTCCCACTCTGCTGAGGCAGTGTGGAACTCCCAACCATTTCCTGATGTATGAACTGATTAAAGCTTCCAGCTTCTCTACTGTTGTCAAAGAAACCTCGTACACAGTCAGTGGCCACAGCAACCTCGGCAGTAGACCAAACTGAAAGCACCAGAGTTTTAGTTTACCTGGTAGAGCGCAGCTGTCTATGCTCTTCAACCCTTCCACTGCTTGTTGTCTAACTTCTTCCACACGAACTGTGTCCTTTAGATCCCCGTCGTACCATCTCCCAAGACTCTTCACTGGCTTCTCAGACACTGTTGGTATTGCCTCACCATTAATGAAGAATGTTTTATCTACTACTTTGCCTTTAATTATAGAGATGCTCCTTGATTTAGTGGGCTTGAATTGCATTCGTGCCCATTCAATGTTATTGGTTAATTTGCCCAATAATCGATTAGTGCAGGCTACTGTTGTAGTCATGGTTGTCATGTCATCCATGTATGCTCGAATTGGAGGTAGTCGCATTCCAGAAGCCAAGCGCTCTCCTCCTACTACCCATTTTGATGCCCTAATGATTACTTCCATTGCCATGGTAAAAGCCAGTGGAGAAATGGTGCATCCTGCCATTATTCCAACCTCTAGGCATTGCCATGTAGTGCTGAATTCTGAAGTTGAAAAACTGAATTGCAAATCTCCAAAATAGGCTTTCACTAAATTTGTTATTGTCATCGGTACACTGAAAAAATCAAATGCTGCCCAAAGTAGTTCATGTGGCACTGAACCATATGCATTAGCCAAATCCAGGAATGTCACATGGAGCTCCTTCCTCTCCTTTTTAGCTGATTGAATTTGTTGCCAGATCACATTGATGTGTTCTAAGCAACCTGGGAAACCTGGAATGCCCGCTTTTTGTATTGAAGTGTCAATGAAGCAGTTCTTTAATAGGTAAGCTGACAATCTCTGAGCAATAATGCTGAAGAAAATCTTGCCTTCTACGTTTAATAGGGAAATGGGACGAAACTGACTGATGCTTGTAGAATCTTTTTCTTTAGGTATAAAGACTCCACCTGCTCGGCGCCATGCTCTTGGTACAACCTGTTTTTCCCATGCCACTTTCATCAATTTCCACAGAATTCGTAGAACTCCTGAAGCACTCTTGTACACTCTGTACGGAACTCCATTAGGCCCTGGAGATGATGAAGCCCTTGCTTTTTTCACAGCTTGCTCTATTTCTTTCCACTTAGGTGCACAGTCCTCCATTTGGTATTCTGGTGGATTGATAGGTGGGATGTCTGACGGAATTGACATAGGCTCCTGCCTTTTTGAATCTGTATGTGTTTCCTCCAAATATCTCTCCAGCTCAACCTTAGATGCTTTTAGTGTGCCATTCTTCTCACTGGTGAATAACTTCTTTACAAATTTGAATGGGTCTTTATAAAAGTTAGCTCTCGCACGCTCCTTCTTTTTGTAGCGTTTCCGTAGGCGCTCAGCTCTGCGCAATGTTGCAAGCTTATCTTTTATGACCCTTTGTAAGAGATTGAGTCCCTCCTTCTGACTTTGTTCTGCTCTTCTCCATTGGTTCCTCAGCTGTCTCCTTTCTCTAACTAAGCGTTCAATCTCCTGCTGCCGTCTAGACTTTCCAGGAATAGTTTGTACTTTTTCCTTCCTTTTTTCAACTCCAAACCTCTCACTTCCATATGCGTAGATGATGTCCCCAAATTTATCCAGCTTCTTTTCAACTGTTCCACTTAATCTTTCCAATGCAACGCAGAGATCTGTGTTTACTGTGTCCCATGCAGTTTTCTCACAAGCTCTTGGCCATTTAACTCCAGGCTTGTGCCCGTTGAGGTTCTTTTCTCTCTTATGCTGGTTTGTCTGACCGGGTTCACAAGGATCATTAGGTTCATCACTAACTGTGTCCATGCAAGTCCTCCTCACATCTATGACAGGGGTGCTGATATCCTGCGAACTGTGGTTTGCTTCCTGTCGCTGGATTTCATTCGACTGACTTGACTGACTTCGTAAGAAGTACTGATCAATGCGAGGCCCTTGTCCCTTCTCCCTCAAGCATTTCATTCTCCCTTGATGAATCTTCAAACCCCTGACCGTTGTCGCCTTGCTCCAGCCGCAGACACAAACCTGGAGTTCCATGTCTTTGTTAACTGCAGATCTTGAACTAGTCTTTTGTGAAGTACTCTCCATACTCATATCCGTTTCCGTTCCTAAGTCGTTAACCGTGTTGTCCAACGTTGAGTCATCTTCCGCCCCCGCTCTCGCAGACTCTAGGGGTATTTTTCTCTTTAATTTCTTAGAAGCCTTGGGCGGGTGTCTCCAGCATCCTGTAAACACAGAGCTGGATACTGCCGACAAGGGTAGCTAACCCTTACCAGCCCCAATGGGGTCTCTTTCCTCCTGTCAGCTGTCTCTCCAGGCTGTCACAAGGTCTTTCCCTTGTTGCCAGCTGCACTATTCACAGCAGTCACTGGACGTATCCAGATCTTCATGATTTCCATTACACGAGAGTAGATGTTAAAACTTCATGCTGATTTGAACTCGGCTCTCGCCAAGATAAGCACCAACTAAGACGTAGCTTTACAGTAAACTAATGTGATCCATATGCGTCTCCATCCATTTACGTTTCCTTCCATATGATGATGTAGAGATCCTTCTGTCTGGTGTTAATGGCTGAAGTGTAATGCTGGCTCCAGGGATCAGCTTATTTTGCCTCCCTGGCGCATCAGCACACACAACGGCTGCGATGCTGGCTCCGGGGATCAACCAAAGTGCGGCCTCCCCAGCGCATCAGCATGACAACCGTCTGGATTGAGCTAAGTAGGGTACATCTCTGGGGTTTTCAAGTGGGCACCTTCCATCCTCAGTGTTTCGTCGACTAGCCCACGACACCTCAAGAGGGCTCGACGGTGATTCTGGCGTCCCAGCATCACCCCCCTCCGTCCCCCACTCAACTCAGCCCAGCTTACTTACCTGTCCCCAGCCAGAATCTTTCCGTCTCAACCACAGCCAGTTGCTGCTCCTCTCTGCTGCTTCAGATAAGTTCTTCACTGTGCGACGCAACTCTTGGCCACTGAATCCGACGTCTCTGAGAAACCGGGTTGTAGAGTGTGCCACAAATCCTCGACAACCCACTTCCACTGGGTAAACCCGAACTCTCCATCCTCGCTGTTCCGCTTCAGTGGCTAGTTGAGCATACCGCAGTTTCTTCCTCTCATACGCCTCATCTACAGCATCCTCCCATGGCACTGTTAACTCTACCAGGTGAACAAGGCGTGCTGATCTAGACCACAAGACAATATCTGGTCGAAGGTTAGTGGTGGCAATCTCAGGTGGAAAAATAAGCCGTTGACCAACATCTGCCAGCATATTCCAGTCTCTAGCAGCTTCCAGTTGTCCTGGGCGAGGATTGGTTTTAACACCTTTTCTTGGTGGTTGCTCTCCTGGGCGGAGGAATGTTGTCTTTTGTGTGTAATGTTTTGATGGAACAGGTGGCAACTTATTGGTCATGTTACGCTTGTCTTCCAATGCTAAGGCCAAACATCGCAGCACCTGGTCATGGCGCCAAGTAAACCGTCCTTGGCTAAGAGCCACCTTACATCCTGTCAAAATGTGCCTTAATGTTGCAGGTGATGAACACAAAGGACATGAGGGATCCTCTCCTACCCAGAGGTTTAGGTTCTGTGGTGATGGGAGAACATCATATGTTGACCTGATGAGGAAACTGATCCTGCTCTGTTCCATTGACCATAGGTCTTGCCAGCCAATCTTGCGTTGTTCCACACTCTCCCATCTCATCCATTCTCCCTGTTTGGCCTGGGAAATGGCCTTTATACACCTCATCCTCTCCTCCTGCTTTTGCACCTCGTTGACTACCAGCTTCCTTCTTTGAGCTGGGGCCGCCTTGTGCCATGTAGGAGGAGTTGAACTGAAACCAAGACCCCCTCTTCCATACTGAACTTGCCCCATGATATCACCAATTCGAAGGGCAGCCTTTGCATCTTCCACAGCTTTCTTTGCCGCCCACTTTCTTCCAGTTTTCAACACAGGTGCTGCCTCCCTTACGCATTTATCGCGTGACTCTACTAATGTCATTTCCAGTCTGACCTTGGCGCACTTAAACTCCTCGGTTAGAGCAGAGACTGGTAGCTGCAGTATTCCTTTACCATAAAGTCCCACTCTGCTGAGGCAGTGTGGAACTCCCAACCATTTCCTGATGTATGAACTGATTAAAGCTTCCAGCTTCTCTACTGTTGTCAAAGAAACCTCGTACACAGTCAGTGGCCACAGCAACCTCGGCAGTAGACCAAACTGAAAGCACCAGAGTTTTAGTTTACCTGGTAGAGCGCAGCTGTCTATGCTCTTCAACCCTTCCACTGCTTGTTGTCTAACTTCTTCCACACGAACTGTGTCCTTTAGATCCCCGTCGTACCATCTCCCAAGACTCTTCACTGGCTTCTCAGACACTGTTGGTATTGCCTCACCATTAATGAAGAATGTTTTATCTACTACTTTGCCTTTAATTATAGAGATGCTCCTTGATTTAGTGGGCTTGAATTGCATTCGTGCCCATTCAATGTTATTGGTTAATTTGCCCAATAATCGATTAGTGCAGGCTACTGTTGTAGTCATGGTTGTCATGTCATCCATGTATGCTCGAATTGGAGGTAGTCGCATTCCAAAATAGGTTTAGCTCTACCTGAACAAGCTGAACAAGTTAGACTGATAATGAGGACTAACCCATAATAAGCCATTACAAATGAGGATGGAAATTCACAATTTAAAGTGTAAAGACAAATTCGGACATCTACGTGTACATTGTAATTACTAACATTTGATTTAAAAAAAACTACATTGAAGATATTGAACTGGAAAAAAGTCAGAAATATGAAAAGGTATGAAAAAAGCAAATAATAAATATATTAATGATAAGTGTTTTTATTACATTCGGCGTGATTCGGGCAAACACATTTAAGTAAAAGTACACCTATATTCATAATTTAATTGTAGCCTCCTACATGTCTTTTTATGCGCATTCCGCACACGGATCATGCTTGCATTTTAACTTGCCGGTAGCCTAGTGCTGCTTGACACTGAACGTGAAGTTGTAAATGTGTTGTTTATATTTAATACATATTACACTGACATTTCAGTTTAAATTGAATACATCAGACGTGCTGCTTTATTATTATTTAAATACAAAGTATCTTATTGTGCAGCACTTCATTAAAGTTTTTACAATATTTTAATGAAAAAAACCAAACAGATCTCATCAGAACACTTTGTTCCTCAACCATAATAAATCAGAAAAAAAGGAAAAGGGTGCCTCATTGCTGTAGTAGTTTATTTAAACTACCGTATACATTTGCTGTCTACCTAAGAAAATGAATAATTGCTTAATATAGTGTATCAACAATATATTAAGGTACATTATTTCATTACATAGTGCAATTGTAATTTTTATTAAGGATAGTTCTGTGACTCTGCGAGTGAACCTTACTGAACCAAATGCTTCAAAGGATTCACTTTTCACTTCACTAGTTTTTAGACATCATTTCAGAGAGTAATGGCGCTGTCTTCATGTTAAAATGTGCTGTACAAATGTAGGACAAGCAAGCGTACTAACTTAGTCTTATACTTCATAGTACTAACTTAGTCCTCCTGAACTGGATCATCTCGCATCTGATTTGGTACGCTGCAATCAGGATCTTGTTTAGTCTATTAGCAGATGATCTACCTGTGGTGTTTATCTTCTGGTACGCTGCAATCGGGATTAACAAGGGTACTAACTTTAGTCTAAGCAAGTGGACTAAACCCGCTTATTCTGCTAGTTAGACGCATCAAGTGGACTAACTTTGGTACACTGCAATCGACCCAGTAAGTTTTCCAATTGTCTGATTCTTTTTATGTTTTATTAAAGGGAACTTTAGAATACTAACATTAGCTTTTCCGTGATTCATCCACCTAATTACCTATTTAGATTTTAAAGGGAACTATGTAATATGGATCCACATGTGAACTTTTCATCCCCACATTCTCCTAAATTCAACGTATTGTTAGTCTACCTACAAGCAGCACAATTACATTGTCAAAAAATCATAAGACACAGGTATTGGTTAAAGGATTTATTTGAATCCCTAACACAGTTATAAACATATCTGCATAAAGACAGAAGTAACCTAATTATTTAATCTGCATTTTAATGAAAGAACTAATGTATTATGGATAATACCTAACACATATTGTACAACGCATTGTAAAAACAAAGAACATACTGTAACAGGACAGATACACGTGAAAGACTGTGTCATGTTGGCAATATGGCTTAAAGTACATTGAGCTAACAATAATTCCAGTAAATATTACATTATATGTATTACCATCCTTTTGTAGGTCTCACATAAAATACAAACACATTACAATATTGAGGCTGTGTGGTCCAGTGGTTAAAGAAAAGGGCTTGTAACCAGGAGGTCCCCGGTTCAAATCCCACCTCAGCCACTGACTCATTGTGTGACCCTGAGCATGTCACTTAACCTCCTTGTGCTCCGTCTTTCGGGTGAAATGTAATTGTAAGTGACTCTGCAGCTGATGCATAGTTCACACACCCTAATCTCTGTAAGTCGCCTTGGATAAAGGTGGCTGCTAAATAAACAAATAATAATAATAATATTACACATTGCATATTTGAAATGGCAGACCTACGGAATGATAGTAATTCTTTTCATATTAGGTAAGATTTACTGGAATTTTTTTTGTTAGCGCTGTGTACTTTCAGTGCTCTATCCAATTGTTGACAAATTAAAAAAGAGATTAATATTAGCTCCCAGAAAGTGAAGAATCTAGCAGAGGAATACAAGCTGAAATGGGGCACATCTTAACTGCATACATGTGAAACTTTATTTCTGAGCAGAAACAGCATGTGCTGTTGATTCTCACTTTTTGGAAAGTTGTTCTTTATATAAACTTTCCATTTTTTTTTCTTTTTTATCATTTGTAAAATTAAAACCAGATTCCACCAAGTGAACAGCCTTTATTATCACATGATATCTCTATGAAAGGCATTGAGCCAGGCTGATCTGCTTTATATGTCTTGTGAATTAAAAAGATCACCACAGATGCACGTTTTGGGGAAAAAAGCCAGGGCGGACTGCAGCACACGGATGACAATGAAAGCATGTTTTTAGTTGTTTGTTTGTTTGTTTATTTATTTATTTATTTATTTATTTGCATATGAAACACACAGTTAGTGTGCACTTACCAGCCAATACTAATGTAAAAGCCCTGCCGTTATTTATTTAAAAAAAGGTATATAAACTATAATCTGGACTAAACTGTTCTCTATAGCTACATGGCTGAACGTACAGGCTTGGAGGCTGCAGAAGGGCTCACTGTAAGTGTGCACCTTAAACTTGTAACAGTCAAAACAAACCCAGGCATTTTCACTTGACTTCTTCTATTGACCTTCTGTGTATCTCCTTTTTTGGTTTCTATTGGATTACATTGATTATTGTTGAACAATTTCAGTATAGACAGGGCAGAGTATAGAGTGGCCGATGCACAGATTTGTGGTTTTGAGACAGAAAGAGATTCTGTTTTTTAAACTCAACCACTGACTTACTGTGTGACCTGCCCCTTCAGACAAATCTCAGAACAAGGCAAAATCCCATTTAGATGTATAAATTAAAAAAAAGTGGCATCCCTGTTAGTCTCTTCAAGTTGTAATGATTACTGAACAACTAAATGAAAAAGCAAGTGAACAGACCAACAAATGCAGTTTAATAAAAATGTCTACATTCTAATTAAAAGGTACTGTGTAACAAAAAAAGATTTGGGCTGATTCACTATTGGAAGAAACACAAGCTATATTGTTGATTTAGAGCAAGTCCTGTATACTGTGATTTTCCCCCGTCAATAACACAGTTCCTTGAAATAAAAATGTATCCATTACACAATGGGTTAACCTATTACTCCCGATTCAACTGAACACCTCTACCAAAGCTGCGTCTTCCACCTGTGACGTCAGCACATCTGTCTCCGCCCCCACAGGAGACAAAACTGCGTGCAGGACGGTGCTCAGCACCATACATTTTCTTCAGCCTACTGCATAGAATGTACGCAGCAACCAAAGAATTGTAATGGATACATTTCTATTTCAGGGAACCAGGGTTGTGATAATAACTTTCCCTTTCAAGTACGCAATGTATTCCATTACACAATGGGTAAGTATACCCCAGCCGTCGCAAGGACATGACTCACAGAACAGCCAAATGGGCGAGACCAATGGCTTGCCATAATTATAAAGCACGGTAACCGCCACAGAACGCATAATTGCCTCATGCATGTGCTTCTGAGTCCGGCTGAGATGCCGCTTTCAGCACTCTGGTTCCAAAGACAGGGTTCTAAGGATCCAGGTCATTAAGCCTGTAAAACCTTCTGAAGGTTGTGAGGAGTGGCCACACCGCTGCATCGCAAATGTCAGAGACCGATGCACCCTGAAAGAACACCCAAAAGGTAGCAAGACCCGTGGTGGAATGACCTGTGACCTTCTCTTGGGGGGACTGTCTCCACTATCCAATTGGACAGCCTCTGTTTTGACAGGGCTTGACCTTGGTTCTTAGCTCCAAAGCATATAAACAGCTGCTCGGATTGGCGCCAACTTTTTGTCCTGTCAACGCCCTAATGCCCTAACCGGACAAAACGTATGGAGCCGACTGGAATGGTGGAGAATGAAAAGCCTCCAATTCCACTGACTGATAGGCATTTGGGCACACAGGCCGGATTCATATGGAGTATGACCTTAGTCCTAGACTCCGTAGAAAACAAACAAGCTTTTACCACTGAAAATGCTTGTATCTCACTCACGTGTCTAGTGGAGGTGATGGCAAGTAAAAACGCTGCGTGAGTGCACGCAGCATGACATTTAACCGCCACTGAGGAACTTCAAAGGAGGCTGAAGCCTCCGTGCCCCTTTCAGAAACTGGCCAGCCAGAAAGTGAACCCCCGGGGACACTGAGTCAATTTTAACATGGCAAGCCGAGATGGCTGCCAAGTAAACCTTCAGAGTCGAGGGGGTCTTACCCTCATCAAAAAGGTCCTGCAAAAAATGCAGAATAACTGACATAGGGCAAGTCATGGGATCAACCTGATGTGCCAAACACCAACTTTGGAACACACCCCACATGTATCCATACTGAGAGCATGTTGAAGCAGCTCTTGCATTCTGACTCTATTTGACTCTCTCCGAAAAGCCTAACTGGCTGAACCGGAGCCGTTCAGGGGCCAGACCCAGAGCTGTAGGCTCGGTGGGTTGGGGTGCCCAACGTCTCCTGCACCTGGCTTAGCAGGTCGGGGCGTGTGGACAATTACCAAGGCTGGTGGCGCAATAGCTGCACAAGCGTGGAGAACCACATTCTCCTGGGCCAGTATGGGGCCACTAAAGCACCATGGCTCATTTCTGCCTGATTTTTTCCAGGCACATTTGAAGCAATACTACCGGTGGAAAGGCATAAAGGAGAGTCCTCGGCCACTTGTGTGCAAGGGCGTCGCCTCCCAGCGGACCCGTTCCCCAGAATGGAGTACCAGAGGGAACAATGAGCGGATTCCAGGGAGGCCATGAGGTCGACCTCTGCTCTCCCGAACCTGCCCCAAATAAGGCTTATCACCTCGGGGTGGCGTCTCCACTCTGAGTCGCACGGGAAGCCCCTTTATAGGAGGTCTGCAGCGTATTTTTCTGCTCCTGGCAAATGTATCGCTCTCAGGGAGAGCAGGTGCTCGTGAGCCTATAATAAGATTTTGTGGGCTACCTGATGGAGGCGGGGCGAGCATAGGCTGCCCTGGTGGTTGATGTAAGCCACCACGGTTGTGGTTGCAAGAGGGGATGATTCACCCTGTGATACCCGGTGACGACCTCCCATGACACGCCGGGCTGAAACAGCCTCAGTCACATGTGGATCCTCTGGATTCTGTCCTCGACAGACTGGCGATCATGCTGCTTGAGTTCAAGCAGGTTCCTTGGTAGATGGTAGTCTGGGGTTGTACCTGCTGGCTTTTTGGCAAGTTCACCATCAGGCCAAGCCTGTCAAGGTGAGCGGTCACCAGTTCCGTGTGCGCTACTACCTGCGCTGGAGACTCCAGGTAGTCTAGGTAGTTGAGCACTGATGCCTTGTAGCCTCAGAGGGAACAGGATAGCCTCCATGCACTTTGAAAAGGTGTGAGGGGCTAGAAAAAGGCAAAGTGGCAGAACATGGAACTCCTAAGCAGTCCCTTGAAAGGAGAAACGCAGATATTTCCTGTGGCCCGGTCTTATCGGGACATGGAAGTAGGTGTCTTTCAAGTCCACCATAGTGATCCAGCCACCCATTCTGACAAGACCGCAAGAGCTGTTTCATTGTCATTATCTTGAACTTCCTGCGCCTCAAGAACAGATTGAGCTCTGAGGTCGAGAATGGGCCGTAGGCTGCCATCTCTTTTCAGCACTAGGAAGTACCTGGAGTAAAACCCTGACTCCAAATCAGAGGGGGTCTATTACCTGAATAGCCCTTCTTTGTAACAGGGTCTTCACCTCTTGGAACACTACCAGGGCATCTTGAGGGTTGGAGACAGAAGTCGTAACCACTCCCAAAAAGGGGAGAGGGCCCCGTTTGAAGTAAAGCGAGTAGCCGAGCTGTACTGTGGTGAGCACCCAGATGTCTGTGGTGCTTGATCAGCAGTAATCCAGTTGGCTCCTTGAATAAGGGCCCTGGACCTGTGGCTGCAAACCCCTGGGGCTGCTGCAAGGCCGCTGGTGGTTTCATGGTTGCTTTTTGTGCATAAGGCGGTATTGGGGCGGTGCCCCCTCTGTGTCTGGCCGCCCCTATGGTGGGGAGGCCCCCAACCTGCAGGCACTGTTGGCCTCTGAGTCTGGGGCTGCTGAGCCCTAGGACACCAAGGTGCCATTTGCTTCTTGGCTTGAGAAGCCTTTCAAAGGCAGCAAGCAAACCAGCTCTTTGGTGGATTTGCGCGCCTTCTGGGAGTTCAGCAAAAGTTCGTCCACCGCTGGACTGAACATATTGCCTGGTGTGACTGGGACATCCAAAAGGGAGGCCTTGTCCCCATCAGGCACTCGTGCCTGGGAGAGCCAAAGCTGCCGTTGAGCAGCTATCAGTGCTGCGAGGCCTTGGCAAAGAGACTGTCCATTGTATTTGGACAGTTGCAGCAGATGGTTAGTGACCAGGTTCAGCTCCTCTAGCGTCCGCTGGGGGGGCATGTTATTCACTGACAAGCTCTGTACATGCATCGACTGGTAAGCCACCAGGATGCTCATGTAGTTACCCAGCCGTGTAGCTAGAGCTTCGTGACCTTGCACAGTTTGTTATGGCATGACACATCTTTGGAAAGGACTGCCGGATGTGTGCCTTGTACAAGGGAGGCAATGGATGCTGCGACAGGAAGAAAGTGGCCAAGTCTCAACACCTCCGTGTCGTGGACCCGATATAACAGGTCAGTAACCCTGGGGACGACTGGGGCTGTCGCGGGGTGTCCCCAAGTTGATTGGACCTCATACTGAAAGTCTGGGTGCACAGGGGGCATCAAGGTCCTTTTAGATGGAACTGAGGGCCTAGGAGGTTGTGTGGTCCAGTGGTTAAAGAAAAGGGCTTGTACCCAGGAGGTCCCCGGTTCAAATCCCACCTCAGCCACTGACTCATTGTGTGACCCTGAGCAAGTCACTTAACCTCCTTGTGCTCCGTCTTTCGGGTGAGACATAGTTGTAAGTGACTCTGCAGCTGATGCATAGTTCACACACCCTAGTCTCTGTAAGTCGCTTTGGATAAAGGCATCTGCTAAATAAACAAATAATAATAATAATAATAATAATAATATCAAAAATGGAGCACCAGCTTGGACTCCTCAGGCCACGGCACTTCCAGTGCTGTGGTGGCTCTTCAATAAAGCTGTGAGCTCTGCGGAGAAGGGGTGAGGCACTAGTGGCTCATCCTCCTCCAGCTCCTCCAGTTGAGATTCCTCTAGCTCCTCAGGAGTTCCCGAGAAAGTGAGGGACATGGAGTCATCTTGCACGCACTCTCGCGCAGCAACAGCTGCTTGCACCACAGGCGAAGCAGGGGCGGGTTGCGCTGGCCACACCGCAGCTTCCCACATGAGAATCCTTCCAGATGGATCACATGGCTGGGTCGCTTAGGGAATGGTGGCAGCTAACCTTCCTACAACTCAGAGGGAGGATGAGGTCAATGCCTTTTGCCCCTCTGCTGTCGTTTTTCGACTGGAGCATGATCTGCTGGCAGTGACATATATCTCTGAGAGGAGCACTGCAGAAGAGCATGCTCAGCACCAAGACACCATACACATTGGTCGTGCTTATCCTCTGAAGGGATAGGCTTCTTGCAGGTCGAGCAAGAATGGAACCCAGGCATTGTTGCAGCATGGTGTAGTATGGTGCACAGCGCAACATGATGCAGGAGCACCGTACGGTATGCATGGCATGGTATGGTGTACGGAGCACAGTACAGTACGGTATGGTACAGTACACTATGATGCATGGTGCGGGAACACGGTACAGTATGCACAGTACGGTACGGAACGGTGCGGTAATATTAATAATACTGTGTACCGATCTGCAGGTGCAGGAGCAGGCAAGCCCGCTGCTGCCGCTGGCCAGAGGGCCGCGAAAACAGACTCACGGTAAAAAACACAATTATTTAAACAATTTTTTGCCTCAGCAGTTTATCCTAAGGGTAAAAAACAAGCAGAAATAAAATAAGATAGACTTATCAGACTGCTTCTGGTCAAAGATAGCGCATTTTCACTCTCTCGAATGCTGGATCACTCTCTGTGTAAGCTGAAAAGGCTGAAATAGAAAATGGTGCTGAGCGCTGTCCTGCACGCAGTTTTATCTCCTGCAGGGGTGGAGACAGGTGCGCTGACACAGCGGGACGTAAGACGCAGCTTTGGTTGAGGTGTTCTGTTGAATCGGACGTAATAGGTTAACCCAATACATTTCGTACTTGAAAGGGAAATTGTTATGTGAACCTTTGGACAGTAATACATTGTATGTTTTTGTACAGTATAAATGATGAACCAAATTGATGTTTACTTAACATACAAGGATATGTATGTTAAGCTAGCGAATGTTATGTTCTATTAGAATTAGAACGCAAACCCTTTATAAATCTGCTTGCGTCTAGTGTTCTTGTAACTAATAACACAAACCATGATCATTTAGTCTGATTTCAGAATGATTTCACACAAGTTAAAAAAAAAAGAAGGCTAGAGAAGAAAATGTATCCGGATACACTTCAGAATATAGCTACTTCAACTACACTGCTGCAGCTACACTGTGCTTACACCTTTGTTACATTATTTAACACAGTACATGATTTTACAACACAAATATATGATTGGGAGAATAACTTAAATGCATGTATGGAGTTCCATTCTCACAATCACACACCAGTGTGATAAATGCATGCAGTAAATATTAGAAACAACTGTGTAAATACATGTAGTTCATGTACCTGTGTTTTGAAATGTATCATAAAACATATCCTTCCGTACACTATAATTCAGCTACTTTGAATTTCTTGCCAAGTTAACACTGGCTAAAACAAAATTCTACATAATAATAATCATAATCATAATAATATTAAAATCAACAACATTAATAATAATAATAATAATAATAATAATAATAATAATAATACAAAAAAAAATCTTTAAATTAACTCTTAACGCAAAGGCTTGAATTAGTCTCACATTCAGGTAGTTTACCATCCCCTCTTACATTCCCCTTTTTCTCTAAACTGTGTCCTGTTAGCATCTCTTGGGCCAGGTAGCAACAATTCCTAACATCCTAATATACCAGAAAAAGCAGATTTTCTATGGTGGGAGCCACATATACTACAAATTAGGGTTGGGACGATTTACGATAACTCAGTAATAGCATATCAAACAGAAGTCACATAAAAAATTGCATTATAAAAAGAATTACTGAGTTATCGGAAATGTAGGATATTGTATTCATTGTGACGATTTTTAATGACAGCTGTATTTTGTATGCTATTTTTGTTTAATTATTCCACAAGTAATTCCAAGTATTCCATCTGTTCTAGTAATATTTAATTAGAACGTCTTGTAGTGTTTGAGCAGCCGCCACTTCCTCCCTAACGATGACCCAGCGGTTGTGAGGCTTTTGTGAGATTTCGTTGAGAAAAGGCGGGGAGTAAAAGCAGCAGTGGGCACTCTCTTTCAAAACAGCTCAATAAAAAAGAAAAATGCTACAAGTTCAGTATCTATTTTGGTATTCTTGGAGGAAATGGAGGTACCCTATGTGCAAAATATGCTACACTAAAGCCCCTTTCACACTGGCATGCTCTACCTGGGTCGGAACCTACCTGTGTCAGGTCTCTGTGTCATGTGGGTCAGCTATACAATTTCACACTGCTTTTGATAAAGCGATTGACCTGGGTGACAGACGCAAGTACACAATGTGTGTATCAATGCCCCGGAAGCAGCTTGTTACGGACGCTTCCATCCAAGCTTCTCTGGATTGAACCGTCATCCCAAATGTTGGTTAGAGCAAATGTTTCTTCATCCCTGCTGCAATCTGGATCATACTGTGTCTCAAGAAACAAAAAAAATGGCTAAACAGAATAAACAGAAACGTTCCTTGCGGAAGTGAAACCCTCACACAGACGTGGCTGTTTGTTATTTTGTCGGCTCACGAACGGCCGTCGTGCATTTTGTCTCACTCAACCCGGGTCAAAATGTGTTGGCCCATATCCTGAGGAGGGTCGCTGGGACTCAGGTACGACCCAGGTATGTGGTTTCACACTACATGGGATTGGGACCCGGGTAGCCAGAACCTGGGTCGGGACCCAGGTAGGACTGCCAGTGTGACAGGGGCTTATATCATACCAACAGAAAACAATTGTGGACCATTTTAGAAAATAGCAGGTAGGCTATGTGTTTTTCTTACAGCCACTCATACACTGTATACTATTCTATGTAAAGGTACTGTATGGTATCATAGCTTGTTAATGCATCAACATGAACTATTTTGTTGTTTCGTGTACTATTAAGTAGGGTAAAAAGAAAGTGTGTTAAATTCCTTTAATTTCAACTTAAAATAATCTTTTATTATTTCTGAATTCTACAGTAATGTGTACAGTCTAGAGAAGGCAGGATTTATTTTGTGTGTTACTGTTCTTATTTACAGTAGCCTATAGGCTAAAGTAAAACGATGCTCTGCACATTCATTTGATTTTACTATTTGTATACTATTTGATGTAATGTGTACAAAGAACACAACACAGAAATTGTATTTTAGCAAAAAGGGAAATACATTTAAAATAAACTGAGCAGTATCAATGTGCATGCGTTTCTGTTTTTTTTTTTTTTTTTTTAAACCAGACACTTAATTATCCCAGGTAACCTGTCCTCGGTATTTTATATTTGTATAACCAGTGGAATCTAAATGAGCAAACACCAAGATAATTGCAATTATCGAATTTTGTTTATCCCGCAATTATCATTTCAGAGATTTTCAATATTGTCCCAACCCTACTACAAATATTGTCAAACAACAGACAAAGTACAAACGCTTGATAGTAACCAATAACACTGCGGTTATTTACAACAGACAATGTAAAATGGTTAGATAAGATAAAAAGGCACAACTTTCCCTTTCGTAAATACACGTAAACATCTCTTCAATAAGCATGCATAAACATTTCACTTTACAAAAAAAAAAAAACTTTTTTAGACAAATTACTTAAATAGTATTTATCCAGCAAAATAGAATTCTTTCAAAAATACTCTACCATTCTTCCTATTAACCATTAAAGTTTTTTTTTTTCTCATTTATTAAAAAAAAAATCCTTAACAGCTTTTTTCAGGTCATTCAAAAAAACACAGCAATATACAGAGCAGCAAAAGATTGCAAAAATAATCTGTAAAAGCTTGCAAAATTAATTAGTTTGTTTTTTAGACTCTGTCGTTTGCTGTAACATAATTCCCCCATAATGTGGGTTAAAATATGAACCAATCCTGAAGCCCCTCATTGTTGGGTCACGTTAAACAGCAACTACAGCATCATAGGTGAAAAAACTCCTTAATTCCACACCATCTGCCTTACACGTTTATACAATAAATTAATACTAATGCCCCATAACCACATGTACCATTCTTAAGGTAGACAATAGGAAGTACATAATACTAGATTTAAAAAGAAAAATGCCCTGAAGATGAAGTGGATCAACTTCAATTTGCCCTAATTGCCAAAATGTCTGTGCTCCTGCTCTATTCTCAAAAGTTCTGGCTACTTGATTTCAGAGGTTGGTAAGAAATCAAATGGTCCAAAAGGGGGGTAGGGGGGGTGGGGGGGTTGTCAGTATTTATTTTACAATATTAAACTGTTTTAAAGTGTTTTAAACAATTGATTTTTTGAACATTTGGCAGCTCTTTGCAGATAAAAACACAAATTGCCAAAATAATCACCCTTTTATTGTACAACTTTATTTACAGGTTCCAGTATTAATGTGTTAAGTTTGTCATTAACACCATTATCAACACTGTGTGTTATAACAAGTTTCTTTTTCTGATAAAACTCGCCATACACGTGTTCCATGTCTGCTTTGTTGTAACAAAATAAGCACCTGTTTAGAAAATGTGTTTACATCATTTTATAAAATGCATATTGATAGATTTACAAATGTTTTATTACTAGAACCTTGAAATAAAGTATTAGTGATTAATTTATTATCCATGAAAAGCTGGTTTTACTTTGGTGATTTATCAGACTAAATATAATATTTTAAAATTAAGTAGCATTGTTAATAAATTCCTAATATGTAAAGCAATGTATTATTTAGCTTATATACCAGTGTAATAAACCCACACACATATGTTTGATTCAATAAACTGGAAAAAAAATCCCAGCAAAAAGTAAAATGGCAAATGATACAGCAAGTGGGCTCAGGTTTCAATTCCCCCTCCTGCCAATCACTCTACCATGTGTTTATTATTTTCAAAAAATATTTAAATATCTTTCTTGAGCCATTGCAATATAGCTCTCATTATGATAATATTGAAAAAAATGTACAATAACAAATTCATGTTATTATATAACATAAAAAGGGTAAAATGGCAATTTCAGCTAGATATAGTGTATTTTAGTGTGTTGTACATTTAAATGCAATCTTTTCTATTCTGAGATATAGTGTGTGTGTAAATGTGTGCATTACTGCCCTATTGGGAATTAACTGAAATAACAATTTCTATTTTCTATTTTTGTATTTAAATCATAATAATAAAAAATAAAAAAATCCAGTAATTTTAGCCCTTTGGAAAGTTCACCAAAATGGACAAACCTGCTCAATTGTTGCTCAGACCTTTTCAGGTGCCTTGAACGCATTCACTTTCAAAACAAAAACAGAAATCTGGTTTTGGAGTTGTGTAAATTTGTACAATGCAGTCAACCTCCTGGTTTGCTCCACACTGTAAACTTTAATAAAAAATAAACAAAAAAAAAAACACGAACGCCTCAGTAGCTAATTAAGCTTTACCAGGGTTTAAGTTGGGGGTGTCGACAACAACTATATATGGCTTTTTATCCATGTCATAGTCTTTGGGGGTATAATCTAAAAAAAATAATAATAATAAAAAAAAATTCAGTGCAAGAATTAAACCCTCCTTCTCCTTGGACATTCCCTCCAGACAAGCTCCGGAGCTGAAGAGCTTGTGGGTGTGGAATAAAATAGGACACTTTAAGGCAAAGTCCTTCTTGAAGATGCTCTGTTTTTCAGTCACTTCTTGTGAAAGTACAGTGTCCGGGTCATGCCAGCTTCCACCTTTGGTATCTGGTCGCTGATTATTTCCACCAGCATGTCGGGGAACTCCACTTTCAGGGCCTGGGACTCTCTGAACGTGTAGAAGCAGAAATCCAGCAGACTGCCCACCAGCTGCAAGGGAAAGACACGGATATTGGGAGTCATTTGTTATTGTACACACAATCCACACTATGAACTCAAAAACTTACAGTAAAAGAAAATCAACAAAAGACAGTGGCTAGATTTTGGAGCATAAATAGTAGAAGACATATATTTGTTTTTACTTTGGCTAAAAATGTTCTGTGCAAATGATATATTATTATCAAAACTTAGGGATATTGCTGTTGCCCATCAGATTCAGAATATTAATATGCATGTTTTTTTTGTTTTTTTTTATTCCTTATAAATAGTATTTCTACATTTTACTTAAAGATATGCACCAATATGGTCCTAAATTCGATATACAGTACCACTAACAAATATTTCCTGAGCCTGAAATAATCTGAACTCAATGAGGCACATTGAAAGGATAGCGAGCACCAGCGTATACAATTTTTAATTTTTTTCTGCCGGGTTATTTATAAATCAGTATTTAACCATTTGCCACTGTTTATGGCATGTGGAACAAATCCCAGCCTTGAGTTCCTGTATCAGCAGATAATTATTTGTGCATGTATGTGCATACAGTACGTACAGTATAACTACATTACGGAATAAGCCACACAACTTTGTAACACAAATGGTGGGGACTTCACTTTGGTAATGCATTGGTGTCTGGACAAGGGGCTCAGTAGTATACAGCAGGGGTGGGCAATTTCAGTCCTGGAGGGCCGGTGTCCCTCCTGGCTTTTGTTCCAACTGTGCTCTAAATTTACTTAATTAGACCAATAATTGGTAATAATTGGTCCAATTAAGTAATATAGGGCAAAGTTGGAACAAAAGCCAGGAGGGACACTGGCCCTCCAGGACCAGAACTGCCCACCCCTGGTATACAGTATGAATGTTTTTCAACAATGTAAATTACTTAATGGTTGTTAATGCAACACTGTAGATAACAGTAGATGCTTCCATGGAGATCAGCTGTAAAGGCCCAAAGTTGCTGGGTAGGGCAGGCAGTATTTCCAGTCATTAATACCACTTGGCAGCAGTGTGTGTGTGTGTGTAAATGTGAGTGTGGTAAGCCTTGTCCTTGGAAGCATCTGTTTATATAACAGACTTTTCTACCACTTTTCCATTCTTTCTATGCATCTGTTCACCGTGTGACCTAACAGCCTGAAATCCTAAATAAACATATGCAACAATGCAGGCATGTTAAAGACGTGTATGGAAAATGGCTTGTATTTTATAATCATGAGTTTCACCTAAACTGTTAAACTGTTATAAAAATATTGAGGCATTCCTACAGTACAGCCTTCTTTTTATTACAAGTGCGCATGTAATATATTTTTAATTCAAAATGGAGAACAGGGTTTGTTTTGAAGGTTTAACAACCAATTGAGCAATAATTGTTCAAACACACCTTTAAAAAAAAAAAAAAAAACACTAGACTTTTCTCATCAAACTACAGTGCCTGAAGGCTCCACTGCCTTCAATACCATCAATAGCATTTTTTTAATTTTTAAACTACAAGATCAGACAGTAACAACAATGGCTCAACTTTTAAGTACTGTAATGATTCAACAAACTAGATTTGCTCTGGGCTGTCTTTGAAGCAAGGAACAGCCTTGATTGACCAAACAGCCTTACTTGTTCAAAACATTACTTATGTTAAAAAACTTCTACCAGCTGTGAAGCACTCTGTATGTTAGCCAAACATTAACCTCAAGGCACTATTTTAGCCTCAGTCAGTGTTACTGGTTATAACAGGCGTCTCCGAGTTATCCTAGATTTAATTCTGAAATGCAAGTGCAGGAGAAGAGGGCAGATACATATACCTTGGTGTGGCAGAGCAGGGCTCTGCCCTTGTAAATATTGGCAGGATGGGGTTAAATTCTCCACCCTGCCCAGGTTTATTGTGTCAGGTGGGAATCATTAGCAATCAATTAGCACCCAGCCACCTGACATAAAAGGAGGCCTCAGCTCCTCAGTAAGAAGAGGTAGCTGAGGAAGCAAGGGTGGGTTTTTCTTTGTAAGCTGTTTTTGTTAATTTTGGAATCCAGTGAAGGCAAAGCTCAGCCTGGAAGCCTTATTTTTGTAAGTTTTACTTTGTGTTTATTGTTTGTGTTTTAAAAACCTTTTTGTTTGGCCCTCATGCCTGTTTATTTTGTGTTTTTATTTAGTAAAAGTTTTTTGTTTGAACTGCAGTCTGTTTCTGGGCCTCATCCCTTGCACCATCCTGTCACACTTGGTTAGAATGAGGCCAATATATTTTATTATATTATATAAAACCCATGATCACCCACAAAGATTTTGTTTAATTTTATTTACTATACAGTGTCTTAAATGAATAATACCTATCATACTGCAAAGGTTTACCATTATGGTTATAGTTTATGCAAATTGATACAGCAATGTTTCCAACTTTACTGACCAGAGCACTAGTGGCGGGAAAAGTAAAGCCTCTTAAACCACTGAACCCTCTGAACCATTTGCTTCATAAAAGATTCACTGAGTCGAATCACCTGAAGCGCTTCGTGCTCCATAGTGACATCTATTGGTAGAGCCGCGTCATTGAACATACTTGAACATACGAGTTACACACAGGCTGCTATTGCTTGGAACTTGGCATTTAGAAATAATGATCTGTAGCCTAATGTACACGAAAGACACTGTAAAGCATGCTTTTTACAGGCTCTGTCGGTGTCATTTGTGACTTACAAAATGAATATAATTTCTGTTATCTGGTTATATATCAACAACACATGTGATTACCCAACAAAAAAGCCAGTCACGCATACGCATTATCATACTTGAAATGTAAAATTGTTGTACAATCGAAAACACGATAATGGTGCTTTAGAAAGGTAGGCCTATCTGACCTCAGATGTACTCGGCTGGGAAATTAGTATTGAAACAAGTAAGATATTTAAGATTTCATTCGTTAGCCAGTTTCCCGGTGGCGCAACAAGTTAGTAAGTTGTGTAATTAGAAATGCTTGTCAAGCACAGGATTGAATCCCTGCTCCTGAGAGAGTGTGCGTGTAGAGAACTTGTTTTAGATTTTAAAAAATAATTACATTTTCCAAAATGCAAAACTAAAAGAATCATATTTGCTGATATTTTTTTTAAATAAACGAATTGAAAAAAAGAGAGAAATAATAAACGCTTCCTTCCAGGAGTAATCTAGGCTATATTTCAACGAAGCATTGTATTGATTCTGGTTCAGTCAGATCACGTGATGTGTTGCTTCATGCGGAACACTGTTTGCTTCAGATGGTTCAAGGCGGGTTACATCATTTGCTTGCTTTACATGAAGCAGTGGTCATTTGAATCACCTGAAGTAGTGAATCACTGAATCATGTAACTGATCCGAAGCCTCAATGAGCTCCTGTGAGCGATTTGAAGCCTCATGAGGCAATGAACCCTGTGTATGATTTGAAGCCTCAATGAAGCATTGAACCTTGTGAATGATTTGAAGCTCTGCACTAACCTAGTTGAATCAGTTGAAGCCCCTCTCCAAAACTCATAGGCATTCTAGTATTAGGCATAGCATTAATGGGTAACCCCAAGTCAATTAAAGCCGATTGGACATTTAAAAAAAAAAAAAACAGTGTTTTTAAAGTGCATAATATATAGAAACATAACATAATAATAATGTTTATTTTATTACATTTCAGTAAAACATACTTGAATGCAAAGATTTCTACATATACATCCATATATATTTTTATTAAAAAAAAGAAAAAAAAGCATATTCCACATATGACTTGGCGGACGCGAACCCGGATCTCTGATTACTTCCTCGCACTAAACTCATAGAGCTGCCACGGATCCCACAGTAATAACACAAACAAACAACATATGGTGCTTTAAGGTGTAATGGTGTCTTTTAAATAGTATAGCAATTTGATATTTATAAATTATATTTATTTTGTTGATGTATTACAATGAAATAATATTGAATTCAAGACTTCTTTGACAAAGGTTTGAAAAGACATTTTATTAACAATTATTTCTGGAAAACATCTCTAATAATCATTACATTTATTTTTATAATAATAACAATAACACTATGTAACACAATTTTTGTTCCTGGGTAGTAAGTGTTATTTCCTAATTGCTTATGCCTCAAAAGTATAGAAAATGGCTATTATTCCCCACAAACTTTGCTTTTGTGACCAGGACAGTGATATTTTGAAATGTACCTATTTCCAATGAGAAAATGGGTGAATTTGTGTCTTTTCGTTCACATAAAGTCAGAAAAAAACAACATATGAATCCAAATTAACATGTATTTATACTAAAGTAATACAAAAATGACTACAAAAGATTTAGAAGTGAGTAGTTTTTCGAGATTTACGATTATACTGTAAATCACTTTCACAAATCAGCCCCCAAATGTAGTCTCCCATCATGTTCTCGTTATACTGTCCTTGGTAGCGGCGTTCAAAGTCCAGTATATCCTGGTGGAAGCGCTCGCCTTGCTCCTCTGAGTACGCTCCCATGTTCTCCTTGAATTTATCAAGATGAGCATCAAGGATATGGACTTTGAGGGACATCCTACAGCCCATTGTGCCGTAGTTCTTCACCAGAGTCTCAACCAGCGCCACATAGTTTTCGGCCTTGTGATTGCCCAGGAAGCCCTGAACCACTGCGACAAAGCTGTTCCAAGCCGCTTTCTCCTTACTAGTGAGCGTCTTGGGGAACTCGCTGCACTCCAGGATCTTCTTTATCTGTGGTCTGACGAAGACACCGGCTTTGACCTTTGCCTCAGACAGCTTAGGGAAGAAGTCTTGAAGGTACTTGAAGGCTGACGACTCCTTATCTAGAGCTCTGACAAATTGTTTCATAAGGCCCAATTTGATGTGCAGTGGTGGCATCAGCACCTTCCGGGGGTCCACCAGTGGCTCCCACTTGACGTTGTTCCTCCCCACAGAGAACTCGGTCCGCTGTGGCCAGTCCCGCCTGTGGTAGTGTGCCTTGGTGTCCCTGCTGTCCCAAAGGCAAAGATAGCAGGGAAACTTGGTAAAACCGCCTTGGAGACCCATCAGGAATGCCACCATTTTGAAGTCTCCTATGACCTTGATGCCATCTCAGAAAAATGCAGATATGTATCCACTTAGGCAGCTGGAACTAAACTGAACTGGTGGGCTTAAGGCCCCTGTATTTATACTACTATTTATATTACTAGAAAGTTCTAGAAGTTACTCCAAATTTACTCAGCACTGAATCTATCTGGAATGTTCTGGAAAATAGGTAAATTTCAAAATATCACTGTCCTGGTCACAAAAGCAAAGTTTGTGGGGAATAATAGCCATTTTCTATACTTTTGAGGCATAAGCAATTAGGAAATAACACTTACTACCCAGGAACCAAAAAAAAAAAAAAAATTGTTACATGGTGTAATTAAACCCCCAATTTCACATAGTAGTAGGCAGCATATATACAGTACTGTGCAAAAAGTTTTAGGCAGGTGTGAAAAAATGCTGTAAAGTAAGAACGCTTTCAAAAATAGACAAGTTAATAGATTATATTTATCAATTAACTAAATGCAAAGTGAGTGAACAGAAGAAAAATCTAAATCAAATCCATATTTGGTGTGACCACCCTTTGCCTTCAAAACAGCATCAATTCTTCTAGGTACACTTGCACAAAGTCTGGGATTTTGTAGGCATATAGTCAGGTGTATGATTAAACAATTATACCAAACAGGTGCTAATGATCATCAATTCAATATGTAGGTTGAAACACAATCATTAACTGAAACAGAAACAGCTGTGTAGGAGGAATAAAACTGGGTGAGGAACAGCCAAGCTCAGCTAACAAGGTGAGGTTGCTGAAGACAGTTTACTGTCAAAAGTCATACACCATGGCAAGACTGAGCACAGCAACAAGACACAAGGTATTTATACTGCATCAGAAAGGTCTCTCCCAGGCAGAAATTTCAAGGCAGACAGGGGTTTCCAGATGTGCTGTCCAAGCTCTTTTGAAGAAGCACAAAGAAACGGGCAACGTTGAGGACCGTAGACGCAGTGGTCGGCCAAGGAAACTTACTGCAGCAGATGAAAGACACATCATGCTTACTTCCCTTCGCAATCGGAAGATGTCCAGCAGTGCCATCAGCTCAGAATTGGCAGAAAACAGTGGGACCCTGGTACACCCATCTACTGTCCGGAGAAGTCTGGTCAGAAGTGGCCTTCATGGAAGACTTGCGGCCAAAAAGCCATACCTCCGACGTGGAAACAAGGCCAAGCGACTCAACTATGCACGAAAACACAGGAACTGGGGTGCAGAAAAATGGCAGCAGGTGCTCTGGACTGATAAGTCAAAATTTGAAATATTTGGCTGTAGCAGAAGGCAGTTTGTTTGCCAAAGGGCTGGAGAGCGGTACACGAATGAGTGTCTGCAGGCAACAGTGAAGCATGGTGGAGGTTCCTTGCAAGTTTGGGGCTGCATTTCTGCAAATGGAGTTGGGGATTTGGTCAGAATTAATGGTCTCCTCCAATGCTGAGAAGTACAGGCAGATACTTATCCATCATGCAATACCATCAGGGAGGCATCTGATTGGCCCCAAATTTATTCTGCAGCATGACAATGACCCCAAACATACAGCGAAAGTCATTAAGAACTATCTTCAGCGTAAAGAAGAACAAGGAGTGCTGGAAGTGATGGTATGGCCCCCACAGAGCCCTGATCTTAACATAAATCGAGTCTGTCTGGGATTACATGAAGAGAGAGAAGCAACTGAGGCTGCCTAAATCCACAGAAGAACTGTGGTTAGTTCTCCAAGATGTTTGGGCCAACCTACCTGCTGAAAACTGTGTGCAAGTGTACCTAGAAGAATTGATGCTGTTTTGAAGGCAAAGGGTGGTCACACCAAATATTGATTTGATGTAGATTTTTCTTCTGTTCACTCACTTTGCATTTTGTTAATTGATAAATATAAACTATTAACATGTCTATTTTTGAAAGCATTCTTACTTTACAGCATTTTTTCACACCTGCCTAAAACTTTTGCACAGTACTGTATATATAATTTTAAAATGTAATTTGTTGACAAACAGTATATTCTTCCTTCCAGTTCAAACCTACGTCAATGAAGCATTGTTGATTCGAAGTAAAGCGTTGTATTGGTGGTTTGTGTCTTCTTTTGTAAATATACCATCAAAACGTTTCGATAGTGCACCTATGACACAGTCAGCAAGATTTTACTCCGTGAGCGTGCGTGACTGAACACCCCGAGCGTCTGCAGCTTCAGAGGATCCGCAGAACTGTTGGCGTTTGCGTCACGTGATGTATTACTTCATGCGAACCAATTGAACCTTTGATTCACAACACTGTTTGCTTCTAATGGTTCGAGACGAATCGAAGCGGGTAAGACTTTGTACCCATCACTACAGAGCACCTGTAATCAAAACCTGACTAGTTTTAGTACATCATCCGAATCTGGCTACCTGTATCATTACCAATATCTGTCCAGGTAAAATATGTGTGTATCTGTGTGTCAATGTGAGTGCGGTAGAACCCTGCTCATGGAATAATATGTTGATATCACTTTTTTTTTTTTTTTTTTTTACTATTGGCCATGTGGCCTGACTGTCCAAAAACAAAACATAAGCAACCAAAAGCAACACTGCACATTATTATAGGGATGGGGATATAGAAATATAGTTTTGTAAATCTCAAAACCATCATAGGAGGAGCAACCCTTAAAAGGGTCAGCATTTCCAAGGGTGTCTGGTACACACAGCTAAAACCATTAACAGCTATCTATCAAAACCTCCTTAAAGATAACTCCTGCCTTCTTTAAGACTAACCTCTTCTATATAATAACCATGTGGCTTTCAATACGGAATGCTTTATCTACAGTTATTGCACAGATATACAGGTAGTGGACAAAAAAATGGAAACACCAATGTAAAGTCACTTAATAGGGCTTTGGGCCACTATGGTATCCCGCTCTGTGGAGTTCTCGGCGGACCGTTTTTGATGAAACTGGCTGCTCGCGCCCCAGGTTGAAATTTGCAGTCAATTGATCTGCAGTTGCTCGCCTGTTTTGCCTTGCACTTCGCATTAATGCATGGATATCATGATCCTGGAGTATGTGCTTCCGCCCACTGTTGCTCTTTGCTGATGATGTCTTTCCCTCGGAGTTCCATGCCGACATCACCTTAGACACCGTTGCTCGTGAAACATCAGCAAGTTGAGCTGTCTTGGTCACTGAAGCTCCTGCCTAACACGCCCCAACAATCACCCCTCTTTCAAAGTCACTGAGGTCTCCTCTTGCAGCCATGCTAGCCATAATTATAGGCAACCAGGCCTGTCCAGCATTTTTATACATGACCCTAAGCATGCTGGGATGTTATTTGCGTAATTAACGCATGAGCCACACCTGTGTGGAAGCCCTTGCTTTCAATATACTTGGTGTCCCTCATTTACCCAGGTGTTTCCATTTTTTTGTCCACTACCTGTGTATGTGTGTGTGTGTGTGTGTGTGTGTATATATATATATATATATATATATATATATATATATATATATATAAATATATAAATATATATATATATATATATATAAATTATTGTGTATATATAAGGAATGGTGCAGCTGAAAACCAACATTGTTGCTTTAATTAGACTTTTCAGAAAGATGGGAAGCTTTTTATAAAAAGAACAAATACAACCAACATTTTAACTTTCAATAGACCACATGCTAACTTGGTATCCATTATAAACACAGGCCAGGATTAAATAAAAACGATAGCTGCCTTTTGGCGATAAAGATTTTTAATCGCATCGCAGATATGGCAAAACCCTAACCCTGACACCCAATATGCACTTGGCCAACCCTGTGAAACTGTCACTGGAAACACAGTACTCAACTTGTTTTTTTCTCCATCACTGAAAAAGAAAATCTAATATATTTAACAAGATTGCAGGTTTACTTCTGAAGTCAGTTTTACTGTATGAAAAGGTAGATCTGATCATATGTGCCAAGTTGAAACATGAGTGAAAACAGCCCTCCAAACAGATAAAGGTTGCTTGGGTAATAGGACCTTGTATTTCCTACTGAGCTTATTAATGTGTCTAATGAGCTAAATAAAATACACAATCAAATCCATGTGTCAAGCAGAAAGAACATTTCGCACCTCCTTGCATCACCCGTACAGTAGCCTGACATATTAAATGGCTGGGATTCAACAAGAACATTTTGGAATTATAGTGCAGAACAATAATAAAAAATAATAGAAAATTCTGTGGATACAGTATTCTGTGGTCCAACATGTTGTGTATTAAAAATTCATGAAACCATAAAAATAAACAGGCTCCAGTTATATTTTCAAAAAAAAAATGTTCATGATGGCATGTTTTTTTTTTCTTTTTTAACTAGACAAAACTACAAATAAACAACTCTAAATGTTATCCCAAAGCCAGAATTACAAATACATCAGGAAATCATGGAATTATCTATAATCTTCTGATTGTGTTTCCACTTCTAGTATGCACAGTAAGCCACATATACTGGTTCCCATGTTGTTTTTTCTTAACCCTAACAGGATCAGCCTTGTAGATCAGTGGCCTGCTTAAATTAACTGTATGCAGATGACTGAATGGCCTAATTAGGCCAACGATAGACACAAAGCCAATGGAATAGCGCAGCTTACAGTAGTACCATGCAGGTCTGTGTTGGTACTTACATCATGCATGGCATCTAGCAGTTTAGTCAGCTGGTAGAACCTCTGCCACGTCTGTCCGGAGTTGTTGGTAGCCTTACCCACAGCCCTCCTCAGCTCTTTGATGTAGTTTACTCTCATTTCCTCAAACGCAGTATGGTTCTTGAGACCGTCTTTGGGAACTGCACATCAAAAAATTCCACTGTCAAATTGAGCTCTTAAAACATTTTTATTTTGTATATAATGATGTCAGCAATAAACCTTTTAAAAAAATTGCTGCTAATGTTGGTAGACCCTGTGAAAAACACAACTCAAATATAGTGAGCACATTTATGACATGGTATGTCAAACACAAAGCTTTTAAAGAGTCTCAAACTTGTCTCTCTCATAATCACATGTGTTTTCTTTATCATAAAACATTCAAATGATAATATATCTTAATTATGCAATGTGGTTCAAGTACAGTTCACATTTATAGATAATTATTCAGAAATGTGGTTTTCCCAGTTTGGTTTAGTGCTGAGTTTGTTCCAGGCAAAAGCAGCAGAATAACCAATTGACTGCCGTGGGTAATGATGACCTAGCCATATACCTCATGCAATAAAAACTGTGTATTATTGTAATGTCCATAACTACAGTATCTCAGAGGTTATATAGAGTTTTATACGGCAAAGTCATAATGTTACTTTCACACTATACCCATGCTTTCACTATATATTTGCATCATCATACATTACCATGTTTAACTATGCTTGACAAAACACAATGCACCCTCTACACCTAGCACTACTGTTCAGTGCTTGATATGAGGAATGAAAGGCAATAACAGCTAATAACATTATGAGGATGTCACCCAGAGTGTCCAAATTAACCTGTTGCAGGGTAGTGTATAAAGTATAGTGCATTTAGTTACCTATTTATCTGAGATGATACAGTATATCAACATTCATGTGTTGAAAAGGGACTTTCAGCTGCTGGAAAACCCATACTACTTCCTTAAAATGTAGCACCCAATCTATCAGATCTATGGAACAAAATGAGGTGCTGTATAAAGCGAATGAGTTTAAACAGGGTGTCCGAAAGGGCTGACCAAGAAAGCTACAGTTTAATGACCTGATATGTATGGTCTAATTCACAGTGTTATATCTGTAACATGATATATTCAAAATGCTAATTCCTCAAATCCCCCAAATTCCGCCTTGCAGCTTTGTGTGATGAATATTTAATAAATGACTCAATATTTCAGGCGGAAACCTCAAACGTTTTCCATACAACTAAATCAAACTCCCAACAAAATGGTCCTGGAGATAAATTGTCCAAGGTATAAAAAGCCTAGTATCCCTAGGACAATTTCTCTCCAGCAGGATGACAAACTCAATCAGTGCTTAGTATCGATCACAAGAATTTCCAGTTGTACGTCTGGAGTTTAATAGAGGCACTGTTTTTCAAGTAGAGAAAAGCAAAAACTGAACAAAAAAAAAGGTAGCACTGCGGGAGACCACATTGCTCCTGTGCAATGTAAAATAACTATCATAATAAACTTAAGACTGTAGACTTGGCACAGTCAACTCTATGTTACGATTGTAGATGCTGCACAGACTACTGTGCTGTTTTTTTCCTATCATACTTTTGGCTTCCCAGAATGATTTTGCAATCAAGCTGTATGAAATAACTTGTGTGCTGAGCTTAAGTGTGAACTATAGTAATATTCAGACTTGCTCCAGGATCTTGTTCTTCACATTCTCACCAATTCATTCCTCTCTTGAACAGAGATGACAATCAAGTACATTTTCCTCTCAAGGTCTCAAGGTCTTAATTAGAATAACCTTAATCACACTAAAAAAGTGAATGCAAACGCTAACCCCCACCAGCCCCTAAACACACAGGTTTTAAATGGTCTGCACATGTGCAACACAACTTATTTACATCTATAACTCAAATGACAAAAAAGTATGTCATATGGATGAATGAACTTCCATATCCAAAAGTCGAGATATGAGGAGAACTTTCAAATGACAGTTACAGTTTGAGCTAGTAGTTACAGATAATGGGAAATGAGCTACATAGGATTCTGGCTTCAGCAACATACATGTATCACATTGTGCCTCCATAAATAACCAACTTTAAGATGGGTACGAAGCAGAAATGAGCTGTTTAATCTAATCTGTTTTAATGTAGTTTTTGGCAAATTAGTCATTTAAATTAGAAATAATCTCGCTTCTTATAGCTTTACCATGCTTTAGTTTTCTGAACTGCAATATGCTTTTATCATGGTTGTGCTTCACTACGGTTATTTATAATGTACTTTTATTTTACTGTGGTGCGCCAAGCCCTACCCACCAACCAGGAACACACTCTCACATCCTCTTAATCAACTTGAACAACCAACTACTGTATTGTACAGTACAATATATAATGAAAATTAAATTACTGAGTAATACACAGAGAAACAGTAGTACACTGAAACACATCCTTAAAATGACTAAAAACTGTAATCTCTTTGATTTAATTGGTAGTTCATTTCAGATACAGGCAGGGGCGGTTCTGCCATAAGGCTTGGGGGGGCTTAAGCCATCCCTCTTTTTTTTTTTAAAGCCCATCACGCTGATTTTGTAGGTAGCTGGCACAATCCAGGTGATAATTGTATAATCAACTTGTTTTTGCCTAATCTGCACTGTCACTGCACACAGCTTTGTTGTAAGTTATAATTACAGGCTAGCAAGAGAGAGACGAGTATTTTTCTCTGTCTGGTAATTAGTAACAGTTGTAAATGTTCTAACATCATCACTAGTAACCAACGAGAGAGCACTCTGAATTACGCCACAGGTGTCACAGCCTAATGCTCACCCCCGGCTAACCTAGGCTAATTCACACCCCCACACATTTTAGCTTGGGCTAATTCTCATCCCCGTTGTGAGAATTAGCCTAGGGGTGAGAATGATACTGCCCCTTCCTATCTCCAATCCCTCATGTCTCCTTATAATCCCTCTCGTCCTCTCCATTATCCTCTACTGGCTGACTTGTTCTCTTCCCTTGTCCCCCTGTGGTGGAACCAGCTACTGGTTAACCTGAGGACTGTTCAATCTCTTACTGCTTTCCACTGTTTTCTCAAAACCCACTTATTCAATCTTTATTTGTAAATTCCTTTGTATTTTCCTTTATTTACATTTATTTAGTATATATTGTATATACTGTAGTGTTTGTTTTGCATTTTTTATTGCCTGTAATTTATATACTTTTATATTTTGTTTAATTTTATGTAGTCGTTGGGCTCCCGAGTGGCGCATCCAGTAAAAGCACTCGCTAGGGTGTAGGATGCGCTCTATAGCCTGGACGTCGCCGGTTCGAGTCCAGGCTATTCCAGTCGACCGTGGATGGGAGCTCCCGGGGGCGGCGCCCATTTGGCCGAGCGTCGACCGGGGGGGAAGGATGGTTAGGTCAGCCAGGGTGTCCTCGGGTCACCGCGCACCAGCGACCCCTGTAGTCTGGCCGGGCGCCTGCGGGCTTGCCTGTAAGCTGCCCAGAGCTGCGTTGTCCTCCGACGCTGTAGCTCTGAGGCGGCTGCACGGTGAGCCTGCAGAGTGTAAAGAAGCGGGCAGCTGACGGCACACGCTTCGGAGGACAGCGTGTGTTCATCTTCGCCTCTCCCGAGTCAGCGCAGGGGTGGTAGCGGTTAGCTGAGCCTAAAAATAATTGGGCATTTCAAATTGGGGAGAAAACAATAAAAGAAATTAATTGGCAACGACTAAATATAATTATTTATTTATTTTTTTATGTAAGTCGCTTTGTATAAATGTGTCTGCTAAATAATTAAGTAATAATAAAAAAAACTCAGCGCGCAGGTGTCCAGAGAGTTACATCTTCGGAATGTAGATAAATAAATGAACCAGAGACAACGGTCAGAATTCATATACATCAGTTTACTTTCATGAATTTGATTTTATCAGGTTCGTGTTCTGGTGCTTTTTATATATTAATTTACATTTTGTTAATAAGTAGCTAATCAGATTTGTAACCAATATGTGTGCAATGCATTTTACCGGTAGATAGCTGTTTAACGATGTCAAATCATGTAAAGCTATTTCATGTTTTAACTATTTCAACACTGCAGACCTGTATACAGGTCTAGGAAAATAACATAGCAATAAACTGATCTCATATACTATGTGTATATCTATGGCTGTTTTCATTTTTGTCCAGTATGGATACTGTTTATTTAATTATCCTAGGGTAGTGTAACTCCTTAGTGCTGAAATTGTACCTTAAGTTTTTGGCAGTATTAGTGGACATTTACTGCAGAAATGTTCTGAAAACTGATTATAAGAATGGATGCAATGTATAACAGTTTTACCCAAAGCTTATGAGTATGTTTTATTGTTCTACAGAGCCTACACCCAGTTGTTTTTTAAATTAAGCTTTATCACTCAACACTCTTAAAATCAAGCATTAGGGAGATTTCTTTTCTTCTTTCTTTTTTAAACTCCCAAAACATCATTTTGTTAACTGGAAAGTTGAACAAAGGTTCATATGCAATTTTGCACAGTGAACAATCTTATACAAATTTTAAACACAACATGTGTTTTGTTCATTTAATTTTAGTTTAATAAGATAATACAATTGATTTATTTGTAAAACAAATGCTGTCGTCTTCTTTATCATTTGTACCTTGTGTGGCATAACTTAGCATGTGCTGATTAAAGTTATTTCTCATATAAAACACTCACAATAACACAGCACAATATACAGGATCAGCTACATTAGCAATGTATGTATTTGTATTATTGCTCAGTCATGATAATGACTTCCTAGCTAACAACTGCTACAGAAGCAAAAATGAGGTTGTTCTGGGTTGTCAGAACTTATTAACCCCAAAATGTTCTCCTTGGCTCCACTCCCCAGAGGCTAAGCCCCCCCTTGGAATTATTTCTGGAGCCGCCCCTGATTATAGGTCCATTCTGAAATATACACCAATACAAATAAACACTCATTAGACTAAAAGGGGTTATTGAATATACAGTAAATCACTGGTAAAATACATCACCGCATTAAATGTTTTACTACCCTAAGATTTAGTTAATTCGATTTTTGAATTGCAACAGTGTATAATATTATTTAATTTGTTGCAGGGGACATTTGTTTCCATGGTGACATTTTTGGCACTGAAGAGAACCTTGTTTCTGAAATTTTATAAACAACCATGCAAGCACGTTCAGTCAGATTTTAGTTTCCCTGCATATTTCAGTGAATTTAGCACAATAGGGTTACAGAACACCCTGATGTGTTTGCATATCACCATGATATTTTCAGTATAATCATGATGATTGTGATACTTTCATTCACACAATCGGGGTCATGACTCAGCTAGGGAATGCTTCGTCCTGCAACAATGAGCACTGATATAGACACAAGCACATGATAATGCTCTTAGTCAAAATGTGGTTTCTGATGGTGCTGTCGAAAACAAAAGGCTGTTTCTTATAAGAAACATACATACGTAAACAGCGTTAAAAGAGACATATTCTTGCACTATTAAAGAAATCCAGGGCCCTGCGTTTGGAATGTACATACGTTATGTACTGTTGATCCTTTATGACAACTGTTTTGTGGTGAGTAAGAGGACTATGGGATGCCAGCTCAGAGGTTTATCATAAGCACTGTCTCACCTGTCAAAAAAATATTTTATGATTAAAACTGGGGAGGGCTGTGTCACAAGGGTGATGACATTTTACTTTGTGTTACATTTGAAACTGCAAGAGCAGTTTTTATTTTTTTATTTTTTAATGAGTCAGTTAATTCTGTGTGTTCAGAAAGGACAAAAAGGAAGCCAAACTACATTCCCCAGATTTTCAAAGGTGTATGTGGGTTTACACAGGTGTCAGTGTTATTTTGTTATACATTTAGACATGCTTCTAATGTAAGTGATCTTCAAAAACAGAAAACAGTTTTGCCTTAAGTAGCATTTATACATGTTGTAACAGGGGAGATCTGGACTGTCTGGCACATTCGTATTACTGCAGGTAGAGGGCAGCAGTCTCTTGGGATCCGCCTGTCGGTCATGGCGATGACACGGAGAGGTGGGGAAGAGTGTGTGTGTGCTTTCCCTCTCTCTGAGTGGGAGGGGCGGGCCTTAGGAGACTGCTCGGCCCATAAGAACTGGCTTGGTTGTGCACTCGGGTGGCCATGTTGGAGGAAATACAGTGTTGCTGGCAGAAGAGGCCAGCGTGAAACAAGGAGCAGGCGAGCCCGGCTGAGGGGGCAGCCTTTCATAAAATAAAACAAATTAATTTTCACAGAGCAATATAAATAAATACGTACCCGAGGGGACGTGTGTAGAGGTACGGGGAACCCTGGCCAACCCCAGTGTATAGGCACAGCTGACTGTAGGACGGAGACCCGTGCTGACCGGCTTAGCGGCAGTGGGGGCACTGCATAAGCAGCACTTTTGTTTGTAGTTTTATTACTGTGTTTTATTTTCCCTTTTTCTTTCGCCTTGTGTTTTCATTATTATTTTTGAGCACTTGAAGGTACACGGATTGGGATACCTGTGTTGGTAACCCCGTGGTCCTGGTTTACTGTCGGCAGTATCCAGACCACGGACAACAGCGCCCTCTGCGGGCTAATCTAAATTAAAAAAAAATAAAGAAGAAAAATAAATAAATCTGGGCACCTGTGTGGTGTTTACAAATAAAATCTTCTGTCTCCCGTGCAGTGAATACCCCCACCCTTCCACAGATGTATAACCATTTTCATGCACTGTGTGCATCAATACCTCATTAACATTCCCATGATAATGAATGCATTTTCAATGTCCAACAGTTACACTTTTTGCTGCTTGGCGTAACTCAGGTCTAAAGCTTTTGCTCTACCAGAGCGACCTATTTCCATTTGGAGCAACTTCTTGCACAAGAAACAAAATAGGTCAGTAGAATCAAAATATAGACACCTTTGAAAATCTTTCCCGAAGACTAAAATGCTGGTACCGAAAAGCACTACAGATTGGAGTTTGGAGCAGAATCACTCAAGTGGGATCCTGCCAAGAAATATCCTGCACTTAGCATCATGACATAATATAAAAAAGGGACCTAGAGGAGATCAAAATTAAACAGAGAGCACTCAGGCAGGTTCATCTGATTTCAATAACATGTTTATGCAGTATTTAAGTTAAACACCTTTTGTAGATACACTTTCAGTCAGTGGGGGGAAAAAAGTGCTGACATTTGTGATCTCAACAAACATTACAGTTTAAAAAGTATAACTTCAGTAGTTTATTCATTTATTTTTTGGGAGAATGGAGATCAAATACCAGTTCCAAATACAAGATTTGAGTTTAAACCCAGATCATTTATGTCCATAACTCCATAACTGCTGTACAGACTATATATTGTTTCTTTTACCAATGATATAAAACAAAAGTAAACTATGGTAATCCACGTGGAGGCCAATTCACTGTGCAATAACTGTTGAGTGGGAGGAGCACTGAATGACAACAACAGAGGAAATGTGAACAGTAAAGGTGCTATTTCGTATTCGATTATCATATAGGCATTTATCAGCAAAAATTGATGCATTGACGTTTTATTTTTTAAAATAAAGAACAAACATTAGTTTTTTGTTTTTTTTAACAGAAGATCCAATAACTAAAAACACTGTTGTGCATGATAGATAAACAAAAAGACACTTCCGATTATAAAAAAAGAAATACAAAGGACTTGAGTTTTTAACAACTGAAAAGTCCATCGGATGTCCCTTTAACATTGTAATAATAATAAAAATACTATATTTTAATAGAAGTAATTTCTATCTGAACTATGGTTGTTTGTTACTGTTAACATTGTATGTCCAAAAGCAAAACATTTGAATTGATCTCACAAATCCTGACTAATTTAACTATCGTACTAAATTCAGCTTCTTATATAGTATTGCCATATAATACAAACATAACATGCTTTGAAACAAAAGAAGGTAAATCGGTCAATGTAATAGATTTAAAACAAAAAAAACGCATTGCCTTAATTTTTTAATCAAGAAAACGTGAATACAATAGGCCTACTTCTGATATGACTTGTCCAACACGAATGTAGAGACCTAAAGTGTGTATCCTAGCAACAAGCTAATCCACCGTACTTGTACTAAAAGAAGTGCACTATCACACACTCAAGGTTTTTAATGTAAACCGGCAACAGGAGACTTCAAACTGGGTTCTAGTTTGATGCATCGATTTACCAATATGTAATCAAGGCTCAGGAAATTTAAGGACAGATGATCAATAATCGATACATTGATTAATTGTTACACTCCTAGTGGACAGATATTTATTCATTCTTAATATACAAATATTTCAAAACATTCACTTAATTTACACTGCAGTTGTTTCATACAGCTGTGACCTACAGAACAATTAACAACCCACTATGGACCAGATTTTCAAATCTTAAGTAAGTGGATCTTTGCTTTTAAAATTCAACTTCAATGTTGAATGCTCTGCTTTGCTCAGTAAATTTATGCTGTTTGTGTAAACATGCAGAAAAGTGATTTATTTATTTATTGTGAGAGATTTATTCAACGGAAGTTACGAATATTTGAAAACCAGGCCCTTGCATGTGCAGCTGGAACTGGAAAAGAGTCTACTGTACGATACTCTTTTGTTTGTTTGACTAAAACCAGATATAGTTTAAGATACTTTGGGATAGTACAGTACCTTTTGTATCCCAGGATTCTTTACAAGACAACCTGTTAAACATATGTCACCCGTCGTAAGGTAATCTGGCATGTTATTGCTGCAGACTGTTAATAGTTTTTTTTTCTTTAAGTATTTATTTGTGCACCCCCTCCCCCCTTCAAAACTAAAACCTCGATTCAAAGGAAGTCAAGCAAAACACCAGAATTTGGACATGTGCCCAGATCTTGATTTGACTTATTAAATACAGTAAGGCCCTTTGGAATGGCTCCAGGGCCATGGGCCGAGCAACAACTAAAACAAGGCAGATGCATTATGTGGCTTCCTCCATGAGAAACTGAAGCAGAATTCCTTTGATGTTGGGAGAAGGAGGGGTTCTGGGCACAGCGACAGTCCCCAGTAACTGTCACGTTTGCATACAGTGACTTTCATTATTAATATTTTTTAATTAAAGCATGCTGTAAACGGACAAAAAGAAACGGTGGCATGATAAAAGAAAACAAAAGCAAATAAACATTTTGTTGTTAATTTATACTAAAGATTTATATGACTTAATCTTTCTCTACAGCCAGTTTATGATGCATTAATGTGCTAACATCAATGCTCCTCAAAAGCTTTCCTGATGTTTGAGCACAAGAGAAGGTTTTCTTTTTGTTTCGTTTATTTATTTATTTTTTTTGGCAAAAGTGACATTTGCTTTGCTTCACAGGGAATTGGCTGGAAACAGATCATAGCTTCCCTATGAATGGTAATGATAAAAGTGAATATACTGTACAATCATGCTAGCAGGGGATATTTCTTTAACACAGTCAGCTTCCACAACTCAAACCACAATATATTATTATTATTATTATTATTATTATTATTATTATTATTATTATTATTATACAGAAACATTATTTGAGTATGCATGTAAAATCCCTTTTCCACGGTTGGCTGATGAATTTCTGACTGGAGGCTGTACAACACCCTTGGTATTTTCTGAACAGTGCTCTGAGATCTTTGACTGCTTCTGACTGCACCTCAAACTCTGTGCAGACTTTCATAAATGGGAATGGGTCCAGGTTTTTGTTCACTGCAGAGTCTGAATTTGTGACCTTCTTTGTTAGAGGTGAGAGCCTGACATACTGAGTAGCCAAAAGCCCTTATTATACTAAATAAACTGCATTAGTGAGCTTATGATGACTTATTATAGACATTGAGGACAAGATTTTCAAAAGGATGTAAATGATAACTCCAGTGTTAAACAACAAATCGGTTTGTAGCATTGACTTTGGCATTTTCAAGCTGTTGTTATGCCTATTTTGTTATTAAATAATCATATAAATAATCAGAGACAGAGTGCAGCCTGGACCAGGGTTCATTTATTACAGACTACCTAGATACCAATTCAATATTTGTAGTTAAGAAAATATTTTAGATTTTCTATACTTGTGGTTATGAATGAGATTTATTCACTTGTTATAACAATTTGTAACACACAGAACACACTGCCCAATGTGACCGTCACATCTAGATGGAGGAAGTTGCATCGCAAAAAAAGAATCTTTGCAAGCGGGCATTACACACTGCCCGATGAAATCGCAGGAAGGGGCGCATGGATGCATAAAGTACAGTGGCAATGGGGCGAATCAATAGGCAAAAACATCAGGCTATGGCAGTACTAATAAATATCTACAATTTTGTCTAGAACTGAAGGTAATGTGATCGTGAAAACCACCACTGGAGACATGCATATATTCTCTCTTTCTATTAAATACACACATACACACACACACACACACACACACACATGCCTACCTACCTACATACACACACACACACACACTGTATTCCATTGGTTTGTATACAATGTCCATTTTCAAAACAAGACCGGACAGCCCCATAAGCACTGTACTTTTTAACTATGAGACAAAATATTTACAGAATACTTAAAAACTGCTGCTAAAATCATGATTCATTTATTATTAATAGCGTTATCATTAAATGATACCAAATCACGTTTTTATTTACAATGAAGGGAACTTATATTGTGTCGCCCACATGATTATAAAGTCAGCAAAAACATGTATTGTTTTCCCTTTGTTGTAAATAAAAACATGATTTGGTATAATTTAATTGTAACGCTATTAATAATAAACAAATCACGAAGCATTGTCCTAATAGCAGTTTTGAAGTATTCGTTAAAAAGTGCAATACTTATGGGGCTATCAGGGCTTGTTTTCAAAAGATATCGCCACGGACATGACTGTATACAAACCAATGGAATACCAACTGTGATTGAGATCATTGACATTGATTTTCATCTAAACGTATTTGTAATGTTGTCAGACTCCCCCCGCACTGTATGTATAATGTACACTTTCATCTCTGTACGTTTGTATGCATGTAACATGTTCTTACAGTGTTTGTTAGCTACTTCTAATCATGTTGAGTTTATTTATCGCGGAGGCAAGCAAAGAGTAGCAGAGAAAATGCATAATTAGAGGAATTCACCGAAAAGTTAATTATAAACAAATTGTGTATTGGGTTAAGGAGTTCTGTCATAATTGAAAGCTTAATAAATATATTTCCCAACATAAAACCAATGTCACCTTACAATAATTGATTTTGAGTTTCAGTGTTTTAAAATAAAACATCAAACAGAACGAAATTTCAATGTACCATTTGTAATTCAGTAATATGAGAGAAATGGTCAGGGGTCTGAATACTTTTGCAAGCACTGTATATATATATATATATATATATATATATATATATATATATATATATATATATATATATATATTGGAGCGTGCATGGGGTAAGGCAGCAGCAGGGCTGGTAAGTGACGTAATCACACATGAAGACATAAGCCCGATATATGCTCCTTGCAAAAGAGCTGGCTCTTTTGTACAGCGGTATCGGCACTATGCTTTAGTGCGAGAGGCCCCGGGTTCACACCTGCCCTCCGCCTGTGTCTGGATTGTCACGCCCTGTGTGATGCGCCTGCCTGCGTTAACCAAGATCGCTACATTGGTGTCAGAAGTGGACGCAGGTACCCTGGCACGCACTCATTGGACTGTAGCCTGGTTAGCAAGTCCGGGGCGGACTTGAGGCTGGCAGGGGAGAGTGTAGCGTGCACGGGGGAAGGCAGCAGTAGGGCTGGTAGGTGATGTAATCACACATGAAGACATAAGCCCAACATACGCTCCTTGCAAAGGAGCCGGCTCTTTTGTACAGCGGTATCGCTATGCTTTAGTGCGAGAGGTCCCGGGTTCGTGCCCGCCCTCCGCCTGTGTGTGGATTGCCTCGCCCTGTGTGATGCACCTGCCTGCGTTAACTGAGATCGCTACAATATATTCGGGGTTGGCAATGATATGAAAATTGTATATCGATATTGTGCACGTATTTTGATATCGATAATATCGAAATCTTCCGAAACACAGAAAACTATAATAACACAATTGCAATATGAAACATATACATATAGACGTTAACAGATATTTACATAAGAAAAGCAATAACTTACTTTAACTTAGTATCTTAATATCCATGGAGAAAAACAAGGTGTTGTTATATTGTTTTACTATTCCATGCCATCATCAGCTACCTCAAAACCGAAATATTTATATACAGTACTTCACTGAGCAAACTAGCCAATCCGGACGTAATTTAATCTTCTCTAATGCACGACACATCTTAATATATTAAGTATGGTGTCATGCTGAATGTTGCATTATTTTGAGATGTGTTTTGATGTTTTAAAAGTACATCTCGTTTATAATACTGAAAGCTCACATTTTAAAAATGCATTAATAATAGCGTTAGTAATCACATGGGAAAAATGCAATGAACCACCGATGCATGCGCATATCTCAAAATAATCCCAATAGTGCTTATATATTTGAATTCAGGAGACACCATAACCTTGCATTAACCTTGCTAGGTTATTTAGTACATCTGGAAAGATAGACATATGAAAGACAAGAGGGACCATGTATCATATATGGGATAGGGAGAGGGAGACAGAGACCATGCAATGTTAGTTAGTGAGATCAAGAATACTTGAGGGTAAAGCTGCAGAGTTATGGAAGACTATTTTCTTTGTCAAATCTATCTAAGCTTTAATCAGTTGGGCACCTTCGCTAAATGAATTAAAATGAATGAAATTTCTAATCTCCTCAAAAAATGGAATCACAACTCTATTTGAAAAGCTGTTTCTTATTTTTTTTCAGCTGTTCTTTTTTAAATTAAATATACTGTACATATGTTAAACAGGATAGCTTCTATATTTAAGTTTGATTAACATCCACAAATCTGCAACTGGTTGTGTAACACAAATGGCAGGGGTATAAAGTGCTATCAACAATATTGTGTTGCATGTCAACAGATAAACAAGTGACCCATACCAGTGTGCCAGGCATGCATTATTATTCTTACAAGATGACATCATGTTTTCTAGTTACATAAGTGTACAAGCTAGTTTAAGTGTTGGTTATCCATTTCAGAGATATATACCATCTCCTCTGACTGCAGAGCTATATCCTCTCCATTTGATACCTTCCGGTTATACTTTTTATTCAAATTTCTTTCTGAAAGGAAACTGTGGTTTATGCCTTGCAAGTGTCATAATTAAAACATTTAAATTAAAATACAAAAATAGGTTAACTATCTCTCTGGAGTTACCTTTTATGTTAACAAGATCCTTATAAAGTTTAAGTTTGCAGCGCATATCTGAACTGTGAACCAGGGCATATGAAAAATATACTTTTCTCGCTGTAAAGATCTTTACTTTATAAATCATCTGAATATATATATATATATATATATATATATATATATATATATATATATATATATATACACAGTGCCTATAGAAAGTCTACACCCCCTTTCAAAATTGTCACCTTTTGTTGCCTTATAGCCTGGAATTAAAATGCATTAAAATAGTTTTTTTTCCATTTATCTACACATCCTACCCCACAACTTCCAAGTGAAAAAAATATTCTAGAAATCTGTAGAAAATTAATTAAAAATAAAAACTGAAATAGCTTGGTTGGATAAGTGTCCACCCCCCTTGTAATAGCAACCCTAAATTAACTCAGGTGTAACCAATCGCCTTCAAAATCACACACCAAGTTAAGTGGCCTCCACCTGTGTTAAATTGTAGTGATTCACATGATTTCAGGATAAATTCAGCAGTTCTCTGCTGGGTAGTTCATTTCAAAGCAAAGACTCAACCATGAGCACCAAGGAGCTTTCAAAAGAACTCCGGGACAAAGTTGTTGAAAGGCACAGATCAGGGGATGGGTATAAAAAAATATCAAAGGCCTTGAATATCCCTTGGAGCACGGTCAAGACGATTATCAAGAAGTGGAAGGTGTATGGCACCACCAAGACCCTGCCTAGATCAGGCCGTCCCTCCAAACTGGATGACCGAGCAAGAAGGAGACTGATCAGAGAGGCTACCAAGAGGTCAATGGCAACTTTGCAAAAGCTACAGACTTTTATGGCCAAGACTGGTCAAAGTGTACATGTGACAACAATATCCCAAGCACTCCACAAATCTGGCCTGTATTTTACTCAAAAAAGACCACCTTGAATCCCATTTGAAGTATGCAAAAAAACACAAAGATTTGTGGTCTGACAAACCTAAATTGGAACTTTTTGGCCTAAATTCACAGCACATCACCCAAAGAACACCATCCCTACTGTTAAGCATGGTGGTGGCAGCATCATGTTATGGGGATGTTTCTCATCGGCAAGGACTGGGGCACTTGTCAGGATAGAAGGGAAAATGAATGGAGCAAAGTACAGAAAAGTCCTTGAGGAAAACCTGCTGCCCTCTGCAAGAAAGCTGAAACTGGGACGGAAGTTCACCTTTCAGCATGACAACGACCCAAAGCACACAGCCAAATCTACACTGGAGTGGCTAAGGAACAAAAAGGTAAATGTCCTTGAGTGGCCCAGTCAGAGCACCAAAATCGAAAATTTGTGGCATGACTTGAAGATTGCTGTCCATCAACGCTCCGCAAGGAACTTGACTGAGCTTTAACAGTTTTGTAAAGAAGAATGGTCAAATATTGCCAAATCTAGGTGTGCAAAGTTGGTAGCGACCTATCCCAACAGACTCACAGCTGTAATTGCTGCCAAAGGTGCTTCCACCAAGTATTAGCTCAGGGGGGTGGAGACTTATCAAATTATGATCTTTCAGTTTTGTACTTTTAATATATCATCTTTTTCTCAATAAAACCTTTTTTCACCCTTAACAGTGTGGAGTATGGTGTGTAGATAAGTGGAAAAAATCCTCATTTAAATGCATGAAACTCTGAGGCACTGACACAACAAAATGTGAAAAAAGTTCAAGGGATATATATAGACTTCTTAAGAAGAAGAACAGACTTCTTAAGAAGAAGAAGAAGAAGAAGAAATAGGCCTCCACACTTCAGGCAGCTTTGGGCTTAATTTAGTAATGGAGATTTATAGATATATAAAATATACAATATTTTGAAAATATTTAACATATTTTAAAATGGTCCTTATCAAAAAGATGGAAACACCTTTCACCAAACAGTTCCCTGGTCTAAGACTTTTAGATAAATAGTAGCAATACCCGCTTCCCCTGTTGTAGGGGGTGGGAGAATACAGAAATGAACGGTGATAAATATGTGCATTTATACTGACACACTTGACAAAAGGTAATTGAACAGCAATGAATTGTCCTCATTTAACACTGTAAACTTAAATAATTTTAACATTTGCAGTTAAGGTTATATTTATCAATTAAATTTACCTTGAGTCTGTTTCTCGGTGACTCTCTTTGTTTGTCGATTTCACACGGATGTAACACGGTCTCTCACCAAGTCGCCGCCTACTACCATTTCACTCAAGCATCTTGTTGACTTATACTCCTGCTCACGCACATATTTTGCATTTTATAATTGGAAGCTTCTGTCATTTCTAGACTTCCTATAGGCACTGTATATATATATATATATATATATATATATATATATATATATATATATATATATATATATATATATATATATATATATAATGCTTACCAGATACCACTGTTCCAAACAGTTGAATACAGATACTATTCTCAAGGAAAGAACTAAACGCGTACTATATTAGATTCCTATCAGAGGATACAGCCATAGGGGGAGTTTCTCCTTATGTTGCCATGCACCAGTGTGATTGGCCCAGTGGCTATTTAGTTTTGTATATGTGCTATGCATGGCGAGACTCAGTATCACTAGAAAGCTCAGGTGATATGCCTTGGAGTTTGGAACCATGCTTAGAGTGCTATTTGCCCTTATATGGTGCCTGTGATAAAAGGTTATGTAGTTAGGAAAGGTAAATAATGAAGGCTGTGCTAAACTAAAAGGAATAAGTACATTGTAAAAATCTAAATAAAATAAAGCCTTGACCTTTAACAGCATCATGCTAATTCACCCTCACCATTATCTACAGGGCTGATGCCATTAAACTAACGGGCATCCAAGCCATACATTTCATTCCTCATGCACTGGAACAATGAGAGGTATGCCATCTGAATATCTTTAACCATGAACCCATTTCAAACCCATACTCACCCGTGCTCAACAGCAACAGTACTTTCATGGCAAGAAACTCTTCGTGGGTAAGTTGCAACCGCAGAAACTCCTGGCTCACCTGCCGCATACCCTGACACAAATCGTACATTGCTGACTTCTGCATCCGCTCCCTGGTAGGAAGGAAAAGATGGGCACAGGATCATTAAGGGTATATTCAAGGTACAGGACATAAAATAACTGCCTCCAGGTGTGAGATTTACAACCTGTATCTCTCTCTCTCCTCTCAAATTCTCCCTTAAACTGGTACACTGGCTGCAATTCTCAGATACTGTTAATTTAAAATAATGCTGCTGTATAAATAGCATGTGGCCAACTACGAGCTTTCTAATTAACAAGTCCTGTTTTTCAAATATGTTTTTTAAATAACAGCATTCTTGTATAAATTAACACACCTTCAATTTCTGTATTTACTTGGTGGTGTCAGATATAAAGTAATTTATTTTCAATTAAGACTGAACCAACTTGAAACATTAAATTACAATACCACCTTAAACATCTACGGACATGTAATTTCCAAAGACAACATTATTTTTTGTGTCATACAGTATATGTTACCTTATGCACTCATTTTGACTCAACCTTGTATTACACATTCCCTAATTACTGCAATTATGAAAAGCCTACACATTAACGGGGGCTGATTACAGGATTAAATGACCGATCAGTTAAATTTATCAACATTATGTAAAATTGCATGCTATTCCAGAGTAATCAGGCACAGATGCAGTGTTTCTGCTCTTACTTATTCTCAATTGATTAGCTCGTCACACATGACATGACTCATGAAACACCACATTACTGAACTATTTTGCTACATAACTTGAGCTTGCAGCACAGAACTAAAAAAAAAAAAAAAAAAGACAATAGTGCACAGCTCACTGGAAATCTGGACTACAGATGCTGTGAAGTCAGAGGAATAAATGTGTTTGAATTTGCATGACCCCTGGCTTTGTGACCCCACAACTTTAACCATAAATGAGTCCTATACAAGCCAATGGTTGGACTTAAAAGCATTTAAGCTCACATCTGATACCGCAAGCCATATCATTACACCAGCAGAAATGAGAAAAATCTTGTTACTCTGTTACTGTGAGCAGCTGTTCCCAGAGCTCTGTGTTTGCAGTCTTACAACAGAAAGTGCATACTATGCAAAGCTTAATTATAAAGACACGAGCTAGAAAGAAATGTGCAAGGCAGTGGTGTAGTCGAGGGTACCCACTTTTAATTTGGGCAACACAGCATTAACCCACTTCTCATATAAGGGATACATAGTTTACACACTTCTACTCTCCTCTGATATGCAAATCCTGGGTTAAGACAAGATATTTTAACGGTGTGCGTGTTGTGTTGCTGCACACGAGACTGAGAGCTGAGAGCTCTCAGTCAGAACTACGGCGCGAGCAGGGGGGTGTGGCCACTGGACTGCGTGTTCTGTTTGTGTGTGTGTGTGTGTGTGTATAGAAATGCAGCAAAACATGAACAGACATCAAAAATAAAACCTGACAAAATCTTAACTGATTTACTGTTGAGATTATGACTGGAGTTACATCAGGTTATAGAATCAGTAAATGCATTAGTATTGCAATAAAACTACCCATATTTCCAGTTGTTGTAGTAATGATTACCATGCCATTACATTCTTCAGCAAACCACACATAAGTTCAGCTCTGCTCATTTGGCCTACAGGCAAACATGTGCTAAAGCCTAAGGCCTGTATTCGTAAAGGCTCTGACAACCGGATTACGAAAGCTGAAAATCAAAAAAAAAAAAAAAATATATAAATCAGGAAGAACCAGGGTTGCCAACTGGCTCCAGATTAATTATATTATAAAAATAAAATCTATTAATTTGCGGTTAGAGAGGCGAGTTAAAAAACCTGACCTGTCTTAAAGTGTCCGTAAATTCAGGAGCCAGCTGGCAACCCTGGTAAGAACTTAACATTTTTGAAAGACTGAAAATTTCAGCCGTATCCTGAACATAATAATCATAGTTCAAACATACGTTTAATTCAAATATAGCAGATTGATAAGATTTTTTATTTGAAATACTGTAGTTTTAAAAACATTTATAAAGACTACGGTGTCTGCAAGTAGGCATTGTCAATACTTTGAATTAATCTTTGAAAGCCTCCTCAGCTTCCCAAGCTGGAGAGTATTTCTGCTTATATAGTGGAGCCATTGTGAACACATCCTTCTCTTAAGGGCTTTCAAGCTCTATAGCGGAGATAGAACAGCGTATGTCTCGTGCGAGTGCAGTTTCCTGGTCTTCACAACATTGTGTATTTTCTCCTGGGGCTGTGGCCTTTTCTTACATGTTTGTCATGTTTGTAAAGGGAGGGTGTGACAAGGATGACAGAGGTTGAGACTCAGAGACAGTGTAAAAGTTCAAAATAAAGCTTTTTAATAAACAAAAATTCAAAATAAATCGGCACGAGGGCCAAACAAAAAGGTTTAAAAAAAACACAAACAATCAACACAAAAACAAAACTTACAAAATAAGGCTTCCAGGATGGGCGTTGCCTTCACTGGTTTACCAAAAACTTAACAAAACACAGCACATACAAAAACACTCTTTCCTCCTCTCTTCTAGAACTCTCTCTCTCCCTGAATGGGAGGCTGAGTTCTCCTTTTATGTTAGGTTGCTGGTGACTAATTGAATAATTAATGAGTTGATTGCTCCCACCTGACACAATCAACCTGGGCCGGGAGGAGAATTTAACTCCTTTCCTGCCAGTATTTCCAAGGGCAGAGCCCTGCTCTGCCACACACCTCCCAAACTCCCCCCCCCCCCCCCCCCCCCCCCCTTTGAATCCAAGCTCTCCCCCAAGAGTCCCCTTATGTCCCTTGGGTGGGCTATTTCAGCGGGCGGTGGTGGGCGGGGTTGATGCCGGATCCCCCAAGCTTCCTTCAATAGTGGGGGCCCCAGGCCTTCAAAGCACACGAACGCTGGTAGGGAACCTGGACCCACCAGCAGAAGCAGCGATGGTGGCACCTCTAGTGGTGGAGATAGGAACGGCGGCCCGTCTCCCTCTGGTGGCGGAGGCGGGAACGGCGACCCGTCTCCCTCTGCTGGCGGAGGCGGGAACGGCGGCTCGTCTCCCTCTGCTGGCGGAGGCGGGAACGGCGGCTCGTCTCCCTCTGCTGGCGGAGGCGGGAACGGCGGCTCGTCTCCCTCTGCTGGCGGAGGCGGGAACGGCGGCTCGTCTCCCTCTGCTGGCGGAGGCGGGAACGGCGGCTCGTCTCCCTCTGCTGGCGGAGGCGGGAACGGCGGCTCGTCTCCCTCTGCTGGCAAAGGCGGGAACGGCGGCTCGTCTCCCTCTGCTGGCGGAGGCGGGAACGGCGGCTCGTCTCCCTCTGCTGGCGGAGGCAGGAACAACAGCTCGTCTCCCTCTGCTGGCGGAGGCGGGAACGGCGGCTCCTCACGAACAGCAAGTGGACCCTCTGGAACAATAGGTGGAGACGGTGGACCCTCAGGAACAGCAGACAGACCCACTGGAACAGCAGGCGGGGACCGCGGCCACTCCGGCAACGGGCGTTCCAGCTCCTCCAGTGCCAACGGTTCCAGACACTCTGGCATTGGCGGTGGTGGCTGTGGCCATTCTAGCGGCCTCTGAAGTCGGGCTGGCACCTCCTGCCGTCGCAGTCGGGTGCGCCTCCCCTGAGCTCCTCTCAGCAGCATGTGCAAGGGCTGCTGAAGGGCTTCAGCCTTCTCCCCTTCTGGCTCTCGGGTCCATGGCTCCTCCCCTTCTGGCTCTCGTGTCCATGGCTCCACCCCCTCTGGCTCTCGGGACAGCAGCTCCACCCCCTCCGGCTCTCGGGACGGCAGCTCCACCCCCTCCGGCTTTCGGGATGGCAGCTCCACCTCTTCTGGCTCTCGGGACGGCAGCTCCACCTCTTCTGGCTCTCGGGACGGCAGCAGCAGGGGAACCAGCAGGCATGCTCCTTCTGCTGGTGACGGTGATGGAGGCAAAACCAGCAGGAACTCTCCCTCTGCTGGTGGACACCTGGACCGTGGACGTTGGGCCTTCCCCCTCTTGGGCTCTGGACGCACCGACTCCCCCCTCTTGGGCTCTGGACGCACCGACTCCCCCCTCTTGGGCTCTGGACATTCGGGCTCCTCCCACTCAGGCGCAGGACGATCGGGCTCCTCCCACTCAGGTGCAGGACGTTCGGGCTCCTCCCACTCCAGGTCTGTGTCCGGTAACACCTCCGGGCAGTGGTGCTCCTCATGCCTGTACTGCATGCACTGGGTGCACCACTCCTCTTCCTCCCATGTCTTCCTTCCTCTCTGCCTCTTTCTTCTCCCCTCTGTTTGCATGGGGCAGATGGCCACTGTGTGCCCATATGCCCCACAGCCAGTGCACAACTCTGCCGCGAGACTTTTTAAAAACAACTCCCGTCGTCACCTGCCTACTCCTGGGCCACCAGGGTGTAGGGGCATCCTGCCCAGTTGTGGCCGTAGACTTCACAGCGCCCACACCAGACCGCTGGTGGCACTTCTGGGCAGGATCTCCATTGATGGTCCACCTTCCCGCACCATGAGCACCAGGGGAAAAGGCTGGCTGGGTCCTCCAGCTGGGGTGGCAGCAGCTTTTGATGCTGCTGTCGCTGCTGCCGCTGCCTGCTTCTTCTGCCCATTGTTTTTTTTTGTTTTTTTTTTCTCAAAAAAAAAACCTCACAAAAACTCAAAAACAACAACAAAAAAATACTGCCCTGAGCCTCCAGGTGGCGTTATCCCACTTCTAAAACCAAATGTGACAAGGATGACAGAGGTTGAGACTCAGAGACAGTGTGAAAGTTCAAAATAAAGCTTTTTAATCAACAAAAATTCAAAATAAATCGGCATGAGGTAACAGCCTGTAAATAAATTGTGTGCATTGAAGAAAACTGACTGTATATAGTTTGCGGTTCTTTGGGGGTTTCAAACTGTTATATAATGAATATTTAACAATATTCAATAACGTTATTTTTATTTTTTTAAACACAATCAGTTATGTTAAACGCAATTTTGGAGTAACGATCATCTTGACCTATAGCGGATGTGCATGCTGTGGTAAATAAATCAATTTTATTATTATTATTATTATTATGATGATGTTTTAGGCAGGGATTTCTGCATTGCGTGTTTCACAGATAGTGAAGGTTAGGTGGTACAGTATTAACAAGATGCAATGCGTGATGCTGCAGCTGTCACTGAATAAAATAAGATGGTTTTCATAAACTCGTGTCTAGTTTATACAGATTACATTCCAAAGTACTGTAATCTGTTTGGAATAAATATTTTAGTAACACCCTTGTATTATTATTATTATTATTTATTTCTTAGCAGACGCCCTTATCCAAGGCGACTTACAATCGTAAGCAAAAACATTTCAAGATTATATTAAACTTGCTTTAGGCTTGTTGCGAATGTTGTGGGGTTTTTTTCTCCTGACTCTATCAAGGTGTACTTACCGCTCGCATTCAATTGTTGTGCACAAGCTTTCACTTATAACAGCAATGACATTAAAATAATCACGTCGGGGGGGGAGGGGAATGGAGCGACAATGTATGTAGGCGGTACAATCATCGATATTTATTAGAACTATTCGATTTTGTGTGCCCAGTTAATCGATTGCTATTTGGAGGCTTAACTAACAGCCCTAATATATAACGGTTATTGTCTGTAGTTTTCTATCACATACCTCCCGGTGCAGTGTATTCGATACAATGTATGTACCACAAAGAAAGACACATTTATAAGGGATACTTTATATCATCTAATTTCCCAATATTAATGTCTTACCTATTTAATATACAATTATGTGTGTTCTGTATGATTCTCCATCTTTGTTTCTAATTACTCACTACTCCAGAAAAAAAATTGGTACTAAAAAAAACTTCTCAGGGCTGTACTCACTTGACCTACAGAATCAACTGAATATATAGGTGTATGGAGCTTATATCTCATTATAAAACATGACTGTGCAAAAACTGTATGGGAGAGAATGGCCCTGTCTTGCTAATATACAGCTGATTCCAAAATGGTGTTAACGCTGACAGCCTGCTATAACCAGATCATGCTTTGTCCAACTTTAGTTTTTGACAGATTTGTAGACTTTTTAAAAAGTGGTACTGTAGTTACAATTTACTGACACAGCAGATGCAGTCAGAATGCTGATTGACGCACACACACACACACACACACACACAAAGTTATATAACTGTCAGCTTGGACAGGCATTAGCATTTGTATTTCAGTCATAAAAGTGTAATGAATGATAGCTTACTCATTGAAGACCAGGTCAGGTGCAAAATACAACATCTGAGCGTTGGTATGTTTATATGATCTCCAGCTGAGGCTGAATGACGAAAGACACATCCAAGAGTACTGAATGAGGGTAATTTGGTCCTCAATTGGCAAGCTTCTGAATCCTGAAGAAATAATAATAATAACAACTGCAGTTTAACCCATTGAAAGTGCAGTACATGCAATACAGCTGTGTGGTTAGAATGCAGACTGGCCAAACTAAAAATAAAGATTATAGCACTTTATGAAGTCTACAGCTGTTATGATGTTAAACTGTAATTAGATAAACACTCACCTGCTGAATTCCTAAATAGTCTGCAGACACCCCGTAAGTGTCACGCACTGTATTTGTGATGCAGTGTATTAATACTTATCAGAAAATATGTATTATTTTATTCACAAGATTTCAGAATGGGGACACAAAATAGTCAGTTACAGTACTCCATTTTGTATAGCATATAGAGGTGCTTATTAGACGGTATAACCCAATCATGCCCCAATCAGGATACTTTTTTAAATAAAAAAAAAATAATATATATATATATATATATATATATATATATATATATATATATATATATATGGTAATTATTCTGCAACTAAACTGCAGGGACTGTATCAAAGCAACAATGTTCATTTTCTAAACCAGTAAAAAAAAAAAATTCCAGTATCGCAGGTCCACGAACTAATGGGCCTGCACTGGCTGACATTATCCAGATGCTGTTTATATCATCTGTATTGAAAAATAGGATCTATTTTAAAACAATTCTTTCCCATGTGCTTCATTTAGGAATAGCACACAGACCCAATAATCTACCCCTATAGGAAGATAAAAAAAAAAAAAAAAAAATCACCTGGAAGTACTTTCGCCCACTTGACGACATTTATCATCTGCTTCCCGGCCAGCTGGTTGAGACTGGAGAGCAGGTGGTCTGTTGTGTCAGGCTGGGTGCTGTCGTAGCCTGCATACACGACTTCTGGTTCAATGATTTCCAGGATACTGCTGATGGATGGAGGAAGGTATGGCGTTATGCCGGGAACGTGAGGGACGAGAGTGGTGCTGGTGCTTAACTCCTTCTCTGAAGTCAAGTATGTCTGGCCTTCCTTTGGGCTCCGCAGCGGCTGCTCTTCGTTTACCACTTTTATTTTCCCCAACTTCTTTGACTTCCGTGCTGAAAGAATAATTACAATCTTGAATCAATTGTAAATAAGAGACTGGAACTCAAGCCAAACACACATTGAAAACACACATTCAAAAGTTAATGAAGAATTATTAATTCCACATTAAAGAAGCTGGCAATGACAGAACAGTTTTTTTTTTTAATTATGTAGGAGCCCAGCAAAAAGTAATTATGACATTTTGAAAGAATACAGTGGGGAAAAAAAAGTCACAAATTGTTTTTATCAAGGATTAAAAACAGAATTGTTAAAGGAAGCATTTATCAGAAAGGTAGGGTACAAAAAATGGATTAAACCTCAGTTTTGAGTGATTTGTATTTTTTTTTTTTTCAAATGTTATCTATGTTGAACCCCTTTATAAACTTAAACTTAAAAAAAAAAACTGCAGTTGACCAAATCAGTTTCTGAACAGCATAAATCAAGCATATTTTTTGTTTACATATAAATTAAATAATGAAGTCCCCAGTTGGTCTCTGTAATGCTGAAATATGTATAAACAGTCCTGCTGCTTCTGTAATAAATTAGGTGACACACATGCTTTCTCGATTGGCAAGGCAATCTCATCCATGCTGAAAGCACCACAAACACAAGAGTGCAAACAGGACTAAAGCCAAGCAAGAAGCTCTGTAATAGAAAGACCGATAAAGAACTGCTCAGTACAGCTCAAAGGAGGTGATCAGTTTGGTCTTATGAATACTGTCCTGGAAGTTTGATAGAAAGATCTCATAGAGTACTTCATCATAACAAATATATATTAAGTCAAGGGGGGAAACTGAACAAAACAGCTTTCAAGTGCATTTTTAAACCTCTGTTAAATCTCATCGTTAAGAGCGTGCCAGGATTCACTTGCTAACAGCAACACATGATCCAACAGGGGCCAGATTTTGTGCTTTGTTGACCCCTAAGAAGTTAGTTGCTGTCAGGTAAAAGGCAGCAATAGACTCAGCAGCTAACCTGACTCTAACCAGAGAAGCAGCCTTCACACCAAATAAAAATGCAAAGCAAAGTTATAAGTACAATTCTATATACCATACCAATGGTATCAGACTAATGGGCCCAGACATATGAATCATATTCATCTTTTATTTGAAATGACTTACGTCCGCTTGCACATTAATGAATTATTTTAAGAAACAAAACAAAGCCTGCTTCATTTACAAACCCTTGCTTATTTGTTTTTTACGTGCAAAAAAGTACAAATGTATAATTAAAGTGCACCCAATTATTATCAACATTTAAAAAAATAATCCAGACCTGGAGAAAACCCACTGAGACCATTAATCTCATTACAAGGGTATCCTGAGAGACAGCAACAGAGCAATCGCTCGTTTCAAACACATTTTACAAACACATTGCGAGTTAAAAACATGTACAGCAAGGTATTAGGTAATGCCTTAGTTTGGTCTTAAAATGTAATACTGGGTGATCATGTTTTTCTTTACTGAAAAATCATTCCAATCTCCCTGCTAAACTAGAGCACAGAGAGTGCAGGTTTAACGCAATGACTGCTTTCTACTCCAAATCACATTTGTGTCTGTTATTTAATTTAAATTAAGGTCAAAACAAACGGTGGCAGTTTAATCAGATAAAGTAGAAACCCTCTGTGGCAAACATGCATAAACCACACATCTACAAAAAACTGCATTCAGAGCTCGGAACATTAACACATTGGCCACATTCAAGATGACATTTAATATTAGCGTTCTTTAATCTAAGAACTTCAAGCTTTTTTCTCCACGCACTGTAATTTGCAACTCCTCATGATCATGATGAAATGTAGAGGAAATCAGACATGCATTAAATTTCATAATCTAATCTGCTACCCTGGAGACAAATGCGACAATCTGCTGCAGCCCCCAGACTGCGAATGGAAAAATCACAGCATTTTATTCCATTTCTATATTTATACAGAGCTTAACGGCTTGCTTTTATTAATTGAACTTAATATTTAGTTTTCCTCATTGTTCTTTGTATTATTTTTGCAGGCAAATAAATAAACAGTGAATTTAAAATCATAGAGGGCATGCAATATTTAACACACTTAACATTGACCCCTTCCCTGAGCTCTCTTAAGCAGGAGGCAACCCCTGTGAAATAAACCATTGGTATTTGTTGTATTGTTTTTGAAGGAAAGTAAAACATCACTCTTTATAGTCAAAACTAATAAACAGAGGAAGCATGCAAAGTTCATTGCATTCATTCATACATGTCAACTCACAACATGCTGTTCCCACTGTATAGTCTTTTACATGGGCAATTCTGACACGATACAGATTTTCATCATTTTCATTCAGATGCAAAAATAGCAGATGCCATACTGATGAAAAAAGACATTGAAGCTTGTCCAACAAACAAGGGATGTCCTTAGATCCTCACCTGGCCAGAGGTGGCCTAAAGAAGCTTCACCATCAGAACCAATTACAATCTCAGCACCACGAGGGGCCTTTTGTTTGTTATTGGTCAAAAAATGCTCTTTATTGTCTTTAACAGTGGTAGAAAGCACCTCAGTGTACCACAGGTTACAGGATCCCATATGTATTAAATAAAACAACATTTTGCAAAACTACTGTACTGTAGGTTAATATATTTAGGGACTACTTGCAAAAGAAAACAGTTCAATTCCACCTGAGCCATGGGGCTGAGAGAACCCATTTAACAGAGGTGCTTTTAGAGTGGTAGGATTGAAATCATTTCTGAATCCCACCTCTCCTAAGTTATACTTATAACACCCATGTCCCAGTGACAGACAATTTGAAGAGCAAGAGCAGAGAGTCATCTAGTGCCCTGGCTAAATTCCAATACTGGCTAAACTCCCACTTTCCCAACCGAAGTAAATAGGGACGAGATATTCTTGGAATTGAGATGTTTCACAAACTGCAGACTGATCTAGTACTACAGGACATATACCTCAAAACAGCAGACAAGTAAACTAATCTCATAAGCCAGTACATACAGTATATTGATTCCTATTTTTTATTTCTTTTTCCATATAACAGCACTATTTAACTGGTTTTCCTAGGTTGGTATTTCTGCAAAGAATGAAATAACCAAAACTTAAGAACTTACATTTACAGTGCCTATCAACTGTAACACACAGCCAAAAATAAATACATACATAAGATCGAAAAAAATAAACTTTATATGTTTTTCAGCAAAAAAGCTGTCATGTGTCCCTGCAGATTTTAATGTTTCCTGAATGGAACCCCTTCTCGAGACAATCTGTGTCCACAGTAAGCAGCTAATTCAGTGACATAGGCGTCAGCCACATGGGTGTAGTCCTATAATCATTTATCTCTTTCTTTGTTGCCTCCCCTTTTTTAAACTGCGGTGAATGTTTTATTTCCATAACAGCAGAACAAAATGGCCAAGCAACTACATAAAATCGCCCAATAAAAACAGCTCTTCCAGACTATTATAGCACTAGAACAACCGCAAAAAAAAAAGAACTGAGATTTTTGGACACAGAACAAACTTTTGTGTTTCAATTGGTAATGTTAGCATGCACCCTAATAAAAAAAAAGAAATATATATATATAAATCATGAGACAGGAAATAAGCTAAGCTTTTTAGCATCGGAGTCAGTATTGATTTATTATTAAGTAAGTTATTACACAGGGGTAACTGACCTTGTCCTATACACATGAAGCAGAGCACAGCAAGCACACAAGGCTACTGGGTACTCAGTTGTGATTGCTATCATGCTCTCTATATTACGACTGTATTCAGATTGATCTAATTTAACTGTGCACTGTTATCTGGACACAAAGGTTCCTGTCACAACTCAAGCAAACAGAAGTACACATACAGTACCTCCTAAGTTCATTCCAGCCTGGAGACACTTCCGTACCCGGCAAGCAGGGCAGTTTTTCCGACGAATCTTGTCAATAATACAGTCATTTCTTCCTGCACACAGGTAGTTGTGCTGTCCTGGGTCAAAAGCAAAAAGAACAGAAATGTTAGCTTGACAAGCAAACACATTTCACCATAACAGTGAGACATCAGGAAGAATCCAGATTTAAAATGCATATGCTGCAGAGATTTATCTCTTTACTATAGGTGCACAATTGTGCTGCAAAATACGGAGAAAAATACATAAGTAGCACACCTACCTATCCTACACTAGTCCTATAGTATTTAACAGGTTTGTGGTTAGTATTACAGGAGGTGGAAGTACAGTGTTTTAATTATAATATGTATTTTTCAAATAGAGGGGCTGCCGCTATAATAAAATGCATGGAACACCTTTTTGCAACTTCCTGATGTGCAATTTTTTTTTAATAAGAAGTACTTTTTCCTAGAATTATGTAACAAACTGTATTTCAGGTAAACATGCAAGTATATGTTTATTTTATGGTGGCTGCATTGGGTATGTACATAAGAATAGTGTAGCTGTGCTGAACCCCTCCCCCTTCTCCCCACCTTCAATCCTGTCACAGTGCAGTATCTCTTATTTCAGGCCAATTACGTTACATTATGGCTTGCAATGCACCTTATATACTCAGGGCCAACACTGTGTGAACTCCCACACAAATGAGAACTTTGCAGCCCTCTGATCGACATGTTTTTACAACTTTTATCTGAGTGAACCCAAACAGCCAGCAATGCAAAGCTTCCACAACCCCTTTAGCTGACCGAAATGTGCCTCCTTTTAAAACAACACAGTTTGCTGGTAAAATAAATGAATATAACAAGCTACAGCTACAGGCTAATTTGGTAGCAGGCTAGCAGTGGTAGCTGCAGTAGCAGCCGAAGCTCACTCTATTTCTGGCAGGGTCACATGACTGTTACATAAAACCATTTTTCTTGCTCTGAAAACCAGCAGCGGCAACACAGGAAACGTGATGCTCCCTTGTATTCTGAGTAAAGTAAATATAGATATTTATCATTGGAACACTTTCTATTCCCATGAATCTGGTTAATTATTGTCAGAAACAATTATACATTCACAGATAACAAACTTCCTGTGTTTGTTTTTAACTTGCTTATCCAACATTTGCTTAGGTTGGCCATACTGACCATACAGTAGTAGTACACATTTCTAATGGGCTTGGTATAAGAACATGACAGCAAGGGCAGCTATTAAATAACCAAGGCTTAATGTATAAATAGGTAATTGTATGTAAAAATAATGTGTAAAAAAGTATGTAATTGTATGTAAAAAATAATGTGATATGTTGTAACAATTGTAAGTCGCCCTGGATAAGGGCGTCTGCTAAGAAAATAAATAATAATAATAATAATAATAATAATAATAATAATAATAATAATAATAATAATAATGCCATTCATTCCCTCTTAAACAGCATTCTCACAAAGTCATTATTGTTTTTCTATTGAGCTTCATTTTTACTTTGATTGAGGTGAAATTACTATTATTATTATTATTATTAATAATTAGTCATTTAGCAGATGCTTTTATTAAAAGCGACTTACAGAGACTAAGGGGTGAACTATGCATCCACAACTGGTGCAGAGTCACTTACAATAGGACCTCAGTTTTATGTCTCATCCGCAGGACAGAGCACAAACCAGTTAAGTGGCTTGCTCAGGGTCACACACAGTTAGTCAGTGGTTGAGCGGGGATTAGAACAGGGGCCTCCTGGTATCAAGCCTTCTTTAACCACTGGCCACTACTGTCCTACCACAACTCTATACTTCACTTCCTGTTTTAATAGGACCCTATCTGAAATTTTTACTTGCATTCCATTTTCTAGTGGGCTTGGTATCCAAGGCTTTTTATACTGAACTATAAGAACACAACAACAAGGGTAGCTATTACATTTATTTATTTATTTATTTATTTTTAATATGTGCCTTGTTTTTAGGTTAATCAGAATCGCTTCAATGTAACATGAACTTCATAAAAAAATGTGTGTGGTAAAATTGTACGATTCTTAACTTCAATTACTTTTCAAAGAAAATATATAACTACTATAATATAAAATAAGTATTTTCTATTAAAATATTTTTAATAAACACCTATCAGAAACTATTTATCATGTTTTGAAAAGGGATTTTTTTCCCCGTCTAAATGTTAAACATTACAAAACAGTAAAAGCTTTATAAGGTTTCTTAAGATAAGAAAAAAAAAAAAAAACTAGTACAAACTTTTAGGCAATTAATACCTGAAAATCTTTTTTTGCAAGGCATAAAAGTCCAGTATACATATACAGTGCTACCCCGTTATAATGCAACCTGTTATAATGGGGAATCGGTTATAACACGGTAAGGTTACCATTTCCCCCATAATGCAATTTGATTCGCAAACATTGGGCGAACGTTCCAGATATACAATATGAAGCCGACAGACAGCAAAAAACTAAAATCTTGTGATGGGGTACACCCCGCCCCTGTGTGTATTTAGTTTTTTTGGTATTATTTTGTATTATTAGTATTATTTAAATGTATTGTTAGTGTTGAAATACATGATGCTTTGTTGTTGTTGTTGTTTTACAGCATGAATGGGGTTAAAATTCCCCATCCATGCTAAACTCATGCAGAATGTGACCGTCTCCAGGTTGATTCATTTATTACTAATCTGGAGATGGTCACATGTATAAAAACCTGCAGCTTTGGCTGAACGGGGTTAGTGTGTTCAGAGGTGGAACGAGAGATGTGAGTTTAGCAAATCTTCACCTATCTCCATAGATCTCAGGCATCAAAAAACATCAGATCTGGAGAATCTCCCAGTTTTAGTAGCAAAAATGCAGGGTACCCATCCCTTCTGAACTGAAAAAATGTAATATATTTTTGGCTAAGATTTTAAAAAAAAAAGTGTCTTCACAGAGTAAGTAGCGGGGTTCCGAAAAAGATAGCGTTATATGTCCCCATGTGCTGCTGCAACTGTTTAAATAACGTACCTGTAATTTTTCTTTTCATTGTTAACATCCTGATAACTTTTTGCACTTATAACTTTAAAGTTTTTTTTCAATATGTCCGCTCTAGTGCATTTCAGATCTGTCCTCTAAATCACTGCAGGAAGAGCTGTAACAACGTAACAACAAGTGCTCTGGCTTCTCTATTCCGTGCCACATCATGGATCGTTATTGCTGTGTTACCTGTTTGACAATGTGGGCAATAATCCTTACACTATCAGTGCACTAGAGCGGCCATTTAGAAAATAACTTTATCTTTACATGTTTTGAACTGCTGTGAGCTAAAACTGTAGAAGAGGACAGAAGCAGAGGAAAAGTACATTCTAGCTGTCTGTCGCTCTGTTGAAACATTCAGTATGGATTCGACTTGGATACTGTTAACTGATTTACGTTGAAAACTCTGTTCAGTTATAACCAAGTAGATTGAAATGATTTGTAGCAAATGAATGCCTGTGTGATGAAAATATGGTGTTTTACGTGGAAGGTGCAGTGGTGAGCTAGTAATAAGCATGGGTTAATTTGTAAACAAAAAGGTACCGGATCTTATAATAAAGGACGAGGGACACCGTTTTTGTTTCTAGACATAATGTACTGACCTTTATTTAGAGTAGCTCCAATATGTACCAACTAATCTGGTGGACTGACTAATCTGAGAAACTGGATCGATGACACTGTTGTTGTTGAGAACGGTATTTTTTTGTCGTTTTGCCATTCCCAGTGTAATAAACTGGTAATTTTCTAACTCGTCCCATATATTTCATTACAGTACACTTTTGTCATTCAATTCATGTAACAGGAAAGTGTTTTTTTTTTATTATTACACATGTATAGCATACGGCGGCTCGTTGAGGCCATCGGGAAGAAAACAATTCTTCGTTATATCGAGATCACAAAATTATTTATCTCAGGATCTCGATATTACCATTCCGTTATCTCATTTTCACAAGATAATTTATCAAGATTCTGGGATACATTATCTTGCGATCACAAAAAAAATCGAATGGTAATATCGAGATCCTGAGATAAATTATCTCATGATCACGAGAACAGAATGTTTTTCTCGAGATCACAAGATAAATTATCTTATGATTTTGATATAGCAAAGTTGTTTTTTTTAATGGCCTTAACGAACCATCATAATAGAGAGCTTTTTTTTTGCAAAAACAAAACCTTTTTCTTTTTTATAATTTCATCGGGTGATCATTTGAAAACTGTTTAATTGTTTAATTGTTGCCTGTCATACAAAATGGTACAGGATCTGGGATCCGGTGCAATCTGGCACAAATTAAGCCCTGGTTATAAACATTACTTGAGCCTAACAGTGACTACCTCTAAAAACCTCCACACCTGCTTTACATTAGTGATGCCCCTGCTTCATCCAGGAAGGTGGTCACATAGTCCTGTATTTACAACTTAACTGTAAAATGATTTGATGGAAACAACTAGAATGATCATTTTCATACTGTATTCACTCAAGCGGCACAGTCGTTTTATGGCCTGTTTAATTATTTTCCAGAGCGACACCAAAGAATGAATTCTAAGGGTGGTCTGCTTTGCTGCTGTCATTGTCAATGGGGTGAGTTTGGCAAGGAGACCCAAGGGACAATTTCTCTTTAAACACACACAATTCCAGAATAGCCCCTTACGTCAAGATCAGAGTTGCGATAACAAGGACAACTTATCAAGTTCTTGGTTTTCACATGACTGGCCATTTTAATTCCACAGCTAAACGTTTTTCTCTAAGGAAACAATCATCAGATTAAATTATTCACTTTATTACTTCTTTGAAAATAAATTACATCCATCAAAAATAAAGGAATACATTTAACAATATAAGTTTCTTGCCAGGCCTTAGACAAATATTATTTGATCAGTGCTGGTGTTTGTTTTTCAAATACTTTCAAATGCTAGGTTATTATCATAACCCTGGTTCCCTGAAATAGAAATGCAACCATTACCATATGGGTATTTACCTTGTAGAGACCAGAGCTGCTCTATGAGCCAGTGATGCAGTCTGCAGTCACAGATCTTATTGTCATTTTACCTTCAAGCCTGCTGCAATTATAGATGCAGTGACCTTGAAGGTTAATGGTTACATCTCTATGTAACCATTGCAAATGTCATTGACAGATGCACCCAGGAATAAAGCCCACGAAGTTGCCAAGCCCCTGGTGGAATTGGCAGTTAGCTTTTCTGGAGGGCTGTTGCTCCCTGTCAGACTGGAAAAGAAGTGGAAGGAAAGCCTCCGATTCCACAGATCCAAGATCTTGTCTTCAGCAAAAAGGCAGGATTGGTACGAGGCATAACCTTTGTCCTGGCCTCTGGAAATGTTAAGCAGGCTTTCGCTATGGAGAATTTCAGCTCAGAGGAATGCATGGGCTCAAATGGATGCTTCATGAGTGCATTAAGCATTACATTTAGCCTCCAGCGAGGAACAATCTTTCATAGGCGGCCGAAGCCTCCATGCTGCTTTTAAAAATTGTCCCAGCAGGAAGTGAGCTTCTGGGGAGACGAGTCAATTTTGACACGGCAAGCCAAAATGGCTGCCAGATAGACCTTAATGTGGAGGGGGATTTTCCCTCGTCAAAAAGGTCCTGCAAAAATTGCAGTATAATTGCCATGAGACAGGTTGTGGGGTTGAACCCACGAGGCAGACACCACATCTGGAAAACACCCTACTGCATGGACGGTGCTCTGGCATTCTGCACAGTGTCAATGACCCTATTAGAAAGCCCCAGACGACTCAAAGGCAGCCATTCAGGGGCCAGATCCAGAGCTGCAGGCTCGATGGGTCAGGATGCCATAAGGTCCCAATGCCTTACAGAGCAGGTTACGGCACTTGGGCAGTCTCCATGGCTGGCTGCTCAGGAGCTGCATCAGGGTTGAAACCAGTCTCCTGGGCCAATAAGGGGCTACTGGAAGCAACCTGGCCCAGTCCTGCCTGATTTTCTCAAGACACAGTGGGAGCAGGCCGAGCGGTGGGAAGGCATATAACACTTTTCCTCGGCCACTGCTGTGCCAAGGCATCTATTACCAGCAGGTCCCTGTCTCCTATTATGGAGAACCAGAGGGGACAGTGAGTTAATTCCTGGGAGGCAAAGAGATCTATCTCACTAGGAAGTACCTGGAGCAGAACCCTTCCTCTAACTAGAGGGGGTCTATCATGCAAATAGCCAATTTTTGCAGCAGAGGTGCTAACTCTTGAGATACCACCCTTGACTTAAGTTGCAGTCATGCCCTTAAAGGGAGGCGGACCATGCTTGAACTGCAGTGAGTAGCTGGTCTGAACGGCAGTAAGCACCCAGATGTCTGTGGCACACTGACGCCAATACTCCAGATAGCTCCCTGAAAAGGGGGCCTGGGCCTGTGGCAGTAAAGTACTAGGGCTGCTGCTCGGCTTGTGACTTGGCCTGCGGCTTCTGTCTCTGCGCAGGATGGCGGAACCTATTAAAGCCTCCGCGAACCAGCTCCTTCATGGATTCCTGCGCTTGGTGAGAGCGCTGCAGCATCTCGTCCACCGTGGAACCAAACATATGCCCTGGTGTAATTGGAGCATGCCTGGAAAAGTCAAAGTTGCCTACATGCAGCTACCAGCGTAGCCAGGTTCCTACCCACAGTCTGCCCGTTGAGTTTGGACACACGGAGCAGTTTCTTGTTAACCAGACGCAGCTCGTTCACCTGTTGTGGCGATGGCCTGTGGTTCTCAGTAAGGAACCTCAGCAAATGGCACTGGTAGGGTACCAGGATGCTATTATAATTGCCCAGCCTAGCGGCTAATGCACTGGCTGAATAGGCATGCTTGAGAATCCTCTCAGTAACCTGGCACTGCTTGTTGGGGCAGGTAGTGTCCTTGGACAGGAGCGCTAAATTAGCCGCCTGGACCAAGGCAGAAATAGAAGTGCCCACCGGCGGAAACTGGACCAGGCCCGGCTTCTCCAAGTCATGTACCCTATATAGGGCGTCCATTGACCGGGAAAAGAGCAGGAGCTGTTGCCGGGTGATCCCAGGAAGACTGGATTTAAAAAAAAATCCGGGTGCACTGGGGGGACACAGAAGAGATGGTAGGCACATCATCGAAGATGGACTGCCTTGTTTCGCCTTCTGTAGACCAGGGCACTTGCAAAATTGCAACGTCCCTCAATCAGCGGCAGAAGCACTGTCAGACTCCACGTCCTCAGATGGAAACAGCAGCTCCTGTTTGCCTGCCTCCTCAGGTGCACAAAACTCGCAGAAGCTGCAATTAGCTAGTGCCTCCTTGGCGTGCTCTGGCCCCAGGCAGGAAGAGCATCTGCCATGCTTGTCCTCAATAGGCAGACTGGCCTTGCATGTCTCACAGGGATAAAACCCAGGCATGCAAGAAGCAAGCAAAGCAGTGTACAGTAAACAGTTGTACAGTTTTTGCCTCAATTTACTTATAGATATCGTCTGGGCAAGTCAAGACCCGAGCGAGATCGGTATGTTACCAGACCGGTAACTGGAGCACCAGTCGATAGCACACCACTGTGTAGGACTGGGTCGGTACCAGTTCAATGACTGTAGCACCGGGTCGATACTGTGTCGGAACCAGGACGATCATGCAGGGAACAAGGCAGCAGTGGGAGGTAACAAGCAACAAGCTGTAGTGCACAAAATACGCACAATTAGTAAACTATTAGTGATTATATTAATATCACATATAATTTGTGTAAAATCACAATAAATGTGAAATATACAGTAGATAGAAGTAAAAAGTACTTATCTGAACAAGGCTCTCTGTCAGGTCAATCTTGAAAGGACCATGACTGCGTCACTGGCTCAGAGAGCAGCTTTGGTCTATCTTATTCAGTCTCTACAAGGTAAATACCCATACGGTAATGGTTACATTTCGTATTTGAAAGGGAACTTTTATCTTCAGTTTTACACTGAAAATGACTTGGCGTTAAAATGTTTGCCTATTTCTATTTTACCAAAGGGCAAATACCTTCCACACCTTTAAGAATCTTCTAAAGGTTCACAGTCAAGGTAAATGGCATGTTGGTATGTGACCTTCTGTCCCGCCCATGGGGTGTTGACACAGCACTGACATAGGCAGCTTAGATTGAGGTAAAATTATTCTTTTTAAAAATAAGTAGACAACTGTTTTTGGCTAATGCATTTAATAGTGTTATGAGTTCAGGTGTTTTGTGCTTATGTTATTTTACATTAAGCAGGATTTCTGGTCCTACTCTGTAATACTAGGTTTGATTGACACCCATTATGATGGAAATGTGTACGATTGGAAATGGTCACGTATGCTTAGATTTGTGAAAAGATGGGTAGGGGAGAGAAAATAACACTAGCCATGAACAAAAGTATTATTAGGAGTAGGAATGACAATAAAGGGTTAAACTGCATTACTCAAACTATGCCTTAAGTATGGGAAAATGGGAACTTGCTAGTAATTTGTACGTCAAACCTACTGACAACTGGAAATTTCTAGATTGAAATGATATTCTGTACTGGTAAGGGTGAGAAAGTATTCTAATTCTACCTCAAGAGATAAGATATAAAGAATGCAGTTTTAAAAAAATACAAACAAAAACAAATGTGTACAGAAATGGCTTTGGACAAATACTAAATATGTAAATATATTTATGAATATAAAAATATGACTATATGAACATAAACCACTTAATATCTAAACTACTAAGACACCACTAATTTGAAAGAAGAAGGTATGGACACGTTACTTTTTTTTTCAGTATGTTGGTTATTAACTAGACTGTTGTGAAAAAGTTAACAGTATAGAACCGTTTTTTATAAATAACAAACTATATTGTGCTCATACATTGAAAAAACATTCTTTAAATATCTAATATAATATAATATAATAATCAATGACAGCTTTGTGAACAGAGCCCCAAGTCTGAACTAATTAGCACAACTGTAAAACTCACATGTTTAGGTGTGCAATTTATTTATTTAGGCTCAAAGTAAAGATTCCATTCCTGATCGTATTTCTCAATTTTATGAGACTATTCAAATGGAAGTGACCAGTATGAAATCAGAACCATAGCCTGGCTTCGGGAATTGTTCTTACAGTAAAGCTAAAAGTTATTCTCCAATACAGGACTTGAATATAATAAAGACCTATGATTGTTTCAGGTTCAACTACTTGGGTCTAGACTATGAAAACTAAAAGAACACACAGACTTGACTTGATGCTAAATATAAACAAGAACGTAACATACATACCCAGCCACAGCTGTAAATACAAAATTAGAGCTATAACCATCATGAAAAAGTAATGACCTACATCTACTGTATGTACTTACCTTAACTTACAAACATGTTCCTAATTATACCCCCAGATTCTAATACTTTCAATAACTTATTGCAAAAGAATGTCCCAACCGAGTTCACAACTCAGTAAGTGTTTATCAAAAAGAAAAAAAAAAGTTTGAACTCTGAAGTGTGACTTGTATGTTGTTGGTTGTACTATATGCTCATCGCTAGAGATATGTAACACAAATGCGGGATAATAATGTTTCTGAAGCTTTTTTGGTTTGATTAATTTCCCACAGCACACATTTTTATAACAATTATTATTTATTTCTTAGCAGATGCTGCTGCACAGGCTCCAACAGTTTTCCTAAAGTTCTACTTGTGCTTTTCTATATATCAGTGCTGACTCATTCACTTGAAAAGAAAAACTGCTGCATTAAGGTCAGGTAAGGTAACCAAGTACACAGTGCACATCTAGCTAAACAGCTGCAGTACAGCCTGCATCATATCATTGGAATCTTCAAGGTTTGCATTACAAAAATGTTTATGAATACACATCATCACTGTTTTTAATACGGTTTAATATATAACTTCAACTCACAAGTTATTTAGTATTGACTATAAAAGATGGGTTTGTCTGAATTCGACATATGGAGATGCATTGCTGTTGACGGTCGTGGTTATATAGAATATGAGAACGTTCTATCTCAGATCTCAGTTAGCCATGATACCTAGGCTCAAATCTGCATTGTGACCGAATTACCCCACCCACACACTAGAGGGAGGGTCCCCCTGAGAAGGACTAGGAAGGTGTAATGGCAGACTATTCACACAAGCCAATATATAACTTGACAGAGAAGACATACCTTCTACGGCTCTTTTGAAGAAAACCTTGCAGCTGCCACAGGTAATGACCCCATAGTGACATCCAGAAGCCTCGTCCCCACACACCAAGCACACCTTTGCAGGGGCTGATGAACTGGAAGAGGAATTTCTCATTGACGAGCTGGAAACAAACACGCAAACAAAAGTTTATTAGACATAAAGATAATTACTTATGCAGTACAAGGAATCTATATTTTAGTTAGCTCGCTGGGCCAGCTGCAAAAAATAAGGGAAATTACTTCTGTGGTGAAGAGATAAGCAAGCAAGCAGTTCAATTTCAAGTTTCTGTCGGCTTCTTTGCAGATATCTCATAAAATCACCCTCAGTAAATTAGCAGCTTATGTACCACATCCTTCTATCTAGTAGTGCTCTATCCTGAGGGGTCCTATTCACACTATTTTAAGGACTGAACTCCTGCTTTTCCTTTTTATCTTTAATAAGGACCTTATGTTAGAAAAAAACCCTTTACTAAACACATGCCATTCACTTTTGTGCCTTTCCTTGCTTTCTCAAAGTTGCTTCAGCAAGAGTAAACAGTTTATTAGTAGACAGAAACATCTGAAAGCTGTAGTTGTCTGACAGAACATGGGACTTCCTGTTACTATGCAAGTTGTGATCATGACAGATGAAGGTCAGAAGCATAGCAGGTCAGAGTATCTAAATCATAACCAGCAGAGGCAGATGGGAGGGTTAGCTGTGGTCACTTGATTTCTGGTACAGAAGAGAGAGTGTATCTCACAGCTCTCCTGCACAAGCACAAACCAGAAGTAGCCTTACCATAGCCTCTGATGTCTTACAACATCAGGATTTGTGGTGATTTTGCGACATAAATTACAGGAGGAACCAATTTGTGCAACTGTCTTTTTGGTGACCTTGATGGGGCCTCTTAGTTGTCACTCTCTCTCTGTAAACCGCAGGCCCCATAAACTACAACACACCTCTTAAAGAGATGAATGCTTTGCCACTTAAAATATACGTCTGACACATCCTCCAAAACACACATAAACAAGACAAAAATAAGGTTTGCACTTCATAACAACATTTTACATGTTTCTGATTTGGCAGAAATGGCTCTGAATCTCCCTTTGATTAGAGAGATACAGTTGTGGTAAAAAAAATAAATAATGATTCATTCTTTCTGGTTGTGACCTTATAGTGCACTACCATGCACTTGTATTTTGATGATCATTTTTCACTGTCACAAACCCCACAACTCCACTGTATTTTATTAATAATTTTAACACCTTTTTAGATTCTTATTAATTCATAAAACATTTCAGAAATGACCTTAATAACCCACAACTCGTAGATCCCGGCACACTGTTTGAGTGTCTTGTCCATTATGGAATGTTTCTGTGATTTGGAACACTGGAGGAGTTCCGCTGACTTGACCCATTATGACCGACTTGCAACAAGAGTGCATCAATAACTTTACTCTCCATCAACGCTACTGCTCAAAACATTCCTTACAAGCATACAAAAACACACTGTGGTGTTTGGCCCGCAGGATCACCCTGGAGCAACCCGGACCGCAAAGAAAAAGCAAACAAGCAATTTAAAACTAGTGATGGGCAACGTTATCAAAATTGTATATCAATATTGTGCATGTATTTCGATATCAATATCAATAATATCGAAGTCTTCCAAAACAAAAAAAAAATAATCATATAATTACGATATAATATTCCAGATGTTAACAGATATTTCCATATGAAAAGCAATAACTTACTTTAACTTAGTGGTGCTTTGCTTCATTTATATCATTTATATGGAGAAAAACAAGGTCTTGTTATATTTTTTTACAATTCCATCATCATCCACCTTAAAACCAAAATATTTCCATACTGCACTGCACACAGACATTAGAGTTGCAACGAAGGGTACATTTTGACCTTAGAAGGTTCGGAACACATTCCCGAAGGAAGGCTCCAACCTTCGATGGTACTAATTTACTGGTGACGTCACCATAGCTACTTGTTTATATTTGATTGAAAATCCTATTATTTTACAGGTAATCCATATAAATGGAATAAAACATTCACATGTAGTTTAAAAATATGTTATATAGAACAGTAATTATGTTTTTATCATTTCAATAAAAATAAAAACACATGTTTATTTACACGTAAATGATGCTGCTTGCGATATATACAGTAAGCTTGCATTGCAGTGGCACCAACTGCAGCAGATAGGCAAAACAAATCTTTATTTAACAGTCACGGTTCCAAGAAGGTTATCAGTCACATTTTACTACTGCTAAAAATATTAATAATAATATGAACTTACACTTGTCAAGTGACCCCGGAGATTGGTTGTGCCTCAATGATACATCAACAGTTGCTTGCAGTTTGCATTCAACTTTTTTTTTGGTTGTCTGGGCATTTAACAAAACAATCCTAAACAGCAGAGGTGTTTAGAGGGTTTTTTCAATACAGTTTAGGCTATACAACGCTTTTCTGATGAGTGAAGAAATTAAAGGTTTGCTTCTGAATAACACAAGCTGGAGAGGGGAGCAGCGGATGGTGCTAGGTTTTTAAAATTATAATTATTAGTGTTAGCGTATATTTTGTATATTTCAAACATATTCTACCATAGCACTTCTCTTACACTGTCTTGTACACTAGGTATTCAGTACATATTTTACTGAAGCACTACAACCACGATAGATGGGCAAAAATATCCTTTTGGGGGGCAGTGCTTTGAATACTATACCCTGCTCCATACATGGCAGCAGCGCCATATAAAGTTGCTACGTATAACGATTTGGTAGTGGATTTTAATACAACAACTTTTGTTTATGTAATATGCAGATCCAATTTTTGCATTTGACTGACAGTTAATGTGTGATTTATAGTTTTCACACATTGTCAAATGGTTTCTGTTAACAGAGAAAAAAAAAAAAAAAACAGTGCGTGAATGCCACCTGACAAACCTTCGAAGGTTCAGAACTACCTTTGGATTCCTGGCGAGCGAACGAACCTTTGAATCTTCGAACCTTTGAACACAGCTCTAACAGACATCACATTTGCTAGCCATTCTGGAAGTAATTCAATCTTAAGCTGCTCTGCGTATAAGTGCTGACTCACAACACCTCTAAACATATTAAGTACTGTGTCATGAGGAATTTTGTATTATTTTAAGATGTGTTTGGACAACATTCAAAGAAACAGCGACGCATGTGCAGATCTTGAAATAATGTAAAATTCGGCACGACATCGGCAATACTTTACGGAGGCCAATACTGCCAAACTTAATGCACCATGCAAATAGCGTTTGGTACATAAACGCCAATCAATGGAATAAACTGGTTAAATAATACTTTAGTGTGGTGTTTCTTTGCCTACGAGACTGACAATGACTGGTCTGTATAGGGTTTATTGTATCGTAATATAAAATAAACTTGGTAGATAATTCTGTTTCTCAAGATATAGCTTTCAAATGCAGGTGTCTGTAACATAACAACATAATAACATAATAAATGTCTAAGTAGGTCACGTTGTCCTGTCTCAGGAACTTGCACTAAGTAACCTTACCGTTATATATATATTTTTATGTGTCTGACCCAATGTGACTGTGTTGCACTACTATCTGTTCCCTAATAGATTCTGTCACCATAGTGAGGGAAAGGGCAGCTAGGTCACATGTAAATGAAGACTGAAACTTGAGTTTCCCGACACTGATAAAGCCAGAATACACTGCTGCCCAGAGAAAAGGTGTTAACATGTACTGTAGCACCTGCTCCAGACCCTCCTCAGAGAATGTCACTGTTAAGCAACCAGGGGCGGCTGCTTAACAGTGTTCACTTGCTTGCCGAACCCCAAGTCTCTTATTAATGAATTGCGCTTCCCTTCTTCTGGGTTTCATTTCCCCCCTCTGTTTAATGGGCCGAAGCCAGGCTGTGCTCGCTCAAAGATACGATCACCCAAATCCGGCGCACACATGTGCAGTAGCAGCCAGCCATCAGCCAGGACTGGCTATGACTGGCTTAAAAATGTCTGGATGGAATGCAGCCGGTTAGCGAACACAGTGATCAGGCAATCAGTGCGTATGTGCCGAGACAACAAAGGCTATAAATAAGAGCAGAGTGACTTCGTCTCTTTTCAGTCTTGCATGGTGTATTACTTGCGGAAAGACAGAAAATGTTTACGCTGTTTAAATATTAAAATAAAATAAAAGTCTAATTATCTTTGTCTAACTTTAAATTAATGTTTATGAATACTCTTATTTGTTCAACTTCGTTCTTTTCACAGTTTTAATCTGCCTTTATTTTGCGCCGTCTGTCCCTTTTTCTCCCGAGGCTGCTGCTGCTGTTGCCCTCACATACAAATGTTGGCCACCAGCCGCCAATGGTTAGCGCTTATTGTTTTAAAAAATAAAAATAATTTAATTTGGTTTTAAATCATAATAATTAGGGCTACTGATTTTTGTTTTTAACCAATAAAAAATGATAAAACACCCCTGATAATAAAAATTGGTGTATAGTCAATAAACACTGGAAAACACAGGAAAAACAGTGGAAATGGTTACTCAATTCACATTGCCTTCACCCCTTTACCATTAGAAAAAAACCTAGTACAAAACCAAAAAAAACTACCTGTAGTTGGGCAATGTCCCTCCTTCCTGACTTGTATCTCGCATTGATTCGTTCTGAATACTTTAAACCCACCCCAACTACTGAGTGGCAGAAAATTCCTACATTTCTATTGGAGACTCCACTTGCGAGATTTAAAATGAGATTACAGTTAGAAGGCTTGTTCACAGGATTTAACCCTTAGCGGTCCATTTATTCAGCGCGTCTCGGGCGCGTCAGTTCCAATTTATTTTCACACGCGCAGTTTATTTTAGACGCGCTGTTTAAAAGTGTTTTTTTTCACAGTAAAACAGGTTTAAAAGGCACTGCATATCAACAGGACACTCAGTACTGCATCTCCTCTTCATAGTCGTGCATACTGATAAATCATCTCCTGATCACTCGTTTTATCACCAAACTCCTCAATAATGCAATCCAAATCATTATTTTATTACTATAACATCTCAAAAAGCTCTCCAAATGTCCGTGATATTCTTTGAGCGCTGGATGCGGAAGCAGCTATCTTGTTTGTTTATGGCCGTGTTATCTCTGTGGTGCCGGGGCTATGTGTATTGCACAGATCCGCCCCTTTTTTTTGTTGGACAGGGTCCGACATCGGACCGGAAATGTAAAATTGTAATGTCGGACGCGGTCCTATGTCGGCCCAGAAAGGGTTAAAGCTATATTACAGTTATAGGGAGAATTTAAAACAGAATTGCAAATTGTGGCGAAATGTAAAAAAATGCCTAGACACACAATGTCTAGAAGAATGTGTCTGTGACAAGTAACCGAAAACAATAATTTCATACAGTATATAAAAAGCGAACCCGGCCCCCCCCCCCCCAAAAAAAGAAAACTCATTACATAAAACTCGAACATAGTCAAAAATAAGCACCGGAAAATGAAATTAATAAAAACCGAAAAACAGAATCCCTAATAATAATAATCATAAAGAAATAGCAATTTAATTGACAAAATGATTTTGGAAATAGGTATAATTTTGGAATAAGTCCTAAACAGTACCACCGTATCCCAATGCCAGTATCCCATTCCCAATCTAAACAGCCCAATGTTTGGAATGCAATCAGGAATACAATATCCTACTGACCTGTCTTCCCTGCTGTCAGGGTTTGATCCATATTTGTTGTAAAAAACTAAAGTAATTTGACAAGAAATTGTTTGTTGCCGGTGGTGAAACATAATGACAAACATGGTTAGTCTGCCCTTATAAACTGGGCTTTTATCTTGGCCTGAAGTTCATAGTCCAGCTATTATTAAGACATTTATAATACACATATAAATCAAACAAAAGACCTAGAAATAACAGCGACATATAAACTGGTTTCTGATTGTACAATCTCAAAGAGCAGCACAGCAGCTGCATTTATCTGATCACTTAGTATAGTCTATAATAGGGATTGTACAAAGGTGACTAAGTTTGCCATCACGCTTTGCAACTTACTGTACCGTCAATGGTTGAGTGTTTATAAAAGGGTGAGGGGTGATCCAAAACAAGAAGAATACAAGCCTCTCAGCTACCCAGATCAAAAATCAGATCCTTAAGAAGGCGTTGTACTAAACAGATCATGAGCAGGCTCCACTGATCCGATTTTTTTAATCTGATTCTGGCGCTGCTCATACCGTAACTAGGGAAACTGACCAATGAGAAGCGAATATTCGTGGCGCAACGTTTAAAGATTCTGAATGTCAGAATATCAAGTACATTTAATTTAAAACAACATAAATCCCATCCATACTTTTTTTTTTAATCCCGTCCATACTGGAACCTATTAGAAGCAACTACTACATTTATCATTTAAAAATCCAATGCTTCTATTTATTAACAGATTGAGTACGTTAATATCTGGTTGTTTTTTTTTAACTTCTAAAAAGTTTATAATAAATGTTACCATTCACGGTCGTGTGTATTTTCTGATGGATACGCTCACAATGCTGTATTCTTTACAGCAGTAAGTTAGCCACCAAACACACAAACAGCTAGCTGCAGCATCGGTTCAGGGCAAATTATCAACACATTTTGAGCAAATTGAATCAAGAGCTGATAATACCAGCTGCCACTAGAATAATGTCGCGGACAGGGGGAGATGAGGCTGAGAGAAGGTAAGCTCATTAATAAAAAAAGGGAATTGACCAAAACATTAAAAAAACAAACAAAAAAAAACACAACAGTGGTAAATCTGATTAAACCAATAATTTAATTGTAATCGATAAAATGATAACGGCAGTATGACTTTGTCAACACACAAAATGTGTGTAATAATATTTAGTTATGAGACTCAGTCTCACTCAGTCAGGTCTACTGTATTAGTCCATGATATATTATAGACCTGACTCAGTGTTTTCTATACAGCGATATTTTCTTAATATAGTATTTTTGGCTACTTTTAAATGCACCGTTACTTAGATAACGTTAATGTTTTCTACAATGTTAAAGTATCTCTGTCTTCATATAATAATCTGAGGGAAATATTTTTGTGAAAGTCTGCAAATATTTGAACAGTTTATTGATTTACCGTTATGTCGATCAATTATCTAAATACAGTGTGCTTATTTAAAGATTACTTCAGCAATTGTAAAAAGACTTTCCTTTATGTATTATGATGGTGTATGTCAAACATCTCCGTTGTTTAATATATATATTACAGTTTCATTTGTTTAATTTGCAAACATCAACCGTAGAGCAGGATCAGATTGGGATCAGAGCTGAGTCTTAAATGGAGGAATTACATTATTTTGTTTATTCCTTTGTTCAAAACTAAAAACATTTAATTTCTCCATTTATAAAACGTTCAATGAAGCTCTGATCCCACTCTGATCTTGGTCTGAAGCAAGATCGAAATAGGATCAGATTTTGAGCCGAAACTGAGCTCAAGATCAGCTATGATCCTTTTAGCGCAACCCAATACATCATAGGATCAAGATCGGAGCCTGGATCCAGGATCGGATCCGTTTAACACAACCGCCCCCTGGAGTTGCCATACACTATGTTATAACTGCACTCCAGCCAACAATCTACCAATGTTGTTGCGAGTCTTATGACTCTTACAGTGAATAAATCTAACAAGTCAGTACATTCACATGTGTCCTGAAGTAAATCTGAACTGTATAATCGTAATGATTAGGGATAAGTGTCATTCCTGATCAAACTTTTGGAGCATATCTGAACATGAATAGATATATATATATATATAATAAACACAGACCATCGGTCAGACTTATGCACATGACAATCATACTGTTCTGAAGAAGAAACGTTTTGAATAATAAATCTGAAATCGAGTGGCATTTTGAGTTTTTTAACTTAAAAAAAAAAGAAAAAGAAAAACGGACTACTATGAAGATAGATAAATGGTTGTGTAAATGACGACATGGTATACAGACCGTTAAACAGAGCATGCTCCAAAATGCATTTCTGGAATATACAGAATTTCTGTAATCCTATGTTGTCTGCCTACATATAGGCCACAGCATGCTGTTCATCGTGAATGATGAGCAGCCTCCATCTGTGCAGGTAAAGAGGCCCTGGCTTATACACGACTGACTGCTTGAGGTCAAACTAGAAAGGCTCTGTTTGTTTACTGAATGTACAGCACTATAGTTGCAGTTTTTGGCTCAGCTTTGTTCCCAGCCCCATTAAAGCACTCTGGTTTACAGTCAAGTACAATTACTGAGAAAATGGGACTGTGCCAAAGGTCAGCTGAACTCGGGAGGAATACTTGAATATTTGGCTCTTAAGTGAACCATGAGCTAGCTCTATGGGATTGATGCAAATGTCCTGAGCTTGAAATAACTTTACACACTCAGATTTTTTAGTACAGCAACAAGGCCTCTAGCGTTAAACATAGCATGCCAGCAAGCATGAATCCTGGAACCCAAAGCCATATGAAGGTATGAAGCATGAAAGAATCAAACTGTCTTAAGAACGTTCAACAAGTCAGTAGTTTGTGTAGTTCATATGGCCATGACATTATAAAAAGACAACTTACAAATAATTTCAGAATTGGTCTAATATCCTTTTGGTGTACCACACTAAACATAACATTCAGTTTTCTATTTCATAGATAGCGTCTCCTATAACATTTGTATTGTTAATTTTGCAATTTTAATGACTCAACATTATATAAATGCAAATAAAGTGCAGGTGGAATGGTAAAAAAAACGAATTGAGTGAATATTTAAACAAAGTTTATTACACAATATAAAAATGCTGAAAAAGTAGAAAGTAAGAATGTATTATGTTCTGCAACAATTTTTTCTTTGACTCAATAGCTCCTGGAGCTAAACAAATATAACTGTCAACCCCATGGGACAAGCCAAGCACAACCACATTAGGATGATTAATCACTTAATAATTACAATAATAATTGGGTAGGTTGACGAATCTTTCACCAGAAATAAACACACCTCAAATTCCATTGAAAAAAAATCCAAACATTTCAGTAAAGGCCATTCCTTCGGTTTTGCAGTTTGTGCAACTGCAAGGGCAATGTTTTTCTTTATTCCCTGAAAGAAAGGTGACCTTGGCCAGGTAATGTTTGCTAAGCACCTGAATAAACAATAAATCAAAGGTTTGTATTACACTTGCTTCAATGCAGGCCACTTGCCAGGTCCTTGTAACTACAGTGAAACAGCTCTATGTTAAAATAGGTGCTGTATAACAGGAGTATTTACCAGTATGCAAATACACAATATCATTGTAAAAAAAAAAAAGATAAATGGTAAGGATTAACACATACTATTGGTTTTATCTGCCATATAGTAAAACTAATGTGTAATAAAATGTAGTTTATTATAAACTGCTGCAATGTCTAAATGATATATAAACACACAAAGAGATAAGAAACTTCATGCAGTACTGTGGGTATTTCATGCTTCTGTTTCTGCTCTGTAAGGTAAAACATAGACACACACTCACTGAAATAAGTCACACATAAACTTACAATTTGAGATACCTATCATCAGAATATCTGCAAGACTCATTTATTCAGGTAAATGTGTATACAAAGTTAGCTCCTGGAGATGACTGAACCAGCTTTTCAGGTCTGACGGCCTTTCTACCCAAATTTATTTTCTTCCTTCACACCTTTTAAACTCCAAAGCTGACCTGTTATGTTGTGCCCTGAAAACACACACAGACACACACACACAGACACACACACACAGACACACTTGTTGCTACAGGCAAAAAAATCATTCTGTTTCAATCTGCTTTTTTTGTTTGTTTTGTTTTTTTAAATACAGACAAGCTGAAAAGTTGATATTGATATTTTACTGCATTAAGAAATTGAGAAAAACAGTGTAAGCAATATAGATTTAAAATGTTGTTTTATACTGCATGAAATAGCATATTTATAATGTAGCTACCTTACGCTACAGAACTTTGATGCACACAACTGCATTTATTTATCTGAAATATAAAGGATACCCCCATTATCCAGTTTACAGTCTATTTCTTCTTTAGTGTGTCATAGAAATGGTCGTTCACCTCTGCTCTGGTTTGAAAACATTTTATTGACTTTGACATGCTGAATCCAAATTCCACTTAATATTTGAATGCTTTGTTTGTGGTCATATCTGAAACATACCCTCTGGGGCTGGTTAATAGAGGCAATATCTTTGAGAAATATCTTTTAAACCTTGAATCTGAGCAACACAGTTCAGGTGTGGGGTTACTTCTCCTCTCCACAAATGATTGCTCTATATGTTGTTTATATTCATAAATCATTAATGTGCTGTTGCACACACACAGTAGAGCTGCAAAGCATTCACTGAATATAGTCTACAGTATGTAGTGATGCAGGATCTCAGCAAACTTATAACATGTGTGACGGGGTACCCCTGCCCCTGGGTGTATTTGGTTTATTTGGTATAGTTTGGGTGATTTAAAATGTCTGTTTTGTTGGTCTGTTTTGGCCACCATGCTGTTTTGTTTTGCAAAGTGTCTGTGTATTTCCTGGTCTGATATCACCCACAAGTCTATCTGTGGCTGTTTCGGTAGAATCACTGGATATTAAGTATACCTTAATTTCCAAACAGCAAAACAAACCCTACATGATTGCTTTCACTCATACTGCAACTCTGCAGTTGTAGGAAGCTGGCATGGCATCTCTAACCTCTGAGCTTAAAACTGATACTGTCCAAAAAGAGTGACATAGAGTACTGATGTGCAGATTAGCTTCATGGTTGGAAATGTAAACACTACAGTGTATTCATTTGTGTATATCATTGAGCTCAGATGTGTGGAGGGCAGGTTATAACTAGGCTTGCTACTTTTCGATATTAATCAGTAAAGCTTGTTAAAATGTCGAATCCACAAAAAATGAGAATTCTCGACTGAAATAAATGTGTATAGGATAAACGTCGGTAAAACCACTCACTATAATGTGTGTAGGATCTTTATCTTTACAAGGTATAGCTCAGCTGTGACCAAACGTTATTTCAATTAGAATGTTGGTAACCATGGTTAAAAACCATCCTTCGGGAGGTGGGATCTGGGATGTCACTCCGCAGATGGGCAGCAGCTTTGATATAAAATCCTCAGAAATACCTACCAATGACAGGCAATATCCCAAAAGTATCACCGGTGGTCATCTTCAAATTGAAAGGGAACCATGGAGACAAGTCATGCACAGGATCCGAATAAACAGTTTAATGTACCCCATTTTTGATCAGCACACAGTTCTAAATTCTAACTCATTATTCTCTTCAGGCATGACTGATAGTCAAGACAGTATATCTGTTTGAGATTTCCATACATAAAAAATAAATCATAAAGAACACTGGGGTGCCTAAAACAAAAAATCCAAAAACTTTCAATATTACAGTAAGTGCTGGAAAAAGGAAGAACTGGAATCTGTTGAGAGAGGCCAAAAGGTTGCACAAGCATCTACATACAGGGTTCAATGACTTGCTGAAGACTGTATGTTAGTAACCAAAACCACAAGAAGAGAAAAAGCCAGCAGCCTGTTGGCAGTGCACCAAGTTGTTATTACCCTTCCAAAACCCTTCCACTAGAACTGTAAAGCTGTGTTTATTTTCCAGTCATATTGCCCAGATGTATTTAACACATGTGCTTAGATTCTAGTTTAGATTATCCGTATACTTGTATATCATCTGTGCACTGTTCCTCTTCCAGCTGACCCAACATGTAAACACAGAAAGGACTCTCGTATTGAATCCAATGAGTTAATTCCCAGACCACGAAAGAGACATGAAAAAAGTTTTACTCTGCAGATGTGTAAAGAGCTACTCAAAAGTGTCCCGGATGGCTTCTCTGAAAGTACTGGTGTACTTGAGAATCGAGGGCTTGTCAATACAATCTGTTTGGAAAACGTAAAGGAAAATGAAATGTGTTTGGAAGCAGAACTCTCCATAATTTATTTTGAGAACACGAGTCAACGTCACAGTATGCTTTCATTATATTAAACATGGCATAAGGCAGACTCTTCATTTGAACTTTTCCTCTGGCTTTTGTATCACTGCCCAAATCATCTTGATGAGTCACTGTCCCTTCACGAGCAGATGAAGGGCAAAAACAGGTCTGGGCTGACCATATGGCTGGCTGTTAAACTGCACAGGCATTGATAGGCACTGGTCACAGGGGAGCCTGAGTCTGCTCATGTTGCAGAGTGGAGGTACAGGACGCAGAAGGGTTTTTTATGCAGGAAGGACAGGCTTGATAAACGGGGATGAGTTATTTCCATGTAATATGTAGGGGTGAGGGGAGTATAATGTTTTCCTAGTAAATAACATAATGCAGAAATTCAAGAATAATTCTGTTTATTGTTAAATGACTGGTATTTGGGTTAAATACTTTAGCCTTTGGCCTGGACGGGAAGGTTTGTAATCCATAGGGGCAGCAGTGTGGAGTAGTGGTTAGGGCACTGGACTCTTGACCGGAGGGTTGTGGGTTCAATCCCCAGTGGGGGACACTGCTGTTGTACCCTTGAGCAAGGTACTTTACCTAGATTGCTCCTGTAAAAACCCAACTGTATAAATGGGGAATTGTATGTAAAAATAATGTGATAACTGTATAATGTGAAATAATGTATAATGTGATATCTTGTAACAATTGTAAGTCGCCCTGGATAAGGGCGTCTGCTAAGAAATGAATAATAATAATAATAATAATATTTAATTGAAGGGTTTGGTTCAGCATTATAACCTAGAAAACATAAAACTGCCTTCATTTTTCATTCTCAATGTGTCAGCAACCTTTATTTATTTCATTTAAATAACTTTCAAAATAGACGGTGCACTTTGTCACAGAGTAATCTCCCCATTAATTGTGTAATTCATGCTCATATTTCTTAAGAATAATTATATCTGTTTACAGTTCTCACTATTAGGTTTCAGGAAATAGAAAGAAAATCAACTTATATAGTAGTATATGGTATTCAAAACACCATTACAATGGGTGAATTGTTTCCTAGGTGGTCATGCAATACTTGTATGTGACTGAACAGGTTTAGGCCAGCTATATACAGTACAGTATACTTTCCTCTCCCGAAAAAACTACCAGCTGCATGATAAGATACAACAACATTTCAAGACCACGTCACTAACATAATTTGCATAAAATATGTTCTAAACAAAAGTTGTTAAGGCAGGAAAAAGGCAGACACAAATCAAGCACATTCTAGACCTAATTTCCTAAACTTAAACAAATGACCAACAAAATAATGACATACCGTACAGGTGAAAAGAAAGTGAAAGTGCTTACCTGCACTGGGGAAAATAAACAAACACTGCTGGGGAAGACAAACACTAACAGAGAAAAAAAACAACACTAACAACTACATTTGTTCCCAGAGAAAGGAAGTGGTATCATAATATGAAACTTTACTGATGCTCCGGGTGTCATAATGCAGTAGGAATATGTGTGTGTATCTTCTGGGTTAAGTAATTTATCTGGTACACGCTGAAAAGTGTTTCCAATCAGCAGAAATGCGGACGAAAACTACAACTCCCATCATCCATGCATGTCAACAACATGTTGGCTTCGTATTTAACTTTGTGTTTTTGAATTTGTCTTACCGTTATGCATGATTTCTTTTTTTTTTTCTCCTTCAGAAAATTGAATACAAAACCGAATTATGCAATTTCAATTATTCAACCCGCATAATCAAGCACACAGTAGCAGTGCTTCAGCAGGGGATGGGAGGGTATGAGTTGCTTCTTCAATTAAAACCAAGGCTCACCTGTCATTGCTAGTACTGTGGTTCTAGAGATAGGAGTTCATAACGGAGGCTTGTCTCCTCTAATGAAAAAAAAAAACTCTCTGGGCTCCTCCAATTAAATCCCGTGCTCAGATCACGTGATCTGCTACTTCTAGTACTGTGGTTAATGGCAGATAGGAGTTTATAACTGAGACTTTTTTTGTCCTCTTTAAAAACATGTAGTATTGCTATTTGAAAAGTTCTAATTACAGAGGTTTCTCTATTTCTGTAGGGAAGTGTGAACAGGAGAGAATGAATCTGAGCTGCAAATGTACCTCCCGACCTGGAAGAGCACTAAGTAAGTTTGGTGGTACGCCTTCACAGGGATGGGCCGACTCGATGGTAGGACGGAACAGGAAATCGTCCATCTTGGTGAAAGGAACAGTTCTATTGTGATCAGCTGTGATGTGCATTAGATAGAGCATGGCACTGTACTGATCACAGGGAGGAGTTTGGCAGTACAAAGGAGACGCAGCTATGTAAGTACGGCCCCTACCATTGACAGGAAAAGAAGCCAGAGCGTTGTTGTTTTGTTTTTGTATTTTTGCAGGCAAATACTGATCAAAAGCTGAAGTTACGGAGCCAGCACAAACCCTGGAGCATCTGCACTACCACCCCACCTCAACCTGTTACAGCACCACGGAGCACACCCCCTCAACCCGTCCGGTTTATTGACTCTCCCACTTATTCTTTTTAACCTAGGCAGGTTAAAAAATATATATATCTTCTTATAGTTAGATTTGTAGGGAACCCTTAAAGGGACATCATAGATAGGTTAGGAGACAATCACCGTATTTTCCTCATGGCATAACAACTATGCAAAACTGGTGAGCTTTTATATTCATGCTAGTTTAACATAAATCAATTATTTATTGCATCCAGTTGTATTCTCTTACTGTCTGGACCATTTCACCCGGTTACAAAAGCAAATGTGAAAGGAGTAATTTGAGTCATGATTCAGGATTTATGACTTAAATTATCTCGATTTATCAAGAAAAAAAATATGCACATATGTGCCCTTTACATTATACAGTACTTTATACAACAGTTCATAGATCCTGAAGACTAACTCGCAAGAGAAAGCTATTTTACCCCATGAAAGTCTTCATGATAAGGAGTAAATTGAGTCATGTGTGTCTGAGTGATTTACAAGCTATTATTGGGACCGACACATTGATGGTTGAGCCCGATCCTGCTTTTGTTCTCAGAAAGTGGGTGCAACTGCAATGTAAAATGTTGCTCATCTATGAAAATGACAGTATTGCAAGAAATTACAGAAGAGAAAATCAAATGAGGCTACCGCAATCTCTTACAATTATTAAGCACTAACCTTGGTGAAGTTAGGTTGATATAGGATATTGGATATTCGCACATTCACTGCATTCTACATCAAATGCTAGTTCATAGTTCTACATACAAACTCACAAAGGAATGCTATTTCACCCTGTGACACAGAGAGAAGGATTCTGAGCTGTAAGTCTCCCTCCAGACAAGAAAGGGCGCTGTGTAAGGTTGGTGGTATGCTTTCCCATAGATGGGGCGACTTGATGGTAGGTGGGAACCAGAAGTCAGCCATTTTGGAGAAAAGCGTGTAGCTGCAAGTTTGCTAAACAAATTAATTGTGGTCAGCTGCGAGACATGCAGTGATTGGATAGACAGTGGCACCGGGCTGATCACAGGGAGGAGTTTGGCAGTATAAAGAGGACGCAGCTACCTGAGTACGGCCCCTTATGCTGAATTGGTAATAACGCGCCAGAACGCTGTGTTATTGTTTGTTCATTTATGTGGCAGAGGACCAGCGAGTCGGGAGCTGCAGCCATGGAGCCAGCACAAACCCTCAGAGCATGACTGCAGACCACAGCACAACATGAGCCAGCACACCCCAGCACCACCTGTTTTGGAGCACTTTCCCTGTGCACAAAGGTGGACGTCTTGGGGTTATTGTAAACTGTTTATTTTCTGTTTGGGACTGCAATCCTGCTACCATCTGATACCACTGCTGGTAGAGGGGTGGATTTATTATTTATTTTATTAAATACAAACTGTTTTATAACGGAGATACTGTCTAGACATTGCCTTATCCATCTACACCATTCACATCCTGACACACACCCCATGAAAGATGTCATGCCAATGAGTAATTGAAGTCATTTCTTACTGATTTGCAAGTTATTTATCTCTAGTGACTCACAAAATACGCTTTCATGGGGTGAAATGCGACACTGTTTCTCTACCAAAAAAAAGTTGGAAATTGTTCGAGCTCTGGGAAAAAAACCTGAAACCAGACACAAGTCGCCGAGCAATTTGGTGTTTCCCGTTCTGGTGAGTTGCTTCACTATTCTGTTATATATGGTTCATATGCTGCTGCATTTTTTAACATGTGTAGGGGTGCTGTGTTAATTTAGTTTGACAGTTTATTAACGTTAGCTTACTGTTACTTTATTATTATAGTTTATTAACATACACTTGCCTATTGCTTTTCTTTTACTTACTCAGTTCATTTCAGATGTTGATGCACACGCATCATGACAAGTAATACATATTTATTTATTTGTTGATTTATATTGTGTCTGGTGGCTAAATCGGGCTATAAGAACACTTTGCTTGCTTCCAGAGGTGTCCTCTTAGCCGGAGACTACTGTACCACATAGAACAAAATGTTTTGCTTCTTAAAGCCTAATAAAAGCCATTGCAAAGCTTATCACATCTGGGCAATACAAGTGATACCCCCCAGAAGTAATATTAAGAATATATGCTAATTGTTATGGACTTTTAAGTGCAGATACCAGATTTAAAAGCAAATAGCAATAGTTGCAATGCAAAGCTGGGTAACAGTGCCAAAGATTATGTCTAACAAGCTTCAACTGTTTCTTCCAGATAAGACTAATTCAGTTGTGCCTAACAGACTTGCCTTTAAAGTCATTAACCATAGCTGAATTCCAGTCACTTTGGAATTATTTGAATTGCAACAAGAAACATTCTAGCTTATGCCACCATTGCCAGGCTTATGTGAACAATTATTTAAGTAAAATGAGCCAAAATCTATTTTGCATATTATTACTGTAAATCCGACTGGATCCAAACAAAGAGAAGATAATATATTCTGTATTTTTTATTATTATTTATTTCTTAGCAGACGCCCTTATCCAGGGCGACTTACAATCGTAAGCAAATACATTAGAAAGGCTACCTAAGGACAAATTACTAAATGGTTTGTTAGATTAGTTTTCAGGTTTGCTTTGCTGAGTGGAGCAATTTTTCATAGACCTGAGCCCTTGATCATTTCTAAGCACTACATGTGTTCTGTATACCTGTGGCAGTGTGGCAGGGTGAAAGCCCTGCCGGTGCACACATGTATGTGTTGGTGTGGGTTATAATGGGTTACATTTCTCCCTGTCAAAACACGTGAGAATGTGGCTGGAGCCGTGAATTGAATAAATGATTAAATGATTAATTAAGCCACTGGTGTATAAATAGGGCGATCACAGGTGTTAGCTAGAAGAAATGACTGGTGAAGGTGCCTGTATGTGTTTTGTGTTCAGTGCTGTCCCGTCTGTTTGTTTACGTTTTCGTGTGTTTTGTTAAGCCGTGCCTTTTGTTTTTGTTCCAGTGCTTTGTTTGTCATTTGTATTTATTATTAAAGTGATGAGTCTCCTTCCCGGTTGAAACAGCTTGCCCTATCACATGTAGTGTCAGAGTGGGAGAGAGACTCAGAACAGGAACTGCAGGTTTGAAAAATAAAATAAAAAGAGAAAATAATAATGGACCCTAAAAAAAGTGTGGACGAGCAGCAGTGCCGGTTGGCGGCAGAAGGGGCTCCTATATGCAGGTCATGTGGGGACTTTGGACATGGCTTTGTGGAGTGCCCATGGGAAGGCGACCTCTTCAAGGGGGCCTTCTTTCAGGATGTGAGGAATGGCTCCACCTAAAGGCTCTCCAAACGCCGACCTGAGTACCAAAGAAAGGGAAGGGTGGTCGTTCCCGAAGGCAAGCGAAGAAGCCGATGCCAGCTCCAGAGCCACAGAGGGAGGAGTCACCGTCGCCACTGCCAGAAGATCCTGCACCAATGCTAACTACAAGGCAGGAGGTCGGCTGGGAAGGCTATATGTGTATGCATCATCTCAGGGGAGCGGGGGCACTTTACGATCAACTGCTCCCTCCAGGGGGAACAGCTGCCGGCCCGAGTGACAAAGAAGGGGAGGAGTGGCCGTCCCCGGAGGTGAGCCAAGGGGCCGATACCATCTCCAGCGCCAAAAATGGAGAGCAGCTGGGACATCTACCTCAGCGCTCTTGAGTCCAGGAGTTTGTGCCTCCTCTGCAGGGAGTGGGGGCACTTTGTGCTAATCTGCCTCTCCCAGGAGAGGAGTGGCCCATGCTGCTATCAGCATCGCTGCTGCCATCACCACTGCCGGAGGGCCCTGCTCTGAGGTCAGCATTGCCACTGCCAGTGCCACCACTGCCGGAGTGCCCGCACTGATGTCCAGCGCAACAGGGAGAGGCCCCGCTGTCTCCAGCACCACAGAGAAGCCCCGCTGTCTCCAGTGCCAGTGTTACCATGGCTGGAGTACCCAGCACCTTTGTCAGCATTTCCACTGACAGGAGACTGCAGTGTCTCTGACGGCAGCATAATGGCTTTGTGATGCCTTTGCTTCAAATTCAGATGTTATATATGCAGCATCGCGGAGCTCCTTGATCGACCATTTTATACTGAAATTGTTGAGTCTGCCCACAACAAGCACTAATGGGTAATGTGCTAAAAGCTAAAAGCAACAATACAACAAGTAGCATTAATTTTAATTAAAAGCTAACTTTCTTCTCACAATCTTGTTATTGTTTACTTCCTGTATCTTTCAATCTACGCTGTCTCATACAAGCCATGCTATGGAATAGCACCGCAAAGCAGTATTGCATTTCAGAGGATAATATAACCAATCACGAAAATGCTTCAGGTCCTTGATAACAGGTTCAAACAAGGTTCATTACCCTGATTTCAACTAAAACGTAGTTCCAGACTACCTCCGAGTAGGTCTCCAACAGTATTTTTGGCTACAAATACGCTATTTTTGGTTTAATGTGGATGCAAACCATTTTTGGAACCTTAACATTCGTGTTTTAAGGCATGTGGGCAGGATCTAGAAAAAGCTTCATGAATATAAAATAAAATAAAATTGCCTATTGTTTTAATATAAACACCATTAGTGTAGATATTGGTTTAAAACATGCAAGTAATAATTGACTGAGCTTCTAGTTCGGTTTCTGGGTTTGATTTGTAGCTGAATGCCCTAGTCCGATTTCCTGCATTCCTGCATGTGTTTTCTTCATCTCTTTTAACCGTTTAAGGACCAAGTGTTTTTCATTTTTCCCATTTTTTTCTTAGCTGTAAACAAGTTATTGTGTCATGTTTTGTTTCTGCAAGCTGCTGAGAATGTCTCTGCCCTTTAAAAATTTAATTACTGTCTCAGTGACTTCACATGAAACAAAACAAGCAATCACTAAAATTCAACTCCTCCCCTATTATCCAATAAGATGCGTTAACAATCTGTACTGCAAAGTATAGTGGCCCAGTAAGTCAAAGAAACAAAGTGTGTTTTTTTATCGTGTTTACCCGATCACGGGCCCAGAATGACACTTCAGTATGATCGTGTTTACATGATCACGGTCCTTAAAGGGTTAAACTATAGGTGCCTCTAACAGTGAAGTAAATCAGCACAATACCTGATCTGGGGACTAGGTTCTGTTTGGAATGTTAAGTGGAAAACAGAAACATTTGGCATATAGCACCACACAGTTAAATGTGAACGAATGCATTGTTATACAGAGGAATGGGTTAATACCTCAACTGTGCATACTGTATAATGCTCAAGGTTCAATTAGTCTACATCCTTGTTTGAATTAAGAAGGATAATCTTTACAGGGGGTGTGGAGAAGAAACTGTTGAAAACACAGCAATCCCTGAACCGCTCCACCTTCTCGGATTTATTGTACACAATAACATCTCAACAAAAATCATTTTGCATCACGAAAAAGCTTTAAAAAAAAAAGTCTGGATCTTTCTTTGGCTTTTCTCCAAATTCTAAAGGGCCCTGCGTCCGTATCACAGCAGCGTGAGCACGCTTGCACATGAACTCCCTCTTTTGCAGACAACACCGCCGCACCAGTGTCTTTGTTCTTCAACTAACTTGACACATCATACTACAGATGAATAGAGGGTAACGAGGGAGGAGGGGGCACATTCACTGCTGATTGCATGGAAGCTGAAGCCACATTTATATAAAAGCCTGCACACAGGCTGGGATTCTTCCTTCCACAAGATTAATTTCCTGCAGTGTGTTGTATCCCCAGTAATGTTGTTGAAGCTGACACCCTGGGATTCTTCAAGAAGCTGCTTGATGAGATTCTGGGATCAATAAACTACTAACAACCAAACGAGCAAGAGGGGCCGAATGGAGGCCTCTCGTTTGTAACCTTTCTTATGTTATTATGTACATTCAGTACACCTGGCATCTGCATAGCAGACTGTTCCCATGTGTACTGAATGAACCAGCAAAGGTGAGAGTCTTCCTCATGTAACTGTGTTACGCGAAAACACAACTGATCCAGGTGCTAAGGGCAGATGAAGGTTGACAGTTAGATGGTCAATTGCTCTGCGGATGGCAGTCAGATCGCACTATAACATACTACAACCAAAAAAATATCTCTGGAGCACTGTAATGCAGTTTGAATTCTCCTAAGGCAAGGTCACATTTGGATATAGGTGTACATCGAACACCAAGCTACTGACTTCACAGTTTACAAAAATTTTATGTAAATAATATATGGAATGGATTTTCACAGGTGTAATAAGATTTAAAGTCCATATCTCACATAGAAAATCATTTTTTGGCTTTGGGGTCATACTTGGTTTACTTGCACAATGCGAGCGACACGCCCCCTTGTCTGCAGGTCGGCAATTCTGAATGTTGTTCTTGTATACAGTTAACCCCAGCTAGCAGTTCATTTATAGCAATAAAAAAAAGTGTATTTCTATATTTGGTTTGTTGTACCATTTATATCTTGCAAATAGTGTTTACCGTTTCACATCCACTTAAAAAATAAAGCATTGTTTATATTACAGGGCCGAGATGGCTTGCATGGTCACGTACAGCTCTTCAACTTCATTCATGAAATAAACACTTATGCTTTCCCTGATTTAGTGAAATTAAATAGGCCTAACCTCCTTGTGAACTGCACGTAATTATTATTATTTCTTGGCAGACGCCCTTACCCAGTAATGTGCACATGAACATTACCTTAAAGATAAAATTGAAAATCGAAAGCTCACATAAAAAAGCTGGATGTGTGGATCCAATCTTTTGATTTCTGCATCAGAAATCTTGAGCATGCAATGTGTTTGTACTGGTTTATAGTACTCTGACGTTATTGTTTTTATTAAGTTAGCAATATGAAAGCCATGCTCATGTTTATTTTCTTTGGGTAGTTTTGGGCCACAGAGTTTATTTGATAACGGTATATTGTATAATAATAATTATGATAATAATAATATCTGACGTCTGAAAAAACAAATGCAACACTTGCAGAGAACTGATTATGCGCTGTGGATAGCCTAGTAGTATTCAGCACCAGTGCACAGGGTAAGAAAAAAAAATATGGTAATCATTTTTATACCTGTATGAAGTGTCTTATAGATGCAGCTATTTAAAAAATGTATTTTTGATATAAAAGTAAACGGTACGAAATTGCTTAATTAAAAAAAAAAAAAAAAAGTATTGCGGTTTCTAAATGGTTCTGCTGTTGTCAGGGGAAAATGAATCAATGGTCACTTACTTGATGACTGTCTTTGTGAACAGTTGTCTTTGTAAAGGTCTGCGCGTGTTTGTGAACTTGTGTACCAGTGTCTTACAAAAGAGAAAAAATAAAATTGTACCTGCCGCGGAAACCAACAAACAATAGCTTTAGTCTCGGTGTTCCGAAGTGATCATTGCATTGTGCACGAACGAACTCGCTGATTTTACTTTCACGGAATACAGTACTTTTTTTTTAATGCAATGCATTCCCTTGCGCCTATCTGAGGTGAAATGTATTTTTGTCACCGTTTTATCCATCGCAAAGTAGGCCAGTATGTATGATCGTTTTGTTTATGCCATAGACATATGCGTGCATGTTTATGGTTTATGGTTTGTGTTTTCCCCTAGTGACGTCACAGATGTCAAGATTCGGAATCACAGCTTTTTGGCTGAAGCACTCAAAACAAGCTTTACGATTGTAAATTTTTTAGTTACAGTGCAAAAGTATAAATGATATATATATATTTTTAGAACACTATTATAGTGTAGTTTAATAAAATATAATCAGATTGTAATTATTATTATTTATTTATTTATTTAGCAGACGTCTTTATCCAAGGCGACTTACAGAGACTAATGTGAAATAGGTGACATATGGACTTTAATTTATCTAATGGGATGTTAGAATAATACTGCATGACTAAAGTAATTTAAAACTGTGAGGTTACAGTATTTCATTGTGTGAGGAACATCACACAGAGGATCCTTGTGCAATGAACATGAATTGAGCATTCTGAAATACGTTTTTTCCAGTTAGGGACATTGTTTTGACTGGCCTCTGTTGCACAAAATTTGAGCTTCCTTTCATATATATTCTAATACTTTAAAACAGCGGTGCAGTTATTCATTTTTTTTTACATACATCCGAGTGTTGTGACAAACAATCGATTTGTGTTTCAATTCCATCCATGACGTTTAAAAGCATTTCATGGTCTGGTATGACAAACTGTCTTACGTAGATGACATTGGCAGTGTTTGATAACACATCCTATTATCACCCATTGAAAGGCTTGCAACTTTTATAGTTTTTTTTTTTTTTTTATTTAGCATGAAGTATACTATCTGCAGGCAATCCACCAAGTCCAAGAAGAAATGCCCATTGAACAAAAACAGCTAACTGAATTAAAAAAAAAAAATGTTATGACTATAGGCACAGCTAAAAAGATTTGGAATCCCCACAGCCAATAGCAGTCATACAATATACTGTTACTCCAGAGCCACATACATTACTTATTCATTGATATTCAGTGTGCAGGATTTGTTGGAATTGTAAATGGACTGGTTCACCTCTACACTGTGCCCAGTTTAACTTGATGTAACTAGGCAACGTATTTCAAATAAAAAGAAAAAATTCTAGCAGAGCTAGCAATACTATAGAAAAGCTAGCAATCATGTTCCAATGTTAAGTATTTTTTCTGCAAAGAAACATTTTTTTGCCATTGTGAGCATACAGTATATACCATGATGCTACAAGGGCCCAATTATACAGTTACTTTTTAGAAAATATCTGCCAATTAACTTCCCCAGTCCTCCTAATGGACTCCAGCTGGAACAGCTCAGGTCTGCACATGGAGGTTAATGTCACTTGGGGCTAGTGCTGATTGGACAGCTCCAGCGTGGCAATCTTGGTGTGTCAAAGTGTATATTGAAAGAGAAAGTGAGACAGAACTAGAGGGGGAGAGAGAGACATAGTGAAAAGGATATCCTCCAGTAAATAAAAAAAAGTGAAATCCTGTCAGCACTTATGCAGACCAGTCCTGTGAAGAGGGATCTGTTGTTAACCCTTTCCGGTCCGATGTCGCACCAGGTCTGACATCATCAAAACGACGTCAAGCACAGGTCTCTAGTCGTTTTTTCTCCGGAAAATGCCGAGAAAACCTTTCAATGGCCGAGTGAGACCGATAGGAGCCGAAAGAAGCCGAAAAAAAAAGTGGGTCTCAGAAAGGAAAATTCTACAAGCTTCTAATTGTGTAACACAGACTATAAAAAGAGAGCTTGCAGCTCCATTAGAAGAGACTACCAGAGAGACAACTGTGTGGAACCTAAGGAAATGGTATTGTGTGGAACTTAAGGAAAAGGTATTGTGTAAATAAGTAAACCGCGTGAAGAAATGTTTGGCTGGTAAACGGCTTAGTCGTCCAGTCTGCTAGATAGGGACTGTTTAACCCTTTGCGGTCCTATGTCAGACATGTCCGAAAAAAAGGGGCAGAGCTGAGCAATACACTTAGCTCCAGCACCACAGAGATAACACGGACATAAACAAACAAGATAGCTACTTCCGCATCCAGCGCTCAGAGAATATCACAGACATCTGCAGAGCTTTTTGAGATGTTATAGTAATAAAATAATAACTTGGATCACATTATTGAGGAGTTTGGTGATAAAACGAGTGATCAGGAGATGATTTATCGGTATGCACGACTATGAAGGCGTATGTGAAAAATACAGCGAAACAAGGGGTGGGACGGGGCTGGGGATGCAGTACTGAGTGTCCTGTTGATATGCAGTACATTTTAAACCTGTTTTACTGTGAAAAAAATACTTTTAAACAGCCTGTGTAAAATAAACAGCGCGTGTGAAAATAAATTGGACCTGACGCGCCTGAGAGGTGCTGAATAAATGGACCGCTAAGGGTTAAAGACTCAGTATCGTTTTCATATTGTTGTACATGTTAGACAGACCCACCTCCTGCAGGGTGGCCTGAGAAATGTATTTGTGCCTTTCCTTTTTAAAAGCTGGCAATTAAATCCACAAACTAAAATCTATATAAATAATGTCAACTTGATTTCTAAAGTAACTAAGAAAGTGGGCCTGCACACTTCAATAGAAGTCATCTGCCTTTTAAATACTGCCACCTTATCAGTGAAGGAGAACGACACTTGGGTTAGTTACTTCCTTAATGAATAATGTTGATCTAATTTCCTTGAATCTCAGGTGATCCTTGAATCTCAACTTGATCCTGACAATAACTGCGTTTTAATGGTGTGAAAAATAAAATAATAAAACTAAAACTGATGGTCCATTGTGTTCCATTCATCGGTTGCATCCCAGATGACACCTTTTGCCAGCAGGAGTTTGCATTGCATGGTTTCACACACCATTAGCTATAAAACAAGATGTAAAGTAATTCCTCTGTCTATAGAATAGGTTCATCCACTGACTGCTATCGGGTGGCACTGTGCTGGTACCAGACCGGGAAGAATGAACAAGTTAATTCCAGGACAGGAACAAGAATGTGAACATTGCAACCATGCTTCGGAATAGATCAGCCCGAAGCTGTTCATAATCCTGAAAAACTATTCTGGACAGTCTGGTCAAAATTGTACGTGTTTCGTGCTTCACGGTTTTCAGTGGACTTTTTTTATATGATTCTGTGATAGAGAGAAAGGATCAATGTTGTAAATCTCCCTCCCGATTCGAAAGGGTGCTGTGTAAGGATGGTGGTATGATGCCTCCTAAATGGACCACCTTAACAGTAGGTGGAAACCGGAAGGTGACCATATCAGGGGGAGCGCGTAGTTGCACATACCCAGAAAGACTCCATTGCAATCAGCTGCGGGACGGCCCTCTATTGGAGAAATCATGGTGACGGGTTGATTGCAGGGAGGAGTTTGTGGGTACAAAGGGGACGCAGCTAATAGTTTGGCAAATACAGATTATATTCACGATAAAATCTCTTTGTACTGTTTATCACAGAACAAGAACAGGTAAAACCAAACAAAAGCCAAGTCTTTGTCTGAAGTAACCCCTACAAATTAAGACATTGACAGGGAAATTTGCTTGCAAAGCTAGACAAAACAAGGATACTGCATGAACAGAATATTACAATTCACTCGTGTTGTGGCATGCCTGGAGACTCTGGTTGGTTCAGTTTGATGAACATATGTTTTTACCTACTGTATTAGTATGATGGCTGGCATGTGTAGTAGGAGATCATCATAAACCTCACCTTCTAATACATCTGGATCACTGCCTGCCTTTGTTTAGTACGGGGTTGGGGGAGAGGTTATATGTTTCACTAATACATATATAAGGCGCTGTGAAAATCGCGGAAATTTTCTTTAAAATTCACGGCAGTGTCACGGGTAAAGTATCATATTCCGCGGAATATGCACGGAACTATTTTATACATTGTGTACAGATTTTTTTTTTTTTTAAAACATGAAATATAGACATTAATGCAAACACAAAATATAGACACAAAATCCGCAAGGACAGCTTTCAGTTTTAGTACATCAGGTGCATGTTCACTATTTAGATCTTGCAAAACAAATACAATGTGTAACCCATACTGATCTTGTGACCACTGACAAGCAACCAGACTGTTTTACCAATTCCATAATCTCCTAATTGTGATACTCTGCAACTTTAGGTCTGAAGAATTTACGTCATTTCTTGTTGTTCAATTTTTCAAGAAGGATATTTCCGCAAAAAAATTCCTCAGTCTGGTCAAAATTGTACGTGTTTCGTGCTTCACGGTTTTCAGTGGACTTTTTTTATATGATTCTGTGATAGAGAGAAAGGATCAATGTTGTAAATCTCCCTCCCGATTCGAAAGGGTGCTGTGTAAGGATGGTGGTATGATGCCTCCTAAATGGACCACCTTAACAGTAGGTGGAAACCGGAAGGTGACCATATCAGGGGGAGCGCGTAGTTGCACATACCCAGAAAGACTCCATTGCAATCAGCTGCGGGACGGCCCTCTATTGGAGAAATCATGGTGACGGGTTGATTGCAGGGAGGAGTTTGTGGGTACAAAGGGGACGCAGCTACGTTAGTACGCCGCCTTGCGCTAACGTATGTAAACAGATGGCTGGAGCCTGTACTTTCTGTTATTGTTTGTTACATGTGTGTTTTATGTTGCAGAGGAGGAGTGAGCACCCCGGAGATGTCGCTACAGAGCCAGCAATCACCTGAGCACTTCCCTGCACAGCACCACGTACACTCGCACCACGATCTTGGAATTGAGCAGGCACACGTTCGTGCAAAGAGGACACAGGACGGACATAGTCCAGTGGGTTATTATTACTGTTATTATTTTTGGGTTTGCAAGCCCGCCGAGTACCCCCACAATACCACTGCTGGTAGAGGAGCGGACTTTTTTTGTGTTGTAAATAATAAACACAGACTTTATTGGGAGAAATACTGTTTGGATGATCCCTTTGTTCCCCACACCACTTGCACCTGACGACAGATTCTCAAATGGTAGATCAGGATCAAAGATGACCCCCAAACTCTTAATTTCTAGTTTAAGTGTTGATGAGAAAATGCAAAGGTCAAGCTCATGTAGTCACACATTTCCTTTTAGTTGGTTCTGTGAGCCCACTAGCATAACATATGTAAGATTTTAAATTGTATTAACCATTTTACAATTCTCTTGTTATAGTCAGAAGGAATAAATCCTTAATTATCTCTCCCCCTGTAATCTCACACACCGCAGTCTGTCTGGGGAAATAGGATAAGATCTGCTTACTTTGAAATTCAGAGTACCCTTTGAACTTGGGTGGAAGATCCTGGTTTTCAAGGTGCTATTTCCCCTATACAGAGTGGAGTTGGGCACAGGTGTTAAAAACACGATCACGTCCGACAGACAGGTTCCCACAGACAAGGTGTTGGGTTTCAGCTGGGGGAAGGAGGGGACTGATTTTGTTGGCTACTTAAGCTGTTTTTCCAGTACTCTTTACCTCTTTCATCAAGCTCACCTGACGGAGCTTAAGGGTCCTGTAGGGTCAAACCTACAGCATTGTTTTGTTTGAAGATTAGTCTATGCACTTCATATGTGGTTACGTTCTGTACTGTGTATCATTGGTTTTTCCTCTGTCCCAGAATTAAACTGTTGTTATTGAAAATCACATCAAGAGGACTGGGATTACTATTTTCGAGAAATAAACTAACCTATTTTTTATTATTACACCTCTGTTTTATCTGAATTAAACATTAGAAAATTCTGTGACATCCAATGCTTGCACCTATGCAGAAGAAATTAATGGCTTTAGGGACAAATATAGCTGGGTATCATCAGCATAGCAATGGAAGTTCACTCCGTGTCTGCGGATAATGTCACCTAACGGTAACATATATAATGAAAACAACAAGGGCCCTAGAATGGAGCCCTTTGGAACACCACAGACAACGGTAATGCAGAAACTAACTGAAACCTATCAGAAAGATAAGATTTGAACCAGGATAGGACAAGGCCAGACAGTCCGACTGTGCTTTCAAGACGATTCAATAGGATGGAATGGTCTGCAGTATCAAAGGCAGCACTTGGATCTAGAAGAATTAAATCTGATGGAAAGCCCCAAGTCAGAACTTATCAGCAGATCATTCACAACTCGGTGCTATGTGCAGCACAAAAACCAGACTGAAACATCTCGAATATACCATTAAGAATGTTTGTAATTGAATTGCAACAACTCTCTCTAGAATCTTATCTAAAGAATGGTAGGCTGGAGTTAATGAGGACTTTAGGGTCCAAATTGTGTTTCTTAAGCATAGGCTTTACCACAGGTACTTTAAGTGCTGAGGGAACTATACTGAAGGAGAGTGAACCATTTATCATTTTTAAAATGTGGGTATTAATAACACCAAGAACATCTTTTAATAGTTTTGTAGGAATAGGATCAAGAGAGCATGTAGTAGCTCTCATATGTTGAACTTGCTCTGTCAGTTCCTGTAAGGTAATCAAAGAAAAAGCCCCCATAGTAGCCTTAATATGTGTAGTTGGTAAAATTGTGCTGGAGTCCTCAATAGAAGGTGTCTGTGGAATCTCATTTCTGATGTCTAGTATTTTATTTTTAAAAGACATGCAAGAAGTCATTGCAGCTGTGAGAGGAGCCAATGTCAAGGGTAGGACTAGTAGGGGAAGGATTAATTAATTTATCTAGGGTAGCAAAAATAAATCTAAGATTATTTGTATTTGTTTCAATTAAATTAGAATAATATGATCATCTAGCCAACGCCAGAGCCTTCCTATATTTAACCAGGAGGCCCTTTCATGTGATGTAATGAACGTGCAGTTTAGATTCCTGCCATCTCCGTTCTAGTTTACGACCCTCATATTTCATCTTACGAGTTGTATCATTGAACCACGGTGAGCTTTTTTTAAAAGACACTGAGTTTTGATTGATGCTACGGTATCTAAGATACCAGTCAAGGTGGTGTTGTAGGTATTAACCAGCTCATCTACTTATAAGGACTCAGTGAGTGGTAATAAACTCAGTACATCAGAAAGCTAACAGCAGTTGAAGAATTAATTACCCGGGATTTAAATGTATGGTCCACAGTCTTTGTAGATACTGGCAGATTCACCTCAAAAAGAATGGCAAGATGATCAGAAATAGTAAGATCTAGATAATGAGGCTTGGAAACCCTCTGATATAAAAGTGAATTCTAACCAACTCAGATATTTTGGATGGAAGGAATACTTAGCCCTCTGTGATCAAATTGAAATGTATAAATGAAATAGTTCGGTCTAGAACAGTCCAGGACCATTGCTCCCTGTGCGAAACTCTCTCTGAAAAGCCAGGAGAGATAGAAATGAACATTGTTAAGGGGGCTAAAACCAATTCCAAAAAGTTTTTCCAATATTATAACAGCAAGAGAACATTCAAAGAGGAGGTTAAATGTTTAAGAGATACAATGGCGAATCATAGATGAAGAGAAAAATTATTTAAAACATGTTGCCAAAACCCACGTTTATCGGTTTAAATTTTTTTTAAAAAGAATCTTCTAAATAGGTCTTTTGAGGGTGTTTTTTTGGTAATTATTGGTTAAAACCAAAATTTCAAGTCCTCATCATACATTAAAGGAGATTTACATGAGGCCCACCAACCTTTAATTCCTTTTTTTTTCAATATATTCTTACAAACTGAAATTCAAGGTTTTCATAGGAAACATAACAAAACTGTTTTACTTGCAAGTGTAACAGGGCTGAATTTACCAAATATAAACTGTGTTTAAAAGTAACCCTCTATGAACCAGGTCTGGGTGAAATATTTGCACAATGAATATCCAACAGTTCTGAAAGAATGACTCTTACTTTCAAACAGTTCTGAAAATGTATTGATACAGAGAGATGTTAGTATGTCTTGGGCTCATGCCAGAAAAAATATTATACTAGTTGAATTCAACTCGGAAAATTAAATGAAAATCACATGTTCTGTATCTTTAGAACTTATCACAGTACTTTTCATATGTACAAAAGGTTTTAAAAGGCACCTCACAGGACCAAAAACCTGTTATATCATTTGGAAACATTACATGAAACTACATTTTTTATGCCTATGTATAAATTAAAAATGTAATAAAATCATATGTTGTTAATTTACTTTCACAATACTGCTTTTTTATGCTGCCAGTAAGGAAGAGAAGAATGACAAAAGATAAAGCTGTCTAGGCTGCATCTTCCTTTCCTGCACTTAGTATCTGACTGTTCATCTAGCTGTATATAGCTGTTGCTATGGATACACTTCCTTGACAGATCGGTTATGTATGAAGCTGCATGAAAGCGGTGGCTGAGGGACTTTCCCTCCAAGACCTCACCACTGTGACCAAAATGCTGTCACTTTAACCTTCTCAAATCTGGTAAACACTCTTTTTATACCCAATTTAAAACAGTCAACAACTATGTAAAAGTCTAATAAACCGTAACTAGAAGTCACATTCAATTTAATTTTTATGAGTGCTTGATATTCAAACATATTTTGTTCTACTGAGCATCAATGTTTATAGTGAAAACAAATAAAAAAACAAGCAGGTTATTCATTTTGTTTGTTCTCAAGCGGGTATCTTGTTGACAGTAAATAAATGATACCTAGATTGGGTTTTACATAATCATTTGTTGTACTGAGCGTACACAAGTGCATAATAAACAGCACTAAAAAGACAACACTTACTGAAAAAATCGTTTTATAGGTCACACTGGTGGAAAAGTCGCTCCACCCCCTTTTTGGGACTTCAGTTTTAGGAAAACAACTTTTTTTTGTTTAAAATACTTTTTTTTACAATTGATTTTTTTCCTGCATGCTCAACACTGATAAATAAAGATACACAGGTTTAGTTTCAAAATAACCCTTGTTTGAAACATTTTATTCCATTAATAATTTCACAGTGTTGTTTTTCATTTTTAATTAAATTTCTAAAATTTAAAACATAATAATTAACAGAGCGTAAAATCAAGTTATACATCCAACATCACATCTGTATTAAACTACCAGTATTTTATTTGAGCTTATCAAGTACTCAAATAAGTTCAAGAACATATCTGCTTGGTTTTACTGAACATTTCTTTACAAAACCATACTGAGACAATAGTTCTAGCTGCATTGGCTTTTACAAATTTGTTGTATTCATTTAAATTTAAAATAAAAGTATTAAACAGTGCTGCTTGCATCAATTTAAAAAGCAGTGCACCACCTAATAACCAGTAAATAAAGCATTTTAGTGTTGCATACAGTGCAGTACAATTGCATTCAATTTCCACCTGTACAAATACATTCATTCATTCAAAGTACTCCATGTTTTCTATATTGGGCCATAACCACTTCCCTCCTCTCAGCTCGTTTTTCTTTCGCTATTTTAAGTTTCTTTGTTTCGTCTCCAGTCACATACTGTTTTTTCAGCATTGCGATTAACAATTCAAACCTGTTGAGTAGCATTTTTATTTTTTGTCTGACTGTCCTACTTTATCCAGTCTTAACGTCACCTGCATTATTATAGCATTGCAGTTACAATGCACGGAAACTTGATAAGTTTACTCAGCTTTCTAACCAATAGCTGTTTGCTACGGATCCCAGGGGGCGGGTTCAGTCTGAATGTTGGCAAATCAATGGCTCGGGAGGGTGGGAATAAGGAAATTAGAGACTGACAGCTATTGTGTTAACAGTGAAGCAGTACAGCTGTGATGTTTTTCGAGAGGAGGTCAGTCAAGAGCCTGAAAGCTTGGGTTTAACATTCACAATGACTAAGTGTATTGAGAGTAAGAAATTTAAACTTTCAATTAGAACAGTGGTTTTGTGTTTCTACCTAGCAACATGACCTGAATGCCATAGATCCTGAAAAAATAAATCGGGTTGTTGACAGTTAAGTTTGTGTGAGACATAACCTTGGCTGTAGTAATCCCATTGTGGCACTGGTACAGTAGTTTAATATTTGACACACCGGCACATATGTCGCGCCAGTGTATTAGTCGCTCCACCCTTTTAAGGGCCCCGCAAAAAATGCCTAGAAAATTGACTTATACAATGGTTTTTACTGTAATACTGACAAAAAAAATGTCATTTTAAATGTATAGGGCCTCATGTAAAACACCCCCTCATGACATGTGACACTTTTACTTGACCCATTTCATGACCTGTTACCAGGCTATAGAAAAGGGTAATAAGAAAAACTAGAGTCAGATGCCACAAACTGATGGTCCGCTTGTGTGTGTTTTAGGTGCTCAATTTGGCTCATGTGCAATCCAATCTCGAATCCAAATTTCAGATTGTTTTATGACAATAAAGTTGTGGTGGTAATGTCATAAACGGTAAACTATTCATTGGTATGGGTGGCCATAAAAATAGAACGTGTCTTGGTCTAGTCTTCAATGCTTTTCAAAGCTTTTATTTTTCATGTGGCAATAGCCCACACCCCCTTATTTGTGTTTCTTAAGTTTCATGACCTGTGCTTACTAATTACACTAATTAAAATATTTACTTAGCCTGTTTCAGGCTTCTCTCCTTGCAAAATATAACCTATAACAATATTTTTGATTTCCTTCTGGAAACCAGAAAGGTAATGTCCTTCAAATCCTGTGTGCCATGGAATTGGCAGTTATGTCATAATTTATTTATTATTAGAAAATGTTAATACTGTTAATACTGAGTGGAATATAAGGACTGTTTCCTCATTATCCATTAATCAGAAAACTCTCTAAACCTTTCACTACATTAAAAAATACAAACTGTTTTTTTTTTTAAGTTGTTTATAAACATTAGGAGTTTATAAGATTCAGACTTAATGAGCTGATCTTCTTTTAGATCCATTAATCTAATTGGTGTGGCAACGCCACAACACGTCTTTCCAAAAGGAAACCGAGCAAAGGAGCTCACTGTTTTTGTTTTTGATTTGGAACAGTTGGCAAGTTGATTCACTGGTTGTTAAATATCAGAAGTCTGCGTCATCTATTGCTAAATAACAAAACCAAAAGTCATTGCTAGGAAGGAAAGGGGGCTTGCACATAATGAGAAATACAGAAAGTAGATCCACTCTTCTGGAATAAACAAGGTACACATCTAAAACTGAAATAGTTCTATGTTGACACACTGCATAAAACACACACTGATCTCATCCCACTATAAAATTATTTCACGGAAAAAATAAGTTAAAATATTAGCTGAAGCAAGTGATGCAAATAAGTACTAAGTTCTGAAGAACGTACCATAGTGTACATGGTTTGCAGCTGAATTTACGTTTTTTCTTCTTCTAAGGGCTAAAGTTTCCTTTTGGAAAGACGTGTTGTGGCGTTGCCACACCAATTAGATTAATGGATCTAAAAGAAGATCAGCTCATTAAGTCTGAATCTTATAAACTCCTAATGTTTATAAACAACTTAAAAAAAAAAACAGTTTGTATTTGCTCCCTCAAGCTTGAATAAACTTTCTGCTGAAATAAGATGTTATTCTCCCCATTGTTAAGTATATGAGACTGATTACAGTACAACACAAACAAGAATGATGCTTTTAATTCTGTTCAGCAGCTCATTATGTATTGTGATTTTAAGGAGTATTACACATCTTAATGAATGTGAGTTGTAGCCTGCAGGAAACCAGGCAAAAGTAAGATGCCAAGCTCAGGGATGTAAATACATTTTAAAAAGAAAACAAATTTAAGGGAGTCCTCAGTCTAAAGGGTCAATAATGTTGGTCACTATCACACAACTCCTGCTGGCAATGCAGTACACATTCTAGCTGAACAACTGAAGGTAAAGAAAACCTGAAAAACCTCTGAATTTTCTAAATTATATGTGACAGATAATCTTACGCAACAAAGCTTGCAGAAGACATTCTCAGCCCTGCCTAAACCCACATACAAAGTTCTCACTCTGTTTGTCATGTTGCAAATGGGAATCTAAACCAAAGACATGTTCTGCCTGAGACCAGAGACTAAATCCCTGGTGCAGGGAGCTTCTTAGTCAGTATTTCTTATTGAAACTGCAATGCTCATAATATCAGTACAATTGCTCACCTTACAGCTGACAGCAACCTACCTTGCTGTACCAATATCAACAAGAGAGATTTCCTCAAGGGCAGCTCTGATTCCAACTAAGGGAAGTAGAAACCCCATAATGTACATTACGCGGTACCTGGCTCATTTTGGAGGCGGCATCTTTGGGTGGTCTGTTGGCGCCGTTAAGGGGTTTGGCGGGCAAGTCAGTGTAATTTAAAAACTTTTGTGGTGGACTATGGATGTTTTTATTTTTATTTATTTATTTATTTTTTTGTATTTGTCTACATGCTAGTTGGATAAAGAGCACTGCCCTCGCTGTTCAAAAGTGGGCCCGCTTATGAATAATGTGCTGCAGAGAAGCACCTCTGAATCTAGCTTGCAAAATAGCAATAAAAACTTGCATGCATTCCCCCTGTATTTTTAATGGGTTTTCTTTTCCCTATGGTAATTTTGTGCCATTAGTATCTGGCGTGTTTCCAAAATAATCACATGGGTAATTCACTCCTCACACAGGCAAGTGTTTTCTGTTTTACAGTGGGTTCCATTACTCATCAAGATGCCTCTTCACTGATGAAGCATGTCAAATTTGAACACAGGTTTTTTTTTCGTTTTTTTTTTAATAATATAACTCCAGCAAAAGCACGCCATAATTCTACGACTGTTTTTTTTTTTTTTTTTAGGTTTCAAAGGCCTTACAAATGCTATCCTAAAACAATTTTTTTTTTTCTCAAAATGAAGTCTCAGCCAACCAACAAACAGCTTTTGCACATTCACGTGGGGAACCACCACTGCCTCTAATCATAAAACAATTAATAAAAGAAAGAAGAAAATGCTGTATTAAACAGCCTTGCCAGGGATAACATAAATCTGACTTAAAGAGGATTCCTAATAAAGGCTTTTTAAATCAAGTTTAAACTGTATTCCGCTGGGAATAACATAAAGAGATTAATAAATAATTGGATGTGCAGCAGATTAAGTATGTACAGTAATACAGGTACAGTTTTGTTGTATGACTCAAGACCTGAATTACCCACTCATCAAAGGTACTGAATAAGAAGGGAGGCTGCTTAATGAAGGTGCCTTTCTCATGTACTTGTATTGGAAAAAGTTGATCTGGGGTTTGTTGACTCAGGAGCAAGTTATTCAGGTGGTTGTATGTAAATACAGGTTTCATTGCAATTAGATAATTACCCAATATGGAGATTTTGTGACCATACATACAAAGTCCTATTTTTGACAGAAGCATGGCAGTGACTTCTCTTGATGTCATTCCAGATTCAGTAGGTTACAGCAACATGGCAATGCTTGTCACATGACAGTTAGAAAGCTACACGTGCTGTGGCAGAGAAGAACACTCCCCTGTGATGAGACAGGAAACGGGTCTAAATATAACTACATTGTAGAGCTGATACAAGCGAACCTCTTATCTCCTGACAATGTCTCTAAATTGTAGATTACCCAAGAAAATCCCCAAAAGTCCAAACCTGTCTAATTACCACAGCATGCTTTCGCCACCCTTAGTGCTTTGTTTCAATGATTTTCACGCTTACAAAAGTCTAAACAGGGTGTAGAGTGTAGTGGGTTTCATTTTAGTGTAGCAATAATGCCCTACACACAACAATGACCTTCTCACAGCATGTAGTGTCATCAGATTTGCATTACTACCAAGGTGTTGGTTAGCTGGCCAATGGCTGCCCAACTGGGTTCTACTGCTTTGCAGAAACTTTAAAAAACACATACAAAATGAAACACAATAATAACCTCATCAGAAATTACTAAAATGTTCTGGTCCCGTTATTTTTCAAAGTGATGTTTGACTTTTTACATTTTTAAAGAATTTTATATATTTATATCTCATATTAAGTTACACATTCCTTATTGAATTGATCCTGAGACACTCTGCACATTTGGTGCACCCTGTTTGCTGTGCAAATAAGTAGCGTCTACTGCACTGTAAAATATACATACAGTATCAACCTGAACTGTTGTCAACTAATGTACAAAAACACTTTAGATGTTAAATATTAACAAACCCCAGTGTCTGCCAGCTCCAGTATTTTATCTGACTGGTAGTTAAAATACTTCAGACATTCTAACTCTAATTCGAACAACAGATCAAACCAAAATAAGTCACACTGGACTGCCTTATTCAACTTAACAAGCATATTCAACTCTGTGTGAATTCAGGATGTTTACAATACGTAAAATAGTGTAGACTCTGAGGATTTGTGTAGGGAGGGCCACAAGCTTTATCAACTTAAAAATAACAAATGCATAAGCAAGAATTAAAATAGAAACAAACCCTTAAGTGCCAGGCACAAACTCTTTACGCATTAAATATCAGCTGAGTATCTCGGGACGTGGTGTCAAATGTGAAATAAAACAAGCAAAATAACTAAAGTTCACTTCCATGGTTGCAATTCAATACAGACGATAACGTGTTAAAACAGTAATGTCCAAATGTATGTGATTTGCATTAGAATGGACCTTTACTACATTCTCCACAATTTTTTAAAAAGCATGCAAATCATTTCCCTGTGTTTTCCAGCCTGCCTAAATATTGTCCATAACAATATGCAAATCTCACTCCAGACGTCGATTAAATGGTGATTTGCATGAGGAAGCTTTATACAGTAATGCATATTACATAAATTTGCATCACATGCAAAATAAAATACATCTACCAATTTATGCCCTGATAAACATACTTCATAAAGATACAACACTTCCCATGGGAACTACTGCACACTGTTAGAGCATTGCCTACTCATAAAGATTCTTATGTGGGATTTGGAAGGAATCCTTTGTCTCAATTCAAGCTACTTTACCTACAAAAAAATTAACTTGAGAGATGACATGTTGTTGCACTGATAACTTCAACTGTATATTTTAACAGCAACATTTCCTGGCCATTTTCTTTTTTTTTCTTACAATTCTTTGTGTATTTAATTTGCATTTGTTCAATTGACAGCAGCTTGCAAATTCATGTTAATATATTGATATATTGTGGTAAAGTATGTACACTATACGATAAAAACACTGTGTTTGCTAACTGATTAAGCAGCAGAACTAAGAACACTTTTAAAGGTCAAACACAGTTCTCCTGGTACTGACTGACTTTTCTTGCATAGGGATCTCCTGTGGAAGGGGGAAACAGAAAACAACTTCCAACAGTACTATATATTATATTCTATGCAGCTATCTTTTATGTTTTAATAGTACATTTTACAGATTTTATGTTCATTATTTGTTGAATTACTTAAGTATTGAAACTGAAAAAAAAACTTTTAAAAGGGGCCAAAGCAAACAGTCTGTACAGAGAAATGCTCCTTATAAAAATATTGTGTTACATTTTTTATAAGTGGTCACCGTGGGAAAAAAAGTTCATATAAACAGGTAGTTGCTTTTTACTGTTGATTGCTTTAGTCTATAAAACAAAAGTTTAGTTGCCCTTTGATATAAGAGAGTGTTGAAGCCAAGATACTGTTCACGACTATACTTGAGCTGCTTCAAATGGTGAAACTGGTAAGTAAACAAAAAGCAGCCCTGCCATTTCTGATCAACTGCCAGTTACAGTAAAAAAGGAGGACAAAAAAAATCTGCGCAACACTTTGGCTGCAGTCCATATTTACAGTAATCTTTCTGCTGGTGCGTCTAACAGGAAGGCAAAGGTTCCACTGTCGCTTGTGCTTCTGCTGGTGGTGTTGTGTACAGAAACCACTGGACATTCTCAAGGGCTGCAACTGCATCTTCAAACGGCAAACAATCTATATGACCGTGCTTGAATTTATTTAATTAATCACCCCACCTTCCTGCTCTTAAACCAGGCATAGCGTTCCAAGCTTATAAAACTTTCAGAAGCCCTCCTGTGTTCCAGACTGACCCCCTTCAATGCCATGCTATGCCAAACAAACTATTTATAAAATGAATTATTTCAGTTCTGTTGTTTTGATCAATTTAGTAATGTTTTATAATCAGGAAACTGTTCTATAATTAATTATAGTTATTTATTTCTTAGCAGATGCCCTTATCCAGGGTGACTTACTATTGTTACAAGATATCACATTATTTTTACATACAATTACCCATTTATACAGTTGGGTTTTTACTGGAACAATCTAGGTAAAGTACACTGCACAAGGGTACAGCAGCAGTGTCCTCCACCTGGGACTGAACCCACGACCCTCTGGTCAAGAGTCCAGAGCCCTAACCACTACTCCACACTGCTGCCCTACCACTACTCCACACTGCTGTCATCTACGATAAGGCCCCTGGACAACAACATATTCTCACATAATCCTAAGCAATATTGGAAAAATACATACTTTCTGTAAACTATACAGGACTGATTTTAACGGTGGGACATGGGAGCAGGAATGATGATGTGTGTGGTAAGCACGAGAGATCACAGAAACACCAAAGCCAGTGACACTCAGAAAACCACGCTTCAATAACATCTTTCATTGCCAAAGTAAAAACGGCAAGCATAAAAGTTACATATGCAGAGACCTTTGCATGCTGTGACTAGTTCAGCAAATCTGTATAAGACATGTTCCCAGACTCACACATTGCAAAGTATTCTGCAGGAAAGTCTAATTCACACAAATAGTGAAAGATAAGCGTTTCTATTACAATTTCAGCATCAACATTGCTTTAGAAATTGAGATTGATTGATAATATGTCTTTATATACAGCAATAGTGTGTTCATTTAAATTAGAAGATACAGTAAAACCTGCCAAGAGCGACCACTCATGGTCTAACCCGACCACTACTCCACACTGCTGCTCTAGATGCTATAAAGCTTTCTTTTTGGTTTGAAATGGTTGCTTGATTTTCAAAAGGCTAAAACCGCTACAAGAATGTTCTATGTTTCCGGTTTATTCCCAATTTTACCGAAAAATTACAGGATTTTTCTTTTAACTGGATGTCGGTTTTTACTGATTTATACCCGATTTTTGTCTATTATTCAAGATTTTCCCAGTACTATTTTCTAGGAAATACACAATATTTTGCAGTTATACTGCACAATAAAATGCAGTTTTATTTTGACTCCAACGTTGTAATAAGCAGCCCTACACTGTATCCTAGGATACAGCAGACGTTTAAACGTCAGAGGATCAAATAACATTCAAACGTGGTTCTCTGTCATTTTACAAACACATTATCACCTGATTATGTTGGCCAATCAAAGTCTGATTATTGTGGTAATTGCTGGGCGTAGTAACTACTGGCTTGATCAAAAACTAAATTGAAATACTTACACGAAAATATAATATTTTTAGTGGATGAGGAATGGGGAGAGAACATAAATCAGTTTATGAATATTCAAAAGAAAACAAATGTTTCAAAGTATACAAAAAGCAGAAGTAGGTCAGATGAGGCAAAGGATGCATAGCACTGCAAATACTGCTGCATTGAGGTATATGTTAGCGCTGACAATAAAAGCACATACTGAAAAATAAGCGGCACATTAAACTAAAAATAAAGTGAACTGAGAGACAAGCAATCCCTTTGTGCAGCTTTTCCACACACTTTAATAAAAGAGCACAGAATGACTGTGCTAATGAATTTGTCAGAGCGCTGTGCTTTGCTGGACAGCCACTGTATATTGCTGAGGTATGTATTGTTGAATTTGTGCGACAGTACTATCTGACCATCAACTAAAACACTGCCCAACACCGACAATCTTAATCGTAAATATTTGAAAATGGTGATGCTTTAGCTGGTAAACTTATATGGAACGCATTGATGGAAATGTCCAGTGTGATTTTTGACCCATCTCCCGATGGCTTGCACCACCCAGTTCTGTCAATTTTATTTTCTTTTTATGATTTCAAGGCGAACAAACCTGGCTTGTTTTGTGCTGATGTCACGTTCATACCTTCTGTAGATACTATTTCCGTCAGCACAGCGATTGCCCAAACGTTCGCAAAGTACCAGCTAACTTGGGAAAATGTGGCTTCAACTTGCACAGAATCTGCTTCATCATACATGCCAGGAATATTATTAATCAGAAACCAGAACTGCTACTCATCATATTCCACATGTAAAGTGTGTATATTGAGATTTTTCCCTCTGATTTTTACCGATTTTAACCCTATTTTAATATATGTAAAATATATATTTTTAAAGATAAAAAACAAAAACGCGGAACACTACTCTTAATTAACTTTTTGAACAACACACAGCTTAATTCATTTTGCAATACACAGTTAGCTAAACATTATGCTATTATTACATTAGGAAAACAAACATTATCCATTTCTATAAATGAACAATTGAAAGCCTTAGGGAAAAAAAAAAAAAAAAATCTTCCAGCCATTTCAAAATATTTTATTAAGATTCTCACCATATTGATAAGCTCTGTTGTTGTTATGGTGACCAAACATCTATTTGACGCTTTAGGAGAGTGGTGATGTCTTAGTTTGGGGAGCTGGCGATCAGGGTTCAAATCAAAGCTTTTCTTTGTTTTATATTATTATTATTATTATTATTATTATTATTATTATTATTTCTGTGTCCTTGGGCAATTGCAATTATTATTTTTTTATTAGTATTATTTAAAATTATATATATATATATAAATGTATGTGTATTATATGGAGTGCTCAACTGTACTTTCTCGTTTCTGTGTCCCTGGGCAATTGCAATTGAATGGCAAATGCAACACCATGCAATTTTCATGGAAGTGCAAAGGGTTACATTTGTGTTTCAAAACAGACAGATCGAAAAGGCTCTTAATAAGATAACTATATAACGAATGTCAATCATAGGGGGACATATCCCCCTCACTTTTTGATTGACAGGGAAATACCCCCTTCACATTGCAGCAGTACTAAAACTTTTGTTTGTCAATAATTTATTTGTATTACAACTAATCCGTACATCAGTCTCCACTGGTACCCATTGTAGTGTTCACATGTCCAGCTCAATATGTTGCATGTAGCCATATGGAAGTATAACAGACCTGCTCTACCCACAGGGGTCATTCTACATACTGATGCCTAGAGCCCTGTGTTTTTCGTAAATATGAAACAGCACAAAATAAAACGAAATGCAAATATACAACGAAAATAAAAACGAAAAATCATTATAAAGCAAACACAGAATGACATTTTTAAATTGGGAGGTTTCTACAAAAAATACTTTGAATAAATACTTGCAATCATAGTTGTCAAGGCTCAGCCGTTACCATAGACACGGTCTGAAGGGAAACCGAATCTCTGACTAGCACTTGCGCAGGTGTATAATTTGGAGCGAGTCGTTTGGGAATTCAAAGTGTGATAGAAGAGAAGAGACATTTGTTTCTAAAATGTCTAAACCACGCATAACAATTAAACAACGCTAAAAATAGGGGGTGTATGCAGATGATGTGCAGATTTTGCAGCTGTTGGCTGGAACGGGAGTCGAAAGATACTGTCGTTAACCATTAGCTGTTTATTCCTTTTGAGGAAAATACGAATTGTTTGCTTATATTTTGCATTAGTATGCTAATTATTTGTTTTATTTCAAGTGGTGGAACTTTGCACAGGACCAAATGCTGTTTTGGTTTTGAATAAATTTATATGAATGAATGTTTGCTTAGTGTTTAAATACCAGGGATTCCGTTTCGGTTTGGCTCTGAACCGAACCAACATTTTCAGCTCCGGTTCCGAAAGTTCTGAACGGCTGATTTTGTTCCTTTCCGGTTCGAACTAAATAAAAAAACGGTTAACATCGGTTCATTTTTTTATTTTTCTACCCAAGTAGGCTATTGTATTGGTGTTCATAGGTCTTCATTTCCTCTAAACAAAAAAGCATGAAATACAGTAAAATCCAGATAACTCGGCACTCAAAGGGAAAACGGTGTGACGAGTTATCCGTCTGTATCAATAAATGCACTTACTTCCTGTCTATAGAAACAACAATGTCTATGTTGCAGTCTTAAAAGAAAATGACAGCAGTCTGCTTCTTTGTTTTTCTTTTCTCCGTTTCAACTTTCTTTTGCCTCAGTTCGAGTTTACAAATTATTCTTTTTTTTTTTTTTTTTTTAACCAATTCAAAACAGCGATATTTCCTAACAATCTCTGTGGGTTAGCGTCCTTACACATTCGATATAATAACTTAATGCGATGTTTGTCTGAAATAAACTCTGCAGCTAATCAAGATCATGGCTCCATCAAATATGACACTTGCTTTTTTTTCTCAGTTCTGTTCCACCTTTCAATGTTGTGGTGTTTTTAACTTAATTTAAAAAATAAATAAATAAATAATAATAATAAAAAAATTCCAGGGCTCACACATTTGTAATACCAAAAAAAACATTTTTGTGACAAACATCTTTTCAAGTATTATATATTTACCATAACCTACATATTTCTTATTGCATACAGTGGCTCTCAAAAGTATTCACCCCCCCTTGGACTTTTCCACATTTTATTGTGTTACAGCATGGAATCAAAATGGATTTAATTAGGAGTTTTTGCCACTGATCAACACAAAAAAAGTCCATGTCAAAGTGAAAAATAAAATCTACAAATTGTTCTAAATTAATGACAAATACAAAACAGAAAATAATTGATTGCATAAGTATTCAATATTTGGTAGAGGCACCTTTGGCAGCAATTACAACCATGAGTCTATTTGGATAAGTCTCTACCAGCTTTGCACATCTGGACGCTGCAATTTTTGCCCATTCTTCTTTGCAAAATTGCTCAAGCTCCGTCAAGTTGGATGGGGACCTTTGGTGAACAGCAATATTCAACTCTTTCCACATATTCTCAATTGGATTGCGGTCCGGGCTTTGACTGAGCCACTCCAGGACATTGACCTTTTTGTTTTTAAGCCACTCCAGTGTGGTTTTGGCTGTATGTTTGGGGTCATTGTCCTGCTGGAAGATGTATCTTCTCCCAAGTCCCAGGTCTCTTGCAGACTTCAGCAGGTTTTCCTCCAGGATTTCTCTGTACTTTGCTGCATCCATTTTGCCCTCTATCTTCACGAGCTTTCCAGGCCCTGATGCAGAGAAGCATCACCATAGCATGATGCTACCACCACCATGCTTCACGGTAGGGATGGTGTTCTCAGGATGATTGCGCCAAACATAGCGCTTAGCATTGAGGCCAAAAAGCTCTATTTGCAGTTTGAAAAAACAGTACTGACTGCAACAGCAAAAATGGATGGAAAGAGAAAAGCGATGATCACCAGCACGACAATTCAGTGTAAATAAAATGTCTCTGTTAGATGCAATACAGCGTTGCTTCAAAAAGCTGGGGTTTCTGTAGTTGAGGAGAGAGTGCTGACAAAAATACAACCAAAACTGAAACTCTGACAACACCAGAGGGGATATCATTGGAAGAATTCTCAGCTGTGTCACCTTAGCGACCAGGACTCTCTGCCTGAAACAGACACCGATGACATAAGCGTGCGTGCTTCGCTTGTAACACTGTGGCATGCTATGGAGCAGCATCTGGATATAAAGCCGAATTGAGATTTTTTAGAAAGCGCTGAAAGTTTGCCGTCCATACTTGCAAAAAAAGCTCGTCCAGATGTGTATCACAGGGTTCTTCGATGGAAACAATTTGCAGTAATGTAGCCTAACCCGTACTGCACATTTCTGCACTTTCATTACTTTTTTCCACTTTTCATTACATTCATAGGTTTTAATACATCTGTGATCACTTGCCCTTTAAAATTTAAACATCGACACGAGATCCACTGACAACCAACGTCCTTGCATAGTCCTGAAGTGCGTGAACAGCGTCAGCACCACCACTTTGCCCAGTCATGAAAATCAGACTCTATGAGGTTAAATGAACTGAGAAATGCTCTCTTTCCCTGCACCTAATTACCTTGATTACCTTCATGCGCTTTAATTAAACCTTGCCCTTTTACTCGCTTTAGAGATAATCAGCAGTCACCTGGAAATAATGAATGTATTTAATTAAAATGACACAAAGATCTACAGTGCATGAAATGCACAACTTAAAAATGATTGACATCAAATCAAATCTGTTTTCTTCCAGTTTACTGTATTGTGGGTGGGGTACTTTGAAGAGGGTGGGGGAGGTGGTTAGATTCAGGTTTAATTTTTGCATACATACAGGATTCCAACTGGATGCAAAGGGAATAATTTAACATTCAAATGTATGATAATACTATAAAATCATCAAATCTATGCAGAACACAATTAATGACCTTGACATAGATAAACATAATGTACATAATAGCATAGAATATGAATTTGCAATGAAATGTTTAACCACAATTTGACAAGCGATTCCCTATGCAAAAATGTAAGTGTGACAAACAGATGGACGGATGAACAGGCATACAAGGCAACCCCTATACCTCCAGAGTGTGGTATTCTCTAAATCATGTTACTGTAGTATCAAGTTTCATGACAACTGGATAAGCGGGTTTCATCCCCAGCGGGAGATAATAATCCTACAGTTTTACAACCCATTTCACAAACAAGCAATGGGTTGACTGATAACCCTCCTTGTAATCAGAGAGTGTTTGAGTAAAGGGAAGTCACAACACTCCGGTTAGCAAGAGGCCAAATCTTTCTCCCGTGGGCTTCCTAGTTTTCATTCTCTTGGCTGCCCTTAACCACAGAACACAAATGCAACAGCATTAGAATGGCATTCAAAAGCTGGCGCTGCTGTGGGTATCTTATACATAAAATTGGCCCTTGTACAGCACTGTCATGGCATGCCCAATCTGAAGCAGGCTTTTTAAAAACAAAAAAAAATAACAAAATTCTCATTGATTTTGGGAGTAACTCAGTTTGACCTCATTTGACAACCATTCAGTGAACTGTTGAATATTTTTCAATAGTGTTTTGTAAACGTGTTTGTAAATGGATGCTTTTTCAACAGATGTCACTGAACCCTAACACCCTGTGTAATATAGGGCAACCTTTTTTTTCAAATAATGAGATTAGCATGCATTCTTGTGCAAACATAAGCAAAAATTGAACTATGTGGTATTTATTGTTATATACGGTGGCGAAGAAAAAATTATTTTACTGTATCATTTTATCTTTGAAGCAGTGTCAGGGTATAAAGCTCTCCACTTCCATATTCCCCATGGTAACATGATGCAAAACACATATTATTATTATTATTATTATTATTATTATTATTATTATTATTATTATTATTATAAATTCTAGCATGCTACCAAAACAGCTTCATGTTTAACATATAACTTCTGTTAATTATGTTTTATAACCTTTGGTCCAAATACGTAGTGTAGCCACTGTACATTGTTCAAATGAAATACACATTCAAACGAGATAATACATTTAAATATAGACCTAAAGATAAAACAATACAGTGAGTTAAAATGACTGATATTTTAAAGAGCTGGCTGAGGATCCGCATCGAAGCTGGCAAGATGTTCCAGGAAGTCCAGTACCCCTGGATTACTGACAAGCTGCTAATGCCAGTGAATGCCTTGGGGACATTTTTTTTAAGATCAGAAGACCTGAGAGAATAGTGCCTGAGACAGACAGTAAACGGTCCTAACTGGAATTCGCACCCCACCCCTGCAAGGAGGCGCTGAAGCTAGCTTAGAGCTTTCCCTCATCAGGATGTCCAGGTATGTGATTTTAACGGCAGCCATCCTAGTAAGGGAAGACAGTGTGAGGGGTCCAGGCTCTGTCAATCGAGTCAGTCATATGGGAAATACCTGGTCAGGTAGGATTGGTGTTTGGCTGTCTACAGGGGCGGAGCATAAAGTACTAAAGGGAATGTGCTGTCTTGCAGCTCAGCTGGAGGAATGGAGAGAACGGGGGAGAGTTACCAGCAATACTGCAACTCTGCTAATTGTTTTTAAAGTTTCTTTGCTGCCTGGTGTGGGTTTTTCCATTGTGTGTCTGCAGATCGCTACAACCTCTGATGATCGTGATCAGAGACGGTAGAACAGATTATTCACTTTTAAAGAAACACCTTTTCCACATAACAGGGATTTGCTGATTGCTGTCTCCCCCAAAGCTCTATTGTGTGAACACTAAAAATAAACGTGCACCTGTGTGCTTAAATATAACTCAGTTGTGTAAAGTCTGCTATTCTGACCACTAGCCATCAACAGTGACTTTTATGGGAAATAACCAATTCAAAATATGGATACACTTTAAAATACAGGAACATTAATTATTTGTAATTACACAATTTGCTAATATTCACATAATGCATTTAGCATACAATGCTGTTATTGTGAAGATGGACTATACATTAACAACATGCATTTAACAAAAGTTATTTTGCTGATCAAGTGCAAAGTGCAGATACAGTGTAGTTAATACATCTGTTTTGTATACATCGCAATATATATATATATATATATATATATATATATATATATATATATATATATATATATATAACACTGCGTTAGGAATGTTAGTGTGAATGCAGCGATCTTGAAGGGTAATGGTTACATTTCTATTGCAAGGAACCAGGGTTATGATAATAACTAGGGGTCTACTTAAATCGCGGTAAATGTACATATTTTTCACAGGTAGCTTATGGAATAAAATTAGGATTTCACGGACATTTCGCGGACCTGTTTAAACATTAAATAAACCTAAGCAGACAGTATTTCAGAGCACTATAAAAGCCTAAAAATACTGGTACTTGCTTCCTTACTAAAACAGAGTGCTGTCATTTGTAAAGGCAAGCATGCAACATCCCCCAGCAGTTGCAGCTGACATTCTCCGTCTGGTATAGATTCGCCCATACATTGAGACTGCACCTCTGCATCCACTGAATTGGTTGGCAGTATAAGGCAAAGCTTTGCCAAGTTATACAGATGTGGAAATCAATTAGAAACAGTCCCAAAACTCGGTTACACAAGGGCATCTGGCATTTTTTAATAAAGGCAATATATGCAGCATGTTCGTTGTCATGTTATTTGCCCCAGCCAGGAATTTATTTTATTAGCACCGAGTCAAAACAAAGGAAACGTGCATATTCGGGTCTAAAATTCTAACTGCGTTTAAAAAGTATGCAGCAGCAGGTTGTTTGAACCGAGGTGGCAGTGCTAGATCATACCTGTTGTGCTGCTTTCACTTGGCTACAACCGACAGGAATACTTTTTGTCTGCGCTGACTTTCAAGTTTGTTTTCTGAAAGCTGTTGTTTGTTTTACATTCTGTTTAGCAGCCTCTGTAGTGGCCTTTCGTTTAATGTGTGATTCGTAAGCTAAATAGCGACCGATCATATTTTCTCCAAAGTCACTTGCAAGATGTGCAAAACAATTACCTCCATTTGCATGTACAGTTTCTTTGGTAAATGTCTTGACACGATCCTCAGCCGAAATATACTTTGTTTTTTTTGGTATTTTACCTCCAATGCTGAAAACTAGATTTTAGTAACCTAAATCAAAATAACAACGCAGCACTGACTGTACAGTACAGGTCACAGAAAAGCAGTACAGACGCACTGATAGATAGGCTGATTAAAACATTGTTGTCTTCTGAACAGTAAATATGAAAGTTAACCGCTTTGGAGTATTTTTTTTTAATGTCATTTGACTAAGATTTTTTTTCTGCCTAAGTGCAATGCACACAGGACGGTGAAGGAATAAATAAAGCCTATCTACAGAAGGAAGATACGTAGTTTGCATCACTTGCCTTGTGCAATATTCATTTAAACAAGGTTTCTTTTTTTCCCACTCTGTACTAGTGTGTTATGCATTGACCCCTAAAAGAGGTGACCCCTCAATTTCCTGATTTCCAACCACTAACTGATGGGATAGAATACCCAAGCCATTGCAAGTGAAGGACTTGCAGCACCGGCAGATGTGTTAAAAAGGAAGATAACTGCCTTTAGCATTCTGGCCGAGGACTGAAGACGATCCATGGCATATAGTCCACAGTACAGTGAGGGAGGACCCTCATGCAATGTATATGCTGCAAGGTTACGCTGAGTAACCTCAGCATAACCTTGCAGCATATGGAGGTGGTTGGTGTGCAACACTGCCTGTGCTGGTGACTCGGCACATATCAGCCAGTTGTCCAGGTAATTGATCACTCTGATGTCTTTTAGTCTCAGAGGGGCCAATATAGCATCCATGCACTTTGAAAAAGTACAAGTGCAAGGAGATAGAGAGATGCCGAACGGCAGTACACAAAACTTGTATGAGGTGCCTTGAAAGGAGAACTGCAAGTACTTCCTGTGGCCGGGTCTTATAGGGATGTGATAGTAGGCATCCTTGAGGTCCACTGTAGCGAACCAGTCGTCTGACCTTACTGACTGCAACAGCAGCCACGTTGTCAGCATCTTGAAACTTAATACTCTCAAGTATAGATTGAGCTGTCGAGGTTGATGATTGGTCTGAGGCCGCCATCCCATTTTGGCACAAGGAAGTACCTGGAGTAAAACCCTTCTCTCTCACTGAGAGGGTGAACAATTGAAATTGCCTGTTTCTGCAGTAGGGCCGCCACCTCCTGAGACACTAATACAGTGTCTTGAGGGTTCATGGCCGTTGTTGCGATCATGCCCTGAAGGGGAGGGGGGTCGAATTAAAACTGCAGAGAGTAACTGGCCCTGATGGTGATAATCACCCAGGTGTCCGTGGTGCATGATCGTCAATAATTCAGGTGGGCCTGATAGAATGGGCCCTGGGCTGTGGCTATGCTGCTGATGGTGAGCAGGGTGCTGATAATTGCACTGGCCTCCACGTTGCGTACCATGAAAACAATTCTGCACATTAGATCTAGCAGGGGCTGCAGGAGCCTGAATCTGCTTTTGGGGCTGAAGATACCTGTTTTGCCAATGGTTTACTGGATTACGGACTGGGGGCTTCTGCTTGGGGAGGAGGCATGGCAACTCCTTGGAAGAATCACGTGCTTGCTGAGAGCGTTTTAGCATCTCATCCATACAGTGTTACAGGTGCCCAGTAACGACGCTTTGTCCTAGTCAGGTACTTGAGCCTGAGCAAGTCAGAGCTGGCTTCTTGCTGTCACCAATGCAGCCATGCTCCTGCCCAACGCCTGACCATTGTACTGAGATAACTGGCGCACATGGTTGTTGACCAGGCTCAGCTCATCCAACTGGTGGGACGAGGGCCTGTGGTCAGTGGACAGAGTGTGCAACAGCATGGACTGTTAAGCCACCAGTACGCTAAGGTAGCTACCAAGACGTGTGCAAAATGCATTGCAGTGACGCGGCATTGTTTAGTAGGACATGAAACGTCCTTTTGCAGCAAAGCTAGATTAGGCATATGCAACAGATGGAGGCGATGGAAACCTCAACAGGTGGAAACTGAGCAAGGCCCAGCCTATTTGCATTGTGCACCCTATACAAACTGTTCAGTGACCTGGAGACAGTCGGGGTAGATGCTGGGTGCTCACAGGATGATTGCACCTCATGCAAAAAAATAGGAGAACCGGAGGGCCGGGCGATGACACACAGCAGTGGGCACCCTGTGAATCAAGGCACCCACAGGGCCACGGTAGCACGTCTGATAAGGGAGGTGAGCTCTTCCGACGGGGAGGGGCTTACCGTGGGAGCCAAGACATCTGATTCCACGTCCCCGTCAAAAGGGACTGCTGCTGGTTCACAGCTTCAAAAAGCTTTTCCATTTGCCCCGCAGCCCGGTCAGTACCAGAATGCCTGATGATGAAGAGGAAGATTTAGAGGAGCACAGGTTCTTAGTCCTGCTCCTACCCCTAGAGGATTGTTTCCTAGCTCCCAGTGTAACAGGGAGTGGGGACTCTGTTCACCGCACTGCAGAGGATGAATGGGGCGAGTCATGCTGCACCAGTGTCAGAGATGCAGAGCTGTCTCTGGAACAGCAGGCCAGACTGCTTTCCAGTGTCCTCTTAAAAAGATTAGCACAAACCGTGCAGGAGCTGCAGTCTTTAACTGCCCCCTCTGCATGCTCCCTTCCCAGGCAGTAGATGTACCTGTCATGCTTATCATCTGCTGGAATGTTGCTCTTGCAACCAGCACAAAGGTGAAAGCCAGGCATGGTGCAAGGTTGAAAAAACAGTTCAGCCGTGCAATGTATGTGCACAAGAACAGGCAGTAAGCTTACTGGTGCTGAAAACTGTTGTGTACACAGAGTACACAAATATGGAGCACTGGTAACGGTCTTGGTGTCGAACCGGACCAAACCAGGTCACAGGTACAGATTCTGGTATGAACCAGATGACTGGTACCAACCTTAGTACCAATAAAGGCGACTGGTACCGGCTCTGGTACTGACTGGTACCGGGGAACCGACTGACATTGAACAGGTTACTGGTACAGGCTCTAGTACCGGCTCTGGAACTAACCAAATCACTGGTACCGGCTCTGGTACCGACCAGGGTCCAGGCTCTGGTACCGAATGGTACAGGTTCTGGTACCGACTGGTATAGGTTCTAGTACCGGCTCTGGTACTGACTGGTACTGGCAGAGTGAGACACTGGTACCGGACTAGTACCAGGACAAGTGGTGTGCAGGTAAAGACCTGAAAAAGCCAGTGGCAAACTGCAAGCATGCACTGTAAAACATCAGGTTTTTACATGCATGCCACTTGTCCTGGTACTAGCCTGGGTAGTTTTAGTAGTCCCTGTCTGCAGTTGTCTGCTAACTACTAAAAATCTAGTAACCTTCGTTGTCAGTGCAGCAAAGCAAACACAGCAACGGCAGAGACACTCGGAATATTCTCCGGTCGAAAAGGATCCTGCCAATTCAACAGCACAGTGTAGCAAAAAGGCCGTTAACACTGGCAGTGTCTCTGTAGAGTGAAAAGCTAACTGGAAAGAAACAGAAGACTAGCGCAGTATACTGTCTGTGTTCAGAGGCAGATTGTAGTACAGGGAGACAGCCTATGAGCACGCTGGGTTTCTGAAAGAAAAACTGAAAATAATTATATATATATATATATATATATATATATATATATATATATATATATATATATATATATAGTAACACAGGCTGCACTCGGTCATTCGTTTGCCCCTTTTAATGAAACCCAGGACACAGAAACTTGAAGTTCAGCGCTGACACGCACATTTAATAATACAAAAACAAACACAAAACAAACACAGTTGTGGCTGATAGGGCACCTGCAGGTCTGCAGTGGAGCCATTCAGATCTGTCTTGTCCTCCAGCACTATAGGTCTAGTGGCTTCGCTGTGGATCCGCAGTGTGAAAAATGCTGGTGGCAGGAACACGTTTCGCAGGACGTGTGTTTCAGCCTCCATTTCCAGAGTTGTCGGGGGGTTGCATAGGTGAACCAAAATAAAAATAATAATTGGGCATTCCAAATTGGAGAGAAAACTGGGGTAAAAACAACTAAATTTTATTTTAAAAAAAGGCAAAATTATTTCAAAATATAAAAGTGGCGCATCCAGTAAAAGCACTCGCGTAGAGTGCAGGATGCGCCCTATAGCTTGGAGGTCACCGGTTCAAGTCCAGGCTAAATTTTAAGTTTGTCTTTGTTTCGTCTCCAGTCACATACTGTTTTTTCAGGATTGCAATTATTATTTATCATGTATACTGAGCATCAAAAGAAATGTATAACTTATATTTGAGCATCAAAAGAAACTTATCACTTATATTTGGATAAAATTCACTAGATGTGATTGAAAAATGACAAACTGTTTTAGAGCAGGTGCAGTGACTTTTTATTGTGCTGATTAACAATTGACATCAAGAAGATGCTGCAAAATGATCTGTCGATCTTGGGCAGGTCTGGTTATACCGTCTCGCCAGGTTTGAAATTGCTGGCTGTGAGCACCAAAGACGAGGATCCACAGTACGATGCCCTAGTCCAGCCTCCAACATGCCGATTGCACGAAGGCGCTGCTCTCTTGACAGACGTGGCATATTGTTTATTTTTCTGTGATTTTCTTTATTGCTTTTATTCAAGCTTGCAGTTCAACAGCTGAAATCACTCCCTATCCAGTGTCCAATCAGCTGTCTCACTAATTAGGTGATTAAGTGCATATGCTTCAGCCATAGTCACTCATGTGTGTCATGGGCAAGGATTAATGTTCGAGTGATTAAAAAGAAACCAAAAACATTTCGTCAATGTCCATCATTTGTATACCTTATTTTTTTCGAAAATAAATGTATTTTAATAGTTATAAGTTTCTTTTGATGCTTGGTATATTTCAGCAAATTCAACAATGCGCAATTTCAAACCTGTTGAGTAGCATTTTCATTTTTTGTCTGACTGTCCTAGTTTATCCAGTCTCAGTCACCTGCATTATTATAGTATTGTAGTTGCAACAAACGGAAGAATTGATAAGTTTTCTACTCTGCTTTTTAACCAATAGCTGTTTGCTATGGATCCCAAGGGCGGGTTCAGTCTGAATGTTGACAAATCAGTGGCTCGGGAGGGTGGGAATAAGGAAATTCATAGAGACTGACAGCTACTGGGTTAACAGAAAAGCAGTATAGCTGTGACGTTTGAGAGGTCAGTCAAGAGTCTGAAAGCTTGCATTTAACATTCAAAATGACTAAAGGTATTGAGAATAAGAAATCAAAACTTTTAATTAGAACAGTGGTTTTGTGTTTCTATCCAGCAACATGACCTGAATGCCGTAGATCCTGAAAAAATAAATGGGGTTGTTGACAGTTAAGTTGTTAACCGTGGCTGTAGTAACCCCATTGTGGCGCTGGTACAGTAGTTTAATATTAGACACACCGGTGTATTAGTCACTCCCCCCTTTTAAGGACCCTGCAAAAATGCCTAGAAAATTGACTTATTCAATGTTTTTTACGGTAAGTGCTCAGGTAATTCAGGCTATAAGAGATTATATCCCATAAAGTAATGGTTACATTTGTACTTGAAAGGGAACTACACATTAACAAGAATGGGGTGTGGCACTTCTGGTAAAACCAGTTATAGCTTTCCTGGTGTGTGATAACACAACAGTTGCTGCCTTCAATAAAGTTTAAGCAACATTACAGCTTGTTTTCCTTGGGAGCCAACACAGCACAATCAGAGATTTTTCAATTGTTATCTTTTATTCAGTTAATGGCCTAGATAAGGATTGGTTTCCAATAATAAACATATTTCACTGTTTGAGGTCAAGCTATAACTACCTTAACCCCATTGCAGTCTCACATTCCCATACAAAGAACATATTATATATATATATATATATATATATATATATATATATATATATATATATATATATATATATATATGCTTTGTCCCAATGAAACTTATCTGATAGCTTTTCCTACAAGCCAACTCAAATTGGAGCATACTAAATTGAAAGAAAAGGCCTTTCAATTGAATGGAATTATAAAAAAATAAAGAAGTTGGTGTTTACATACAAGCTTACAAAACTGCTGAATCAGAAATAAGGATCTAAAGGGCCCCTTTTGCTTTTAGTGTGCACAGTGTAGTTTTGTAAAATATTTTCATATGGTGTGTACTGAAAAAACATGACAAGTGCAATCATGTTGCATCATGCAAGGCCAGGATATTATTATTATTAGTTGTAGTAGTAATAGAACTAGCATATTATTATTATAATTTAGAAAAAAAGAACAAAATGTTGTATTTGTCACAAAATATTACAAGAAATCAGGTGCAGGTGCTTCCAGGTTGTGAACCTCTATTCTTTGGGATATGAAATCTACTAAGATTCTGACCATGCATAAGCAAGCAGAAAACTGCATTAAGCTGCATTTAACTTATTAAATCCCCCCCCCCCCCCCCCCCCCCCCAAAAAAAAAGATTAGTAATAGACTGGTAAACTGGTCTGTAAACAAACAATATTGTCTTCTCTAGTAAAAACAATAATACAAGAACAATTGTTCCAAAGATTACTAAACCTGGGGCAGTCTCCTAACTAATAGTATTGATGTTACATTATGAGCTCAATCAACAATCAACTGTATAAGACTGGTACAGCTATGGTGAAAATTAATTTTATAGCATCTGTTTTTCATACTTCAAAGCATGCAATATTACAATGCAGCACAGCATATACCGGTAACAAGATTTATTTCTCCTTGATGCTCCTTTTTTTAGGATAAAAAATATATGAAACAATAAAAGTTGAACTTAGTATGCTTTGTTCTTGGGCAGACTGTTTTGCAAGGGAACTTGTTAATGGTTACACTCTGGTGTGCCTGCACTTCTATTTTAAATATGAGTTACCAGGATGTGATGACTGAAACAGAAAATCCTTCAAAGTGAAGGCTGGTTCACACTGGGCATACAATTCAAACGGACGCTACGAACGGACGCAGGCTGTAGCTCACACTGAGCGATTCAACTGAATTTTATATTGCATACAGTAATGTTAATAAGTAGGTCGTTACAGTTAAAAGGAAGCCGCACTAAGAACTGCCACTGTTTAGATCATTAGAGTAGACAACATTATGCAATGGCAGATAATGGATATATCAAGTCAAACCTTCTCTGTCAGCATCTGATGTGTCAGTCTGTTAGTTAAGCCAGCTTATATGCCTGGTAAACATAGCAACTGTGTCAACACAGTTTAGAACCGATGCAGTATATGACATTTGAACAGGCAGCAGGACAAACACACAACTGCTTTGGTTTTAAATAGGATTGCTCTATTATGTCACCAAGGTAATAAATAAACCCCTTTTTTCCTGTAGAGTAAAATTTGGGCGTCCGAGCATTTGCCATATTGGCTCTCCACTAAATTATAAAAATACTTTTGTCCATGTGGCTTTTGCTAAAATACTTACTGATCTCACTCTTACGATAACAGTCACATCTGCCAGGAAAAATTACATAGAAACGTCCATTAAAGATCAGTACTGGCAAACAGTAAAAAAAGACACTTTTTTCAGAATAGCTTCATTAATACTATTCTAATGAAAAAAAGAAGATTGCATTATAGAAACTACTTTCTAAAACCTGATAGTAGACAATGACCAAAAAAAAAAACAGGGAGGATTCAACCTAATGAACTAATTCAATAATTGTTCTTGACAATTGACAATTGTTTAACAATAATAAAGCAAGACCCCAATCTGTGCGACTGCTGTAAAATGTACTCTCCAACACAGAGAACTGTGCATGTGGATTTAACAAAATCAAGATCTTGTCATCCAAGCACACAACCCTTTGCCAACCTGTCTCATTTTAATTGTGATAGTTCTGTACAGCTCTTTTAAGGACAGACTTTCACTAACATTCCAAATGAACAATAATTGGCATTTTATTACTGTGCCCAACAGACTGTCGGGAAAAATAAACAGTCCTTAACGCCAACACCAGGATCAAGTTCTAACAAATCCATTGGCAGCTTTTTGTTTCTTCTTCTTTGTTGATCTGATGTGCAGTCATAAGATTGTTGCAATATTGTTTTAATGTACTATTTCACATGATTATAGCAGCTGCTTGCCTTTTTATTTTTTATTTTTTTACGTTCTAAAAAACAAATACTGACATTTAATCTTGTGCAATAGCCCTCTGTAAAAACTGCAATATTGTAAAGGGTATTTAAGCGCTCTTATTGTGTCACCCTAAAACACAGAGCTGCATTTGGTTTGGGACCACCAGATCTAGAGTGTAGATAACTGCCCTGCAACAGCATATTATAAATACTTACCTGCAATTGAAAATGCAGTTTGTGTGATGCGATAGTCAATGGCAGCAATCCTAGCTGGAGTTTTAGCATTATAGTGCAGTCTTACTTACACAGGTTTATACTGGTAAGCTGTATCTGAGCTACAGTCAGAAGGTATTTGTCCCAAGCTAAATTACAGTTGTTTTTGATACAGGACAAAACTGTCTGCAAGGATAAAGTCAACTATGACAATGGACATAAGCATTCTCCCTCTGTAAAACTTCAGACAGCTATCACGCTCTGTATGCGGTTCCACTGCTCACCCCACCAACCCTCCACCCTGTTCCCTCATGTCCCTCCCTCACAATCCTCCTCCTTCCTCCCATGCATTTTCCACCCTTTCCTTCATCCCTTCCAGATCAAAAGACGATCACAGACGCAACATTAATGTTCTCCGGCGGCCGTCAGATCTGCAACAAAGAAGCCTGTTCCTATTCCTCCTGCCATGTTCTTCACATAGGTCCCTTTGAATCCCCTCCTTTTCCCACCTTTCGCATTAACCCCATCAGGGTTGCAATAAGGAAATACTCAGGCAAAAAGAGACTGATAATTGACCTTTCCACCACCCCAAGCTTTCCCCACGCTCCCCCTGCACAGAACAAAAACAATTCTCAAATCATTATTTTCAAATCTCAGCATCCCCCTAGCACCAGAAAAGACCCTGGGTCCATCGAGTTTCTAGGCATCACCCTGGATTTCAATATTTTTCAGCTTCGCTCCCCCGGGGGAAAAACAAAATGCATCATATCTATTGTTTCCACTTTTCTGTCCGGTCCCCCTCCTATCAAACGTAATCTTCTGTCCCTCCATGGCCTGAAGAATTCAACACCATTCCTATACCCGATCAGTCCTCGTCATTGTACAAGATCTATCTGATCGCTGTAGCCGCATTCCTTTGGGGGTCCACCTGGGCCCAAAATTCCATTCTTATCCACTCAGATAATTCAGCTACAGTCCAAATCATTAACAAAGGTTGTTCATCCTTCCACATATAAGGCCCAAGAAACAGCTCTCTTCTCAGCATCACTCCCAGCTCACTGCAAACGTACTGGTCATCCCGGAATTGCCTTAAAAATGTTCACATTGCATTCAACATTCCCTTCCCTTCATTTTTAATGCATGTAGTATCATCCTTTATTATGTTCCTTAATACCAAGTTTTCATTAGAACAAATATTACAGATCTTAAAAATGCTTTTACTAAAAATGTGCTCTTAAGTGTTGGTAGCCTGCCGGAGGAACGGCAATCGGATCAACCATGGGATTCCCAGAGGTTTATTTCCCAACTGGGGTTTTGTTTTCCTCTCCTGCGCGCTGACGATCATTTGTTAAAGGTTGGCTAAACCTTCAAGTGGGATATATCCATTACTACTCACGGCACTGAGACCTGCTTGTTCTTTTTGGGGGTCTCCGCCTTGTTCAGTCAGCCAGGCAGCGAGCCCTCAAACTAAGTTAGGTTTGATGCCAAATGAATGCGCATATACAACATACTTCTGTGTAATTTTGCATACTCGGCATTATTCTCAATAAATATTTGTACTAAAACATGTTGTGATTGGTGTTTGTCCCGAACTACTGAATGACATTTTGAGCTATTATCGTCTGTAAATGATCACGATAATTGTGATTATCGGCCGAATAAATAAAATATTTAAAATTATTGTAATTGATCAAATTTATACTTGAGCAGCATGACAACCGCCAGTCTAAGTCACCGAGTTTAGAAGAAAAAAAAAAACTAGACATTATATGAGTTTTTAAATTTCTGGTGAGTGCCCAGAATAAATATGAGTATAAAAATACACCTATCGTAATTTGTATATTAATAAATTATGTAGTTTTCCTATAAAATAAAACATATACTGTATGTTTTTCTTGTTTAAACATTTATGTTAATTGGAGAACCTTTACTTTCATAATAAAAATGTGCCACCAAATGTATTAATATAAAAAAACAAAATTGCTAATGTTACCTGGAAGCATTTGTTTTCTTCACGTGGTGAATCTGCCTTTAAGAGAACCAGACTAGGTTTGTGTGTGTCTGTATGTAGAGTCGTATACTATTAGGAACATACTGAGTTGCACATGGCTGCTTGTATGCAGACAGTTGAATAAAATAAACCGCCTATCCTTCTTCTATTTATGCAATTACCATTTTTTACAATAGCAACGCCATGGCAACAGATTATATATATATATATATCCGAGGGTGCTGCTAATGTTTCCCCATGCGGTGCATAAGCTGCAGTTGCACTCATGTCTTTACTGTAGTTTAAAATAAGTAAGTAACAAAGTGTTTAGGCCATATTCAACATTTGCCATATGGTTGGGTTTTTTTTTCAATTACATTCAATTTACATACAAAAAATAATAATTGTGTGCCAAAATGTTGAACAGTCAAAAGTTCCACTTTTCTACAGTAATTTTACAAGCGTTTTATTTTTATTTTACAAACAACAATATTTGTGTCATGCTTTGCCAGTGTACAACTTATTATCAAAATGAAACCATAACGTAAAGTTAAAAGTCTAAGCATATTGTTTAAAATCAATACTTAACTTCCCATGCAGTGCTCACACAGGCCATGTTTTACGCCTCTCACTATTCACTGCTTACAGTTGAATACAAACCTGCTTCCTGCTTCATTGGGTCACAGAACGATAATAATTCTTTAACGTGATAAATTTACAGTGATTATCGATATTATCCATTATTGTTCCAACCCTATGAGAAAGCTATTAATATAGTCACAACATAGATTAAACTCACCTAAACTTCCCTTTTAAAAACCCATGATTCAGACCTCTTTTCATTAAATAATTAAACGTTCCTCAAAGCACAAATCTTAAAAAACAAAATAATAAAACACATCCAGTTTGTAAGGTATAACTACTGTAGACAAATGTTTCAGCAAATGCCTTTATTAGTGTGTAACATCTGAGTCTATAATTATGATCAATCAATAAATCTCAACTCTTAATCCTTCCCCTGATAAAAAAAAAAAAAAAAAAAAAAAAAAAAAAAAAACAAAGAACATTATTATCACCACAATGCAATGCATGTCTCAGATCCAGGCACCTGCCTCTTCTCTCTTTTAAAGGACCTATGCAATATAATGTTGTAATCATAAAATGCAGGGACAATAAATTCAGGGTTAAATAGCTTTTATTTCTGTCTGGTTCAGTGTGTAATCCAGAATCATAAACTGCATTAGTAAGACACAGCCACATTTAATTAAAATATATTACCCAATTTACATTCCAACCTATGACAGATGCACAGTATTTTAACTAAACCTGCCACTTTCATTCCTGGTATGTAAGGTAAAAGCTTTTGATTTATCTAACATATTAAATTATTTGAAAAGAAACATTTTAAGCCTGAAATGCATTATATAACAGTATTTATGTAATAGCGAAGAACCTGTCATTACAGATGCCTAATTGTCCACCAAATACAGATATAGGAGGCTGTGTGGTCCAGTGGTTAAAGAAAAGGGCTTGTAACCAGGAGGTCCCCGGTTCAAATCCCACCTCAGCCACTGGCTCACTGTGTGACCCTGAGCAAGTCAGTTAACCTCCTTATGCTCTGTCTTTCAGTTTACCAATGGGACCTTGTTACAAACTTGCACAGATTAAGAAAAAATCTTAAAATATTCCAATGCCTGGCATTATAACATTTAGGGATCATCCCTTTTTCCAACAAGAGCCATTGAGCTGAGCAATTTTTAAGACAAGACTTAAGCACAAAATGAATCAACAAAGCATGTCAAATTTCTTAAAAACACAATAACCTCTGTAATAAAATGTCCTGGCCGAGTTTCTTCACAACTAAATAACAGGTTCTCTAAATATATGTAAAACTTGTGACACTGCAGACCTGCCAACTCTCCCTTATTTGCCAGGAATCTCACGTTTTTTGGACACGTCTCCCAGGACAGATATTCTCCCGTATTTTGCTCAAAAATGTAGTTTTAAATCTTTTTATGTCAGCAAACCTTTAATTTCTGCAAAAGGCATGTAGCGTCTGTGGTTACCGCAATCCCCATCTGTCCCTAGCAGGGTTTAGGACCCAGGGGAGCCCTGTGGCAGGCATGCATTCACTAGTTGACCATCTACGATAAGGCCCCTGGACAACAACATATTCTCATATAATCCTAAGCAATATTGGAAAAATACATACTTTCTGTAAACTATACAGGACTGATTTTAACGGTGGGACATGGGAGCAGGAATGATGATGTGTGTGGTAAGCACGAGAGATCACAGAAACACCAAAGCCAGTGACACTCAGAAAACCACGCTTCAATAACATCTTTCATTGCCAAAGTAAAAACGGCAAGTATAAAAGTTACATATGCAGAGACCTTTGCATGCTGTGACTAGTTCAGCAAATCTGTAGTAGACATGTTCCCAGACTCACACATTGCAAAGTATTCTGCAGGAAAGTCTAATTCACACAAATAGTGAAAGATAAGCGTTTCTATTACAATTTCAGCATCAACATTGCTTTAGAAATTCAGATTGATTGATATGTGTTTATATACAGCAATAGTGTGTTCATTTAAATTAGAAGATACAGTAAAACCTGCCAAGAGCGACCACTCATGAAAGTAGTCTGTAAAATGGGCACTTTTACGATGTACAGAAAGGCTACTATTGTTACTGATGTGTACAATTCTAATCGCGTGCTTCAAAAAGCATCCCACTACACTATCTTTTTTTAAAATTTTTATTAACTTTACATACAGTACACAGTACTGTATTTAAAATCTCTTGGTAGGTTTACTGACATTTATGTTACTCAAAAGAAGAGGAAATTCAGTTCTAACACCAGTGCTTATTTTCTAGATTGTGAAGTTATACAATCATTACCAAAATGTTCTCAAAAAAATTAGTCTGGTTTCAGCCTACAGTACCTTGAGTCATAATCGGCAAGGTAAACTATATGCATTTGTTTAAATGTAAAGAATGACTAAATGTACAGTATTAAAACACTGCTCTTTAATTCATGTTAGTTTGCTTTCTTTTTTTTCTTCGTACTCATAATGTGCTGTCAGAGGCAAAAGTGCCTTTCGGTTTGTTGTGTGATGAAAGTAACAAAGCCATCTGTGTATGCTGTGCTGTCGTGCAAAATCAACTGCCGTGGACCTGTTTACTGTATAGGCTACTGCCAAATCAGCCACCTACAACTACAGTACAATAAGAACCACAGGGACCATGAGAGAATCGGATTGTGAAGCATGTCATGGTTGTATTTACGTTTTATATTTATAAAGCAATTAGAAGGAAGTAATAAAGTGGAATAGTTGTATGCCTTTGTCTTCTGTAGGTAGTCACTTCAATTTAGGTCACTAAGATTTCAGTTTACAAAAGCTCCCTTATTTTGAAAACTCAATGTTGACAGTACTGTGACAGGATAGCCGGGTGTCTAAGGTGGTCAGGAGGTATGAAGGAGACTCAGAGTTCAAGAACTCCAGGTTTAAGCGCTTTTTATTTAGCTGATTAAAGTCATAATTAGTACCATATTACAGTAAAGAAATCTCCCAGTATTAAAATAAACCCAGTGTCACATCAAATTACCTTATATACAAAGGCTATATAAGAATGCTTTTTATACAGCCATTTAGAAATTAACATGAACATGGTATATATTTTTTCCATGGAATACATCTGTAAGCAGTTTTTGTTGGAATATTTGTCTTAAGTTGTATGTGTAATACACAGGATTCTACAATGAAAGTGTCTGAAGTCAAAGTTTTTCAGCTGCTGTTTTGTTCACTTCCATTGATGGCATAAGTTAAATGTGGCCAGACTAAGTTCAGTGGGCCGTGAAGTCTTATATAGCTGAACAAGTGTCAGTACACATGTAAATAGTGAGATGGAAAGACTGCACTGGCATGTATGTCCTGTGAAATTCAGCTGCTTGAATTTCTATTTTGGGTTCCAACACCTTATCAGCTAAATAATCCAACAATTCTTTATTCAAAGTAAAGTGCTTCATAAACAATAGCTGTTGTAAAAAGTTGAATTGCTTTCTCAACATGAGCGTTTTGCCAAAACTAATATTAACAAGCCATCGTTTTTGTAAACGTAGTTTGTCATACCAGTAATTTTGATAAGAAACAACCACTGTACTACCAAACACACTGCAGACATTCACAGGCCCAACTTACAACTGAGGAGGGTGTACCCCCCTTCTAAAGCAGGACAGCCAAAGCACTTCTCAGATTTAAGAACTATACTAAAGCATTTATTTTAGCATTGAACCAATTACCTTTACCTGTGGTAAAAAAAAATCCATCAACTAAAAGGTTGTAATTCAGTTGCTGTTCTTTGCATTATATTAAAAAGCAGCTCAGCATTGGATTCAGAGAATGACATTCTACAGAGTACTCCATGTTTACCATATCAAATCTTCACTGTAATTAAGAAAAGAGGCCGATGTGTATTGGCTTCAGATTTTCTCCTTTCTTGCTTTCTTTTAGGCAGATAAAACTTCATCGGCATCAAAAGTCCTAAAGGCTCCACAGCTCATACTACATATTTTTATAACAATTTGAGCTATAAAGACATCCAACTTTCTTTAGTAGTAGGTATATTACCTTCAGTGATGCATTTACCCGTTATCTTACTTTTGATAACCATTTCTTATCATAACTCTCGCATCAAATATTGATCTAATTAAAGTTGATTTTTTTGTTATAAAGGAAAACATTTGCATACAAAAAACTGAACATGTTCTCATGGTTGAATACCCCTACAGCCTAATTTGTAACTTACCACATTTTACTCATTTACACACCAATTTCTAAAGAGCTCCCATTTCCACAGGATGTGTATAATAAAGTAAAACAAACAAAACATACAAAAAAAATCAACTTGCAGTCATGTTGCATGTAATTGTACAGTATCCACCCACTTGTTAAATTTACCAAGATCTAGAAATAACAGCAACAGGAGCATCTGCCATTTTACGTTTAAAATGAGCAAAAATGATCCCATAACCAGCACTGTTTAATACCAGAATAATCAGAAAAACAGGTGTTACAGGGCAGTACAGGGTTACAATGTAATATTAATATTTTAATACAGTATGGTTTACAATAAGTGCAATAATACTACTACAATATCTTATGTGAACCCTTTTCTCTTAGAATGAATACATCCCATAGCCCCAGTTATAAAATGAATTTTGCTATATGAACAAAGCTTGCTTTATGAGTACTCTGACACAGGACCAATATCCTCCATTATTAATTCTCTTTAGCTCAGTGTCTATTCTGAAATAAATTACAATAAGTCATGTTTTAAGGCTCAAATGGTACTCATACATATTTTTAAAATGCTCAATCAAACTATAAGGTAAAGCTTATAAGTAAGTCAAGTAGATGACTGTATCTGATGTTATCATGTGCAGGGTTCAGGTAAATGCATATTTTCTACAGCATAATGTAAACTATTTTCTCTCACCTCATGTTTTCTGGAAAACATCTCTGCAGCAGATAGCCATCGCCCCTTGATGGCAGAGAGCCTTGTGATAGGCCAGGGTGAGACTTCCATGACTCCATCACAGCCGTAACAGGAGAAATTCGATTTAGAGGAGGGTTTGATTGGTCTCTTGCATCAGGTTGTGAAAAAGACATTGCTCCTTGCGCTCCAATCTGGTAATGATATGAATGTCCACCTGAATTAACTCCAACAATAGCCGATGTCGGCATGTTATTATTCTCTTGGTAATAGCAGCCATCGTCAGGCTCCTGTTTAATTCTCTTAGGCAGGACATTGTTAGAAAATGCCTCATGTTCGTAATTGCCATTTAATGAAGCAATAGGTGGTCCTAAAATCCCAGAAAGGCTGTATTCATCTATATTGTCCCTCAAAGACAAGTAAGTGGTTTCTGAAACAGGAAAGGGGGTTAAAGGTTGCTGCTGTCCGTTATAGTGTGCATTCAGGCAAGATGAGCCTTTATCCGATTCATTCTTAATATGTGTGACAAAATGAGGACTGGGTAAGTTTGGCTTGTTGTCACTTAAGAGACACATGTTACCAAAACCAGTGCCAGGTTCATTTTTTATGAACTTGCCCATCACGTCTACCCCACAACTATATATTTCACCGTCTGTTTTTTCAACCTTTGGAAATTCAAACCTTTTCATATCCTGGTCTCTGTCATCTGGACTGTTAATATCATTCTGAACCATATTTGTAACAGCCGAAGGACTTGAAATGGAGGATCTCATGTTGTTATTGTTAACATTTTTACCAATAGGGCTTGGTACTGAAGATCTCATGTTAGCAGTGCTCACGGCAGGAGATTTCACACTGCACATACTTTGGGGACTCGAGATGGGCGATCTCATAGTATTGAGAGGACTTGAAAGTGGAGAGCCCATATTACTGGTATTTGTGGGACTACAAGCAGCAGAGTTTCTTGCATGTACATTAGCAAGGTTTGATACCCCAGCGCTGTAGTCAATGGGGCTGCTGACAGCAGTACAAGGATCCACAAGAGGGCTGGTGGTTGAAGACACCAGATTATTACTGACAGGGCTGGAAATAGAGGTGTTTGTGTTCTGGGGACTATAAACAGAAGCAGCCATATTGCTGGTGTTGGCTGGGCTGCTGGCTGAGCGCTCCATAGAATTACTATTAGATAGGTTGGAGATTGCAGAGAAAGGGGATGAGATAAGTGAACCCAAAGTGTTCATTTTGGGGCTCATAGCTGACACAGACAGATTCTCTTCGCTTTTATAAATCTGCTGCCCGCTGTTTGGATAAGCCTTCACAGGGCTTGAATGTCCTTGTTGATTCTGTTGGCCAAAATTATAATCTACATCTCTTACAGAGTCCATATACAAGCCCATAGACTCAGCCACAGTTTTGGAAAGTTCCTTGGAGTCTGTCTCCAACTTAACATTTGTGTTAATATTTAAAACTGGGAAAACAAATTTCGGACTCAGATGCTGAAAAGCCGGAGCCTGTTCCAACTTTTTCCCACCATTTTCCTTGAAGCCAGTAGTTGTGACATTTAAGCTCTCCATCAATGCATTATCTTCGATCTGATTTCCATCCAAAGAACAGCTGTTCTCCATTGATTTAGGCACCTGACCCCACCTTTGCTCATTGTTTATTGCTTCAAGGAAGCGTTGGTGTCTTTTGGTCTCCATAGTTGTTTCATGGGTATACCTAATTTGTCAAAATACAAGGAATAAAAATAAATATATATTTTAAGCAGTGGTTATACAGTGTAGACCTTTTAAGTTAGAAAATGTAATATCAAACAGTAATCAAACAGAATATCTCAATTAGTTTAAGACAAATCACACTTTGAGTTCCCATTTGTTTTAGACCCATGAGTACAGTGTATATTTATTTGATCATGCATGACAGTATTAATGCTCAATAATCTATTTTCAGTAATATTTCACAAATTAACATAAACATTTGTTACTAGTAGTAATACATTTCTAACTCGGTGAGAGGCTGTAACCAGTCACCTCAATTTACATTTTAAATTATATTGTTTAGCCGACAGTGAAGAATTTAATGTGTGGCATGCCAAATGGTCTTAAATAGTCTACATATTTTGGAACGCTTATTAGCTCATACTGTTTGCCCATGTTAAACATATTTTCTACTACATTTTACAAAAACAATCATGCTTCCAGCTAACACATGGCATAAGAAGTATGTCATTTATGACCTTCCCCTATTGCTGAACGCTATTCGCCTATTGTGATCAAAGAATGAGTTAGTAGTTGCAGTTTTAAAAGAGGAATAATATTGTTTCTGTATAGCTAAAACAACATTTGGAAATGTAATATATATATATATAAAAAAAAGCTGACAATAAGGAGTGAACTATGAAAGACTGCAGTAAACATCCACTAATTAAACTTTAGTGCTTAATGGACATAATCATGGGATTTTTGTTTGAAAACATTCTATTTAAATATCAAATATCTAAAGCATAACGCATATAACATTATAATTAGTACGATTAGACAAAACTACTTAAAAACTAGCCTAAAGAGACAGCTGTGAATGCTTAATCTATTTTAAAAATCATTCTGCCTCAACCCAGTCTCTGGTAATTCACAATTGCTACCAACATTCAATGAGTTAACTAATTAAGTACAGCAGCCTACTGTAAACGCTTCCGAATGAGTACATGCCAGCTATGATCTGCAACGCAGGTATCTTATAAAGCTCCCAACTTCAACAATAAGCTGCTTGCCTCTTTAAAATAAATCACGTGATTGTTTTTAATTTTTTTTTTATATCGCACTCTTTCAGTAGCTCACCTCCGAACTGCAACCATTGGCCACAGCGTAATTGTGTCACGAAAAGTTTATCACGCCACCTACCGATTGGCTCGGTTTTACAGTCACTCTGGATTTAAGGGCCTTGTTGATAGAACTGTGCTGCGACATTACCAAGAAATTCTGAGGTTCTTAAAGCTACAGCGTCCCCAAATATTAGATACCTGTGTAGCTAAATGTTTTCATATTGTGTCGCCAGTTTGTACGATAGTGCTGCGGCGTCAGTAATATCATTTTTCGTTAACTGTATGAAACAAGGGTGCTATAGTTAGGATACTGTATATGAATATTAAGTGCGTTATTAAGTGTATTCTTGCAGGCCATAATTAGTAAGCTAATTATCTGTCTCTACTAAAACAATATTAATATCAGCATCTGCCATAGCGTGTCACCTTATATTGCCCTTATTTAAACAAACAAAGAAACAGACCGTTTTATTTGTAACAACTAAAGGTTTAACTTTTAACAACTACACACCGTCACTAATAAAATCACGGTACAAAAAAAAAACGTAGTAAATGTAATATTAAAATTGAATTCAGTAATTTGCAAGCTTTATACCATATTAAGAATGATAGAGATACATATCTGGCCAAGGTTCTGGAGGTGAGTACATCACTGTCAAGTTAATGGATTCTGCATTAGTTAAACTGCACTAAAATACAGTTTTTATTAAAGTCGACGATGCCACCTAGACCAGTGCAAGTGCGTGTGGGTAGCCATGTCAGGATTCATTCACCCATGTCAAAATTATAGAAAATGTCTGTGAAATGTGGAGACTTGTAGTTACAAATATGTTTTAATTAAATACATTTTCGTGAGCTACAGTATTTATGCTATGACCATATCCCATTCCACCAAAGCAAGCATAGTTACTACAGGGTTTAATAATATGTGCATTAGGGGCACTTGTCTGTGTACAGCCAGCGATGTACTGCTTTCTCTTACAAACCTCTTTCAAATTGTCATGCATTTTTAGTCTGTAAAATATGTACATATTTTAAAAAATTTCAGAATTTGCTGTAACACTGTAACCCTTCTCAATGTCAGATTTCTGACGAACAATTGAAATTAGACGCTCTAATTACATAATATTAGTACTACTGCACCGTGTTTATATTAAAACGCTATGATCCAAAAAAAAAAAAAAAAAAAAACATGCTAGGAATTCAATTTGTTGTTTATTACATTTCTGTTTAATTCCAAACTAGTTACAACCTGAACAAGATGGTCTGTATCACTAAGCTTGCTTAAGTTAAACTTGATTCCTGCGTATTTAAATGACCCTGGAATATACAGGCTACAGTAAAATTCGGCACTTTACTATACTTCTTACCTTCTCAACTACATTCAGCTTGGTCAGGTGTATGTGTTCCTGGTGAGCCAAAGGGAAAAGGGTTGTTGTTTTTTTCCCGATATCTCCCAGAGTAGAAATTACAATTTTCTGTTTCCATACATCCACTAGTTTCAGTTCTGACAGTTCCCAGCGCAGAAGTATACAGCTGCGTATCTCAGTATTAGTCGTAATCCAAACAGACGAATGATAATAGAACACCCAAACGTAACCCCAAATAGCTTTTCTTGTTATTTTTTCACAAATCTCCCTTAAACTTTGGATTTCTGATTTTGTTCCTTTCTGACAGAGCACTGATAAAAACAGAGTGCGGGAGTCAGCAAGAGACTTGGCAAGCGACGTCATTCTGTGTGTATGGACCCTCCTACTTGCACCGAGTGCAGTTTAAACAGTGAGGCAGAAGGAAACTAACTCGCAGGAGCAGGTAAAGAGTACCCACCTCCACTGTAATCTTTTGGAGCAACGGGGCACTAGATGTAACACATTCTAGAATAAAACATTCTGATTCTGATCCAGTGTCATTGGTCAAAAAAAGCTAGATAATTCTACATCATCTATGGCTTTATTTAAACCAGAATTTATTTCCAGCATGGCATATTTTGGTCATTAGCAATGCAATGATCCATTTCAACACACATTGCCTGTCTCCTCTTATCTTAGAATAGTATTTATAATATAGAGTTAATTACATTTATTAACATATCAGCATCTCTGTTAAACCTATATTGAGAAATGCTGTTTTCAGGAAAAAACACTTATAAATATAGTGTATATATGTTTTTATGTATATATTGATGCACAGTATCACTATATACATGAAAAGGGCTGCTAAGTTAAAAGCTTATCGATATAGAACTACAGGTAGTTGAACTTAATACCACAATCAATATCAGGTATGATGCCACGCCCAGCTCTTCCAGTGGAGGGAGCCCCTGTACATGACAGTATTTGTTGCATTTAAAAAAAAAACATGGAAAAGTTAGTCGACCCTCAACTTCTGATCAAATTTCAAGAAGTGATATTTTTTTTTACTGTATAGTTGACCTTAAAGCCTTGCTTTTAATGTAAGGCTTGCAGTGAGTCTAAAGAACATGAGGCATCAAAACCCACCATTTATAATACCCTTCCAACCCTTTATATTCTGCTAAAACTTACCAGGTCATTGTTTGCAAGCTTCCCCCACCGCCCCTCCAGCATCATCTGGCTGTTTCCTGGTCACCAAGGCGCTCTGTTTGCCCTCTGGACCCACTTTTATGCTGCCCTATTGCTCCTAAGGACAATGTACAGTTGACTTTGCCTACCTTCGCTTTGGTTTATTAAATTCAAATTTTCAATCAGTTTTTTTTTTTGCTAAGAATATTTTTGCCAATATTATTTGGTTAAGAATCTGTATTTGTGGATATTTGCTTCTGATTCAAATATTCAAATCCAATCAAGTTCTGAAACTCAATATCTAGTCTCTGGGTACTTTTTAAACTTACAACTATACATGGCCTTGACCTGACATACCTTGCACACTCAGTGTTCACATAATGCAAACTTCATAATGTATATTCCTGGATTTAGGTGCTAAAAGGGTGCTGTGTTACCATGCCCCAGAAGTCTGAAATGCCTTGCCATAAATAGACAAGTCTAAATCTGATTCTGTTTTTCTATCTTGAGGATACTGTTCTTCCTAACTGATTTTTTTTTAACTTGTGGTTAGCCTTTTCTAGGCATTTGCCATTTATTAAAATTCAGATTAATATTGCATTGGCTCATCATACTCGGCCAATTGTGCGCCGCCCCCTTCAAGCTCTCGTCCACAGTCGGCAGTGGAATAGCCTGGACTCGAACCGGCGACATCCAGGCTACAGGGCACATCCTGCACTCCACGCGGAGTGCCTTTACCGGTTACGCCACTCAGGAGCCCCTGGTTGATACATTTTAACCTAGTATCTAAAATTCCAGAAATTTTGATGAAAATGGTGGAAAACTACATGTGTAATGGTAAGAAATGTGGGCTGACCAAAATGCACTGAACAAAGAGAATAATCTAATGAAATGTAGACAAATTTAATTCTTGAGGTAACGTTTTAAGTCCAGGCATAGTCTGGGAAAATGAATTTAAGTTTATTGAATGTACAACAAAGAGGACATTGCTGCTTTGGATACAGTCCAGACTAATACCAGGGCTAACAGGCATGAGCTATGAAGAGAGGTTGAGGGAAATATAATCCAAAGAAGGATAATGAGAGACTTGATTGAGCATTTTAAGATCCTAAGAGGAGTTGGCAAAGTTAATCCTAGCTGATATTTTAAGCACAACACAGAGAACAGAACCAGAAGCCACAGTGGGAAACTGAGGGAAGAGCCACATTTTTACACATACTGTTTAATCGTGAGTGTGTGGAATGGGTTACCAAGCCATGTTGTCAATGCAGAGTCATTTTCAAATTGTCTCCTTTTGTTCATGTTTTATGTTATTACATTTAAAAACTAAAGGAACACTCATATAACTTAATGAGCTACGGTGTTCTGCTGCATAATCATGAGAAAACAACAATATCCAAACTTACTTGTCTTCATAATGTCCTTAGGGCCGTATTCAGGTAAAGGGCAGAATTGTAGTAATATTTAGCATTGATAAATACAAGTACGTACTTAATGAACTGTACGATTAAATTCAATGGCCCACACCCATTCTGAATCTTTTTAGAGGGACCCGAGAATACTGTGGCTGTTGACAAGTGATTGCTTAACATGTTGTCATAGTCAGACAGTTCTGAAAGACAGTTCTTGCTTGCCAAAGTAAACGTAAGCATTTAAGAACTTGCTCTTAATATTTAATATTTGCTCATTGTGTTGTATTGCATCCCTACGCTTGTGCTCTTCCAGTTGAACATCGAGCCGTGTTTGTTTTGAGTGTTACAGCGGCTTGCAAGTGATTTTGAGAATGCTCATGTTTTTGTGCTGACTTCGTTAGACATCCTAGATTGTTGTAGCCAGTGCTGTTCCATATCGCCTTTTCTGTGCTGAACAAAATACAGTTAAAAAAAAATAAACAAAAATACAGCACTATAATTTTTGTAATTGACAGCTACTGGTAAGCCCATGGATACCTTTCATAATTAGAATTTTGGAAGTGGCGAGTATATCCCTTCCCTTCCTGTATCAGTTCAGATATTTGTGGTGTGTACTTACCTTTTTTAACAATCTTTTCTGAGAAAGTTTTTCTTGAAAATTTATTCATAACCAAATTACGATTACAAGGTCTCTGTTGTGTGATGACAGTAAAAAAAAAATGGGTAAAAAGCCATTCAAAATATTATTTCAAACTCAATATAATTCTTAATAATCGTGTGAAAATTCAGCTATTCTTACACCGCTTACCCTAGCATATTTATGTACAGATCAGACAGCTACAAAACCAAGACAGATCTTTCACTTTCCCATTGGATAAACTGCCAAGACCTTCAACTATGTATGTCCCGCCTCTGCTCACTCATGATTGGACACCTGCATAACAGGGGGCAGATCTTTGATTCTCCCCTTGGTTAAACTTACTCAAGACCTTCTGCCAAGGCAGAGAATACCTTCAACTGTTTATGTCACGCCTCTGCTCACTTATGAAGAGAAAATGCAGATCTGCTATTGGTTGATTGCGTCACAGGCCCTTCAGAAAAACATTAGAATATGTTTCGCAGCATATAAGCAAGCACTGTAAATTGACTGCTGTCGACTGTTTAGTTGGTGCTGTCTGGTCAGCAGAGAATACCTTGAAGGCCCTGATGGCACGCCCCTGGTTAAATGGTACTTCAAGCCTTGTTTATTGCTTCAATTCAAATATTTACAAGGTTATATATTGATAAAAAGGTGCTCACAGTTCAGACTACTTCAGTGGTGTTTCACCTTCACAGATGACTAGTGGATAAAGAAACGGCAGGGTCTGATTTTGTCTATTCATGTTTATTATTGAAGCTGTTCTCAACGGTGATGGAGCCTTTCTAAAAGTGGGGGGGCCAAGGTCTGTGCGTGTATTGAGGGTGAGGGTGTAGCCCTTTATTTCAAACAAACATCTCACGAAATAAAAGTATACAGAGTATAACCGTGACTAAACATTGTGTGCTATACAAGTGCCTTTTTTCCTGGCTGTGCACATGTTTCTTTTGTCAAAAACCTCAGCTCTATTCATCTTTTTCCTGTATTTTCTCTTTAATCACATGTGTTCCCTGTTGTCTGCTACAGTTTATATCTAATGATATCATCTTCTGGAACCTGCTATCTGTATTTAAGACAAATCTTGCACCTGTCAGCTTACAAAATATTTCACCTACAGTACTCTATCTCATTTGAAACCTTGTCTGTCACATCTCAAATGCTGTTAGTTTTAAATTTGACTCAGCAATATACCGTACATGAAACAAAAGGGCAGTGTTTTCGTCTGTAAGCAAGAGATCAGCAGATTCCTGTGAGGTCGTGTGTCAATAGCAAACGTAAAGATGCAATGTGACATACAGTGACTGTTGTAACAGCCATTGTAAAAAGATAATTGACACATCTTCTTATTAGATTAATGTATTGTCTTTGAATGTGCAGGTATACTGTTCTATTTCCCAAAAAACACTTGTGACTGGGGTCTTTGGGGTCTTTGGGGTCAAATGCCATTAGGGATCTCATTCAAAACTTGAACTTTTATGCACTTTATGTCCATTTATCTATCTTTTACACTACATGGTGAACACAGTTTTTTCATAGACTCCCAGCCTCCTTGAGACCTTTTAGACTGCATGTGCATATAATCCGATAAACTGTAGATGTTATACAAAATGTTCAAGTATTTACAATGTACTTGATTTGAGGAACCTCAACGTGTGCATGCACAGGAAAGTTGGGAGGGCTGTCTGAAAAAAGTGTCCCCCTTCAAGATGCAAAACAAATGCAAACTGATTTGACTTCTTATAAAACTTGTGCCTATCAGTACTGAAATTCATACTATGTGTGCATACTATAAACTATGAAGGGGTCCACCCAGCTCTCGTCTTGTTCATTTTCTTCTTTATGAGTTTCCTGTTTAAAAGATGAGCAAAGAACGAGCAGGATCCACCCGTAGAGCCTGCCTTATGTGTGTGTCTAAAGGGATGCAGGGCTACCACAGTTATAATTGGTATATTAACTAAGTATAATTAGTTACTATGTCATATGTAAGGTGTAAGATTGCAATTGGCTACAAATTTATCTAAAACATAACAACTATTTTGTGAACCTGTCAAGCCCTAGTCAATGGAGGTTCTTTCACATCAGTTACAGTTGTGACCATTACAAAATGAATTGTTTGGTAACGTTTTATAGAAATTGTCTGTTCTACATCTCTCATTAGCTGCAGGAGTTTGTGGCAATGTCAACAATTAATCCTGCATGCCTGAAAACCTGCTTAAAACAGCATGAAATGTACTTCAAGAGGAAAGAATGGCACAATATTTCACATTCATAAATTGACAGTTATTTTGCATTTTTTAGCAAATCATTACCTTTTGAATTCTTTTTTTTCTTGATTTTTAAACAAACAGCTTGGGTTAGCCTACTGTTGTATTTATTTTAATGTGATTGACATTATGTACTGTAATTCCTCTCTACAGTTGCTAGGATCAGATCCACAATCAACACAATTATATATATATAAAAAAAGATCATTACAGTGTCTAAAATGCATTGAACCATTCATTTCTAAAACTACATTAAGGCTTGGATATGTTTAGGTGCATAAATTGAATATACTATCAAATTAAGGCTAGGATTAAAACACGGTTGTCACAGATTCCATGATTTTTGTTGGTGTCTGTGATTTTAATAGAGAGCATAAGTTTATCAAATCTACTTGAAATTCCACCTAAAACAACACTTTTTCACGAATTATGTTGAACAAGCTCGGCTGCCCTACTTTGCAATGTAGCCATTAAAACCTCAACTCAATATTTTGCCACATTGCAAGCATATTTAAAAAATGAGCCAAACATCAAAAACAAGCACAAAAAGTTTATTGTTTTGTTCAATGCGCAACGTACCGGTAGATTACAGACGTAAAGCAAACTGTGATAAACAAACAAACAAAAAAGTAAATCTAAAGTTATGTAAAACCTACATTTGGGATTAGGTTCACATGACCAGATCTCAGTTTGTTGACATGTCATATCCAGTCATATAGCATAAGCTTATTGTTTACTCAATGCTGCTCCAATATGATTTGATATGTATGATTTTGAGTAAAATGTGGGAGCCAATGGAACGTGAAGGACTGGAGTTAGCCACACCCTTCATTTTTGTACAGCATCCGTTGATCACGGGAAGCGTAGTGTTGAAGGTTCTGAGATATATATTAAATAAAGTCAGGTCCAGTAAATGAAAATGGCATCTATGAAAGCAACAAACAAAAACAAGTGCTTGTTTAACAGTAACTGGAGTAAAACATATTTATTTATTCTGAGGGAGGGACGTAAGTCCATTACTTATATGATAGTGAGTGTTTGTGTGTGTGTGTTTTATGCGTATAAGATGTCTGACAAGGGAATCTTAAATATGTGTTGCTCTTTTATGCTCTTGAGTTTTTTAATGTAGTTGATTTACTGCATCTGTTTTTTTTTCTTCTCTAATTTCTGTAGTTTTTTCTTTCCTCCTACAGACTTTATAAAAGAGTAAGGAGTTCATAATCTCTACTCATTTTCCTTAAGATTTGTAGTTACAGTTATGAGACCCCAGTTATTTACTCTCCTCTGCAGTCTTCTGATAAGGAAGGTAATGGAAAGCTCTCCCTGCTTGGGGATGCTGGGATTGAGCCAACAACCCAGAATGTCAGACTTACAGCCAAAAGCCCAGCACTCTGTGGCTTGTATCCTCCACTATGGACAACTTTCAGGAAAATGTCCCTCTCCATAAATGCATGAAGAGGGCAATTTGCCCACAGTGAAAAATCAGGGGCCTGTGATTCAAAAAAGATTTGCCAAATATTTTGTTAGCAAATCAGAGAGCTTAATACATTATTTCTGGACTACGAAGTTCAAATACCTTTCTACGTAAACAAATATCTAATTTTGTGTTTTGATACATTTTCAGTGGGGGTTGGGTTTGGGGTTTTGGTCTGACATTGTAAAAAAACACAAATCAAAAGTAACATTTTTAAACACTGGCAAAGTGGTTAACTGTGTGCAGGTGCAGGAATGCAGCAGTGATAATCCAGGTGCAATGTTATTTATTTTTACAATCCAAAGTCTGATGACAAAATGGCACTAAACAATAACAATGAGAAACAGGCAATACAGCGGCGTGTATTGCACTGTTTTAAACACGGGTTGGTCCTGAAATAGTCCCGATCTTATACACCCACACATAACACAAAACACAAACACAAGTCCACAGTGAGTGCTAAAGTGCTTGTGGTGTAAATACAGTTATTCGTGAAACAAAGTGCAGTGTAGTCCGGGTATGTGCTGGCCTCTGGCGCCAGCTCCGGATCGTGATAGCCTTCTAAATAACAACAAACAGTATATTTAATAATGACAACACATAACACATATTTCCTTCCGGTTCAGCTTAACCATAACAAGGAACAGATCACTTTGCTACGTCGCCTTTTGTACCGTCAATCATGACCTCTTGGTTAACTAGTGCAACCGCTCCTCCAGTCTGCAGCTGCCACGTCGTTTCCCTTCCCGGTTGATGATTTAGTGTATCGTAGCTCCGCCCCCTTTCTAGGTGACGACTTCCTTCTAACCCTGGGAATGAATTGTCTGGCCATCCAGTCCAGGGGACTCTGTTCCCTTTACACAGCGCCCTCACAGGTCAGGAGAGAGATTTATCACCAAGAATCATTCTGTCTCTGTCACAACACCTAACATGCACAGTCTGCATTGGATATATTTATCCTCAATTATCTTTTTCAGAGTTGAAAGCTATACAGTGTCTTTTTCCTGATCATACCTTTGATCATCTCTTTATGGTGGTGACACAGACAATATTATGATCATCAGTTCTAAATCAGGTATACGGAAACACAGTGACTTCCACTACTACTATACTACAAATAATAATAATAATGATAATATAAAAGGTATACATTGATTCAGCAGCTCCTTCACAGGAGTATCCTACAGCAACAGCATGTACAAAAAATAGATATCAGAGTATCATCTTGGGCAGAAAATTCAGTATAAATCAAAAGGTAGACACAATCGCAATTGTATTTATCTTGTACATTACCTGTCTGTGGGAGTATTTTATCTGTACCAGAGATATTAACCATTTTCTGCTTTTATTGTCTGCTTGTTTCATTTGATGCTAGAATATAAAGCTTGCAAGGTTTTCAGCAGGAAATCTATAGTATCATTAATACAGTTCCTAGTACACTGCTGTGCAAAAGTCTTAGACATGTTGCATTTTTCTACTCTGATGCATTATGAGCATCAACAACTTACTCAAAGCCTCCACTAGTGTTTTCTACTATTATAACAACCTTGACTTGCATAAAGAAGGAAAAACATTGCGCGAAGTAGCTCGCATCATTTTCAAGGTGTGGTATCCGAAGCATAATCAACAAGTACAGAGAAACATCATCTGTAATTGACAAACCCTGGACTGGAAGACCCAAAAAGCTGTCTAACAAGGATGAGCAATACTTGAAGATAATATCCTTAAGGAATAGAAAGACGACAAGCGTTGAACTGACAACATAACTGGCAGAAGGCACAGGTGTCATTGTCCATCCATCAACAGTCCAAAGTACCTTTGACCATTGTCCCATAGTCCAATTTCTGTGTTCTTGTACATATTTTAACCTTGTAGTCTTGTTCCTCTTTCTTAACAGAGGTATTCTTACTGCAACACATCCTTTAAGTCCCGATTTCAAGAGTGACCTTCGTACTGTTCAGTGAATGGTATTCTAGCATTGTTAAACCCGGATTAGACCAAGGCAATTTTTTTTGCCTGACTTTAAACTCTTTATTTTTTTTTAGGATGCTTATCATGAAAAGAGTTTTTATAAATTAAATTTTACTGTTGAATAAACTGAAGTCAATGCAACCGAGTTAGGCTTGTGCACTCCGCGAATATAAAAGGACACGAATATCAACTACATTTCTGGTACCGCCAAAATTTCTGGTGTTGAAAAATAAATGGGTTTAAAGCATGTGTATGTTTTGAATAATGAATGCTGGGATGATCTTGCATCATTTGGCAATGCATGCTCTGTCCTAGTGGCCGAGGACGTTGTTATTATCAGATTTGAGTTATCGTTATTGCATGGAGATTTTTTTTTCTTCCACAGAAATCAATATGCTCACCACAATATAACATTTCCACCCTACAGAAATTCATTCTAGATGGCAGATGATTAAAGATTTTTTTTTTTTTAGCAGAATAACTGATGTCTGATTCATAGTCAATGTAAATTTTTCAACCGTGATTCATTTATATAACAAGTGTTATCAGTATTTAATTTAAAATATAATGTTCCTCTATAAACAAATAAACAAATTTCATCGTAGTGATGTTCATTTCATTCCATATGCCAGCTTTCTCTAAATGTCACACAGCCAGTTCTTCAAGATCAAGAACAATTGAAACAGTAACTTTTTTTGAATCCCAGCACAACGGTATAAATAGATGCACGTTTAGTCACTCGTGGTTAGGTGTTCAGAGAGTGGAGAACGGGTGAGAGAGAAGGAGTAAAATAAGATCGGAAATATAAGTGTTTTGTTTGTACTCACCGTGTTTGTTCGTCTGTCCTGCACCGTCTGTTTAGTGTTTAGTCGTTTTGTATGTCTGTTTATTTTGGCGCAAGTGCCGTGTCCTGTTTTGTGTTCTGTTCAAACCTTTTATTTTCTGTGCTGTTAATCATTAAATGCTGAGCGCGATCACGCGCTCAGCTTAAACAAACCACATCTCTCTGTTTATTTACTTCCTGCTTCTGGTCTGACGCCACCCACTCCAGCCGTCTTTGTGACACCGGGACATTCAATTTCGTCACTTGCATTATTTCTCTAGGTAGGACATCTTTCCTGAAATAATATGGTATGAAGTTCATTCCAGTACAGTATTTAAAAATCTCTGCTTCATTTTCTCCTAATGATTCTGGAAAAGCCACAGGTTCGTATAAAACTTACCAGAAGGGAATTACAAAAAAAAACAAAAAAACATTGCTTCTATCCTGTGGTACTTCAGTTAAGTTAGAATGTTTGTTCTTTACCCCTTGCACTCAATTCACAGCAAGTGTCTTCATAAAATCCAAAAGCCAGTGTGTTGACTTCACAATAATAAACTATATCTCTCTCACATTGGATGTCCGCACTCAAAGAAGCAAGTTCAAATAATTATTATTTCATATTAAGTTACAATGAGACATTTCTACATGTTTTTACAAAAGCTGCTTGCCGCCTTAGAATCTATTTCTTGATGAGATTCTGGGATCAATAAGCTACTAACAACCAAACGAGCAAGATGGGCCTAATGGCCTCCTCTCGTTTGTAAACTTTATGTTCTATAGTGTGACTAGCCCTTAATGCTAAAAATACGCATAATCTATACATTCATCAATAAAGATTTGGTTAAACAATTAGGCCTACACTAAGTATGTTTTCTGTGCAAATACTGGTGAGGAAGATACGATTTTTAGCCAAGTGACTTGCAGTACTACAAAATCTCTGGGCGAAACAAACTACATGGAAAGGAGTTAAGGTAAAATCAAACATAGTAAATAATATTTGAATGCTTCGGGTAGGTATAAAATAATCCTGTAATCAAACCTGTGTTCCTGTAGTTTCTTTGGCAACCTCATTACATTCTTAAACGCATTTTTCTTTTCAGCACCTGAACCTATTTATAAAGCTTGAAAAATGTATGTCAGTTGTCACCACTTAAATTTTCTTTATGTTTAAATGTATTTTTGTTTTCAACTCAATGTTGTTTCATAATACGCATTACATATCATAGTATTATTGTTTAGCCATCTATATTAAAATAAAACCTAACATTTGATGGCCAGATTGATCAACTATTTTCATAAAGCGCTTAAGAAACTATCAATAACATACCAATTAATATCTAAAACCAGGTAAAATTGTAAAAGTTGGCATGACACTACTAGCAGAAAACATAATAAAGATATTGATCCTGGCTAAAGAACTAGGGGTGCATTTGGTGCAGTGCACTGGGTGTAAGATCTGATGGTTGACAGAGTTTGCAGGTCTTTTTTGTACAGAGGAACAGCTTGGTAGGTTATGCATTAGCTGCAGAGCAGAAAGCAAGTACAAAGATCTGCTAGCTAGTCTGACAGAGCAGCTAGACCAGCAGCGGGCAATCAAGGAGTTAGAGCAGTTTGTAGACTCCCAGGATGAGTTGTATGTGGCCCCACTAGATACACAGAGGGAGGTGGGTTGACCAGACAGGGAGTGGACAGTAATCAGAGGAAAAAAAGAAAAGGGTGAATAGGGTGGAACAGAGTTTGGCAGTAGGACAGTAGAGGAGAGTCCAGAACCTGCAAACAGGTTTCTTGCTCTTGGGCGACAAGAACAGGAGTCGGATAGCGACCAGGGGAGGAAATCGAAGAGTTGCAGCAGGCTGCAGAACAGTTCAGTAATACAGTGGAGGATCATGTTGGTACTACTAGCGAGTCTGCTAATGGGGACTGTCAGAGGCAGACAATCATAGTGGGAGATTCACTTATAAGGCATGTAGACAGGAAGTTTTGCAGGAGGGACCCAGTAAACAGAAGAGTTATCTGTCTCCCTGGAGACAGAGTGGAAGATGTGATCGACAGAGTAGACCGGGTCACAAATAGGGCTGGTACATGACCAACAGTGATTGTTCATGCAGGGACAAATAACATGTGAGAAGAGGTCAAAGTTACTGAAAGAGGTTCAGTGAACTCGCTGCCAGGCTTAAAGAGAAAAAGGAGTCAAGTAATCTTCTCCAGGGTGCTTCCAGTTCTGAGAGCAGGGAAGGTGAGGCTTGGCAGAACAATTGGTTTAAATATGTGGTTAGAGACTAAATGCAGAAGGGAGGGTTTTGGATTCTTAAATAACTGGAGCACCTTTTAGGGGGGGAAGTTTTACAAGAAGGTTGGCTTGCACCTTAATGATAGGGGAGCAGATATTCTGGCATGGAGCATGGAAAGAGCCCTTGGGAAGACAACAGGGATTTAGACTAGACAGGGGGGTTGGTGGGAACCAAAATAAGGTTTTAAATGGGGCTAAAGGTGTAAGTGACATATAATCAAAAAATAAATGCCTGTCTAACTGCCAGAAGCATCAAAAATAAATTGTTAGAACTAGAAGCACATGTCAACTGAAAAATATGATGTTGTTGGAATCACAGAAACTTGGCTTAGTCCAGAAGATGGAGAAGAATCCCACATACAGAGGTTATAAACTACTCCAAAAAGATAGGAGAGGAGGAGGTGTCCTCCTGTTAGGGATGTGAAGTAAAAAACATTGATTTACCTCAGTCTACAAACCAAAGAGCTGGTAGGTAAAAACACAAATGTTTTTTCTATAGGGGAATGTTACAGACCCCCAGGTCAGAATAAAAATGATAGCAAATTATTATACGAAGCAATTAGAAATGCATGTAGGGTCAAGAATACTGTAATCATGAGTGATTTCAATCCCCCCCCCCCAATATAAACTGGGAAAATCCAGTGGGATGTGGTGATGTATAAACTGAACTGATTGATGCTGTAAATTACTGCTTCCTGACGAAGTGTGTCAAAAACCTGACAACAGAGCAATTTTAGATCTGGTGTTCATAAACAACCAGGACATGCTATGTAATACTGAAGTAGTAGAACCACTGGGGTCAAGTGATCTGAACAAAATTACCTGAATTTCCATGCAAAGCTGCATGAATGAAAGTGTATAATTTCAGAAAGGCTAGGAATTTCAAAAGACAGGAACTGAGAGGAATAGACTGGGCAGGGGATGCGCAGGATATGACAGTGAAAGTTCAATGCAACAGATTTAAAGTAATAATGCAAGACATGCAGGACAAATATATACCTAAAATGAAAAGGATACGGTATAACAAGCATTCACTAAGATGGTTAAACAGATCAATAAAAAATAAGCTTAGAATAACAGACAGCTGTGTATTACTTAAAGGAAAGATAGAAGAGCAAAATAGTGGGAAGAATGTAAGTGTATGCTTAAACGGGTCAAAATTAATTTTAGGAAGGGCAAACAAGATCTCGGAAATATTGACAGGGATACTAAACATAATCCTAAAAAAATCTTCCAATATTATAAAAGTAAAAGAACTGTGAAAGAGGAGGTTAGGATATTAAAGGGATGAGTATGAGGTTTATGAAGATTGCAAAACATCTGATGTATTAAACAAATATTTTTGAATGTTTTAACCAGAGAGGATACAAATAATATGCCGCCAGTGCCGTCCATTTACGCACATGTGTAGAAACAGACAGACTCATAGAAACAGGCGAGGTCCATCAAGGCTCATCCCTTGTTTGCATACCATTTTCCTCTACTTGGGGGGGGGGAGGAGAATTAATTTAAAAGCGCAAAATCGTCGTTTTTAGAATGTTTCCAGTGTTTTAGATGCTACCACTTCACCTGGTAGGCTATTCCATGCATTTAACTTCTGTAACATGCAAAATGATTAAAGCAATATTAAAAGTGAAGCTTGGATTCAAGAACAGGGAGGTCATGCTTAACTAACCTACATGGCTTTTTTGAGGATGGTACAGCTAATGTAGATGATGGCAATGCAGCCCAGCTAATTCAAAGGGATTTGGGCCTTCTCTGTAACTGGGCAAACTTGTAGCAAATGAATTTTAATATTAAGAAATGTAAAGTATTGCATAGTGGGTGTAATATTCCATGTTATAAGTATAAAATGAACGGGATGGAAATGGGGGACGAGGACTTTGAAAAGGATCTCTGGGTTATGGTCGAGTCATTATTAAAAGTGTCTTTTCAATGTGGTGAGGCAATTCATAAGGAAAAATGTTAGGATATATTGCAAAAAGCATGGAATAAAAGTCGAGAGGTTATGTTAAGATTATACAATGCCCTAGTTACTGCACTTGAGAAGGTACAGAGAGGGGCAACTAGGCTGATCCCAGGACTTAATGACATGAGCTATGAGGACAGGTTAAAATAATAAAATCTCTTCAACCCAGAACAAAGAAGGGAAAGAGGGGACTTGATTGACGTTTTTAATGGTAATGGCATAGATGGTATAGATAAAGTTAACCCAAGACACTACTTCAAATTTAGCACAGGGAGAAGAACAAGAGGGCACAAGTGGAAGCAGAGTAGGTTTAGAAGGTAGGAAGCACTTTTCTACACAGAGAGTTATAAATGCATGGAACAGACTACCAGGCGAAGTAGTAGGATCTAAAACTGTAAGTCACCCTGGATAAGGGCGTCTGTTAAGAAATAAATAGTAATAATAATAATAATAATAATACAAAAAGACTAGATTCTGTGCTTTTACATTAGTACCCCCCAGTAGGAGGTAATGTGCTAAGAAGGGACGAGCCTTAATGGGCCAAATGCCATTTTCTCGTTCTCAAACTTTTCTTATGTTCTTATAGATATAAAATGTTTGTTAGAAAGTAACAATAACCAAAATCAAAAAGTGTATATAACCTGACATAGTATAACTGTGCAGTGCTCACCACCCATGAAACTAGGTCTTAGGCTTGATTTCTACTTGATGTCCTAAACTTTTTATTTGTTCAAAACATGTTAGAAAACGATTGAGGACTAACTTTAACACTGACCTATGGGCAACTGAACTGGTTAGGGAGACTCAACAGCAGTACATATATGATCACAGTGTTTCTTTGATCCAAGTAACTTTATAAAACATATATTTAAAGAATATTGAACTAAAACCATGAGGTAGAAATAGATTTGTTTCATGTCAATCATGACATGTTTATCTAACTTTATTCAGAACACATTTCTAGCAGCTGAAAAATATAATTGCAATCAAATTTTGAAATGCCCAATTGAATGCCCCTCACTGCAATTCACATGCTGATTACAAGGTGTTCCCATTGTTTAGCTAAAGGACTTCTTTCATTGCCAACCCATGGAAGATTAATGGCTAGATATTTGAACTAGCGAGCTCCTGGTTGCACGACTCACTCTGAACTTCCACACAGCAGTGCCTTTACTGGAAGAGCCACTGAGGACCTGCCAATAAAATACCAAGACAATAAAATGCCAATAATATCAGTATGTAGCTTTAGCTCACCCCAGTTAACTGGTTGTAATTTGCTTACAACACAACTTTGCACCAAAGTGGTATTAAGAGATTTCTTCTTATTCAAAAGACTCCAGGGTCAAAAGTAATATGAGATGATTACTTTTTTTATTATTATTAAATAGAAACAGACAGACTCATATTCCCCATATGTCATGCCTTCTACAACAGTATGGTTCTGCCATTCAGAAAAAAAACACATTAAAGTGGCTGTAGCCAGTCAAATATCTTTCCTGTCATATAGTTCAATTTTCAGTACTAGCGTAGTACCATATACAATGCTCACTCTTTATAGGAGGCTGTGTGGTCCAGTGGTTAAAGAAACGGGCTTGTAACCAAGAGGTCCCTGGTTCAAATCCCACCTCCGCCACTGACTCATTGTGTGACCCTGAGCAAGTCACTTAACCTCCTTGTGCTCCGTCTTTCGGGTGAGACGTAGTTGTAAGTGACTATGCAGCTGATGCATAGTTCACACACCCTAGTCTCTGTAAGTCACCTTGGATAAGCGTCTGCTAAATAAACAAATAATAATAATAACGCTATAGTGGGGAGCCATAGTTACAAGACCGTGCTATTTGTGTTCCGCCTTAAAACGAGTATAAAAGGGCTACTGTAATGGCATTATGGAGCAAATGGGAGCCACGACCCTACCGTGTTATAACCAATTCCGCACTGTAACGGGGCGCATTATAACGGGTGACCACTGTATCACGTTTTTAAAATTATAAAATTAATTTCTTCATAGATATACAGTACACAAGGGGTGTTTTGCTAATATTCTAGTACTACTGATAAAGAATTTTGCTTCAGTTTTTTTTTTTTCTTAGGAGTTAAGAAATAGGAAGCAGGCTTCTTAGCTTGGTTATTATATTTGACTTCTTATTGGAAAGAGACCAATGGATTAAAAAAAGAATAAACCATGCAGTATGCACAGTATGCATTGACAATGACTTCCAAAATATTTGGGGTGCACAATAGGGAGAACCCTCCTTGTATTTAAAATAACAAGAAAGGAGGTCTAACTAATGTGTACTCCTTGAAACCTATTTTACCCTATTATTAGTAGTTATTATTAATATGTACTTATGTATTCAGTCATTTAATTACACTATATTGCATTAGTAATACACAAGTTGCATAGATTGGATCTACTCGAACCTCCTCAAATCAGCATTTGGATAAGAAAAAATCTATCTGGAGAAGTAAATATAATGACTTAAATCCTTGGATGGTCCACTTTCATCCATAAAGAAATTGCAGTTTTGTATTGATAGAGTTGTGGCTGTGCATTATTTAAAGTAGTTGCTGTGTAACAGGGGCAAAGGCGAACTAAGCCCGACCCAGCATAGGACCGTGGGCATCTACCTCAAGGGCAACTACGCTCAGGCTAAGCCACCGCTGTGCCGTGCAGTAATCCGACTACGCCAGCTCTATAAAGAAAGAGCCAACTAAAATTTTGTGTTTGCCAATTTTGCCCTTGTTTAACAGCACAGGTTCGTTTATTGGGAAAGAGCAATGCATGAGTTCGAATTTACAAAAATAGAATATATCAAATGGATCTTTTTTTTAATGGCGTCATAAAACCAAAGGCATATTTTTTACCAGCTACACAAATTAGACACCATCGTTCATAAATCAGCATCACAATTTGTAAAACACTGAAAGGCACCTAAACAGAATGAAACAATCCAGTTAGTTACACTGGTAAATTGGAGATGTGGTTGAGGACTCAGTCAACAAAGTGTATTCAAATCAAAATAACTCAGTGCTCCAACTAAACAAAACAAAACCTAGCAAGTCCAGATACCGAGGCACATATTCCATTGACTAAATAATCCCATTCTCACAGCTATCAAAGAAAGGAAATGGATTTTCATTTTCCAGGCTAAATAATCACATTGGATCCATTCTAGATCTCCCCCTACCCCTCTCACTACAGGCAGAGCCGGTGCGGGGCTAAGAATGTAACAGCAGCGGTAACACATGAGCTACAAGTGCTATATGCGGATACACACCACCGCCAGTATATGCTACAGTTTGTAAACTTCACACACAAAGTAGCAGTTTCTCAAAAACCCTTACCGCCGCTCCTATTTCCCAGCCCAGCTTCCATGCTCACACGAACAGCTTGTTATCCTGAACTTCCTCCCAGCTATGTCTCGTTCTTCTTAATAAGGCTTTATAAAGTATTCAGCTACAAATAATTTGACTAATTAATCAATTACAATGCAAATTCCTTACACAAATTCACACGTGCTTTAAAAAAATATATTAATATAAAATAATCAAAGTGCAATGCAAAAATCTATAAATTATAAATACAAAATAAAATGCAAAGAAAGCTTAATCCTGTATCAGCTGCACTTGCTGTATTTTTGTCATATTATTTACTCTGCTGTATATAACTTAAATTAATCAGTTGTTGAAATATGTATAACTAAATAAGCTTAGGGTGCACATCTGTTTCTACAGGAAACCATCTGTATATGAACTTACGTACTTGAAGCAGACGGCCCCCATGAACTCTCCTTGATATTGCTGTTCCTTGGAGGCAAATAATTTATGAGTTGTAATAAAGTGACCATTTTAATGTGGGTCATTTTAATTAAAGCCAGGCCTCTATTTTTTATGTCACATATAATACGTGCTCTGTTGTGAAGTTTCAGAGGTCTTAGGGTTCAATCTGAGCAACCTACTGTAATATATAATATACAATTCATACAATTCTTAGACTAGTTCCTGGTGGTTAAGTGTCCAAAAAACATCACTGAACCACCCTCTCATTTATTAAATTATGCCCCCCAATGTTTAAAGAAAAACATGCTATTGTTTACTATGTTGCTATGTATGGGGTGGACGTTGCACTAAAGAACAGGAAAATAATCAGGAGGGAGAGGCCAAGGCTTGCTGTACAAAAACTCCACTGTGGCTCGCAGACACCGGGTTCTTTTATTAAACCTCACAGGACAACATTTCACCAGAGATCAAGTCTAGAACTTGAGCAGGCCGCATAACAGTTCCTGTGCTTATATACCAGAGGTGTCCAAACCGCGGCTCACAAGCCACATGCGGCTATTGGGCAGTTCAAGTGCGGCTCTCGGTGAAATGCTGGGTGACGCACCCTTTGTGGCTCGAATGAACTGAAGAAAGAATAATAAACAAAAACAAAAAGAGAAAGCGAAAACAAACACAAGTTTATTATTTTTGTTCTCTGTTTTCATTCATGCTAATTATTCTTTATAAATTTATGCTATAAAAGTCTGTGTAATACACTTTTATATGCTGCGTTTATGGTTTATTTGAGACCATTTTTTAACTTGTGTAGTATCTTTATCCTTACAAGGTATAGCTCCACTGTTAATAAACGTTATTTCAGTTAGAATGTTGGTAACTATGGTTTTGTTGCATGTTGAATATGATAAAGGGGTTTCGCTAAATGAGACGTTTCTCAATGGCATAAAAAATCTGGTTTTTTTTAAAGCATAAAGGTCAATTTCACCCATTCTCTGCTTGAATTGAAAAATAAAGATAGAAAAGAAACGGTAAATTATTTCTAAAATAAACGTCGATATTAATCGTCGATTTGGCAGGTCTAAAATTAATATTATATTTACATATCTTACGACTCGTCGTGAGCAGGTATTGTAATCCCTTTCAAAATAAAAACAGTGCATTTGTCATCCACAAAGCTCTCAAAAGTATTTAATACATGCAGCAGTCATACAACAATATATATATATATATATATATATATATATATATATATATATATATATATATATATATATATTTTTTTTTTTTAACCTAGCATTCAGATTTTCAAGAGAAGAGCTTGTCAAAAAGAATCCTTACAAAAATGTATTTTTATGTTGAAATCAGGTCAGTTATCATATTTTGCTTCATAATAACTGAATATATTTTATTTCAAGTGTGTAATACATAGAGTATAAACAGAAATATTGGAAAAAAACACCAGTGTTACATTTTAAAGTTTAATACACTGTAGATCTACAGTACAATACAGTACTCTGCAATGTTCTATCCCTTGTTCTTGTGTATTTTGCTGCCGTCAAGAGATAGCCTAACTACTGCAATGCACAACAATGCTAGTATTTAAAATGTCATAATTTTACAGTATATGTCTTGCGGCTCTCGACCATATGTACATTTTGGTATGTGGCTCGTAGGGTCAGGAGGTTTTGGAATCCCCCCATTCAACACTTCTACCAATGAGATTGAGGATATGACAATAGACATAAAAACAGGCCATGTTGCTAAATCTGAACATCATATCATTGTTCAGAAAGAGCACTTGTGCAGTGTTTGGTTTTGTAACGCCTGCCAGACATTATTCAGTGTTGGAAAGGTAATCATGTATAATTAATACATTGCAAAATTACTATCATGCAGTTACAAAACAGTTAACCCATACCAGCAGTGTACAGATGTACTGGTACATTATTAAACATGTACTCCCGGCAAAATAATGACTTTATTTTTATTATTAAGTATTGCACAATTTTTCATGCTGGGTTATATTCTAAAAGATTTAACTTGTGGGTTATTTAAAAAACATTTTGTAAAGTGAGTTTTGATGTATTGGATTAAAAAGTAAGTTGTGGGGTTCCAAAATATATAGTGTTATACGTCCCCACGTGTTGCTACAACTGTTTAAATAACGTACCTGTAATTTACTTTTCATTGTTAACATCCTGACACATTTTTACACTTCTAACTTTAAAGTCTGTTTCAAAGCTCTTTTCAAAATGTCTGCTCTAGAGCACTGATAGTGTAAGGATTATTGCCCACATTGTCAAACAGGTAACACAGCATAAGGATTCATGATGTGGGACGGAACAGAAAAACCAGAGCACTTGTTATGTTTTTTTATCACTCTTCCTGCAGTGATTTAGAGGACAGATCTCAAACCCCAGTGCACTAGAGTGGACATTTTGAAAAGAGCTTTGAAACAGACTTTAAAGTTATAAGTGTAAAAAGCTGTCAGGATGTTAACAATGAAACAAAAAATACAGGTAAGTTATTTAAACAGTTGTAGCAACACGTCGGGACGTACCACGCAATATTTTCGGAACCCGCTATTAACTCTTAAAGTTTAGTTCAAGTTTTGTTGGTAAAAAAATGTTCACACAAAATCATGTTTCAGAGAAAATCTTGAAAAACAAAAAAAACCCTTTTGAATGAGGTGCTTGCATCTCAGTGGACTAATCTTGAATTAAAATCTTAAAGATGATCGCTATAATAAATGACTTATTTAAAATGAAAATAGGGCACTTGTTTCCTGTTTAAATGTCTCATTGGCCGGGTTTCCACGCAGCTTAGAAAGTCGTCACTCTCTCTCTACTGTCACTATTTATGTGATGTAGCACGCCCATACCACGCACATTCCACATTCCATAGGAAGCGCACGTCTAAAACACTGTACGACTTTAAAGGGTGGGTAAATCGCCTTCTCACGTACAATTGACCAAAAACACCAGGGTTTTTTTGCATGGAAACTTCAGCAGTGAAAATCCCTACTATAGTAAAGGCCATACCAAGCAATTCTTTATTATTTGAGATCTAAGTAACCATGGCAAGATTCTTTGAGCAAATAGGAAAAAATAAGGATACAGCACAAGGGGTTTAGAGACCTTCATTCAGTATTGTTTTTATGTAACATCATTTATTCAGCATTTCAAATTATTACCATTTGACTCACAGCATTCTAATGCTTTATAGTTTGGTTGGTTGAAGCTACTACAAATAAAAAAATGCAGCCCTTTGTGATACGTAAATAAATAAATAAATAACAAAGCTTTTTGCAAAGCACAGATATTTTTTTCATCCTTTTACACTTTTGTTAACTTCGTGTCTGGTGATCGGATAGCCAATTGGTTAAAGCTTAGACTTTTCTGTTGCTTAGCTATGAACATGAAAAGAAAAGAAACGGTTGGTTCCACAAATTTGTTCAAAAAGACAAATACGGGCTTAACATCAGCTTGCTGCAAAACATAATGTAGTTCCAGTAAGTCCCGGGTGGATTAGCATCTACTGCAGGGCTTCTCAAACTCGGTCCAACAATATATGTTGTTGTTATTTGGGATCCAGTAGATCAGGGCTTTTCAAACTCGGTCCTGGGGACCCCCTGTGTCTGCTGGTTTTCATTCCAACTGAGCTCTCAATTACTTAACTAGACCCTTAATTGAACTGATAATTAGACCCTTTTACTTGTTTTCAGCTCTTAAACAGTTTCAGTTCAAGTTACTTATAAAATGTTATAGCTAACTTGAAATATGCAACTCTTCAAGAGCTTCAAACAAGTAACAAGTTCTGTGACAGAAATATGATGAATCTTGGTTGTAAATCTTCCTCCCGGCCTGTGAGGGCGCTAAGCAACGAAAGTAGAGTTCTTTTGACGGGCTGGCCTGACAGTTCTTTCCCAGGGTCGGGAAGTCGGTCAGTCTGGAAGAAGGCGAGACTCCCTTGCAGGAAAGTATTGACCCGGAAGGTAAACGACGTAGCAGCTGCAGATTGTAGAGACAGCTGCACTCGTTTACCAAGGGGTCATGCATGATAGCATAAAAGGGGACGGTGAATCGCAATCTACTGCTTCACTTGGTTTTTGGAGATAGGGACTGGAAGGACCGGGAGAGACCCAGAGAAACATAAAAAGTATTTGTGACTGTTTTATGTTTGTTTGTCATTGTTAGTAGTTGTCTTTGTTTGTGAATCACCAGACGGCTAACACGTATCTGGAGCTGTCGCCGTGGGCCAGCACTAACCCGGAACAACACTACACCACAGTCACTTAATAAATTGTTATCACCCACCACGAGCACTACTACATGCACCTGGACTGGTGACCGTGTTCAGAATTATTGTGGGGCAGATAACGTGTGTTATTATTTGGGCTGCAACCTATTATATTTGTTACCTCCGTGCTTTACACATTGGTGTGTATTGCCGGAGGTTTATTGTTTGGTCACCAGACCGGGATTAAAAATAAAATACCTTTTTTTTCCCAAACGGATTACAGTTTCTGGTTGTGATTATTTCTGCACTGCATCACCTCTGCACCTGCTCTCACTCAGCAGCCACTTTGCCACAAGGTCTAATTAAGCAAATTATCAGTTCAATTAAGGGTCTAGTTAAGTAATTGAGAGCTTGGTTGGAATGAAAACCAGCAGCCACAGGGGGACCCAGGACCGAGTTTGAAAAGCCCTGATCTACTGGATCCCAAATAACAACATTATATATATATATATATATATATATATATATATATATATATATATATATATATATAACCACATTCTACTGGCGAGAGCCTTGCACTGTCCCTGCCGAATTTGGATTCACGTATTTATTATTATTAGTAGTCGTAGTAGTAGGGCGAACAGAGCATGATTGAGTTCATGAGAAGGACAGTGTATCATCAATTCAGCAATTTTGAAATTGATGTAAGATTATTCCAGTAATCATCAATCTATATAGCAATCTATATATCAAATATATATATACATATATATCATACCGTTTTTTATTGTATTATAGTGTAACCTCCCGTGTTCCCACATTTTCCACATACATTTATAGACTACTTTAACTAAATAAAACTTTTAGATGTTACGCATATCTATTTTTTAAGTAGTAAAACTTGTACTTAGTAGAAGTTTTATTTTATATACTTCTCCCGTAAATTGCTATGAATTGATTAATCTGCACTGGTACAGCCACCTTTTTTTCCTAAATCAGAACAGCTTAGCAACCCATTTCCTGAAAAGTACGGCAAAACTGTCATGACTTGTCCATGTAAACGCTGTCATTGTCGTAAGTTAACAATTAATAAAATATGAACAACATGAACAATTCCTGCACTTCTGTTTTACTCAATTCTTTCTTTTTATACTATAATAAAGTATTATTATTTCAATTATTTTTTTATTAAGTTTCAGCACAATTCAAAATCCAATACAAAATCCACAGCTTTTGTACAAACATGAATAAATGAATAAATAAATAAATAAATAAATAAATAAATAAATAAATAAAACCCATACGATAATAAATAAATAAAACAAGCATAATACAAAAAAGGGGTGATTGTGTCACAAAAAAATGACTGCAAGATGCAAAAAAGCACAGAGGAAAATCCTACGGGAGGGCTGAGATCTTCAGCTTGTCAACATCGGAAAAGAGCTGCCATGCAGCATGAAACTTGTCACTAGACCCACTGAGAGTATATCTGATTTTCTCCAGTTTGAGATATTGCATGACATCTCTAACCCAGTGAACATATGAGGGTGGAGCAGCTTGCTTCCAATTTAACAAAATAAGGTGTGGGGCCAACAGTGATGCAAAAGCCAGGGTGCTCCACTGAACCTTGGACAGAGGGATACCATCAGGCACTGTCCCAAACATTGCCATAAATGCTGTGGGGTCAATGGACTGGAAACCAAAATGCTGCCTAAACTGGACTCACATTTTAAGGGAGTGTTTTGTGTAAAAGGTTATTGTTAAATTGGGAAGAGAAAGAAGTAGTGAGGAACATATCAGTGATGATAAGGAAGTAGGCTGACAAAAAGCCGCTTCCATAAGTAGCCAAGCTGGGCCTGTCTGCTGTAGACGGGAATGGAGCCAGTATGTAATACAACGAATATTTGCTGACCAATAGTAAAACTGGAAATTAGACAGAGCCATACCTCCCAGACAGGTCTCTGAAGAAAGGACCTGCAAATACGATCAATTTATCTAAAGTGTTAAAGAAGGATTTAGGGATGAAGATTGGAATGCATTGGAATAGGTATAAGAATTTAGGACCTATATTAATTTTAACTGAGTTAATACGGCCAGCGAGTGAGAGGAGTAAAGATGACCAACGTGCAAAAATCCTCTTTAATATGATCTAATAAAAGGGCGGAATTATGTTTAAAGAGGTTGGCATAGGATCGTGTAACAGTAATTCCTAAATATGTAAACTTTTCATATGAAATTTTAAAGGGTGAAGTTGCAAATTGATAATTTACAGCTGCAGAATTGATTGGAAATAATTCACTTTTATGTAAATTGAGTTTATATACAGAAAATGTACCAAATCTATCAAAGATAGAACACGAGGAAGGGATGAGGTAGGTTCAGACAGGTAAAACAGATTGGTGTAGAGAGACACCCTCTGTTCCAATCCTCCCCGAACCACACTCTGCACAAACTGACTACTACATAGGGCAATAGCAAGGGGCTCAATTGCAACAGCAAAGAGCAAAGGAGAAATTGAGCAGCCCTACCAAGTTCCTCGGTGTAGAGAACAGTATTCAAAATTCATATTGTTAGCACGGACAGAGGCAACAGGGGATGTGTAGAGCAGCTTGATCCAAGAAATTAAGTTTGGACCAAATTTTTCAAGGCTGACAAAGAGATAGTCCCATTCAACCTGGTCGAAAACTTTCTCAGCGTCTAGTGAAATAAGAACCTCAGGAACAAGTGAGGAGGATGATGTATATATGATGTTGAATAAACATCTGAGATTGATAAAGGAGTATCTGTTCTGGATAAAACCTGTCAGGTCTAAAGAAACAATAGAGGGGAGGATAAATTCAAATCTGTGAGCCAAAGCCTTCTTTGTTCTTTTCTAATAATAATAATATTGAAACTTGACTAAGTGTAGGACTGTGACAGACATGATTCAGAGAACATAGAGACTTTATAATGGGAGAGAGTTGGGGGGATTTTTTTGTTGTTGTTGTAAAATTCGATAGGGAACCCGTGAGGCCCAGGGGATTTGCCACTTTGCATTAATTCAATCGCCTCAGTAATTTCCTCAAGGGAGCAGGACTCCCCCAAACCAGCCTTTGATTGAGGATTAATGGAAGGAAAGTCGAGGTTTTCAAAGGAGTATTAATGAGTGATCTGTACCCGATTCAGAAGTATATCAATTTGAGTAGAAATTTCGAAATTGCTCATTAATCTATTTTAGTATGGCAAGCCAAATTATCATTTAGAGATATCTCAAATTAATTTATAGATCTCTCTTTAAGACATCTCTAAATCATTTCCAGATATCTCTAAATATCAGATATCTTTAAATTGAGCTTTAAATGAGATATCTAAAATGCATTTTCAGATATCTTTAAAGCATTTTAAGATATCTCAAATAGCTTCCTGTTCACTTAAAGATATCTCAAAATAACTTCCTGTTAATTTAAATACATCTCTAAACCATTTAGAGATATCTCTATATAACTTACTGTTCATTGAGAGATATCTCTAAAACATTTTAAGATATCTCAAAATAACTTCCTGTTCATTTAGAGATCTCTCTAAATATTTTAAGATCTCTCTAAATCATTTCCAGATATCTCTAAATAGTTGAAGATATCTTCAACTATTTAAAGCTATCTCTAAATCATTTTAAGATATCTAAAATACATTTAGTTATCTCAAAATGATTTACAGATATCTTTAAATGAGATATCTGCAATGCATTTTCAGATATATTTAAATCATTTTAAGATATCTCAATATTTTTTAGATATCTTTAAATACTTTTCAGATATCTCTAAATTATTTAGAGATATCTCTAAATAACTTAATGTTCATTTAAAGATATCTAAATCATTTAGAGATATATCTATATAACTTTCTGTTCATTTAGAGCAGGGGTGCACAACATACAGCCCGCGAGCCAGATATGGCCCGCTGCTTCCTTTAATCCAGCCAGTGATCATTTTAAAATTATGTATTAAAACCGGCCCGACTGCAAGACTATATTACATTTGTTGTGCAACTACTGAACGCAGACAGGTTCTCTCTCATAACACAAAATACGAGATACAATGCCCTCTAGTGTTCAGAAATCTACATCGATTCTATATACCAAAATGTACGCCTCGTTCGGATTGATTTTCTTTGCGTGCGTCATAGTGAGTCTCAAAAGCGGGAATTGAATGCGCGGTGTTTAGTGGCGGCGATTTTCCATACAAAAACAAAAAGATAAAAAACAGGTTAAAAAAAAAAGTGAGCTAATCTGAAAGAAGCAAGGATTTGTTTTGGACAATATATACTCGGTGGGTGAATTAAAAAATATGTCTCTGTCAAACTAAGCCAGATACTGTGAAAAAGAGAAAGACTGGCAGTTTAATCCAGGATGGACAGAAAAATACTTTTTAAAATCAAGACTAGGTGTCTACACTTGTTGTCTTGTCTGCCGTGAATGTATTGCAGTCCCGACATAAGTCAATTTACGCCGTCATTATGAGACAAAACATTCAAAATAAAAGAAAAGAAACCTAATTTAAATGAACTACTGCACACCGCAAGCGATTGCAAACTACCTATCTTAATTCTTTAGATAGGCTTTTTTTTATTTTTCGCCGTCCTGTGTGCATTGCACTTTGGGCAGAAAAAAACAAACAAAACCCGTCCTTAGACAAATAAAAAAAAATTTAAAAAAATGTACTGGCTTTTCTGTGACCTGAACTGTATAGTCCGTGTTGCGTTGTTATTTTGATTTAGATTACTAAAATCTAGTTTTCAGCATTGGAGGTAAAATACCAAAAATGGACGACAAACAAAAAAAAAGCAAATTATATTTCGGATGAGGGTCGTGTCAAGACATTTGCCAAAGAAACTTTACATGCAGATGGAGGTATATTGTTTTGCACATCTTGTAATTTGACTTCGGAGAAAATACGATCGATCGCTATTTAGCTTCAGAATCACACATCAAACGAAAGGCAACTACAGAGGGGCTGCTGAAACAGAACGTAAAACAAACAACAGCTTTCAGAAAACAAACCTGAACGTCACAGAGCAGACAAAAAGTATTCCTGGTGGTTGTAGACCAAGTTAAATCAGTACTCCAGGTACGATCCAGCACAGTCGCCTCGCTTCAAACAGCCTGCTGCTTACTTCTTCAACACAGTTAGAATTTTAGACCCGAATAGACATGTTTTCTTTCTTTTGACTCGGTACAATGTATGGGCAAGTTTTCACACCACAGAGACAGCGAATATCGGCATGCTTGTCTTTAACAAATGGCCGCACTCAGTTTTAGTAAGGAAGCAAGTACCACTGTTTTTATGTTTTTATAGTGCTCTGAAATATTATCTACTTAGGTTTATTTGGGCTGTGACGAAATCAAAACTTTGACAACCTACTAATCGCACTTAACAAAACTGTATTTAATAGCGGTTTTTTTTTTCTACTCAAAAGAAAACGCTATTAAATACAGTTTTGTTAAGTGCGATTAGCGGGTTGTCAAAGTTTTGATTTAGTCCCAGCCTTAATGTTTAGACAGGTCCGGAAAGCCCTACTTTTATTCCATAACCTACCCGGGAAAAATATGTAAATTCTCAGCAATTTAGGTAGACCCGTAATCATAATATACCTATGAAAATAGGAAAAAAAAATAATGGTATTTTCTAATTTACAGATTAAGTACTGTAAATGGAAAACTGTTGTTAAAAACTAACAAAATAAAACTGTATTAGTTAACAACTAAAAATGCTTTATAATATTATTCCAATAAGTCTCCCAAAACGAGTCCATATTATGAGTCCAAAAACAGGTTATGCTTCTGAAAAACATAAGGTTCCAAACAAAATCAAAAAGCAATTGTCAACAAAAGTCATGCATTTCTTCAAATTTCTGCATTATTCTTCATATAAAGGCGTAGGGTAATGCACTCACGAACAAAGGAGTTCTTCAGTGATTAAATAATAATGAAAAAACACATAAAAGCATTGCAAGTAAAGATCACTCCAGCCCCAGCGCAGAAGGACTGAGTGATTTCACTGTCTAAGTAGGGTGGCCCAGCTGCCTGCTCAACTCAATAATACGGTTATTTAAAAATGTAAAGGTAAGTAAAACACTGAACTGATTAAACTACTAACACTGAACATTTAAACTCCAGAGAGTAAACTTACCTAGTAAATACTACACATTTTTAAAAGAAGCAACATCATACAATGACAATCTTTGAGTTTCTTTTTTGTTTTTTTAGCCCATAGACTGCAGTTACCACTGCCTTGCTATTTAAATATGTAAGCTAGCCATGTGTGCGCTCAACGCTCACTCACTGTCAGCAGCCAGCTGTATTCATAGAGTTAACCTCGCCCAACAGAAAGGAAACGTACACCAGTACGGCTGTGGTTTTATTTTAAAGGAGATTCAATATTGTTGATTTGATTTCTAAGTCACAAAGTACTACAATGTGTCCGCCATTACAGGATTTTTCTCGGGTACCCCCTGATGAGAGCTCGCGCATCCCTTGAGGAGAGCTACCCCAATTTAAAAACCACTGATTCAGAGATATCGCTAAAAGAACAGGAAGTTATTTTGAGATATCTTCAAGTGATTTACAGATATATTTAAATAATATAGAAACCATGTTGATTTTGCTAGCATGGTACACCAAACTATCTATAAATCATTTGAAGATATCTCTAAATGACTTCCTGTTCATTTAAAGATATCTCGAAATCATTAGAAAATATCTCAAAATAACTTCCTTTTCATTTAGAGATACAATGGGATGTTGCATATCTGACTGTCACATAACCACCCTTATCAATTAACCACCTCACTAAATAAATACATAAATATTAAAAGTAGGCTACGAGAGTAATGGCATTGGCAGCAAATGCAGCTTCCATGATGGAAACAGAAAGACAGCATTATAGCAATCATCCTTTTGGTGCGTTCCCCTTTAAGAGAGACGGGCTGTGTGCGTGTGTCAGTCAGCTGCGTGTAACAGTGACATTTCAATACAGTCGAGAAAGCTTTTTTTGTGCAATGTGTTTATATGATGGAGCACACGCTAGCAGATATTGGCAGCGTGGTGTTGTAGCTTTTAAATGCATTTGAATTAAAGCAAGCTTCATAAACGCAATGCTTACCGGCTGTTTGTTTAAAATAGCCGAAGCAATACTCAGACTGAGCTACGTATAGGCTGTTGGCAATATCAAGAAAGAGCGCAAAGTACCGTGACAGAGATATTAAAAAGGCAGAACCAGGGAGGCAGGGACTTCTAGAGTTAAGAAAGAAGCCATCGGTTGCAGGTTACTGTACATTTGCCGTTTGTTTTGTATTTTTTTTAAAAAAAAGCTTTGTGTGGAGATGGCTTATAGCAAACCGCATAGCAACACTGTGTATTTGTAGCCTAATCTCGTTTATGTTTGCTTACTTTTAAAGTAAAACATTTCCCCATGTTTAAAGCAGTTTGCGTGTTGTTGTTCATTAATCTATTTATAGTTGTGCAAATGCTTTTTCTATAGATGTTCGCAAATCCGACATTTTCACATATCCGCCTATACCCCAGTCCACAGGGGGTCGGATATGGGACGTTGTACTGTATCTCTAAATAACTTCCTAATTAAAACTGGAAGTCATTTGAAGATATCTCTAAATGACTTCCTGTGAAAATGCTCTATGTTTTGAATGGACTTCCTGTCTATTTAGAGATATCTCCAAATGAACAGGAAATGAACTTGATCCCATGTTTATACAACGTCTTAATATCTTTAACTGCTGCATGGCTTTGAGCAACTGGAAAAATAAAGATCCTATGCCCCCGAAAGACAAACGATCCCTGTTCCCGCGCAGCATGGAGGACAAGCTCCTTTGTTTGGTACAGATGAAAGCAGATAATCATGGACCTGGGTCTCTGGAGAGGAGCAGGCTTCGGTGCTAGAGAGAGATGGGCCCGGTCTAATTCAGGAGGCGAAACCAGCACCTCACTGATGAACAGTTGAACACAGAAATCAGAAATGAACTTGGTAGGGTGCTATCCTTCTATTCCCTCCAGATCTGACAGTTTATCTTTGATTGCCTTGATGTCAGCGACCAGCGCAGCACATTCGAGAACTCGGTAAGATTTGCAGTGTTGTAGAACTGCCACACTCATACACAGTCCTAACTGGAGCTGCAGGATCATAGGTTAATATTGCTGTTTGAAGCTCATCCTTCTTCCTGTTTTGTTCAGACTTACTGTAAGTATTAGTCATGTATGACTGAGATCTGAGGTGACCAGCAAGGTCCAAGGTTAATCCTACAATTATAATAATAAACCCAGTCACTTGTTTTCAAAACAGGCAGCTAAATCATGCAGGAAAATATTTTCAAGTTGAATTGCTTAACTTGAAAGTGAAATTCGAATACATTTCTATCCTGAAATTGAGGTCACTGAAGCGAGGCATGATTGGTAATCAGGTTTAGTGTGCCAATTATTATTTCCTACCCACCCCCAGTTTTCTCCCAATTTGAATGCCCAATCGCTTTTCCCCTCACCACAGCAATTCCCCACACAGCCCAGGAGAACCAAAGGTTCAGTGGGTGTCATCCGATCTCACAACCAAGCCAGCTTCTTTTTTCACTCAGAAACTCAAGAGCAGATGTCAGCGAGCTACCGACCTCTGGAGGACAAAGGCCAGCCCTTTGAGCTCACTGGATGCCTGGCCAGCAGGGTTCGCTGTAGCACGATGAGGAGTAACAGTTCCTGATGGTTTGCCTCCCTAACCCACAGGAGCACCAGAGCCAATGTGACGCTCCCTTCAGAGTCCCCAACAAAGACCGGCCTACTTTGCATAGCAAGGACGGGAACCTACGCTGTATGACACCCTGAGCACCACGTGGCTGCATGTCTATCCACTCGTGGACACCATGGTAATCATGTCTGTGCCTAGTTTAAAACATGCACCCCAATTCCACAGCATTTTCATAGGGTTTTCAACAATATGTTTATTCCTGGGATGGAGGTTCCTTTGAACCTGACCTTTACAGGAGAAAAAAAAATCATAAAATCTCCGTCCGCCAGCTGTTAAGTCTGTACTGTGCCTGCAAAGCTTCTAATCTGCAACCATGTAACATGCAATTGATTAGGCTGTTAAAGATTCATTATACTGTCTTGTTAGGACATTGTGATCCTTTTATGGAAAGCACACACTCATTTTAATTTCTAGATGTGTGTGTTTTGCCAACATATATAAGCCTTGGATAAATAAACTAGGCACATTATTCCAATACTAAATTCAATGAACAATTACTAAGATAGAATTTGCATACTATAAAATAATCACGTTGTATTCATGAAGCATTGGTGTTCCTGTAAATGCACAGAAGTGCAATACATGTATCCATTTGTTATTGCTTTTTTTGTAATGTTGCCTCAGCAGGACATACCCAGAGTGAGTTTTGAAGCTGTTGATAGTGTTTTTTTTTTTCTTTTTTCTCAGTCTGTTGATATTTTAAACAAGCTAAAAGAGCAACAGTAAAAGCAGAGGCAAAGACTATGGCCGTGTGACAGGGCAGAGGCAAATCCTTTGTTTAGAGAGAGTTTGGGTGAGTAACCTGCGTGCTATGTTGTGCTGTATTAGGGCTAAAATGTGTATTGGTCAGTGAAGGTGAATGCCCAGTCTGAGAAGTGTTTTGTTTAAACCATTTGTTTTGGCCCTTGTGCTTGTTTCTTTGTTTTATGTTAAATAAAAGTGTGCAACAGCACCGTTAAACTGCTGCTTCTGTCTCTGGGTCTGCTTCCTGACATTTACAGTCTTGGCTGTGACACTATCCTTTAACAGGCCGCTATGTGATATCAGCTTAGCTCATACAGGAAAAAGATGTGGTTAACCAAAATACAGATGTTTGTGTGAGACTGGAGACTAAAGTATCTAGAAAGTACTTTCACATCCCTGGTTACTCTTTTATAGTTAGGATATATTTAATCATATCCAGACAGCGAGATTTTCCTGAGCTATGATTCCCACACTTATTATTATTATTATTATTTATTTCTTAGCAGACGCCCTTATCCAGGGCGACTTACAATCGCAAGCAAATACAAATACATTCAAGTGTTACAATATAAGTCATACAATAAGAACAAGAAATACAATAATTCTCAAGTGTGACAAACCACAATTCAATAATACAGCAGATAATAGTGAAAGTTACATCAGGATATGATTAAGTAGTGATAGTTACATCAGGATATGATTAAGTACAAAATACTACAGATTAAACACTTGGGAGATTACAATATTCTGAGGTACAGGATTAAATGCAGTAAAATAGGGGGCAGATAAGAGCAAAATAAAGCATATTTAAATGAAGGGTGATAGTGTCCCAGGATACAACAGAGGAGTTCTACAGGTGCTGTTTGAAGAGGTGAGTCTTAAGGAGGCGCCGGAATGTGGTCAGGGACTGGGCAGTCCTGACATCTGTAGGAAGGTCGTTCCACCACTGCGGAGCAAGGGTGGAGAAGGAGCGGGCTCGGGAGGCAGGGGAGCGTAGCGGAGGTAGAGCCAGTCTTCTAGTGCAGGCGGAGCGGAGAGGTCGAGTGGGGGTGTAGGGAGAGATGAGGGTCTGGAGGTAGCTGGGTGCAGTCTGATCAAGGCATCTGTAGGCTAGTACAAGAGTCTTGAACTGGATGCGAGCGGTGATCGGGAGCCAGTGGAGCGAGCGGAGTAGTGGAGTAGCGTGGGCGAAGCGAGGTAGAGAGAACACCAGGCGAGCAGCAGAGTTCTGGATGAGCTGGAGCGGACGGGTGGCGGACGCAGGGAGGCCAGCCAGGAGGGAGTTGCAGTAGTCTAGGCGGGAGAGTACCAGGGCCTGGACCAGGAGCTGGGTAGCATAGTTGGTGAGGAAGGGTCGGATTCTTCGGATGTTGCTCAGGAAGAATCTGCAAGTGCGTGCCAGAGTGGAGATGTGCTGGGAATAAGAGAGGCAGGGGTCCAGGGTGACTCCAAGGTTTTTAGCTGAGGAAGAGGGAGAGAGTGTGGTAGATTCCAGAGGAACAGAGATAGAGAGATCAGAGGAGGGGGAGGAGGAGGGAAAGAAAAGGAGGTCAGATTTAGAGAGGTTGAGTTTGAGGTGATGCGAGTGCATCCAGGAGGAAATAGCAGACAGACAGGTAGAGATACGGGAGGAGATGGTGGAGTCAGAGGTGGGGAAGGAGAGGAAAATCTGAGCATCATCAGCATAGAAATGGTATGAGAAACCATAGGATGCGATGAGGGGGCCCAGGGAGCGGGTGTAGAGAGAGAACAGGAGAGGACCCAAGACTGACCCTTGGGGGACTCCAGTCAAGAGAGGGTGAGGTGTGGAGGTTGCTCCACGCCAGGTTACCTGGTAAGTGCGGTTGGAGAGGTAGGAGGAGAACCAGGCCAGAGCAGTGCCAGAGATCCCCAGGTCAGCAAGAGATGATAGTAGAATAGAGTGATCAACAGTGTCAAAGGCAGCAGAGAGGTCGAGGAGAATTAGGACAGAGGAGAGAGAGGCAGCTCGGGCACACTTAAGTGAGTTGGTGACAGAGAGAAGGGCGGTTTCAGTGGAGTGAGCAGAGCGGAAGCCAGATTGGAGAGGGTCAAGCAGAGAGTGGTTGGACAGGAAAGCAGAGAGCTGGCGGTGTACAGTCCGCTCGAGGGTTTTGGAGAGGAAGGGTAGGAGGGAGACAGGACGGTAGCTCTGGAGGGAGGTGGGGTCGAGGGTAGGTTTTTTGAGGAGGGGAGTGATAGAGGCTTTTTTGAAGGCAGAGGGGAAGATGCCAGAAAGTAGAGAGGTGTTGAGGAGGGAGGAGATGAAGGGGAGTAGAGCAGGAGCAGCAGCTTGAAAGAGGTGAGTGGGGAGGGGGTCCAAGGCACACGTGGTGGGTTTGTGACCCTGGAGCAGGGAGGAGAGGTCAGAGTCTGAGAGGGGCAAGAAGGTGGAGAGGGAGGGCGAGTTAGTAGGGGATGTAGTGGGTGTAGGGGTTGGAGCAGGAGGGGGTGCGGGGGAGGGAGAGGTGTTAAAGAGTTTGCGGATATCTGAGATTTTAGAAGAGAAGAAGGAGGCAAAGTCGTCAGGGGAGATAGAGGAGGGAGGAGGAGGGGGGGGAGGGTTTAGGAGGGAGGAGAAGGTAGAGAATAGTTTACGTGGGTTGTTAGTGGAGGCTTGGATTACAGATTGGAAATAAGCACATTTAGCAGAGGAGAGAGTAGAGGAGAAGGAGGAGAGAAGAGTGCGGTAAAGGTCTAGGGCAGCAGGGAGTTTGGTTCTCTTCCATTTCTTTTCAGCAGATCGCAGTGTGATTCTTGCCGAGCGGAGCACAGAGGAGAGCCAGGGATGGGGAGGGGAGGGGCGAGCGGGTCGGGAGGTGAGGGGACAGAGGGAGTCGAGGGAGGAGGTGAGTGAGGAGAAGAGGGTGGAGGTAGCAGAGTCTACGGAGAGTTGTGAAAAGGAGTCGATAGGAGGGAGGTGAGAGAGAGCAGTGGAGGCAAGGACAGAGGGGGAGAGAGAGCGGAGGTTACGGCGAGAGGTGACAGTGGGGGTAGGAGGAGCAGGGAGAGGGGGGAGAGACAGAGAAAAAGAGATGAAATAGTGATCAGAGAGGTCCAGGGGGGTGACAGAGAGGTTGGAGGGGCAGCAGGCCCTGGAGAAGGTGAGGTCCAGTTGACGGCCAGCTTTGTGGGTAGGAGGGGACGGAGAGAGACAGAAGTCGAAGGAGTGAAGGAGAGGGAGGAATCCAGCAGAGTGGCTGGGGTTGGAGAGATGGATGTTGAAGTCACCCAACAGGACAGTCGGGGTAGACAGAGAGGGGAGGGAGGAGAGTAGATAGTCGAGTTCATCCAGAAAGTGAGTGAGAGGCCCAGGGGGGCGGTACAAAACAATGAGCAGGAGTTGACAGGGAGAGGTTAGTTGGACTGCATGAAATTCAAAGGTAGTGACAGAGAGGGAGGTGAGATCAGAGGGGACAGAAAAGAGTAAGGAGGGAGAGAGGAGAAGACCCGTCCCACCTCCCCGTCCGGTGAGACGCGGGGTATGGGACAGGACGTAGAGAGAGGACAGGGCAGCAGGAGTAACAGTGTTATCAGGGGACAGCCAGGTTTCAGTGAGAGCAAGGAAATCGAGCGAGAGGTGGGAGGCAAAGGCAGAGATGAAATCAGCTTTGTTAGCAGAAGAGTGACAGTTCCAGAGTGCACCAGAGAGTGTGCGGGAGGGGGGGAGAGGCAGAGAAATGAGGTTAGAGGGGTTGGAGGAGCAACAGCGGAGGGAGGGCAGAGGACGAGGACGGGAGGAAAGAACAGGGATGTGAGAGACAGTCATAGCAGGACAAGCAAGACAAAAGGCACAGTAGGAGCAGTGGGGTGGAGGATACAGACCTGACTAGTAGATGGCTTCTTCCAGAGCGCTGGTAGGTTCGGATCTAGTCGAACAGCGTCTCAGCGCAGGCCTCCCCTCGCTGGACTCCCACAGCTAGACTCCCGGCTCTTTTGTTGAGGCTCTTCTGTTGGCTGGCGCTTCGTGCTGGCGCTAAAATAAGCTGCTTGAATAAATGTTGTTACCCCTGCTTGGCAAAAGAACCAACTAAACTGTGTGGAAACCAATCAAATAGCAAAATCAACTGCTAATCAATTTAGCCACTCACCTGGTACTAATCACACACAAACTCAGCCAATTCAAACACCACCTTACAATGTCACCAAATGTAGTAGTTACAATTACAAAAAGCAGGAACTTATCTATCTGCCTCTCTCCCTGGTTCCCTGAAGACTGAACTAATTACCAGATGCCCACTCTTAAATAACTCCCTTCACTTAGCAAGGGAACTAGCTGCTAACTGCTCTGGAGACAATAGTTTCACACACTTTGATGGGATCACACAACTGCAGGAGCTGTGTGGAGACCAATTCAAATGCAAACTGCTCTAATCAAGTTAACCCACCCTGATTCAAATTTACAAATTACAAATTAAGTACTCAAAATAAGCACACTGCCTGGGATAAAATCACACACTCCTCCCCAATTAGAAACACCAGGTAATACTATATAGTTAATGGAAAAATTACTAGGAGCAGGATCAAATACCTATCTTGCTTCAAATGCTGGTTACCTGGTTACCTGTCGACTCCCACAGCTAGACTCCCGGCTCTTTTGTTGAGGCTCTTCTGTTGGCTGGCGCTTCGTGCTGGCGCTAAAATAAGCTGCTTGAATAAATGTTGTTACCCCTGCTTGGCAAAAGAACCAACTAAACTGTGTGGAAACCAATCAAATAGCAAAATCAACTGCTAATCAATTTAGCCACTCACCTGGTACTAATCACACACAAACTCAGCCAATTCAAACACCACCTTACAATGTCACCAAATGTAGTAGTTACAATTACAAAAAGCAGGAACTTATCTATCTGCCTCTCTCCCTGGTTCCCTGAAGACTGAACTAATTACCAGATGCCCACTCTTAAATAACTCCCTTCACTTAGCAAGGGAACTAGCTGCTAACTGCTCTGGAGACAATAGTTTCACACACTTTGATGGGATCACACAACTGCAGGAGCTGTGTGGAGACCAATTCAAATGCAAACTGCTCTAATCAAGTTAACCCACCCTGATTCAAATTTACAAATTACAAATTAAGTACTCAAAATAAGCACACTGCCTGGGATAAAATCACACACTCCTCCCCAATTAGAAACACCAGGTAATACTATATAGTTAATGGAAAAATTACTAGGAGCAGGATCAAATACCTATCTTGCTTCAAATGCTGGTTACCTGGTTACCTGTCGACTCCCACAGCTAGACTCCCGGCTCTTTTGTTGAGGCTCTTCTGTTGGCTGGCGCTTCGTGCTGGCGCTAAAATAAGCTGCTTGAATAAATGTTGTTACCCCTGCTTGGCAAAAGAACCAACTAAACTGTGTGGAAACCAATCAAATAGCAAAATCAACTGCTAATCAATTTAGCCACTCACCTGGTACTAATCACACACAAACTCAGCCAATTCAAACACCACCTTACAATGTCACCAAATGTAGTAGTTACAATTACAAAAAGCAGGAACTTATCTATCTGCCTCTCTCCCTGGTTCCCTGAAGACTGAACTAATTACCAGATGCCCACTCTTAAATAACTCCCTTCACTTAGCAAGGGAACTAGCTGCTAACTGCTCTGGAGACAATAGTTTCACACACTTTGATGGGATCACACAACTGCAGGAGCTGTGTGGAGACCAATTCAAATGCAAACTGCTCTAATCAAGTTAACCCACCCTGACACTTGTAACATATACCACATGCATTCATGTGTAATTCAGAAATGAAAATTAAACTAAACATTTGTAAATGATTGTACAAAAAGTGGTGTCAATGTAAATTACGGGGCACCAAAGAAACATGAATGCTGTCCAGTAGGGCTGGTATACAGTTGTACTGTACAGTATATGGTCCTCCAGAGTTGAACTGCATGATGGAAATAAATAGGCTTAGACTGGTGCTTTTTGTTACCCCCATGTTTCTTTTTTCTAGCCTTCACACAAGTCAATATGGAGTATATTTCAGCTCAGAATATTCACATTTTCTGTTGGTCAATACTGCTGTCTCAATCAGCGTCTAGAATGAGCCAACACTGGTTTGACATAGCAATGGTTTTGTATTCAGGTATCATCTGACTGAAAGCCTCAAATAAAATTATGAATTTTAGGTTTATGTGAAAGATAAATCAACACCTATGGAATAAACTCAAAAGGCAAGTATGTTATTTACTTGGGTATTGGTTCTACAGAAATAAAACACTTTAATATCAAAGCTGCTGTACCCAAAAAAACCTATTAGGTACGAAATCCTCTGCAAGTGCTATTATGAAAGCTTTGCTCAGTTCAGAGAAGACTACAACAACTGCCGTATGATTTCATGCAACCGGGGGCCCTCTTCATAGTGCGTAGGGCCTGATCTGAGCCTGGAACAGCTGGCTGGATTAGATTGTTAAAGCAGCTGTTCCTGCCCCAAGTGATCAATTACAGAAATCAAATGACATTTCTCCTGAAGCTGGATGATAAGGTATGACTCAAATCTGCCTAACACTCAGGAATGTTTGCTTTTGACATAAAAGGATGAGTGTAAAAAAAAAGGAAGAGCCATTGAGGAAGGTGTTGACCCTAAGGTTTTACATTGTAAGTGGGCTTGAGATCCTTGCCTGATCTGTAATATTTGTCTATTTAAAGGATGGATGCAGAATGACCCTTTTCACATTAAATGAGCACAATATACTTGCAGAAAAAAACATCTCTATCTGAATTATGTCCATTGTGCAATAATAATGGTACAGTATCTGATACCCAGCTTCAATGTTTTTTTTTTTTTCTTGGGTGCTTAATACATTAATTCTAATATAAAGGGATTTTAGGTGAAATGTTGATATGTTACCAGACCAGCACCATGAAGGGGTACTGCATATCATGGTTAGAGATGAATTGAAAAAGAATATGCCGTAAAGAAACTTAGCGTAAATGCTGTACAGGTGTTGCTGTCAACTTCCACGTAGTGTGGAGTAGTGGTTAGGGCTCTGGACTCTTGACCAGAGGGTCGTGGGTTCAATCCCAGATGGGGGACACTGCTGCTGTACCCTTGAGCAAGGTACTTTACCTAGATTGCTCCAGTAAAAAACCCAACTGTATAAATGGGTAATTGTATGTAAAAATAATGTGATATCTTGTAACAATTGTAAGTCGTCCTGGATAAGGGCATCTGCTAAGAAATAAATAACAATAATAATAATAATAATAATAATAATAATAATAATAATAATATTCTTTCTATATAACTAAATAACTATCTTTATCAATTGTATATGTTACACTCATAGTCAGGATTTGATCAGATTATTTCAGTCTTTGAGCAAATTATTTTGATCAAATTGCGAAATGGAAAATATCAAACAAGCAAAGAACGAAACGCAGAAGAGACAGCTTCTTTGATCTTTGAGTAAAGCGATATAATCAAATTGCGAAATGTAAAATACCGAACAAGCAAAGAACGAAACACAAAAGAAGAGACAGCTTATTCAGTCTTCGGTCTGTTGCAGGACCTCTGGAGTGCCTTTACAATCGGAATGAATTTCAATTGTCCGATAGTTCATTCCTAATTTGGACGAAGTACCCAAAGAAAACAAACTTTCTCTTCGTACAGCAGCAGCAGCAGCTGCTTCTGGGGCTAAGCAAGGCTTCATTTTTGTCAAGCAGAGAAGTGCTTCTGTGTGCGTAAGGGAGTTCAGTGCAATTCTAAATGCCACAGCAGCAAGCCTTGCAAAAACAAATCCAGTGATTTGTGTCATAAAAAATAAAAACATTGAAGAAGTCTTTTTTTGTTGTCAAAAAGCAGTCTCCGTCTTTATTCCACAGGGGCACCACTGTCTGGTGCTGATTGGGGTCAGCAAAACCTGTTTTCTAAAAAGTGGTAGTTAACCCATTCCTATGATTTATGAAAATATTATAAATGTTTAATAAGCCTTCTTTCTTTTTTCTTTCTTTCGCTTAGAAAACAGTGATTAGACAAATGTGGATTGACATTTGATTTTGCAGTTTAATAATATGAATAAAACAATCCTACCAGTTAAACATCTTCAGAAAAAAAGGTGTAAAGATTAAAAAGGTGTAAAGATTAAAAACTGTCTTTAATGCTTTATCTACCATTAGAACACATTCAACCATACCAATTTTAAGGAAAGCTATCAGACATGCATTTGTAAATTATCTTATTTTATAATGAATCATTAAGGAATAGTTTCAATGTAATGCTACACAGAATAGCTATACATCATTTTAAATGTATGCTAGGATGTTGTTCCACACGATGAATAACTTTATGTTACATTTTGCAAAAATTTGCTTTTTAAGAAGCACTTCTATGGGCCAATTACTGCATTGACCGTTGCCTGGCAACACTGGCTGCTGTGGATGTTAGTAAGGGGTATGTATGGGGGTATTAGTATTTCTGCAGTATGCACATGGGCTTTAAAATTGCTCATTTCCTCAAAAGCAAAGCATTTTTTTTTTTTTTACAAAAGATGAGAATAATATTAATGATTTTAGCTATAAAAGGCCAAGATGATGATTAATACAAAAAAAACTCTATTTTATATGCTCCAATTATTTAAAGCAAAAGATTAAAAAAAAAAAAAATGTTAAATGGAATAATTTCTGCCAGAGCACAGTGCAACATGTTTTTTTGGTTGTTTTGTATTTCAAGAAGAAAATATGTGACCTGAACGTAAGATTTAGTCAGTTTGCCATTCATTTTTATATTATACCCAGCTCTCTTAATCATTACAGACAGGTGCTGAATTCTTTCAGCATTACATTACTTTTAAAATATATTCATATTGGAATGCAGTCAAGGTAACCTGACAAAAATGTACAGTATGGTAATCTGTCAGCTTGAGGACAGTATGCATTCCTATGTGCACTCTAACAGAAAGTGGGGGCACAATTCATTATGTTGAGTGGTTGCTTGGGTCCGACAGGTATGAGTCTGAGCTGTAGGCACATTTTTTAATAATGTTTATCAAACGATGCCCTTTAGGGTTGATATAATCTTGCAAATTAATTCAGATATATACCAGACCTGTGCAGGGGTATATAAACGCCTCAGGGGAAAAACTTGCCAGAGTCCTTAACCTCCAGCCTAATACTGGTCATATTACTTATTTGACTTCATGTGGGATGCTTTTTTTTCCCAAAAAACACCAACTGGTATTCTTTACTTTTCTGCAACTCAGCAAAACAAAGAAATACAAAATACAGGCTCTGGCTGGTTCGTACCGTTACAGCATAAGGGGCAGTACTCATGTAGCAGCGTCCCCTCTGAATACTCAACTCCTCCCTGCAATCAGCCTGGCACCAGCCTTTCTCCAATCGCTGCCAGCCCTGTAGCCGATCGATCATTTTGTGTATGTGCTGCTACGCTCTTCCACCAAAATGGTCGACTTCCGCCTACCGTCGAGTCAACCAGTCTACAGAGAAGCATACCGTCCACCTTACACAGCGTCCTTTCTGGTTGGAAGGGAGATTTGCAGCTTAGATTTTTTCTCTCTTTGTCACCCCTGCTCAAAAACATAGACAGCATCTCCAGCCCTTATTGATGAAGTAACAATAAGTGGTTGTTTTAATTTGCTTAACTGCAACAATTTAAATCACACAATGCCCGATATAAGGTTTTGGTGGTCTGGATAATTCTGTAACCTTCATTTTCCTCAGTCTGCTGGTCCTTTTTTTGGCAGCTAAATCACATTGCTGTTTTAGCAGCAGAAGCTGTGTGCGTAATACACCACACGTAATTCATCACGTGATTACAGGTGTGTTCGGTTGATTAGACAGTACGGGTGATCAAAGATCGGATAATTGACTCTTTATTGCATATGTTCAAAAATAAAATAATAAAAGACCATTAAAGTCTCTCTGTGCGCTATTTATACTGCCTAAACCAGACCTTTATTCAGCCTCACGCTTTCAGCTTGCTCCTGTAAGCCTTGAGAAGTTGTAAACTAGTGCCCAAACGTGGTGACACCATACTTGTTAAGCTACTGACATTGCAGTGTGTGTAAAACCAGCCTTAACATCAATTTGCATTTTCTCTGTTGGCTTAGACCTTATCCTCACAGAGTGGGAGCAAGCAATCAGTCTACCATGTTCACCAGCTGAATTAAATGGGAAGCTATGTTTCTCACGAAATCATCATTTCTTGAATATGGAAACACAGGGTGATGCAGATTTTATATATTGCAGAAAAGCTCATGAATTCAATTTTCAATACAAACAAATGAATCATGAGAGTGATAGTCCCTTTGCACAGAAGTACATGCTACATATCTCAAGTGTTTCCATTTTTTGCCCAACACTGTTTATAACAGGTTATAAATAATGGACATGCTGTATTTATAAAAGTTAGCATCATTTTTTAAACATGTGTGCAAGATATATTTAAGAACATAAGAAGAACATAAGAACATAAGAAAGTTTACAAACGAGAGGAGGCCATTTGGCCCATCTTGCTCGTTTGGTTGTTAGTAGCTTATTGATCGCAGAATCTCATAAAGCAGCTTAATGAAGGATCCGAGGGTGTCAGCTTCAACATCATTCCAGACTCCCACAATTCTCTGTGTAAAAAAGTGTCTGAATTCCCCTTTATCTAATCTCCATTTGTGACCCCTGGTCCTTATTTCTTTTTTCAAGTCGAAAAAATCCCTTGGTTTGACATTGTCAAAACTTTTTTTACTTTTTTTTTTTTTTAATTTAGTCGCTGCCAATTATTTTTTATTATTTTCTCCCCAATTTGGAATGGCCAATTATTTTTAGGCTCAGCTCACCGCTACCACCCCTGCGCTGACTTGGGAGGGGCGAAGACGAACACACGCTGTCCTCTGAAGCGTGTGCCGTCAGCCGAATTTTTTCCAAATTAGTAGGTAGTGTCTTTTCTGTTTATATGTTATGTGTTGTGTGTAATGTTGGTGTATAGCGATGGCTGCACGGGATATAAATGGGTGTGTGCAGCACGAGTATTTAAAATGTATAATTGTAGTTAGGCACGAGGATTGCACATCACTTCACATGCAGATAAAAATGTGTATAATGTGTGTCACGGGATTGCCACAGTAACATTTTGCCTAGTGAAAGCTTGAAAAGTAAATAATTTGGGTATTTGGCGCTCGCTATTCGCATTATTTAATGTATGTATGAAGGTATGGTTGTATGTATTTTATCTATTTATTCATGGACGCCATATCTCTTAAGGGAGTTGGTGCTTTGTAGCTATTTTTAAATTTCCCTTTAAATCCAATTCTGAATAAAACATTGTTTACAGTACACATGTGTTAAGCTAATGCAAACTAATAAAACCTACAAACAATTGGAAGTTTACCTAAACTAACATTAGGAAGTCCAAGGTCAGCTAATCAGGGTATGTTTTAAGTCTAGTTAAAGACTTTAACGGGCATGTCTTATACTTACTAACATACATATATCTAAACTTTAACTTAAAGTTTATATGTATATTAAGTCTGAAAGATGAACTTGCTGTACTTTTTTCAGTACAGCATTATGTTTTGTTATTATTATTTATTTCTTAGCAGAAGCCCTTATCCAGGGCTACAAGATATCACATTATTTTTACATACAATTACCCATTTATACAGATTCTATGTTACCTGTGAACTATATAACATTTTGCCTCAGTTTCTTTATTTTTCTATTTGTCTCCTATGTGTTAAAACCTTGGAGTAATATCTCAACATGAAATTAAATGCCACCAAATTTCCTTTCATCTGGTTAATATATCTGAAACAAAACTATAAGGGGGCGTGTAAGTGTTGAGAAGTGACAAAATATTAGATATGTTATTTGTTTTGTGGTATTGTCACGGGTAGGGTGACAGCGATAACCAGTATACTAAAAGCACTTGAATATAAGTAGCCAACTACGCCACCTTGGGTTTCAGAAGGGCAAGGACCTTTGTGGTCGAGAAATCTTTTATTTATCCCTACAATCGTTATGTGTAACTGTATTTACATCAATACAGATGAGTGGCTTCTGCATTTAAATGAAAAGGTAAGACTTACGATTTAAAAACCCATTTAGTTGTTTCACAGTAAAACAAGCAAATCAATTTTACTATTAACGTGTTTCTCAGTTGTGATTGAGATACACGAATGGCTTAACAGGTATCAATTACCTTTTTAAAGGAGAGTAGAAAAGCCAGGGTAAAACACTGAAAATCAGAAGACCTATTTATAGACATATATGCTGTAATTAATAAAAAGCTATTTGTTTTAAATTAAGTAATAGCACTTTCACAATTTTTTCTTAATTAAAAAATTTAAAGTAAATCTTTAAACGTTTAATAAATTAAACGGAATCTAGCACCTCGAATCAGAGACAAACAAAAGCTATATGTGCAATCTGTGACAATTACTGATAAAAAGAACAATGTGTTTATATGTCCAGCAGGTGGTATTGGCGTATATTCTTATTAATATTCAGTTGGTCGAATGTACTGTAATTGATAATGCAGTTGCCATAAGTATACACCAATCCGTCTTCCTGGACATTGGCACATGCCGTTCGCATGTTACGCACTGTGCGTACCATTGGTTTGCAAAAAATTCGACTTTATAAGTGTGGACTCAAGTATAAGCTTATGTGTTCAGTTGAAGTGAAACACACATTTTAGGATTGTATTGTATTGTTTATTTAGTGGCAGTCGCGAGAAAACGGAAGCAGATAAGTGTGGTTGAAGCCTTGAAAAAGAGCGAAAATCAGGTTTTGTAACTCACCTCTCTAAACTGCAATGTATTTAGTAAAGTGAGTGTGAATTGTGCGAACTGTTGCTAAATTAATTGAATTGTTTTACTTAGTTGTTACCAAAAGCACACACATGCCTGCGAGGATCGTTTCCATCAATTAGACCTGTACAGCAGCTGATTGGTTTTCTGAGTCTCTGACTGGGCGGGGCTGTGTGAAGCAAGAAATATTAAACAAATAGAAACTTTACCTGCTGTCACAAGGTTAAATGAAAGAGTGCAGGTGAGTGCAAAGTTATCTATAATAATGGTGTTGCACTATTTTGATAGATATTGTTTACTGTATAAAAAAAAATCAAGCAATACGATTAATGGTTGTTACGAGGCGCTCCAGATAGAATCACCACCACAATTAAACAATTAAATACATTTACTAAACTGCTCAAGCAATTCACACTCACTTAAAAGACCTGACCTGTCTTAAACGTTCCCGATATTCTGGAGCCTGTTGACAACCCTATCTGAGAGCTATGAGGAAAAAATTACCATGAAGAGTGACATGAATCTCCTGCTAAATAAAACCCACATTGATTTAAATGCACGTGTGTGTAACACATATCAAATAGGCTACGAAATAGTTATTTTAATAAAACACAGCAGTTCCCAAATGGTTCAACTTGTATTGGCACATTACAGTAACGTAAAATGTTATTTATTATTATTATTTTATTTATTTCTTAACAGACGCCCTTATCCAGGACGACTTACAATTGTTACAAGATATCACATTATTTTTAAATACAATTACATTATTTTTATTTACTTACTTTTTTTTTGTTTTTTACTAAACCATATTTTTCAACAATGTCTTGCACATCTGTATTGGTCTGCTTCCACTTTTTTAACCTTTAGACATATGCGTTTTGTGTACAACATTTTACCACAGTATTGTTTCCATATTAAACTAGTAATTTACCCCCACTGCCTGGAATTAAACCTTTTATATATGCTGATATGAGTCTTGATTCTGTGCTGTAGTTTCTTAAGGGACTCTTTAATAGTTTTATTTAAAATCCCTATTTATGCATGTCTGTAGTAGACATTTAAATTTAGTTTAACAAAGAACCTTTACAGAAAAAAATGGAAATCACTATTTCCCAATATGTATGCATAAAGGCTGTGTTTCAAACATTTTGGATAATTATTTCCCAGAAGAGTCCAGAACCAAAATTAATCTAATTTACAGTTTCAGCATCTGTGCGGTTTTAAGCATTTCAAAAGGTTTTTATATTACTTTCCAAAGACTAACACGGGTCATGTTATGAAGGTAAATATTACATGCCTAAATGTTTTGTTTTTAGTTTAAGGAATTACCAGAGTGGTTCAGTGAGTATACAAGCGTAGTTGCAAAAGGACTCCAAGGCTGAATAATGGGTGAAGGGTTATCTTCTCCTTCAAAATGCATCTAACTATAAGGCAGCCACATTTACATTTAATTATTATAATTTATTTTTTTTAAAGGGTCTTACTACCTGCAGTAAACTGTAGTGCAGTGTTTAAACGATGGCTGGGGCCTTGTCAAGAAAAAAAAAATACTGGTATATTAAATTAATTTAAAAAAATAAAAAATTCTAATGAGATATTAAACATTACTGCACATTTGCTAGATAACCAAGCAGTACACAATTTGTGCAAGATGGTAAAAAACGGTAGATGCATAAGGAAAAGTTATCTGAAAAGAAGTAATTTTGTGGGTTACACAGCATTCTGGGACACCTCATGGCTAATTAACATAAAGCAGATTGTAAGCACACTTTTATCAAACAATCTGCCAATATACAGGTAACTTACAAAAGCAAACTAAGAATGCAAATAAAATCAAATAATATTTTGGCAATACAACTGCTTTAGATTTACTAAAAAAGATTTACTTTTTTAATTATGAGTGATGGTATTGGAGATTAGTTATATATCATCATTTAAAACAACTGTTAAACTTCGCCTACCTTTTCATATGTCGTCTCCTGTTTCACATAAAGAGGAAACATGATTTAAAATGTTGACACTGCATCATGATGATAGACAAGGTAATTTACACTCCACAACCAGGCTCTGAGGTTCAGTACAGTCAAGTGCATTGTGGACTCTGTAGTTTCTTAACAAGTGCTTGTATATCAGTGCTGGCATGCAAGTACGGTATCTAAATAAATAAATTTACAAAAAAAAAAAAAAATTAAAAAACCTAGGTTGTATATGTAATGAACCAGAATGTCATTCAGTCAGTAGGTTTTAATGTATTTATTCAGTGTATATATAGTTAATGGATTTTCTAAACATTTGTCACTTGTTTTTTAAAATTGTAGTACTAGAGGCGCAAAACAAATACATCCCAAAAGTAGACAAATCTAAATCTAAAACTAAATTGCCAAAATGGTTTAACAGATCAATTAAAAAAAAATATTCAGAGAAAAAAGGCACTTTACAGAGCATTTAAAAGGGACCGAGAACAAAGTACACAGAAATAGTACTTGGAACTGCAAACACAAGTCAAAAAGGAAGTTAGAAAGGCCAAGAGAGAGATAGAAACGAGCATTGTTAAGGGGGCTAAAACCAATTCCAAAAAGTTTTTCCAATATTATAACAGCAAGAGAACATTCAAAGAGGAGGTAAAATGTCTAAGAGATAAAAGTGGCAAAATCATAGACAAAGAGAAAAATAGCAAATATATTAAATGATTACTTCTCACAAGTTTTTACAAAGGAGGATATGGACAACATGCCCCACATGTCGACCTGTTCCTACCCAGCTCTTAAAATAAACAAATCCCCTGGGCTGGATGAGATCCTCCCAATAGTACTCAAAGAAATAAAAGAAGTTATTTACAAACCGCTAACCAAGATCATGCAACAGTGTCTTGAAAGAGGGTTTGTACCGACAGACTGGAGACAAAACCAAACCAGGTAACTACAGACCAATAAGCCTGACTATTATATGTAAACTTATGGAAACTATAATAACAATCAAAATGGAAAATTACCTATATGGTAACAGTCTCCAGGGGAGACAGTCAGCATGGTTTTAGGAAAGGGATATTGTGTCTAACTAACCTGCTTGATTTTTTTGAGGATGCAACATCGACAATGGATAACTGCAAAGCATATGACATGGTTTATTTAGATTTCCAGAAAGCTTTTGACAAAGTCCCGCATAAAAGATTAATTTCCAAACTGAACGCAGTAGGAATTCAAGGAAATGCATGCCCATGGATTAGAGAGTGGTTAACATGTAGACAACAGAATGTACTGATTAGAGGAGAAACCTCAACATGGAGCGAGGTAACCAGTGGTGTACCACAGGGATCAGTATTAGGTCCTCTGCTATTCCTAATCTACATTAGTATTCAGAACTGGGCAGACACATGGCAAATTACATTTAATAGAGAAAAGTGTAAGGTACTGCACGCAGGCAATAAAAATGTGCATTATAAATACAATATGGGAGATACTGAAATTGAAGAAGGAATCTATGAAAAAGTCCTAGGAGTTTATGTTGACTCAGAAATGTCTTCATCTAGACAATGTGGGGAAGCTATAAATAAGGCCAACAAGATGCTTGGATATACAGTGAAAAGTGTTGAATTTAAATCAAGGGAAGTAATGTTCAAACTTTACAATGCATTAAGACCTCATCTAGAATATTGTGTTCAGTTCTGGTCACCTCGCTACAAAAAGGATATTGCTGCTCTAGAAAGAGTGCAAAGAAGAGCGACCAGAATTATTCCGGGTTTAAAAGGCATGTCATATGCAGACTTGAACAAAGTACACTACGCAGCGATCTGATTCAAGCATTCAAAATTCTAAAAGGTATTGACAATGTCGACCCAAGGGACTTTTTCAACCTGAAAAAAGAAACAAGGACCAGGGGTCACACATAGAGATTAGATAAAGGGGCATTCAGAACAGAAAATAGGAGACACTTTTTTACACAGAGAATTGTGAGGGTCTGGAATCAACTCTCCAGTAATGTTGTTGAAGCCGACACCCTGGGATCCTTCAAGAAGCTGCTTGATGAGATTCTGGGATCAATAAGCTACTAACAACCAAACGAGCAACATGGGCCGAATGGCCTCCTCTCGTTTGTAGACTTTCTGATGTTCTTATGTTCTTATGATAATATCAATAATCACAATCATTTTTTGCAGCAATAATTTTATTGCGTTGATAAATCATTATCGATAATCATAATTAACGTCTGTGACTCAATGAAGCAGGAAGTGTCACTGAACTGTTCTTACAATGCACAATAGGGGCTAAAATATCCCTGAGATTTGTTTTTATGTAACCGGCACTACTACTAATAATGATGTACTTCAGGGATGCTCAATTACATTCTCTGGCGGGCCAGATAAGGAAATGTCCAAACCTTGGGGGGGCCACAGTGCGCTCTAGATGTGTGTACTGGTGGGGGGTTGTTTAAATAGTCATGAAAATCTGACTGTCCAATCACTCTTTACATATAGTAACAGAACGTTGTGACACTACACTTGCACCAATCAACAAATACATCTCAAAAATAACAACTTACAATGACTCAATGTCTGATCGCCATTTAATAATAAAAATAGAAAGCAAATATATTTTTTCCTGATATTTTTCTGACAATATTCAAAGAGCATCTTGCAAACAAATAATTATACAAATCCCACTGTAATGCTATTAAAATAGCATGTTATTAATTTTAATTTTATTAAAACTACAACATTTTCTGAAAATGACTGTGCAGCAAGCATTCAAAGTTAACTAATGAAAGTGAATTATTATTTATTTCTTATTTATTTCTTAGCAGACTAATTAGTAGAATTAGTGATCACTATATTGATGTTTGTAAAAGCATCTTATTAAGCAGCTGATTAAAAGTGTAGCACTGTGTCTAAATATGCATGTTCTAACTCCAAGGTGTTTAAAGGAACATGAAAAGTTTCTAAATTAAATACATGGCATGACAGTAAACAGAGGGAAAATAAATAATGCATATCCACCGTGCCATCTTTGAGAGGCGTGCCGTAGGTACATTTCTCACTGTTGCCAAACAGATTTTTTTAAGCCCAAAATAAAAGATCTTTGACAGGCTCAGTTTCTTCGGCCCATTTCCTGTGCCTGAACATTTACTGGTGGTCACATTGCTAATTTTTTCTAAAAATACTTAGTTTATCATATGAAAAATAAAGAAAATATAATGTATTTCTATAATAAAACCAAACTCTTTGTCATTTAAAAACATACAGAAGCCCCACTCAACTTCCCAAGCCTTTCTATAATAAACAGGAGACAAAAATCTGGTGTTTTGCAAGATTTCATTTTTTTTTTTTTTTTTAAAGCTGTGCACACAAGTGAAAACTGTCTAATTTAACTTAAATAAACTCTTCAAAAAATAAATGTGGAAAAGGGGCATTCAAAGAAAAAAAAACACCATTTTGGTTTTTCGTTTATTACTCTCCTCATAACAGAAAATAGGTTCACAACAAAATAAAATGTTGATCACTATGTGTAACATTTACCTTGCAAGTTTGGCCAGTGTCTGGAAAGTGTGAAGCATTTTCGAGTGATATACATTACCTACATCTGTATCCCTCCATTCTGACGCACTTGCCAAATCTGAAGCATCACTTTATTGATCAGTTGAATAATTAGTGCTTGTATAGCGTTACTCATTGATAAACATGTGGGGTGAACCCAATGCTCTAGTTAGAGCAAAGTCTTATATTTATATATCCCACACATCACTTGCCATTTTAGACAGACATGGATTTTGAATTACTCCACGTCGCTGTTTTGACGTTGCACTGCTAAGGTGTTCTCTTGTTGATCAACAAATGTGCACTGACACAAAGCGAAATGGGTGGAGATTTGTGACGCATGCCAAAATGAAATCTGATCAGAATGAAAGCTCGGACAATCAACATGCAGTGATTATACTGGCCAATGGCAGCTAATACAAACAGAAGCAGTATAGGAAATGGAATGCAAGCAACGAGAACTGTGCTGAATGAAAGCGCATTTGAGAAACGTTGCACTTGTGGACTGTGTGAGTGGATGGAATACATCCGCTTTGGATGAAAAGCAGATTAAATAAGTCCCGGAACTCAGTACCGACATCAAAATAAGTCCCGGTACAGAGTACTGGTGAGTACTGGCAGAAATTCACCCCTGCCACAAAGTGACTAAAAGAAAGTATGGCAAGGCAAGCTGTTCTTATGTACATTCCATTTTGTAATGTTTATCTTAACCTTCAAGTTTTCACCTAGGGTCCATGCATCCATGCACTCCCAAAGTGAGCTTCTATACAGAATCCAGACCAGCATGTATCACACAACATTACTCTAGCTCAGTTGAATAATTAGTGCTTGTATAGAGTTACTCACAACTTGTTCATTGATAAACATGTGGGGTGAACCAAGGTGAACCCAATGCTCTAGTTAGAGCAAAGTCTTATATTTATTTATTTTTTTCCCTCTATTCACAATTTGACCTTCAGATCTTTGAAAAGCCAGGTTTAACTGCTTTGAATAACTCCTATAATAACATGATCGATTAAGCTCAAAGGCGGACTTTATCAATCTTGCCCTCAAATGGTCCCAGGGCCCCAACACATGAGAGTGATACTGCCAGACTGTTTGGAAAGGTCACACGAAGAGAATCAAAGGCAAGATAAATGATAGTGTAACATCAAAACTCCTTTCTCATCTAGAAAGAGATTATCTAAATTATGTCCCCTGGCTTTATGCTAGCACTAGCAATGTACAGTATATTCAATTGTTACTGCTTCTTAGTGCTTATGTGGCAGGTAATTTAAAATGATGATTTAGTCTTACTGTACAATTGATTTTAGGTAATGCAAAGCAAGCATGACCAAAATTTGAAAACCCTTCTATTATTTCACATTATCTAAATGCAAGTTTTTAGCTGTGGGAAACTACTTATTTCCAGTAGGTGATCAGTCAGGTCTGTGTTTTGGACTATTATGAGAGGTACTGTATCTCCTCTGTGTCTCCTGTTGTAGTATAGCTCACGTGATTGCAGTCTGTATACCATCATCATTCAACCACAATTTCATTCATTTAAAATCTGGTATGAGATAACACCCTTTTTTTCCAAGAGGCACAACAGTGACATACAGTCAGACAGAAACAGCACACAGTAAATATCTGTCCACAGTGCTTTGCTAAAGGGGTTTCTTGTTAATTACAGTCATTACAGCAGGGGTGGGGAACCTAAGGCCTGCAAAATTGTGTAAATATATGAGAATAACACTTAGTTTTTACATTTTTTATTTTTTTTATAGCACTTAGCTATCGCATGCAGTCCATCCTCAGCGTTACTCAGTCGGGGCTGTGGGTTGGTAGGTTAGATATTTAGCAACAAGATTTCGAATTTTAGAATAACACGCCCATTGTGGGGTTGCTAGGCAGTGTAATTTCCTTTCACGGGCCACGTGCACCACATTCCACACGGCTGAACAGCCATGTTGTGAGTTACAGTTGTATCGTGGGTTGCTTCAAGTACTGTAAAAAAAAAAAAAAACAACTGTATAAACTTTTTTTGGGGGGGAGGGGGGGCGGTGGCTACTACAAACAAAAGAAGAAAAGTTAATGAGTGTTGTGTTTTTAATGGAAAATTGACACATGATAATTTTTTTGTGGAATTGAAATGCAAGCCTGTGTCTCTGATTTGTGGTGAAGCAATTTCTGTAATGAAAAAAGCAAACCTAGAGCACCACTACAACACAAAGCACAACAAATATGAAGAATTTCAAGGACACACGCATAAAATTAAAACATTTAAAAAAAAAAATGGAATGCACAGCAAGCCGTCTTTACAAAACCAAGAAAAGAGCTGGACAGCGTTGTGCAAGCATGCTATGCTGTGAGTGAACTAATTGCTGACCGGCTCCTTATTAGCGCTGGAGAAAATGTAATTATTTGAGAGTGTGAGCTTATCTTATAGGACAGTGTTGGATCCAATTCATGATATGCCTCAGAATATTAAAATTTCTCAAAGATTTTGCGGCCGATTTTGAGTTCTACTCTCTGGCTATTGATGAGACCACAGACATAACAAATACAGACTATTTTTCTGCGTGGAATCACACCAGATTTTGAGATGCGAGAGGATTTACTCTTTAATAGCAATGCATGGCACCACCAAAAGGTTATGTCGGCAGTGCACAGGCTTCAATTATCATTTGAAAAATGGTCTTGCTACTGATGGTGCCCCAGCTATGGGTGGATCACAAAATTGACTTGTTACCTTAATCAAGAAAGAAATGAACTGCCTCATTCTTGATTCAAGTAAGTTGATTGTGTGTCACTGCATCATTCACCAAGAGAATCTGTGCGCGCAGTCCATACGACCAAACAACGTAATGTCTGTAGTAGTACTGAGCATTAACTTTATTAAAAGTAGATTAAATAGCTGCCAATTTAAAGAGCTATTCAAAGACCTTGAATCAGAGTGTTGGATAAACATATTGTAGCGATCTTGGTTCCTGCAGGCAGGCGCATCACACAGAGCGAGGCAATCCACACACAGGCGGAGGGCAGGTGCGAACCCGGGACCTCTCGCACTAAAGCAAAGCGCCGATACCGCTGTACAAAAGAGCCGGCTCCCTTGCAAGGAGCGTATATCGGGCTCATGTCTTTGTGTGTGATTACGTCACCTACCAGCCCTGCTGCTGCCTTCCCCCGTGCACGCTACTATATATTTTAGAGAAACTGTGTAGTTTAAATAGCTAGATTTTATAGACTAAGCTAATTTGAAGACAATGTGGGTTTAATATTAAGTGAAGCAGGGAAGTTATTAGTGCTCCTAAATTTTATGACAACTTGAAAGGTGATTCCATTCTATCCTGTGTTTTTAGGGAAATTACATATTTGGCTAAACATTCTTTCCCAGTTTAAATTTCAAAGGAAATAGGCAAAAGGCTTACTTCTTTATTCTTCTCTCTTCCTCCTTTTTCAACTTTAGTTTTATTGCCTTGTGAGTGAAACACCTTAGGATGTTTTGAAGTTGCGTTAATTTAGAAAAGTGGGACACACATGGTCAATGATATTATTGGTTGTTAGGAGGCTTGTAAAACGTGCATCAGTATGTAATTGTCTTTTCTGATAGGTTAAGAAGAAGGGAATAACGTGATATGGTGGGCTATATTATTACAAGCATGGCTATCAATCTTCAATTTTATTATGACTTGTGCTTAAGGAAAATAGGGTACCCAGTTGCTGTACTGTATGTAATAAAATATCTTTGTTGAAATCTATAACAGAGTTTGGAATCACAATTATTTCTACTCACAGATGCACAGAGGAAAAAAGAACATTAACGAACGTGTTGATTTTTTAATTCTTTGCTAATTGCTACACAGAGTACAGTGATTTTGTTTGTTACTGTGAAGTGTGATGACTGAGCAGAGGGAGCAAACTGAAGCGATTTTATGAAGTGAGGGAAGAATTGAAGCTTTTCATGGAGATGAAGGGTAAACCCATGGTCGAGTTGAGTGACCCCAAGTGATATGTGACCTGGCATTCATAGTCAACATAATTCAAAATCCTTTCTGAGCTCAATTTAAAATTACAAGGCCCTAACCAGCTTCTTACTTCCCTGCTTTCAAACATAAAGTAATTTGAATCGAAGTTAAAGCTGTGGGAAATCCAACTGATAAAAGGCACATTTTCCAACATGTGAGTGACACAAACCAACATACCAAGGAGGGCTCAAATTTACTCGAGAATTTAGTGTGCGATTTTTTTTTTTAAGACCTAAAATCGAAGGAACTTGAATGAAACATTTTTGCATCTCCTTTCAATGTTGAGGCACTCGATATACCTGAGAACTTTCAACTTGAAGTCATAGAACTGCAAAGCAACAGTGAACTTCAAGCTAAATACAACAATCTGCCTCTGCTAGAACTCTATGTGGGTGCCATTGAATTTCCAAACTTGAGGAGACATGCACTGAAATTTGCTTCACTATTTGGTACCTGTTGTGAATAGTTCTTTTCCAAGTTTACACTTACAAAGAATCGCCTGCCCACCAGATTAACAGACGATAATTTGCAAAACCAGTTGCGAGTGGCAACATCTTCAGTGCCAGCTGATATCACAACGCTTGCCAAGGAAATAGAATGATTTGTGGTGGTATTTCTCCCTCCCGACCTGTGAGGGCGCTGTGTAAAGGGAACAGAGTACTCTGGACTGGATGGCCTGCCAATTAATTCCCAGGGTTAAAAGGAAGTCAGTCTTCTAGAAAGGGGGTGGAGCTTTGGTGCACTAACTCATCGACCTGGAAGGGAAATGATGTGGCAGCCGCGGATTGGAGTAGTGGCTGCAGTCGTTTACCAAGGGGTCATGAGTGACGGTACAAATAGGGGACGGAGCAACATGATCCGTTCCTTTGTTTATGGTTAAGGAAGGACCTGGAAGGACAAGTGTTTATATATATATATATATATATATATATCGTACTGTGAGTGTTTTGTTTGTTTGTCTCTAATTTGTTACTTGTTATTTATTAGTAGATGGCTAACACGTTCACTTTCACTTCACCTGTGTCACAATATAAATTGTATTTGCACCACGAGCACTACAGCACGCACCCAGGACTGGTGACCGTGTTTGTATATTTTGTGTGTAAATTGACTGTGTTTATTATTTGGGACTGCAAACCCTTTATTTAGAACAGTGCAATACACATTGCTGTGTATTGTCTGGGATTATTTACGGTCACCAGACCAGGATTATAAAAATTAACCTCCTTTTACTTTGGATTCTTGTTGTCTGCCTTTCATTGATCACTTAATCAGAATTTTACATTGTGGCAGAGCAGGGCTCTGCCCTTGTAAATACTGGCAGGGATGGGGTTAAATTCTCCTCCCTGCCCAGGTTGATTGCGTCAGGTGGGGCAATCAAGTATCCAATTATTCAATTATCACCCAGCCACCTGGCATAAAAGGAGGCCTCAGCCTCCCATGGAAGAGAGTTCCAGAAGGAGGAGGGTAGCTGAGGAAGCAAGAGTGGTTTTTTCTGTCTGTGCTGGTTTTTTGTTCATGTTTTTGAATCCAGTGAAGCCTTATTTTTGTAAGTTACGTTCTGTGCTTATTGTCTGTGTGTTTGAAACCTTTTTGTTTGGCCCTCGTGCCGGTTTATTTTGTATTTTTGTGAATTAAAAGCTTTATTTTGAACTTTTCACATACATTTTTAAATATTTTTAGGAAATAATCAAATATAATAACATCAGAGTTGCAGAGATGCATACTGAATTTTAGTGGGCTTGTAGTTCTTGCTCTTGTGGGAAACCTATCAAACAACTTACTCTGCTAAAAAGTAGGCCAAACTGTCAGAGACTGAGCCAAGCAAGGAACACCACCACCCTTCCCTTAAGCACATTACTCGTACAATAGTAAAGTTTGTTCATGTGCCTTTGTCACATAGCTCTGGCAGGCATCATCGAGTGAAGCTCTCTCTAAAAGCACTCTACTGTAAGTCAAACTGCTCGACATTTCATGGTGCTTTAATGCTTTGTTTACTCCAGGAACACAGATTACTGTGTTTCTAGGAAAACCCTTAGAGCTATGTTTTCTACCTTGTGCACCTGATCAATCTAGTGTTTTGTTTAATCCGCTTTTCTTTTTATTTTCAACAGGGTATACAGTTGACCTGACATGGCTTTGTCTTATTCTAATAGGGATTTAGAAACAAGAAGGCTGATATGCACAGTGGGACACGCTTGCCAGTCTAAACGCGTTGAGAATGTGGACTGAGAGATAGAGAGATATCTGCACACTATAAAATGTGACAGGCTTTATTGATAGAGTGGATGCACGGTAGATGTGTGTGGCATCTGTACTTCCATAAGGGTATGGAAAGGTTTACCTTTTAAGGCTTTACTCTGGCAGAACCAGAACCCAGCGACCTAGACTGAACTAACTGCAGTGCAGCGGCTGGCAGACTAAGTGGGTCAGACAAAGCAGCCAGATCATGATATTACATGACGCAGCAACTGGCAAAAACAGTGGGGCTAGGGGGTGGGGTGGGTAACATCACTTTGTTTTTTTCCCCTTGTTCCTTAAATTGAAGGTATTATTGAATGAATAAACTGATAACTATGTGGTTAAACCAGTGTCAAAAACTACCTGTATGTAGAAATGGACTGTATCTATAGTGACTGCTTGATGTGGTCCTTATTAACTGTGATATTCAGAAGATAGTTTTTGGGAGGGTGGGAACAAAAGGTTTCTCTGATCCTGTCTCCTCCCTCCCTCACACCCTCTCCAGTAGAACAGTTTGGAAAATGTTCACGATATAAAACTAAATTTACACAAAAGTGAACTTTTCCAGTTAATCCCACATCAGTACATATGTCCTTTAACAAATTTCTGTTCAAAATTGGACAGTTTTAGCTACATCTGTCAAAAGTCAGATTGGCTAAAATCTACCCAGATATGGACCCCACAAACACTCACATATATGTACTGGACCTGTCCCAGTCTGGCTCCGTTCTGGCCATTTGAGACACTCTCTAAAGCGCTTAAAGTACTCATCGATACTTCCCTACTTACAGCTCTCTTTGGTGTTATACCCAGTGGACTTTCTTAACAAAGTTACAATCTGACACCCTTGCCTTTATCACCTTGTTGGCAAGACGCCTGATCTTGATGGTCTGGAAACAAGCTGCCCCCGCCCCCGCCCCCCGCCCCCGCTCACGTACATTGGGTTAGGGGTCTTCTATATTTACTGAACTTGGAAAAAATCAAATATACTCTATGGGGGTCCAGGGAAAATGTCTTCAAGGCATGGCAACCTTTTATATTGTATGTTGACCAACTCAGGCTTAAAAATCTCCTGTCATTGAAAAGCTCGCTCTCTCTCTCTCTCTCTCTCTCTCTCTCTCTCTCTCTCTCTCTCTCTCTCTCTCTCTCTCTCTCTCCTTTTTTCTTCTTTCTCTTTGTTTTTCATTTTTCTTGAGATAAGCTGGGTTTTCATCTGTTATTGATTGTTATTGCTATAGCTTAGTGAAAATGCAATAAAACAATTAAACAAAAAAATAAAGAAAAAAACATACTGTTACAACAAATGCCACATTAAAAAAGCACCCATTCTGTGTTGTGTGTTGTTTTTTTTATACAACATATAATAGAATTCAGATGAAACAAGAGAAGAATGCTGCATGGAGAGACCAAACATCACATTTAATGAGCAAGAGAACTTGTTCATGACTAGAAAACTGATTTTTCAGGGCTACTGTTCAATAGTATGACTTCTTTGATCATTGCACTCTCAGAGAGAGACGGAGAGCTGTTTGTTTCAGATACTGGAGCTTGGCCAGGAAGCTACCCGAGTTGTTTAATCCAAATGAACATAATATGTCTAAATGCATTTCGTGGAAGAATTCATGAAAGGGAATTGTTAAGTACATATTAATCAAAATACATTTTCAACAGCACTGATGAAAAAGCTATATATAGTATTTATTGTTTGGTTGGTTTTCTAAGTAACAAGGGATTTATTTTTCACTGTGGGGTCACAAACACAGCAACTACACAATTCCCTCACCGTCTCATTGCCAGCAGTCTCCAGAGCCTCCATTGATTTCTCCATTATTTATTTCAATTCTGTGTAAACAAGATAAAAATGTATCCATCACAAAAATGTTTTTAAATGAGTTTGAACATAGTCCCACAGAGAAGAGGCACACTCTTTATCAGCCAAACACAATCAGAAGCAATCTGAACCCTTTCAAATCCATTTTTTATTTTACCTGGCCCATACAGGCATGTTTTCAAGGTTGGGTTTAGGACTTTTATGTCTGTGAATAGAATGGCACCTTAATGTAAACATGTCACAGAATGGTCTCAGAAAACCTTTGCAAAATGTGGATCAGAGAAACGGTATCCTCTAATAGCGTTTCCCAATAAAAGCTTACCATCATAAAAGCAAAGGAAAGTGGAATAAAGCACAGTGAAACCAAGGTAAACTATGGTAAATGCATTGTATAACTGCAAAAACAGTGTGCAAATTTACCAGGGTTGTTTATTGTTTAACTCTACGTATTAAATGCTACAATTCAACCCAGTCATTCCTATTTACTGTCTGGTACAACAATAAGCACTACATATTATAACACTCCCATGTTAGTCTAGGGAATGTGTACAAGTATCCAAATTGGCTACCATTTCAGAAAAGCAAACAAATATAATAAACAAATACATTCATAGTCATTTCATTATGAAGCTGATGCTTTTGATGCACTATGTGTGTATAACAGGCACTAAAGTTTATAATAGACTTGGAATTGTAAAAACTTTTACAGCAGTAATGAAAAGTCTAAACTCAGTGAACTGGCTTGCTTGGAAATGGTTACTGCATTGTAACAAGCTCTTTTTGCACATCTTGTTATTGTATTACAGTGCTCTTTTATCTCTCTCCAAGGTCAGACATGTTTTTACATCCTGTTGTTTGAAATACAAACTTGGTGTGTGGCTGTTGTACTAGACCTTATCACTTAGTTTCTATTTAATTAATGAAACCTTTGTTAGCAGCTGTCAAACACTTTTAAACATGTTGACATTTTCACTTGCTTGAGTGATTTTTACAGATGCAGTATTTATCAAGCATACTAATTATGCCACTGACACAACAACTGTACCAAAAGTGGACTAAAATAATGAGATGTAATTGTAATCATTAACTCAGTTGTATTTAACTAGGTTTTAATGAATGCAATGTAACAAAAACTAGCTCCAGGTGGTCTTTGCGATCCAGTCCAGGTTTTACGAGAGCACAGCAAGAGCTATGCTTGTTACTATGCATAGATGTCATCTAGTAATGCAACTTGAAAGCTGGTATTGAGAACACAACACATGTTGGCACGACATACAGTAATTATATAAATTCCAGCATTGGCCAATGCTCATTTTACTTGTATTACTAACATACCAAGTATTGGCTATATCTATTGCATAACATTAAATGAACAGTTACCAAATGGTCACAGAATCGATAAAGGGTTAAAGCTGGTCACAGGTGGCTGTACAGGTTTTTGGGTGCCCATGCTGGTTCTACAACCTTATATGCTGGTTCAAGAAAGAGCAGAGAATTAAGTGAGTTGAATAAAATAATTTGGTTGTGGTCAACATTTAGTATTGCAGTAGCTCCTCTAGTGGCTGATTAGAGTTAGTACAGAAAACCAGATTTCAAAAGATGTTCAGAGGGCTACATCCAGAACTAATAGTCAGGGTACATCATCTGCTAGACATTTATTACATAATAGCTTGCTAAAATGAGTAAATACTAATAAAATACCAAATCTTAAAATCTTAATTTTAACACTGGGCGAATCGAGATATCAATAGTACATTAGTTAATTGCTTGTGGTTACATTGCATACGCGGGTAACTTACTAACCACAAATATGCAGTATTTATACTGTAACTTCGCTAAAGCTGGATAACAAGGTACAAGTAAATACTGGGGTTCCCATTCCCAACAGGATACCAGCAAGCTATTTGTTATTCAGAATATCCAGCAGGATTTAAATAATGACAGCATACTGTACACAACTAAAATCTCTGTGCAGCGCAGAGCAGGTCAAGTCAAGTCAGCACCAGTGAATCCAGGACAGCTGTACTTCTAGGGACATGCCTCCAGTGCTGTAGTGATCAAATACAGTGACATTTTAAGAGGAATAGAATGAATGCTTTCTTTCAAGAATATGGAATAAACAGAGCTACAGAGTTTATTCTGAACCACTCCACCAATGTATCATCTGACCTATAAAAAAGGCAACCATAATACTTAATTAAAATGTTGGCAATCAAAAATTATTTTCACTCTTTTAGTGTGAAGTGCACGGTAAATAAGTTCATTGAAATTGATGCAACAAGGTGGATTTTATTGAAAATTTATTTGCCAAGTAGGTGGGGGTGCAGTCAAGGTCAAATGTGTTGCTGTTCTGAGACAAGGGGTTAACAGCACAACAGACACAGATAAAAGCCAGGCAGTTTTAACAGCGACAGCGTGGAGAAGTACAGAGCAGTTAGAAGCAGTTTGAAAGCAGGTTGACAGCTGCAGAAACTAAACTTACAAAAACAAAAACAAACAAAAAAATGAACATGGACTTCAAGCCAGTAATCTGTGCACGATGTGGGAAATCCAAGAAAACCCAGCAGAGCTAAACCAAGTGTGTGTAAAGTGCTGCATGATCCAGGACTTGCTTCAACGAGTAAGTATGCTAGAAATGGAGCTGCAGGAAATTACAGAGCAACAGGAGTTTGAGGAGCTGGCACACCCACAATTCCTGAAAGTCTGCACCCCTAACAGGCAGAAAGCCACCAGGGAGATAGAAGAGGGTCTAAACAGCTGGGTTCAGATAGGCAGAGACAGGGGAAAAAAAGAAACATCATCATACACAACTGCCAGAAATCAAATCATGGTTCACACAGGAAGGCTTCACCTTCTTTGAACATTGGAACACATTCTACAACAAGGACTATAATAAAAAGGGAACCAATCTACTCGGAGAAAGGATCCTCGAAGAAGTTCAGAAGCATTTAAACTACAAATTAAGGGGGTGGGAGAAATTAACAAAAAAAAACAGAAGGATGAACTACATCAAAACAAGGGCAACAATTCAGGTAAGATTAAATGTATTAATCTAAATACTAGAAGTCTCAAAAACAAAATGTTAGAACTTGAAGCTACTGCACTAACAAGTGACTACGATGTGATAGGTGTTACAGAAACTTGGTTATCCGAGAGTGATGGAGATTAATATAATATTATTTATCTAAATACTAAAAGTCTCAAAAACAAATAAACAAATCCCCTGGGCCGGATGAGATCCTCCCAATAGTACTCAAAGAAATGAAAGAAGTTATTTACAAACCGCTAACTAAGCTCATGCAACAGTCTCGAGGCAGGGGTTGTACCGACAGACTGGAGAATTGCAAACGTAATACTGATCCACAAAAAGGGAGACAAAACCGAACCAGGTAACTACAGACCAATAAGCCTGACTTCTATTATATGTAAACTTATGGAAACTATAATAAGATCCAAAATTAAAAATTACCTATATGGTAACAGTATCCTGGGAGACAGTCAGCGTGGTTTTAGGAAAGGGAGATTGTGTCTAAGTAACCTGCTTGATTTTTTTTAAAGATGCAACATCGACAATGGGTAATTGCAAAGCATATGACATGGTTTATTTAGATTTCCAGAAAGCTTTTGACAAAGTCCTGCATAAAAGATTAATTCTCAAACTGAGCGCAGTAGGGATTCAAGGAAATGCATGTTCTTAAATTGGTGACTAATAAAAAATAACTGAGCGTTTGTGTGTGTTGTGACGGAAATATAATGAGTTCTGGTTGTAAATCTCCCTCTCGACCTGTGAGGGCACTAAGTAGCGAAAGGGAAAGGCTTTGGACAGGTTGGCCTGACAGTTCATTCCCTGGGTCGGGAGGTCAGTCAGCCTGGAAAAAGGCAAGACTCCGTTGCAGGAATGTATTGACCTGGAAGGTAAACGAGGTAGCAGCTGCAGGCAAGAGAGTCAGCTGCAATCGTTTACCAAGGGGTCATGCATAATCGCATAAAAGGGGCTGGAGAATTGTAAGTCTTTTCCTTCACTTGGTTTTTATTGAGAGACTGGAAGGACCGTGAGAGACACCTAGACTTGTGTGTTAAAAGAAATATTCATGAGTGTTTTGTTTTGTTTGTAATTTGTTAGTAACTGTCTGTGTTATTGAACCACCAGACGGCTAACACGAATCCGGTGTTGGCGCCTTGGGCCAGCACCAAACCGGATCACCACTGCACTAAAACTGTCACGAACTATAATAAATTGTTATCACACACCACAAGCGCTACTGCACGCACCGGGATGGGTGATCGTGGCAAGTATTATTGTGGGGCAGATAACGTGTCTTTATTATTTAGGACTGCAATCCCTGTTTTCTACTCCGGGTTTTACATATTGTTGTGCATTACCGGAGCTTATTATTTGGTCACCAGACCTGGATTATAAATAAAACAACTATTTTCCATACCGGATTACAAATCTCTGCTTTCTCAATTGGTCCGACAATATCAATAGCAAGTTTCTGACAAGGATGGTATAACGCGACTGACATGTATCTGAGTGTTGTATACATATACACCACCCACAAGATATATCATGGGTGTCGGGGTCCAATATAAATCTTCTATATATCGAGGACCACGATATAGCGAGAGACCCATAGAAAAACAAATTTCCCCTCGTTTTATCGGGTGCGTCAGGGTCCAGTATAAATCCTCTATGCAACCTGCTTTTTCTCATTTTTTGTATAAAAAGCAGCACACCGTTTTAATTCGTACAGCGGAGGGTAATTGCTTCTCATCAGCTTCAGTCTCCAATTATTTTTCTCTCCTTTCTCAAAAAAATTTTTTTTTTGAGCTACTTACTCTTTAAGAGGTCATAATAATCTTGAATTCTCTTTACTGCAAATATTTTCTCTCACAGTGAGAAAGTGGTTCACCTTCAGTGATTTGCCCATTGGCATAAAAAGGGAGTAACTTAGTGATAGGCTGAGAACAAAATGCTGAAGTCTAAAACTCTGGTTCTGGTTTCGTTGTAGGGAATACAAGTTTTATATCAACCAAACCACACTACTTTTGACGACAGAACTATGTCCAGTTAATTATAAATACAATTAAATTATAAAAAAAACATTACCAGTCATAATACTTTATTGTTTAATTTGTTAGGCTTGATTAGCCTTGGCCAAACCACAGAGCAAAAACCATACACTGAGTGTCTATTGTCCACTCTGTGTGACACCAGAATCATTGGGTGGTATATGATTAAGTTGATATTTTGAATATGGTTGAGTAGAGTGGATAGTTTTTGTTTTAATAACACTTTTTTTTTAAAGATTTGATAAATCTGTACAGCAACTGAAACATTTTTTAGCACTGGTGAATCACCCTCAATTGCATTAACCAGCTAAATAGGTGGTTGATGATCCACTGCCTGACTAAACACTGCAGTGTGGCTTAGCTAGCAGAGATCTTGCCCAGTTTATTCTTTTATTTTTTAAAACCGTGTCGATCGCACAGTAATTTAATATGAATAGAAATGAGGAACACGACCTACAAAGTGTGAGTCAGCTTTAATGTTGTTTTTCAAAGATGATGTTTAAATATTTTATAGACACATTGTGCTTCAAATGCTTCTCAGGCATGGTCATTAATATACACCCCAGCACGCTGTGAGAATAAAGTAAAACACCCCAAGCAAATATGACTTCATGTTATAAGTTAATATGTCGTGTGAAGGGTTTCTTATGCATATGAGACGTCATGGGTGAGACAATCACAAAAAGAAGCCCAGCGGTTCTGGCTGCTTAAACTGTGCAAAATGACATCTCTTATACAATAAAGAGATATCCTACACACAACGTATTAACTTATTATAAATCACACAAATGAAGACTGTTTAATGGCACGAACCCAATTTCAGACGTTCTTCAGCGAGATATGTGTGACACATTTTACTTCTAAACTATAGTCTCCTTTTGTTTTTGTTTTTTTATTGCATGACCCACCTCGGCCACTGACTCGTTGCGTGACCCTGAGCAAGTCACTTAACCTCCTTGTGCTCCGTTTTTCGGGTGAGACGTAATTGTAAGTGACTCTGCAGCTGATGCATAGTTCACACACCCTAGGCTCTGTAAGTCGCCTTGGATAAAGGCGTCTGCTAAATAAACAAATAATAATAATAAATTCTGAATGCAAGCTTAAATGACACCTATTGAGAGGAGACCAGCCTTGAGGAAGCTAACATACCAGCTTACATTATACTGTACTGTCACAAGGCTGGCTGAGTGGTGACACGTCAGACCCAGAAGAAACACAGACAGACAGTAGTGGTGAGTGAAACTGAGACGCAATGGTAGCGTTCAGAAGGTTTATTGCAAAATAAAAAGGTTGAACAAAACAGAAAAACAGGACACGGCACTTCACGCCAAAATAAAGAGACAAACAAAACGGACTATACAGTAAACAGACAGACAAAACACAGTGAGCTTCTATTTTTAACTATTATTATTATTATTATTATTATTACCTCCGTCTCCAATCCCGTTCTCCACTCACCGAACACCCAACCCCGAGTGAATGAAACGTGCATCTATTTATACTGTTGTGCTGGCATTCAATTACTAATTAATTATTCACTTGAATCCCAGCACGTGAATTAATTACGTGCAGCCTCGTGCGCGCATATTACTTACTTTAAATGCATGTGCACCCGTGCCTAAATACAATTATACATTTTAAATAACTCGTGCTGCACACACCCATTTATATCCCGTGCAGCCATCTCTATACACCAACATTTACACACGCACCATACAACACATAACACACAAATGCACACAGGGACGGGGCGCATTGCCACATGTACATATATATTTCTCTATATATTTCCCTATTATAATGGGATGACTTATTTTCTTCTCTCAGTCTACTGGCTGATCAGCTGGTTGTAAGGCTGATACATTCAACATCTGTTTGTGTTTTAGTATTAGCTAAGTATACTGATCAAACTAGTCGTCAAAACTCAATATGGCTTATTTATTGATTTTAAACTTTGTGTGGATACATTTTCTGAATACTAAAGATGTGTACTGGGAGTATAATGACTTTTAGTGAATTGTCATAAACAAATGCAATTTAATGTGCAATGTTTATCTTAATCTTTCTTGTCACTCTGTTATTGTTATAAAGGGACCTCTTCTGGAGTGCTGTCCTGCAGAGGCCCCTTTCAAATAAAATGCATGCATCACATTCCATTCCCCAAACAGAGGCTAGGAGGGATACAAAGTAAACAAAGATGGCATACCCTGATGAAGAATTGCTGACAAGCAAAAAAAATGTGTTTTGACTACATTGTTCATGCTGCGTGTTCAGTGCCAGACTATTTTGGGAATGAGAACCAATTAATTAGTAATTGCTTGTCATCCCTAAAATATTCTTCTCACGTGTGTGTCACTTTCTCTGCTTTTTTTTAATGTCATTAGTATTTTATTAATCAAAATGTGGTTCCGGGCCGTTTTGTCTCGTTTCAGTTTTTACACCATCCTGACATTAACCACTTCAACACCATGACGTTCGCACGTACGTCAAATGAAAACCCACTTACAGTACCATGCCGTACCTGCGTACGTCAAGTTTCCCATTCTATTCTATGAGCGGTTTCTCAGTCTAGCGTTTCAGGTTTCATTCTCTAAAGCAGTGCTAGTACTGTGGAATGTGCAATGAAAGTCGAGGGAGGGTCAGGTGACATTTGTATCCAATTGCGTGTCTTATAGCGATTCCAATCTAGCTGTGGGTGTTTAGAAGGCTGAGATATATTGCAGGAAGCCATTCAACTTTTACAAGTGCATATATAGTGTTTTAAATTATTTTTATTATTAGTTTATATAGTTTTTAGCGAAAGCTAAACATGGCAACGTATGTGGTCTTTCTATAATGAGCAACGGGAGTGAAGTTGGTTCTGAGGATTTCGATACCAGCGACAGTGATGCTGACTTATCACTCAGCGATTATGATGAAGAGGATGTGGAGCCAAGAACAATACAGACTGTACGAACAGAAGAGCATGCAGCTACTTTACAGGTAAGCCAGCTGCAAACGGGAAGCTGTTTGGTTTGAAATGGCAGTGCTGTGACGAAATACTATCAAAACACAGCACTGGGTACAGGCAATGCGGCAGCCAGATCCATCACAATGCCTACGCAAAGTAGCTGTGCACATGCATTTGTAACTATCCCTCCAACACAAGCGAAGCAGACACCGTAAAAAAGGTATAGGGTCTGCTACAAAAATGAAAACAAAAGAAAAGACACAAGTGGTTGCAAAGGTAATCCCGGGTTCAGTTGTATTGAACATTTCAATAAATAGCACAGAGCAAGTCGATACTGGCACACGTTTTGATGTTGTTTGATTTTTATTTGATCATTACTGTTTACTGATTATTATTGTTATTAGCAGCGTTTTTGTTTTCATTGTTACAAAAAACAAAAACAAAAAAAAACGTGTTTTTATCTCTATATTGAAAATGGGTATGTAGTACACAGGAGAATAAAGGCTTAATGAAAAACACTTATTTATTTGTGTTTTATTCATCATATGTTAACATTTTATAGCAATTACAGGTTTGAAAACATTATTATTATTATTTTCAAAATCTGGTACCTGGGAAGGGGTTTCATTTCTGGAGTTGAAGTGGTTAACTCCTTCCCCTATTGATATGCAGGGATTTAGAATTTAACAAAGATTTTTTTAAAGGTAAATCCTCTCAGGTTCATAATGAATTCAAACCCTCCCAAGCCCTCTGTGGCAGAGCAGCCACCTGGCATAAAAGGAGGCCTCAGCCTCCCATTTGGAGGAGAGAGTTCCAGAAGGAGAGGAAGAAGGATTTGTCTGTGTATGCTATTTTGTTAGTTTTGATCCAGTGAAGGCAACGCCCAGCCTGGAAACTTTATTTGTAAGTTTGGTTTTGTGTTTATTTTTTTATTTTGTGTTTGAAACCTTTTTGTTTGGCCCTTGTGCCTGTTTATTTTGTATTTTTTGTTTATTAAAAAGCTTTATTTTGAACTTTAAACTGTCTCTGAGCCTCAACCTCGGTCATCCTTGTCACATATGCATAACTACATTAAACAGGGGATGGAATAGACTTCATGACAGTTGATTGCTGCTTTCAAGGCTTTACATCTTTGAAAGCTACACAGGCAAGAATTCAATAAATAATATAATATAAAAATTTTAGAAGTACAAAACGGCACATTAAATCTTTTCACCGGAACCCGACAAAACAGTAAATAAACCAGCCTGATGGCAACCCTAGCAGTATACCGGATTCAAAATGACAGTTCCTTGCCAATATACAGTAGTTAAAATACTGATTCAATCAAACTACTCTGTGTTAAAAAAAAAGATGTTTGAGTGTTGACAGACGGGGGAATGTCCTGACGAAAATGTCAATGCAGGGGGAGGGAAGGTGGTTACAAAATGTATTATATCTGTGCAGTTCTCCTTGTTAAAAGTTTGCAATTCAAGGTCTCTATCGCATATGAATACTGTTTGCAAAAGAATGGCACTTGGAGTAGATAGTGACTTTTTGCATGATTACTTTCACATTGTAGTGTCTACACAAACCACAACCAAGTGTGAGAAATGTATGCCACTGAGATGTGTTGTAAATTGCAAATTAACTCGCCGTTGAGCACATGTACATAGGCCTCCTTGTATAACTGTACACCGTTGGAAACTATTATCCAGAGTTCTTAGATTTAGTTTTAATGTAAGTTTCCACTGTTGAAAATGTTAATTCTGGCACAAAAGACAGATTCGCGATCACTGTAACTGACAGTAGCTGCCATGACTGTTTTGATTTTAACCCTACTAGCCTTGTTCTGGATTGGCTCATGAATATTCATGAGACAAAATTAAGAGTGGCCTATGCAAGCAGTCACTGTGAGGGAAATACCATCTTGACAAAGGAAGGGGGATTTCTGAAACTTAATACTTCCTAGAGCAGCAGTTCACAAAAACTGTCGGTCGCGACACACTGGTGGATCACAAGAGATAGCGGGGTGGGTCGCCAAGATATTGTGTCTCTTTCTTGCCAAATGCACACTTACCCAGATTAGCTGTTAGCCTTGCTCCCCTCAGTGTGTAGGATGATGTACAAAAGTCTAACAAGATTCTCTTCAAGGTAGAGCTAAAAACCACCACATCATCTATATAGGCAGCTGCATATTTCCGATGGGGGAATATGACCTGGTCCATCAGTCTCTGGAAGGTCTGGAAATGGAACAGCCCATCTGGGGTAGAGAATGCAGTTTTCTCATGCAAGCTGTGAGTTAATGGAATCTGCCAGTTTCCCTTTGTCAGATCTAAATAGTAAAAATCCCAATTAAATCCATTTTAATTCCAGGTTGTAACACTACAAAATGTGGAAAAGTCCAATCGGGGTGAATACTTATGCAAGGCACTGTATATATATATATATATTGTGAAGTAGCGGGTTATGAGAAACAGCAGGGAGGGGGTTAAAACCTCCCTGCTATAGAAATGCACTGTTTTGATTTGTGTTGCTTTATTGTTTCATTGGATTTTCTAATTGATTTCTTAATTGTCTTATTGTTTAATTGTTTAATTGTTTTATTGTTAATTATCATCCGCACCTGGGCGCTATTGGAAATTAGACCCAGGTGCGGGGTTTAAAAGGAGAGCAGGCAGTCTGCTCGTGGCTGCTAAAGAGAAGGAGGCAGAAAGGAGTGCTCTGCTTCCTGGCACCCGAGGAAAAAGGTACAGTGCAAACCTGTGTGGTTAAGTTTTGTGGAACAGGGAAACGGCTTAGCCGTCCTGTGATAGTTAGGTTCCTGCGTGTGTAGTTAGTGCTCAGAAAGAGCTAGGTGTTTATTTTGTGTGCTTTGTGTTACGTTTGTGTTTATTAAAAAAATAGCGCAACCGCGCTGAAAAAATCCATTTGAGTGTCCTGGGTCGTATTTTTAAAGGGGCAACGAACCCGAGCGAGGTTCGATCGTTTACAATATATATATATATATATATATATATATATATATATATATATATATATATATATATATATATATATATAGCATTGTAATATAATAATGCTTAATAAAATAAAATACAATTATTGGCTAAAATTTATGGGAAAAAAATACATTTTAACCTAAACCCTAGATTCAGCATTCTTAAATTAACAGCAATTCTGTCTGCTGAGAGACACGTTTAGAGTACCAGCAGTGGCAGACGGTGTTCTGGTCCTGGAGGAGTGGTTTTTTTTGAATGAGGGGAGGCTCTGTCTCCATGGCAAACTCCTATCTCCCATTAAACATAGTAGTCATAGTCGCAGTAGCAGATCACGTGATCTGAGCACAGGTTTTAATTGGAGGAACCACACACATCTTCCAGCCCCCTGCTGAAGTACTACTGTAATGCACTGAGTATGCGTTCATTTATGAGTGTTGATTGAAATTGCATCGTTTCGTTTCACGTCAGAGGTAGGAAACACAGTATATTTTGTTATTGTTTTATTTTGGTGCATGTCTTGTGCAGGTGGTTTGTATGACAGAGTGGAATGGCTGACCAGAGGTGTAGCAAATAACCATCTTTATTGCTGGTCTTGTTTATTTTTGAGCAACTGCACTTGCATGGTCAAAGTATGACAATAAATGTTTTTAATTATAATTAAAATTACTGTTTTTTTTGTTTTTTTTTGTTTTTGTTTTTTTAATTTAGTCGTTGCCAGTTATTTTTTTATTATTTTCTCCCCAATTTGGAATGGCCAATTATTTTTAGGCTCAGCTCACCGCTACCACCCCTGCGCTGACTCGGGAGGGCGAAGACGAACACGCTGTCCTCCGAAGCCTGTGCCGTCAGCCGACCAGTTTTTTTCACACTGCAGACTCATCATGTAGCCACCCAAGAGCTACAGCGTCAGAGGACAATGCAGCTCTCAGCCAGCTTACAGGCAAGCCCGCGGGCGCCCAGCCAGACTACAGGGGTCGCTGGTGTGCGGTGAGCTGAGGACCCCATGTCCGACCTAACCCTCCCTCCCCCCGGACGGCGCTCGGCCAATTGAGCTCCGCCCCCGGAAGCTCCCGTCCTTGGTTGGCAAAGGAATAGCCTGGGCTCGAACTCGCAACGTTTGCGCCACTCGGGAGCCGTCTGTTTGTTTTTTTTAATTACTTTTGGGAGGAGGTTTTCCATCAGCCACTTTTGTTTCAACATACAGCTGAGTAATAAAGTTTGTCTGAATTGTTTCTTTTATATTAAATAGATACGTTTCGTATGTACAGAACGGTATATAATTATTTTGTAGGCCATTTATTAAGTTTAACAAATTAAGTCAATGGGTTTTGATTGATTTTTGTCTGACTTTCACCTGCTTTAACAACTTTTTTTAGAAAATATTTTATGCAAAGTATATTAAAGTGATGTGGTCTTGAAATCTAAAAGCTATATTAATGTATTTTAAACATATGTTGGCAGTGTGTAACAGTTAAGTTTATTAGAATAAATTATGGTGGACTACTGTTTTCTTTTTTTCTGCTGGCTGGTGGAGAAAATGTGTTTAATAGCTTTGAATTGGGGCAAAACGTTAAGATATGAAATGTGTTGTAAGTCTGCTTTTTTCTGCCTTCCCATTTTTTTTTTGACCACCAGCCGCCAGTGAATCATGACCTTATATTTCATCATGACCCAAATGCACTTGTTACTCTTTCGAAATATCCAACTTTGGCATCACAGGCACTGAAAGTAGTTGTTCCTTTTTCTACAACTTACTCATGCTAATCCGCACTTTCAGCTATGACTCTTTTTGACTAAATATTTCAAGAATGTTTAAAATTAAATATTTTTAATTTTATAAACTAACTATATTCTCCAAATACCTCTTAAAACAAAGTGACATTTTACCCAAAGTGCAATTGTACATGTTGTATTTATATCAGTAATCTTCAGTTTAAAGCAATGGTCTCCTCGTGTAGCCATGCTAGGCATAATTATAGGCAACCAGGCCTGTCCAGCATTTTTATACATGACCCCAAGCATGCTGGGATGTTATTTGCTTAATTAACGCATGAGCCACACCAGTGTGGAAGCCCTTGCTTTCAATATACTTGGTGTCCCTCATTTACCCAGGTGTTTCCATTTTTATGTACACTACCTGTACATATGTATATATGTATATAGCTAAGGCCAAAACTTTTGCATCACCCTATAGAATGACCTAATTTTGCTTCATAAAGTCGAATGAAACTTGCTGAATAACGTTACGTTAACATATTGAATTACATACCGCTTTGTAGTTTTCCATATACTTAACAAAAAACTGACAAAAATGGAAAAATACTGTATTACTGTGGCAGAGTGGTTGCAGTGATGACGTCACAGACCAGGAAGGAGCAACACATAAACAAAGAGGGCGGTAGTGAAACTGAGTACTACGGCTCTCAGCTATTTTATTAAATAATAAAACAAAAGATTTAAACAAACACAAAACACCACAAAACAAAAGGGCACATTGGCCAAACAAACAATAATGAAACAAGTATATTTAAATATAGCAATTGTTTTTCTCTCCACAAAGCGTGTCTCGCCTCTGACACTCTCCTCTTTTCGCAGATAGCTGCAGGCTTTTTATATTCTGGCCGAAGGGTTAACTAGCTATTAATTAGTTATTACCCCTCGGCCATAGTGTGCATGAGTTTAGTAAGGATGCGAGACTGTTAGCTAGTTAAATAAATCACTAGCTGATCAGTCACGCGTCCTCACAGGGTTTTTAAAATATAAAACAATAACAAATACACGGCGCTCTTATCCACGCCGCAAACAATAATACAAATAATAATAAAACAGTGCACAAATATATATATATATATGGGCATGACACTCTGCCACAATTACTAGTCTGGCTTCCGGTAGACTTTTGTGATATCATTTTGTAATTTATTTGATTACATGATGTTAAATAAAAGATCTAAATTATGTTCATATATATATATATATATATATATATATATATATATACATTTTTATATATATATATATTAGTAAAAACCTAAAAGGTGATGCAAAATACCTGTACAAACACATGTTAATTTACTTTGACTAAAGTATTCTTTGTACGGCCTATTCTTTGTATTTAAACTGTATTATTTGTAAAAGGGGTTCAATGAGGCCATTATTGTTTAAATATATTAATGTATGTATTGTTTGTGATTGGTTATTTTAAGATCTGATTTTATTGATACTGCATGTATTAAGGCCTGATCTCAGATCTCTGGAGACTTGTTGTGCAGCTGGAATGGTAACCTTGGAGGGCTGATTTTATTTCTCTGTGTTAAGCTATTGCAGACCAATTAAAGATTGCTGTGGCTTCTGATCTGAAATTCCTGGACAAAGATTTATTTATTTACACAACACAAAGTACACCCACTACTGATGCACATAGTGCTTTTTTTAGTACGTATTGTTATCTAGTGGAGTTGCAAATATTTCTCAACAGTTTCCACATGTTTTCATGTTAAAAAAAAGGGAAAAAGACCAAACCACAGTGTCGTTGGAGCAGAGGCGCAAGTGGGGGGCCCCACGGTCTATTTATCAGAGTGCAGTATTTATCATTTGAACTGTCTTGTTTCCAGTACACCAAAACTATGGCACAATGGGGCAGCAGTGTGGAGTAGTGGTTAGGGCTCTGGACTCTTGACCTGAGGGTTGTGGGTTCAATCCCAGGTGGGGGACACTGCTGCTGTACCCTTGAGCAAGGTACTTTACCTAGATTGCTCCAGTAAAAACCCAACTATATAAATGGGTAATTGTATGTAAAAATAATGTGTAAAAAATTAATGTAATTGTGTATGTAATATCTTGTAACAATTGTAAGTCACCCTGGATAAGGGTGTCTGCTAAGAAATAAATAATAATAATAATGGGATGTTATGTTATGTAAGAATGATCACATTGTGTATAAAATTACAGAGCTTGCGTTATTTGGCTAAATTGTAAATTACTCTTTCAAGACATTCACAGCACACCTTTAAACACGTTACCAAGCACATTGTTCTAAGTTTTGGTTATTTGTACGTATCAACTGGCCTGAAGATGCTGTCAAAACATTACAAAGGTGAGTAGACATGGATGTACATTCCTGATGTAGTCAAGATGGGAGGAGGACGAGGCTCAGTTCTGCTACTGCTTGTTATCAGCAACCAAAACTCTGTAGAAATAAAACGGAAAACCACAATGACTATCTTTTCCATCGAAGCCCTTCATTCAATGGCAACAACAAACAATAAAAATCGTTAAGACATTAACTTATCCTTGATTGGTAATTATATGTACATAAGGACCTAACCCTATACATCTTTTTATTTGGGCAGCCAAGTTGTTGTTTTTATAAAACCTTAGTGTGACTTACATGTTTCAATAAAGAGATGGACAATTATAAATCAAGCTATTTAATAAAACATATTTGTGGTAATGGTTCAAAGTCAATGTGTGTTTCTAAACAGTTAAAATACCTCTATTTAAACAACACATAAACAGAAGAGATGGCATTAATTATTGCCCATTGTTTAGCATAGTAATATTCAGATGTTGCACTTGCTTTGATCTGAATATTATTAAAAGAGCATACGTATTTTTTTTCGCTTTTACTCTAGAGGTTGTTTTTACTGTAGAAACATGGAACTGATTCAGACTTCTAAAATGACTTTGAAAATGATACTACATTTAAAGTGATATTATGTGGGTGTGATACGCATTCTGTATGTGAATGTCAATTTTATTAATATGCAAAAAGGGCACATGTACTGTTGTTCCCAGTAGCAGACATGCAGTTCTACAAGTTTAAAAGGGTCTCTGTGTGGCTGTATTTATGTATTGATTTTATAAGGGGCACTTATGAACTTAGTTGTCAGATATTCATCAGATTTCTGATAAAATTCCAAGAACTATAAGAAAGGCCAGATTCTCTGAACTTCCAAACGATACATGTAAAATAACATTGAAATAAAACGCTTTCATCATAATGAGCAAATATGTTTTCTGGCAGGGCTAATGGGTCTATTCAATTGATCCAAAGAGTGAACTACTGCCACTGGTTTACTCAAATAGGGTCTTTGTGTGCCAATAATAAATACTTAACAGTGCAAATACTCTTTGTTATATTTCTGTCTGTAGAAAAATGTACAATACCCAGGAAGGTCTTACTTTAATGACTGAATCAATTGCAGTATTTGAGACCCCATTGAGTGCAGGAGACATAGAAGACTATCAGTTATCAATGATCAAGGAAAGCATTTAGGAAGCTAGATTAATCTTCCTTTAACTCTTGTCCTCTGCCCAGAAAAGTAATTGTAAACGAAAGCGATAAAGCATGATAAAACCAAGTAGTGTACTCTATGGGTTTGCTCTGACATGCAGCAGCAATAATAGATCAGGGATCAAAATAGAAAGGACCATGGTCCTCTATTAACCAAATATTTGGCTAGAGACTCAAATGTTTACAAATGAGAAGGCAATTTATATCCTTCAAAAAAAAATGTTATTATACAGTATCAGGAGCTTCCCTACAGAGCAATATATATATATATTAAAATCAGCAGGAATACGGTGGAGGACATGCAATTGGATACAGAACTGGTTAAAAAACAAAAAGCAGAGAGTAAGTGTGAGAGGTGTAAAATTGGATGGGGGGATGCACTTAGTGGGATACCACAAGGGTCTGTACTTGGACCCTTACAGTTCCTCATTTATATGAATAACTTGGACCAACATACCTGTACACATTGCAAGATTGTTAAATATGCAGATGAGACCAAACTTGGGGGAGTAGTGGACTGAAACCACAGCCCAGCTAATTCAAAAGGATTTGGACCATTTCTGTAACTGGGTAGACTTGTGGCAAATTCATTTTAATGTTAAGAAACGTAAGGTTTTAAATATTGGAAAGAAAAATCCATGTTATAAGTATAAAATGAACAGGGTGGAAATAGGGGACGAGGACTTTCAAAAGGATCATCATTAAAAGCATCTCGCCAATGTGGTTAGGCAATTAAAAAGGCAAACAGAATGTTGTGACAGGACGGCTGAGTGGTGACGTCCCCAGACCAGGAAACAGACTCTGACACAGGACTGCTGGTTGAAACGCTGCCGCCCATTTTTTTTTAATTCAAACAAAAATAAACAGAAAACTTTCACAAAAAAACACAGCTCACAGAGCAAAATAAAAGTTTAAACAAAAACAAGTCGGGAACACAAAATCTACCTCCACCAAACAAGTATCATGCTGGTCCTTCCAGCACGAGTAGAAATTGTTTTCTTTTGCTTTTACTTTCTTTTTCTCCTCTGCTCTCTCTCTACGTCGTTCCTCCTCGTTGAACACCTACACCGTTCAGCCAAAGCTGTGGGTTTTTATACCTGTGGTCATCTCCAGATTAGCAAACACTTAATCAATCTGGAGATGAGCACATTCTGCATGAGTATTTTTAACCTGCGTGGTCGACAGCCAATCTGTCAATAATCATCAGCTGCCGACCACTCATTCTCATGAGATGTCTGGCAGAGACGAGCTGCTAACATTGCCCCTGCCAGACCACGTTTAAACTATACCATAATACACCAAATCACCCGTTCTTATACCCCAAACACTACATTTAAATCAGAACAGTACATCCCCACAAACCACTCTTTTAAATACACCCCAAAGTAATGCATCTCCACAATATATTTATCAGCAGGGCTTTGCCCTGCCCCACTGATTACAAGCAGGGCTCTTCTGCCCTGCCTCAGGTATATTGCAAAATGCACAGGATACAAGTCTAGAAAAGTTATATTAAGAATATACAATGCCCTAGTTAGACCCCACCTAGACTACTGTGTAGTTTTGTTCACCTCACTACAAAAAATACATAATTGCACTCAAGAAGGTACAGAGAAGGGCACTGATCCCAGGACTTAATGACATGAGCTATGAGGACAGGTTAAAATAATAAAATCTCTTCAACCCAGAACAAAGAAGGGAAAGAGGGGACTTGATTGCAGTCTTTAAAATCATAAATGGTACAGATAAAGTTAACCCAAGACACTATTTCACGTTTAGCACAGAGATAAGAACAGAGCATAAATGGGAGCTGAGTAAAAGTAGGTTTAGAATAGAAGTTAGGCACTTTTTTACACATAGAATTATAAATGTATGGAATAGCCTATCAGGTGTAGTAGTAGGATCTAAAACACTGGGAACATCTATAAAAAAAGACTATATTCTGTGCTTTAAAATGAGTTCCCCCTAGTAGGGGAGAAAGGTGTGCTGATAGGGAAGAGCCATGCTTGGCTCAATTACCTTTTCTCATTTTCAAACTTTTCTTATTGTTCTTATGTTCTTAACATGACAATCTTCTCAAGAGATCTAAAAAAAACCCAGAATAGCTATATATAAATTTTGTATCTGTGTCTTATAAAACTTTAATGTGGTAAAGCAAGGTAAGTAAAGCATACTGTCGTAAAAGCAATGTACAGTCTAGCATGGTTATCAACAGATATGTATGGTAAGACATGGTAAAATAACAAATTAAATGATATTAAATGCTTACCATAAACACGATTTATGTGTAATGTACTATGATTATTTTTCATATGCGTGGAGAACGTTACAGGACTATATGAAGACATATGTGTCTTGCTTTTGCATAGGAAGCATTATTTTATAGACTGCATGACAGGGCAGAGGCCCTGCACATGGGTTGTGTTGAGATGGCAGGAAATAAGTTAATCAGTCCTCTCCCTGACAACTCCACATGAGAATGTCACTGGAGTGAATAATTGAAAAATTGATTAATTAGGCTCCAGCCACAGCTGTATATAAGGAGCCAGAAATCCTTTGTTTGGGGCTCCAGAGTGGCGCATCCAGTAAGGCAATCTGCCTGTGATATCCTTTGTTTGGGAGAGGGAGTTTAGGTGAGTTACATGGGTGAGGTGTATTGGTCAGTGAAGGCGAATGCCCAGCCTGACAAGTGTTTGTTTAAACCTTTTGTTTTGACCCTTGTAATAAATGTGTGCAGCAGCACCTTTAAACTACAGCTTCTGTCTCTGGGTCTGATTCTTGACATTCACCAGCCTTGTGATGCTATCCTTTCACAGACAATCACAACAATCAATATTCAAACAGGTAGATGCAACTCTTGCCCCCCAAAAAATCCACCTGACGTCTTTAAGAATGGACTGGGTTGAGCTCCTAGCCATTGCTATTATTTACATTATTTTCTGAAATTGAAACAGCAGTCAGTTAAAAGTTAGAAGTTTAAATATTACCAACTAAATACCCTGACAGTTACAAAATGAATATTTTGAACCAGTTTTCCTAGTTGGTTCCAGAACTCTCAGGGCACACATCTAAAACTTATTGCTTCAAATATGCTGCTATTAATAAAATGACTTCTGTGGCATAAATGAATTCACCTGCAAGTCATCAGAAAAGAATTATGGCCTCTAATGTCTCATATCACACAGCTGTCGTCATTTATCTTCAATGTAAAAAATAAAGCTATGACCTACTTTTTAGTGTGCTATTCAGGCATGTTCTGCTTCAGGGTTGCACCTTAATTGTAGTGCATTATTAACTCAAAAAGAAACCCAAACAGATCATACAATCCTTGGGAAAAAGAAAAAGCACATTTAAGATCTGACCAGCGTATGTCAAAACAACAGGCAGGTTGGAGCTACAAGCATGAGTCAAAGAGAAGAAGCGACATATACTCTTTTTTTTCCGAATTTAGAAAATTACATACTCTAATAATAACTTTTAATATTGCTCATTTTCCATTGAGTTCATTTTAATGACATACCGTAAAAAACGGTGTATAAGTCACACCAGTGTATAAGTCGCCCACCCCCCTTTTTTTCAGGAAAAAGCCTATAGGTCACACTGGTGTATAAGTCGCTCCCCTCTTTTTAGAACCCCATATAAACACCTAGAAAATAGATTTATACAGAGGTTTTTACAGTAAGTGTAACAGTCTTGTTTCTTTGATTTTACTTTGTGTACGCAGAGAAATGCTGGTTTAATACATTTCTTCTTAAAATTAAAAATAACATTTCCTACACTTACTTATTCAAAAGCATGCAAGACAATACCATTTTTATAAAGCAGAAGCTGACTCCCCCCACCCCCACCCCCAAAATGAGCAATATAAGAGTATGCTAATCAGTGTAAGTAAGCCAAATACAATAGCCAAATAAAAATAGGGAAGCAGAATAGCTGCATTTAGAGACTGATCAGATTAGTGATGAAGACAAAATTAAATAGCAGAACGTGGCCTGATTCCAACTTCCCGCAAGCAATCAAGTATAGTGATCAGCACAGAGCTGCACCACCCTGAATGTGGCTCAAAAGAGGTAAACAGGATGGGAAAGGGAACTGGATGTAGGTAGGTGCATAGATTTGAATGCTGATCACACACTGTCAAAGACCACCATCACAAATTTCACTAGAGCGTTCACCTTGGCAGGCTTGGTTGAATACTTTACTTTTGCACATGATTTATCTGTCTAAACAATATTATACAGTAGATATTACAAAGGATCTGAGAAAAATATGGTTTTCAGAAATTCATTTTAAAAAAAAGGGACTGGTTAATTAATTAATTAAAAAATAATCAAAATAATATTTAAGCCATCTGATGGTTTATTGTCTTAATATACTTAGAAATATAATTTGATTGAGAGGAACGGTAGTTCCTCGTGCCAAGTTATCAGCGAAGTGCGAGAACTGCCAGAGTCTCTATACAGCACGGATAGTTTATGTGTTTTCAGAGTATTGGTGCATCAAAAGTAAATCAGCCAAAAGCACCATTTCACATTTAATTTGTAGTTCCTGACACTCAGGTGAAATGTAGAAAAAAAGTCAATACCTGTCATACAGTAAGAGAAATAAGTCTCCTTCTTTTTCTCCCAATTTTCTTTTTCAGATTTTTGCAGACCGCAGGCACTTTTATCCTCTCATATGTATAGTACAGGACATCTGAGTTTAATGACAATTAACTTGTTTTGTCAACATGGAAATATACTAGGGAACACACTTATTGTGACATTTGTATCATTTATATTTCTGTTTTAAAATTGAACATTTGCCTGCAAAAATATCTTTTTTTATATAAATGTAAAAAAAACGTCTGGCATGCGTGTGATTTGAAACTATAACCTTCGGTTTGCAAGAGTGTTGTGTTATACTGTCATCAGTGCTACACTATTAGTTGAGACGAGCAGTATTTTGAAAGATGAAGTCAGCCAGCTGAGAATCCTCGGGACTTTGGAGTCATCATTCATCTTATCTTCATCATCATCATCATCATCATTCTGAAATTCTGATCTTGATATCTGAAAAATGTTGGTTTCCTGTCAGTGTAAAGCTCATTGTGGTCCCTATTGGCGCAAGGAAGTACGGTTCCTCTCGATATACTTGGTGATGAGAGTAACGCTATTTGTGGTCCCCATTGGACAAAAATGAACATTCATTTCTGAGAATTAGCTATGCTGAAGGATAGCCTATATATTTGGTAAAAGTAAAACATTAATAAATATTAAAATAAATGAATACATAAATCAATACATAGACATTTCTTTCTTTATCTATCTTGATATTTAATTATGTTTCACTTATCAGATATAAACACTGCCATTTAATACTGCATGAAACGAAAATAAATACTTAACAGTTCTTGTTCAAGTGTATATTAGTGAAGATTTATGTACATAAAGGTTGTCATGCTTTCATATATGTTTACTTTCAAATTAAAAAAAAATATTGTAACAGCCTAATTGCTTTGTTGCAGGACTTGTTTCGTCTGTCTTTTATATGGTACATGTATTGTAAGGGGAACGGGTCACGCAGTTACTTAGCATGGGAAGGGGGAGTGAGTGAATGAGTGGGGAGAATGTGTGCTGCTGTTTTCGGGGGTTGCAGTGCATGGATGTGACTGGTTGATGAGCCGAACAGCGGCGGGAAACGACGGGAGGTTATATAATAAGGAGGTGCATTAGCCTGGGGACTGGAGACAGTCCAGCACTGAACTTGAATGAGAAACTGTGGGTGCGACTGAGCGAGCGTATGAGCTGTGACCAGAGAGAATATGCAGTGAAAGTGTCAAGACTAAAACGTAGGGTTATTATTTTGGTGCTATGAATTCCGGCCCGACAGGAATTCCCTGTAGTTTCAAATAAAACAAACATTTTGAGAATTCACCGTCTCCCTGAATACTACTTCCTAAACATGAAAACGTTACAATATACTAAATGAACGGATCAAGCTTATTATGATAGTTTGCAAAATCAGATGAAGGCTTTCAATACAAATCGGGATAATACATAACCGTGGTTACCAACATTCTAATTGAAATAACTTTTGGTCACAGTGGAGCTATACCTTGAAAAAAAGATCCTACACAAATTAAAAAATTGTCTCAAACCATAGAAAACACAGCATATAAAAGTGTATTACAGACTTTTATAGCATACATCTATAAATAAAAATAATATGCACAGAACAAAACATTAGATAGTTGAACAGAACTAACTTGCACGTATTATTCGGAGTCTGAGCTCCACCCCTCTCCTACTTCAACGCAGCTGGACTCAGAGTCACTGGAAGGCAAGGCAGATGAGGTCGCTTCGTCCTGCCACGGAGACTTCAGCCATCGCTCAGGGTATTGTGCACAATACTCATTAAGTGTTTTCCTCTTACGCCCCATTTTCAAACTAGTAACTGTCACTGTATACCTATCGCAACAACTTACCTACACCGTAACCCACTAATTTCAAAGTAGGGGCTTTAAATGACAGTCACTTTAGCTGGCAAATGAAAGTGCAAAGTCGGTGCAGGTCTTGATGATTGACAGTCATTTAAAAGAATGAAAACATTCTATCGCTGCTTCAGTTAACGAGATCTGTCAGAACAGGATGAAATGACCGACAGTGAAACTACAGTAGCCTACTAAGGGACCACTGAGAGTCATTCACAGTGGAACAGAGACGGGACAGCAAGTATAACAATTACACAAACTAGAGATGATTTTTAGTACTTAAAGCTGCAGTGTCCCACAATCATGCTAATTGTTTAATCCGTCCATTGTTGATCAGTCTGTTTCAGCAAAAGAAGTTTTTACCATAAGCGTACTTACTCTTGAAACCTATCCCCATAAAATGGTTTCACGTCTTAAAATAAACAGACAGTAAAAAGTGTTTTGTTGAGGAAAACACCCTATTTGGAGGAATCTTTGGGCTTAAAGTGTAGAGAAATAAGTAATTCTAAGAACATTGTATGTGGTGTGGGATGATGCATAAACTTAATGAAAATGAAGGTGTTTCTGAAAAGTTGTTAGAGTTCATTATAATCTATAACTAATATATTTTTTAAAGGACTTTAAAGGATATTTTTTTAAAGGAGTGCTACAAGCAAAAAAAACTTAATAGAGCAAAAACAGAATATTACATTTATGATGAAATACAAAAATAAAGCAGATTTACAATTTGTAAGTTGATAAAAGTGAGTAGATTTACTGAAAATCTACTTAATAAGTTTTGAAGCAGGCTGTGGTGGTAAATGGATAAAGGACATTAGTAAACTAATAAAAAAAATAGATAGCGGTCTATTCGTATCTACCGTAGCACCAACTAAATGAAACATCATGTATATATTTTAGATATTTACCGTAATGCACTGCTGTATTTACTGCACTATTACATTCTTTTTTTAAAATACCATTCATTTGAAATGGAAAATATTCCTGCAGTATTGTCATTCTTTGATTGAAAACAATGGTGGTTTTAGAAAAATAAAACTCTAAGAGGTTTTAGTTCCTTAAAAAAGAAAGAATCCTATTGTTTGCTCTTGAGGCAGAGAATAATAAATCAAGCCAACTCTGTGTTCATATTACTGTAAAGCAACTAAGACATAGCTTTACTGTAAACTAATGTGATCCATCTGTGTCTCCATCCATTTGTGTTTCCTTCCATATGATGATGTAGATATCCTTCTGCCTGGTGTTGATGGCTGAAGTGTAATGCTGGCTCCAGGGATCAGCTCATTTTGCCTCCACAGCGCATCAGCACACACAACGGCTGCGATGCTGGCTCCAGGGATCAACCACAGTGCGGTCTCCCCAGCGCATCAGCATGAAAGTGTGCTGAGAATAAAAAAGCATTATTATATTTTAGAAATGTACATACATAACTATGATATTATATACATAGAAAGTTTTAAAAAATCTCTACACAGCTGGCGCTGTTTACTATTGAATAAAATACTTTTTGTATGCAAATGGGTTCCCTGACATATATTCTCTAATATATGAAAGCTGCATCTCCCTTTTGCTAGTTTCAGCTATGATGGGAATAAAGCAGGTCCTTTTTTGGAGGAATTCTGTATCTAACAAGCTTGTCACCTACATGTAGAATAAATGATCCTAAACTCTATTAACAGTGTAATAGAAGAGGTGTACAATTTTTCTGTACAAGGTTTGGCATGATTTTGGTCCTTCATATATTGAGCCTTGTGCACCACACCAGTTCAATTATCACACAACAAATACAATATCAAAAATGCCCAATTATTATTTGTACTAGCTGTCACTCTTTAGTTGTGTTAAAACTTTCAGCAGTTGATAAAAGCAAACCATAAGCCTAAAATATCTCCATTGTAAATTATTTCTGCTTCCTAATTTCAGAAGTACTGACCCAACACTAAGACAGTAAAAAAAGCCCCAAGGCTTTAAATGACTAAACAGTGCAACCTTTGGTCTTGTGATTTGTGATATATCTTTGAAACACCTAACCATTTTTTTACTGCCTTCTAATGAACTTAATATACGATTGTGACAGAAATATAATCAATCTTGGTTGTAAAACTCCCTCCCGACCTGTGAGGGCGCTAAGTAGCGAGGACCAAGTTCTTTGGACGGGCTGGCCTGACAGTTCTTTCCCCGGGTCGGGAAGTTGGTCAGTCTGGAAGAAGGCGAGATTCGTATTGACCCTGAAGGAAAACAATGTAGCAGCCGCAGATTGTAAAGGCAGCTGCATTCGTTTACCAAGGGGTCATGCGTGACAGCATATAAGGGGGACGGAGAATCGTAATCGGTTCCTTCGCTTGGTTTTGTGAGTAGAACCGAAAAGGACGGTAAAATAGTACAGGGATGTGAGTGTTGTGTTTTGTTTGTTTGTAATCATCTTGTCTTGTCTTGTACATTGTTGTACATAAAACACGTTTCCGGAGCTGTCGCCAAGGGCCAGCACTGAACCGGAACATCACTTCACCACTGTCACTAAATATTGTGGGACGGATATCTGTGTTTATTATTTAGGACTGCACCCCTGTTGTTATATTCTCCGTGCACTACACATTGTTGTGTATTGCCAGGGGTTTATTATTTGGTCACCAGACCTGGATATAAATAAAAACTATTTCTGAACCGGATTATAACTCTCTGTGTTTCATTACTGCACTGCATCACCCCTGCACCTGCACGTACCACTTACCACTTTGCCACAACGATATACTTGTCATGCTACATAATCCATAAAGAAAATAACAGAAACGGGATTATCCATCTATCTCTTAATGTATTTCACTCACAATGTTTATTTTTATCCAAAGACCAGTCCTTAATCTTGTTCATGCATATTGGAAATAATGCTTCAGTCCTTACAAATTAATCCTCATGATTAAAGACACACATATTACAAGATCAATTAATCAATCTAGAAGCTCTATTTGTGTGCCACTTAAAATGGTTGGGGATTCAGAAAGAGGCAGTGTCTGGCTACCCCCTGATTCACACAGAACAGAATAGTTTGGAGTACTTTGGATCAGTTGAATCGGTTGTCATTTAGCCAAACTGGACTAAATATATACAACACAGAATATATACAACACAGGATCTATTCTGTCATAAGTATGTCAGTAACACACAGGATAGCATGCCATTAGGCTTTAAACCTAGTTTATGAAAGAAAGAAATCACCACAGCCTCCATGAGAAGGCGATTTATCCACATTTAAAGTTGTACAATGTTTGACACACACTTTCTATAGCGTGTGGAATGTGCATGGTATGTGCGTGCTATGTCACAGAAATCATGATGGTGGAGAGAGGGTATCGGCTTTCTAAGTTGCGTGGAAACCTTTTGTAAAGCAGTCAATGACTGGTGCTGATCGGGGTCTGTGAAATTAGCTGCATATGTAACCTTTTTATGTACACTACAAGTACTTCAACATTAAAGCTATCAGCATAGGGTTGCTTAAGGGACATCATTAGAATACGGCTGCTATAATAATTAAATGCACTCGAAATTAGATTATTAATACCTTCCAGGCAGGCACTAAAATAAATTGTCACTTTGCTCTCAAACCTCAACCTTTATCTAGCTAGCGGACTTTTCCAAATTAAACTCATTAAATCAATGCCTTTGACTTGGTGCTGCAGTGGTTGTTATGAAGGCATACCCTTCACAGTCCAATGACTGTCTATGGTGACCGTTGACAGTTCATCTACACCCTATGAATGATGACTTTCATCAGTGAGCTGGCTCAGAGGAAAACAGGCATTTAGAAAGCTGCCAATGTTTCTGACAAAAGCCCCTACATCTATCTCCAAAGAGCACATAACCCTAACTGAACAGGGAGAAGGCTGTCTCTGTGTGTCCCGCTGCCACTTCCAAGATGAACTCTGCATAGGCTATGGCAATAATGTGCTCATCCAGCAGGTACGACACAGCACGGCTAGATTTTCTTCTGGAACAATTAATACAATTGTCTTGTGACTTTAAACTATTCAGTAATGATAACTGTGCCTGCATAAAGCATTCATTTTTGGTAAAGTGCAAGCTTGTGCTTTATAGATACAAATGTCAGAATGAGAAACAAAGCCTACAAATAAAATTCACTTGTGGATATCACAAATGAAGAAACTGGTAAGATACAAAGATGTTGATAAAGAAATACCACGTAAATGCAACATATTTAAACTATTGATTTAATAGCATTTTATAAATTGGTCCTGTTATGGGACCTTTCTGGCTAACCTGGTGCTTCACTCTTTTGACTGCAACTAAATCTTGCGACCTGCAATTGTCAGTTGCAGGGGAGAAGGTGTGTTAATAGGAAGGAATATAATGAGATGTTACTGTTCCAAGTACCCAATATTTATTGTTTTTGACAAGAGCTCAGCACCCAGTTTGCAAGCTTGTCCCAGGAACAGTGATCATATGAAAAAAAAAAAAACTATACCAGCATGTGGCAGGGCATCGTCCTGCCTGTAAATAATATGATTTTGTGGTTGTTTGGTGGTGGTTGGCAGGGATGGGGTTAATTTCCTATCCCTGCCAAAATACATGTGAGAATGTGGCTGGAGCTAATCGAATTATTGATGATAATTAGGCTCCAGCCACATGGTATAAAAAAGGGGAAAATTCCTGTTTGGTGGAGAAATTTGGGGGCGGGGGCTGGGGCTGGGGCTGGGGCTGGGGCTGGGGCTGGGGCTGGGGCTGGGGCTGTTGTTGGGGCTGTTGTTGTTGTGGTGTGAGTTGGTTATTTTGTTCCTGTTTATTGTGTTTGTGATTTGTTTTGTTAAACCTTTTTATTTAACTTTGTGAGCAGTGTTTTTGTTTGTTCAACCTTTTGATTTATTTTTTGTTTATCAAACTGCGCAGCAGCACTTTAACTACAGCTTCCTTGCCTCTGAGTCTCTTTGCCTGCCAATACCATCTGGGCCCGCAATGCTACCCTGTCACACAGCAATATTTGCTTTATTACACTTTGCTATGCTTTTACTATGGAAACATTTTAAAAGGGCAGCCTCAGCAATAGGGTTGCATTGTTGGGGAGAAATTAAAACTGTATGCATGCTTATTTTCTTATTTTGTTTCTTTATCTGCAAATACTTATTTAGGAACTATCCATGCAATGGTCCATGGTCTGACCCATGGTTAAGTTACTTAAGTCTTGAATGGGACGATCTGTAAAAGTTCAGGGGGCTTCCTTTTTAATTGTATTGTCAGAAACAGCCAGTCTCTCTTTCCTCTCTCTGATAGATGTAGCAACCAATCTTCCAACAACATGGATGTCGGCTTCCTTTAGCACTGGATGGTCCGACACTGTGAAGACATATTTAAAAGGTTTTTAAAACACTTGGTACAGTTATTTATCAGGGTATACTGTATTATGGAATTAGTAGTATCACTTATCAGTGGCAGAAATATTTATCTTACAATATTATCATTCTGCTTCTTTGCTTTTATAATTCTTTCATAAAGTACAAAAAAACTTATACTGTATGTAATTTGTTAATTTAAAATCAGTAATAAATCAAGCAGCACATGAAGGCACTCAGAATTCTCCATGTCAACCTCCAAGACTTTTAATTAAAAATGGCATAGCTCTTGCCAATTACTTATTGTTTAATACAAAAAAAAAAAGGTTTAAATAATAAGAACCCAAATTTCAACCTATGCTCGACTGCTTTATGACTGTAAAAGAGAGAATGTGACCTTCAACATTTGCAAAGGTCATGTTCTGCATTTTCTTATACATTATTCACTTTGTCCTTTTTGGTACTTAAAATCTGACCTTTTACTGGGGATAACTGCTGAAACTTCTGATGAATATTTTCTGTACATACTATACATTCCAGTCCTCATATTATACTCCTTTAAACTCATTACTAAGCTTACAGTCACTTTACAAATCAGATTTGTTTCTCATAAAACAGGCACCCACGCTTCACAGTCATCTAGGCACTCTATAACATTTCCAGATTGACAATACAGTACTGTAGCGATCTGGACTGTTTGTGTTATGTGTTATATGGTTTTGTGTCGCTGTTCTGTGTTTTGTCAATGTCCTGAGTGCATGTGAACGAGTGCACCTGTGGGGTGGGGGAGCGTGATCAAGTCGGAATCCAAGTGTGCTTGTGAATGTTGTCCAATTAACATGTCTTGTTATGTCTAAATGTTACATGTTTTCACAGGGTTTTGGGGTGTAAAGGGGCAGCTTGCACACTGCTGTGGTCTGTGTAGTGGTGTCCTGACATTGAATGAATAAACATCTGAATGAGATCTTGCTGCGGTCATCTGCCTCTTGTTTGTTATGTTACTATTTTTAGCAATTTCAGCAAGAGCCTTCATTAACCGTTCATTTTCTGATTTGTGAATTTTAAAACGGCATGACAATGAGTAAGAAATATTTTATTTACATAGTTAATGCTGTTGTTCACAGCTTGGGTTAGATGTGAGTATCATTTAGAATCTTTTGTAAACTGTTTTTAAATGCTGCAGAAGCAACGAGGTATGACTCAATTTATAAGGGAGAGAGAGATAGACATTTTCAAGTTGGATTCCTGGATTTAAATCAAGGTTAAGCATTCTTAAACATACCAGTTTTCAATTTTTTGTCAAAATAATAAAAAGAAGATGTCTTTTTGGAAACAAGCTCAATAGATTGTTTAAATTGTTTGTTTTTTTTTAGTCAAAAGTGTAGTAACATAAAATATCATACATTTCACATTTTAATTAAATCCATGTAGAAGATCCACTGTCAGACTTCAACACAACCAATGCCAAACTTTAATGGCAAACTAAGTTTGTTGGCTACATTCTTTAACATATCTGGTTAAAATAGGACTTTGTGACGGATAACGTCATCCTATTATAAATCATGCTGAATCTGTCATCCATATCCCAAACTGGTATTGAGTTCAAAATGTCTGGAGCTCTACTGTAAAAAAAACAAAGAAAGTTGTCTTTTCAGAAATGCATTCTCTCCAGTGGACTGTGGACTATTACAACCACATAACATACACACTCACACACACACGTTTTTGATTTCCTATATTTGTGGAGACTTCTCATTATTGACTCTCACAATATTTTTATTTACTATTTCTAACTCTAATCAGACAAAACTCCACACAGGGTGAAAGTCGACAACAAACTAAATATTTTGGCACTTTTATTATTTTTTTTTTAAGGCATATTTAGTTCTTAAAAACGTGTTTTACAAACTGGGGACTTCCCCACCACATCGTTTTTTTCAGGAGTTACTATCTTTGTGGGGACATTTTCTCAAATTGGTAGTAACCTGCCCACACACACGCACACACACAGAGAAAAGCCTGCACATACCACAAACAGTAAATACATAAAGAAAATACATTGACAGCAACGTGCTGTTACAGTGATTATGTCAATACATTTAGTAATTGTCTATTGAAACAACTGTTATTGCATTTACCAGGCTGGACATGGGATGGGAGCTACACTGAGGACAAAGGGAACAATTTACAAAGCTTGTGCTCCAGATCAAAGTTTATCCCCATCCTTGCAGAAAAAAAAGCTATTGATGTAGAAAATGTAGGTGCACATTGGAGCCCTTTGAGGTATCATTATAATCAGGTGTATTTCTGGATTTTATTGATACAGAAGTTTGATACAGTTTGATAACCTGTGCAGTGAAACAAACACAAAAGGAATATACATGGTTTTCCTACTCCTGATTATTTTTCCTACAGTGGGTTGCCTGTCTGATTATTAAATAAACATAGCTCTCTCAGGAATGAAGAAGGGTCCACAATTACATCTTTCTCCCAAGGTGGCTTTCAAACTTGGCTGCCCTCAGTTATTTTAAGGTCACTTTGGATATTGCTACAAGCTGTGCAGCCATACTGTGTACACTACAAGCCAATGCATGAGAAAAACAGCACCAGCCCATTTATTATGAATTCAGCTTTAAAGGGGATGTTTCACTGTATTGTAGACACTGTCATAGTACTGTAAGGTCTGTCCTGTGCATCACATTCTTAACAGTTCTCGAATTTTGATGTCATCTTCCCGTCATTGTACTATACTTTTCTTGATTTTGGTGATGCACGTTCCAAGCGTGGAGCGCCTGGGGGTGGGCCAGTGCCAGCTTGGTATGATTAACATTGTTCCATGGGTCAAAATGCATCAAATTCAAGGGACAAATTGAAGAATCGTTATCTTGCTGAGATAGAAATACACTTCCTTTTCTCCTAAAATCCTGTTGTAAATGTTGTTGTTAGAAATGTTTATCGCAGAACTTTAGAACAAATAAAGCTAGGTACAATGAAGTATAAAAAAGAATATTAAATATAATATACTATATTTATAATCGTGTTTTTATATTCGTGTTGGAAATTCTCACATGGCAGTGAGAATGTAAAACTAAAAGGAGCCTATACACACGTGCACAAAATAAAGTAAACCTAGTACTTTAATACCTTTTCACACATTATCAGTTTTCTTTTTGCGAGTGCCAAAGGACTTGTTTGAGGCTGTTAGAATTCCATACCCACGTGTTTGGTGCAGCCCTAGTTTTCATAGTCCTGAAATTATTATGTATTTATTTTTTAATGTGCCTGTCTGAATATTAAAAAAACATAGCTCTCTTATGAATGAAGAAATACAGTCAAATGTCCCCTTTAAAGCTAAATTCTTTCCAGACTTTTCTTGAATAATCTCAGAACAGCTTTTCTGTTTATGTGGTACATTTATAAATATAAATTACAAATGCAGCATATAGTCAAGATATACACACTTTCAGACCATTGCTGATAAAATCTGAAATTCCAGCAGCAAGCAGACCTCTCCATGTAGCTCAGTCAGCAAGGCTTAGTTTGCGGTCCGCCGTTGTAAACACCCTTTATTTGTGCAATGCACGTTTAATTAATTGTAATGCGAAATATTAGCATAGTCTTGTCTGTCACTATTGGGATGCAGCATGGAGGCTTGGTGGTCCAGTTGTAAAGAAAAGGGCTTGATACCAGGAGGTTCCCAGTTCAACTCCCAGCTCAGCCACTGACTCACTGTGTGTGACCCTGAGCAACTCAACCTCTTTGTGCTCTATCCATTGAAAGAGATGTAAAACCAAGGTCCTATTGTAATTGACTCTGCAGCAGCAGTTGTTAATGCATAGTTCACCCTCAAATTACTTTGCTAAATGATTATGTAGTTGATCCTGTTTGTCTGCCTATGTGTACTTATGCTACAAATCTGTGGATGAAGGCCAATGTGATCTATTTTTTCAAGATACATGTACTGGTACCTCTAATTTTGTATTCACAGCTGTGTCAGATTGTATATAACTGACATATTGCTTATAATAGAATTATGCTGATTTATTTTTTCTTACATATATGCCTAGTTAATCTAACAGCTCATGTTAGATTAAGAGCCATTTTCATGCAAAAAAGGAGCTCTTTGTTTTATTAGATCTGGTTGATTTCCATTACATGAGAGTCGATGTTAAAACTTCATGCTGCTATTTGAACTCGGCTCTCGCCAAGATAAGCACCAACTAAGACGTAGCTTTACAGTAAACTACAGTAAACAGTAAACTGCACTATTACCTTCTTTTTTTAAAATACCATTCATTTGAAATGGAAAATATGCCTGCAGTATTGTCATTCTTTGATTGAAAACAATGGTGGTTTTAGAAAAATAAAACTCTAAGAGGCTTTAGTTCCTTAAAAAAGAAAGAATCCTATTGTTTGCTCTTGAGGCAGAGAATAATAAATCAAGCCAACTCTGTGTTCATATTACTGTAAAGCAACTAAGACATAGCTTTACTGTAAACTAATGTGACCCATCTGTGTCTCCACCCATTTGCGTTTCTTTCCATCTGATGATGTAGATATCCTTCTGCCTGGTGTTGATGGCTGAAGTGTAATGCTGGCTCCAGGGATCAGCTTATTTTGCCTCCTCAGCGCATCAGCACACACAACGGCTCCGATGCTGGCTCCGGGGATCAACCACAGTGTCATAACATCAGTGTGACAACCGTCTGGATTGAGCTAAGTAGGGTACATCTCTGGGGTCTTCAAATGGGCACCTTCCATCCTCTGTGTTTCATCGACTAGGACATAACACCTCAAGAGGGCTCGACGGTGATTCTGGCATCCCAGCATCACCCCCCTCTGTCCCCCACTCAACTCAACCCAGCTTACTTACCCATACATCAGCATTTCTTTCTTTCTATTGTGCTTGAGATCCCCAACCAGAATCTTTCCGTCTCAACCATGGCCAGTTGCTGCTCCTCTCCGCTGCTCTTCACTGTTTGACGCAACTCTTGGCCACTGAAGCCGACGTCTCTGAGAAACCGGGTTGTAGAGTGTGCCACAAATCCTCGACAACCCACCTCCACTGGGTAAGCCCAGACTCTCCATCCTCACTGTTCCGCTTCAGCGGCTAGTTGAGCATACCGCAGTTTCTTCCTCTCATACGCCTCATCTACAGTATCCTCCTATGGCACTGTTAACTCTACCAGGTTAACCAAGACCCCCTCTTCCATGCTGAACTTGCCCCATGATATCACTGATTCGAAGGGCAGCCTTTGCATCTTCCACGGCTTTCTTTGCCGCCTACTTTCTCCCAGTTTTCAACAGAGGTGCTGTCTATCTTAAGCATTTGTCACGTGACTCTACTAATGTCATTTCCAGTCGGACTTTTGCGCACTTAAACTCCTCGGTTAGAGCAGAGACTGATAGCTACAGTATACCATAAAGTCCCACTCTGCTGAGCCAGCGTGGAACTCCCAACCATTTACTGACGTATGAACTGATTAAAGCTTCCAGCTTCTCTACTGTTGTCAAAGAAACATCGTACACAGTCCGTGGCCACAGCAGCCTCGGCAGTTGACCAAACTGAAAGCACCAGAGTTTTAGTTTGCTAGGTAAAGCGCTGCTGTGTATGCTCTTCAACCCTTCTACTGCTTGTTGTCTAACTTCTCCCACACAAACTGTGTCATTTAGATCCCCGTCGTACCATCTCCCAAGACTTTTCAGTGGCTTCTCAGACACTGTTGGTATTGCCTCACCATTAATGTAGAGCATTTTATCTACTACTTTACCTTTAATTATAGAGATGCTCCTTGATTTAGTGGGCTTGAATTGCATTTGCGCCCATTCAATGTTATTGGTTAATTTTCCCAATAACTGATTAGTGCAGGCTACTGTTGTGTTCATGTTTGTCATGTCATCCATGTATGCTCAAATTGGTGGTAATCGTATTCCAGAAGCCGTTGACCAACATCTGCCAGCATTTTCCAGTCTCTAGCAGCTTCCAGTTGTCCTTGGCGAGGCTTGGTTTTAACACCTTTTCTTGGTGGTTGCTCTCCTGGACGAAGGGATATTGTCTTTTGTGTGTAATGCTTTGATGGAACTGGTGGCAACTTATTGGTCATATTGCGCTTGTCTTCCAATGCAAAGGCCAAACATAACAGCACCTGGTCATGGCGCCAAGTAAACCGTCCTTGGCTAAGACCCACCTTACATCCTGTCCAAATGTGCCTTAATGTTGCAGGTGATGAACACAAAGGACATGAGGGATCCTCTCCTACCCAGAGGTTTAGGTTCTGTGGTAATGGGAGAACATCATATGTTGATCTGATGACCCTGCTCTGTTCCATTGTCCACAGGTCTTGGAGGTTAAAATGTGGAAGAAATATGTTGGACCAGTGCAGAGAAACTCTGAATATTATGTTGTAGGTCAAAACATTGTATGTTCACATCTGGAATCTAAGTGAGAGAGTTAGAGAAAACAAATAAAAAAAAAAAAGCCTTCATTGCTGTGGCTTCGCCTAAACAAAAAACAGTGCTCGCCCCTTTAATGGCACTCGTTAACATCAATCACAAAATGCTGGAGATTAGAGTGGTAGTGGTTTAATGTGGTAAACACTGTACATTATAAGAATTCAATTTATTTATAAACTCATGCTGGACAGACAACATGTGAAACTTTAGATTTTTCCATTTCTCATGAATATTATTCTGTATGTTTTATTTATTGTTCTAATTAAAATCTGTCACTTGCCAGCACTCTTGTTCACTTGGTTTTGAAACTTTCCCAAAGGTCAGGATGAATGGCTGTGTTCCAGTTTACAAGGGGAATAAAGTCAATAACAATAAGGACTAGTCACGATTTGTGGAGGACTGACATGAATGCTTGGGGTAAAAGCCTGTCACACTTAAGTCTAACAAAGTACTAAAGTCGGATGAAAAGTGTGTAAACCAGAGAATATGATAACATTCCGGCGCCTCCTTAAGACTCACCTTAAGACTCCTTAAGACTCACCTCTTCAAAGAGCATCTGTAGAACTCCTCTGTTTGTATCCTGGGACACTATCACCCTTCATGTAAATGTGCTTTATTTTGCTCTTATCAGCCCCTATTTTACTGCATTTAATCCTGTACTTCAGAATACTGTAATCTGCCAAGTTTTTAACCTGTAGTACTTTGTATTTAATCACATCCTGATGTAACTATCACTATTTAATCATATCCTGATGTAACTATCACTATTACCTGCTGTATTATTGAATTGTGGTTTGTCAAACTTGTACTTTACTTGAACAAAAGTTATTGTATTTCTTGCTCTTATTGTATTACTTGTATTGTAACGCTTGAAATGTTTTTGCTTACGATTGTAAGTCGCCCTGGATAAGGGCGTCTGCTAAGAAATAAATAATAATAATAATTGTTTTCCAGTGAGATTTAACTTGGGTTCTGGGATTTAAAGTCAGGAATATTTGCAGTGTAATCTAATACAATGCAATATATTTAAGTATATAGTATGCCAGACCAAGAACACAAATGTATGTTTAAAATGTGTGTTAAGCCCCAAGTTCTAAGACCAATGCAGTATATTGTACATTACATTAATGGCAATAACACTACAGAATACATATTTTTATTAGGCTTTTGGCATATCGTTATTAAAATAAGTTTATTTGTTTTAATCTAACAATTCCCTCGATATGCAAATATAAAACAATAACAACTATTTCATTACATTTCTACAGGCACCAATAAAATAGTATCAACTCTTTACAGCTATTATTGTTTTAATTACAAATCCCTTAAATAATTACCTTATACAGCTATAGAAGCCTAGCACTCCCATTTCTGGGGGAGTATTGCCAAAACCTTGGCTCTTATTAATATAATATTAGACCTGGAGGTGATGGAGGAGTTGCAATATTTCCACGTGCAGTGGAAGCTCTGATGAAAAGGGTACAGCCCACACAGTAATTCTGGTTTGAGTAAGTTTAAAAACTTAAAGAAGCTTTCCTGAATGAGTGTTTCAGTGGTCTGGGGAAAGTGGTTTGCCCCAATTTCAATTTTACATATATTATCTAACTCAACCTTGTGATAGGCCACTGACTGGTGCAAGTCTCTAATTCTGGGACTGATTCTACCATACTGTGGCTCAGACAGTCAGCAGCAGTGGTTCTGCCAGCCAGCAGTCAGGTTGGCTTTGTGCATTGCTAGTATAGCCTCTTGTTAAATAAATTGTGTTTTATTTTATTGTTGTTTAAATTACAATTTAAAAAAACTGCTCAATGGCAAAAAGTTGTGCTTTGCTCCAGTGACCCAAGCTGATTCAGACCTGTCGTTTCGATTTCTGTTTCTTACATTAAATAAAGAAAGGCTGATAAAAGTAAATACATTGATTTAAAGACGTAAAACAAATATTTACGTCAGGATTAAATAAATGGTATTCGAGTATTGCATGTAAACTAGGAAAGGCTAAAGCTGTGAACTTCTACTTTCTTTTTTTTACGAATACCCCCTGTCATGTTACAAATACAGAGGGGTAGGACTTTTGTGAGCATCTGCCAAAGCAATATGTGATACAAATTCAGTTTGCTGACCTGGTCTGATAATGTAAATCGCCTAAATGTCTCACTGCCAATGTGACATGAAATTTCAGAAGTTAGAGAAAACAATACTGGCAGTCAGTGACATGGAAATGGAATGGAAAATGTCATCGTGGCAGGACAAAAGCCCTGCTTGTTTGAATAGTGTGTGTGGAAATGTACGGTTGGCAGGGATGGGGTTAATTCTGTACTTGAAAAAAATCACAGGTGTGGCCATTCCCAATTAGGTGATTGAGTGCTAAGTGGGGAGTGGCCATCTGTATAAAAAGGAGGAGAACTGCTTTGTGTGGGGGAGGGAGTTAGGGGAGTGTACCTGTCTTTTGTTTGTATCAGTTCAGTGAAGGCGAATGTGTACGTTTGCTTGTTTTGTTTAAATCTTTCTTTTGGCCCTCGTGCCAGTTGATTGGTTCCTGTGTTTATTTGTTGTTGTTTTAATAAATGTGCATACGAGTGCTGGAACTGCAGCTTCCTTGTTGCTGAGTCTCATTCTCATTGATGAGTAAAATTGCCAATGTGGCCGGAATTTAAGGCGTGGCAACTTTAAATGCACAACTGTGTGAAGCGTGCCCAGAAGTCATGTATTAAAAAAACTACACAGAAGGGTGAAATAAAAACAGAAATGAAAACATGGTGTTTACAATCAAATAAAACTTAAACATTACAAAGCAGAGGTTTAAATCTAACAACCCAGAACATCCTTGCTATTATTTAACTTCTAAATACTGCTAATACATGCCAACAACATTTAATTTGAAATAGAAATGGAAAACCTCAGGCAGGAATTTAGCCAAGTGCTAAACAAATCCAGAAACAAAAACCACAGTAATTAGCACTTACTGTAATATCTGCTTACATAAAAGCAACTGTGGAAAAATGTAAACTGTATGACATTTAAAATGTATAATCTACACTGGTCTAACTATAGTCTCATATTAAATTCTGTAAGAGACCATAGTAATAGATCATATATTTTGTGTTACCTACCTGCACACCAAGGGGTGTTGTGCTAATCAAAGAGGGTTCACAGAAATCATCAGACCACAGCAGATAAAGTAAGCACATTATAATTAATATGGTTTTCTAACCATATTAATTCTAATAGAGGTCTAATTTCACTTTGTAATCCAACATTCTTGTTTCGAGTTTCATTTGTGACGGATTATTGCATTAAAAGCTAATCACGGTATAGCAGCTTTTTGTTTGCAATAGCAGTCTTACCAGTAAGTTAATGGGCGATGATGCACCAACATTATAAACAAACGTAAAGAAAAGAATGAATCACGAATGAGACACAGTGATTGCCTGTTGCTTGCAAAGGATGGTGGGAAAGCCCAACTGCTGTGCCACAAAGTAGACACATGCTAATGGAAAAGCGGATTATAATGCCCTCATATGAACAGGCTGATTTAATTTGTAACTTTAATGTTTTTTTTTCTGTTAAAATTGTAAAATTACAAATATATAGGGGTAAAAAAAGCTGTGGGAACAGATGAACACTCATCCAGACACATAGATATATCTCCTTAATATACTTTTGCAGTTATCAATATATATTTACCTAAATATCTGTATCCTTCCTCTCCATCCACAATAGGATTGACCCATGTTGACTGGCGAATAGCTCCAAGTAAAGGTTTTGCTTCGTGCGGTGGGTAAAGTGTAAATGCCATCTCCACTGCCTGGTGCTTTTTTACTGCTTCAGCTGCCTTCCCAAAGGTACCTACAATATTTCAAAGACAGAAATGATGAGATTTGAGATTTGATTGTAAAATCCTTATAGACAGGTGCTCTGTAAGTGCTAAAATTATGGCCTGGTTTTAACATACTGTAAAACTGTCTTTTTTCTTCAAAGACTAATGCTATATAATTTACTGTGCACTTGTTGGAATATTTTTTCAACTAACGGTTGATTTACTACTACTACAAAAAAAAAAAAAACATATCGCAATTTGCAATGCCGCCCAAACCCTGACTGCCAGACCCACTAACCTCTAATTTCAGAATGCTGTGCACCCCTTCATAGGCATGGCCTCACTGATGTACTGACCTGGACAACCTGTGTCCAATTAATCACATTATAGACACGCACATTGACAGGATAATCTAGCTCACACACTTGGTTATCGAGGCTCCTATTTAAGAAGATCAATAGTATGCATTACTTCAAATGTACTTTATTTTAATATAGTACACAAAAATGAGTAAAGAACAAATTGCCCAAAATGATACACATATTCAGTAAACAAATTAGATGTACAGCTATGGCCAAAAGTTTTGCATCACCTAAAATTAAGATTGAGACATAATAATAAAAAATAAAAACTATATGAGCATAATTTAGATTTTTCATTTAACATCATGTTAGACTTTTCAATTTCTGTCAGTTTTTTGTTAAGTATATGGACAACTATCAATCAATCAATCAATTAATCAAATTTATTTTGTATAGCGCCTTTCATGCCAAGGCATCCCAAAGCACTTCATATGACAAATAAATATACTATACAATAATATAATATAATATACAATAAAATATCAAAACACATCCAAAAACAAATGGGAAAAAATAAATAAATAAATAAAATACATATTAACAAAATTCTAAATTAGGCCATCCCAATCTACAAAAAGGCCACTGCATAAAGATTTGATTTAAATGCATTTATTGAGTCAGCTTTATGGATTTCAATTGGAAGATTGTTCCATAATACACTAGCATAATGACTAAAGGCTCTTCCACCACAAGAGCTACGTTTTATCATTGTAGTCACCAGAAGCCCAGCATCAGCAGATCTCAAGAACAGCGGGCAAGAACAGCTGTAATATGTTCAAATCTTTGTGTACCATCCAATAGGACGTTACAGTAGTCCAGATGGGATGAAACAAACGCATGATTTAAAATTTCTACGTCGGATTCTGCAAGACACAAACAGACATGAGATATATTCCGCAAATGATAATAAGCAGACTTCACTACAGTTGAAATGTGATGCTGCAAACTAAGAGTAGAATCAAATAAGACTCCAAGACTTTTCACAGCTTGCAAAGAACTAATGGGGGGCTGCCAAAGGTCATTGGTTGTGGGATTTTATTAATGCTGTTTTAGAGCCAATTACAAGAAATTCAGTTTTATTTGCATTTAACTGCAAAAAATGTTTTGACATCCAAGCTTCTATTTTGTCAAGGCAAGTTGATAGCCTGGAGTTTACGTTTACGTCATCTGAACTCATTTTAAAATAAATCTGGATGTCGTCGACATAAGAGTGGAAATTAAAACCATGTTGCCTGATCACATTACCCAGCGGTAGCATATACAAATTAAAAAGGAAAGGACCAAGAACAGAGCCCTGTGGAACCCCAGAAACAACAAGAGAATTAGCCGATTTTGATCCTCCAAATGTGGGGAGGTTAAGTAAGACCGCACCCAGGAGAGTACTGTGCCAGTAATGCCAATAGTTTTCTCAAGGCGATAAAGAAGAATTGTGATCAATGGTGTCAAATGCAGCAGATGTATCCAAAAAGACAATCCCTGATAACGGCCCCTCATCTGCATTCAGCAGGATGTCATAACAACGTTTATGAGTGCAGACTCCGTACTATGCTGTTTCCGAAAGCCAGATTGACATTTTTTAAAGAGATTATTAGCAGAGAGATATGCAGACAACTGAGCAACAACAACCTTTTCCAAGACTTTTGCAAGGAAAGGTAAATTAGAAATTGGACGATAATTAGACAAGACATCAGGATCTAATGTAGACTTTTTTTTTAAGTACTGGCTTTACAATTGCCAACTTTAAACTAGCTGGAACAGTTTCAGTTTTTAGGGAGAGATTCACAATATTACAAATCACAGGAGCAAGCGTATCTGCACAATGACAGACAATATTAGTCGGCCAAGGATCACAAGAACACGAGGTGGAACGAGCTTTATTGATAATATATAAGACATCAGTAATATCAGTTGTAGCAAATGCGCAAGTCTATGTGGAGCTATTATGGTCTCGATGTCCACATCAGTTAAATCTTCACTAGACAGGGTAAGAGAATTCCTTATTGTACCAATCTTGTCAGTGAAGAAATTAGCAAAGTTATCACAATCCAATACTGAAACACCTGCATCACATTTTGGTGTTATAAGCTGATTAAAAGTTTGAGATAGTACTCTAGGGTTTCCCTGCCCCTCAGTTATAATAGAAGAATAAAAATTAGACCTGGCAGAATTTAGGGCTAATCTGTAATCAAGAAGGTGTTTTTTCCACATTTCTTTGTGAACAACAAGACCCGATCGCTTCCACTAGGACTCCAGTTTTCTACCAGTTGTTTTTAGAGCCCTAAGCAAGGAGTAGAATGTCTTATTTTAATAATTCGAGTTTTAAGTGGGGCAATATGGTTCATTGTGTTTGTCAAGGTCAAATTGTAAAGATCAGCATTACTCGGCACTACATTTGCTGATGGTGAAGAGGCAAGACAATCATTAAAGACCACTGGATCTAAAAGACTTTTGTACGGTAAGTGACTTCCTTAGTTTGTTTAGATTGGTCAAAAGAAGGAAAATTCATTTTTGCAGTAATTACGAAATGATCAGATACAACTAAAAGTAGTATGTGATTCAATATGTTAACGTAACATTATTCAGCAGGTTTCATTCGACTTTATGAAGCAAAATGTGTTAATTCTATAGAGTGATGCAAAACTTTTGGCCATAGCTGTATGTATTGATGTTAACTAATACAAAGATGCAATTCTGTACAACCTGCTTTACATGAAAAAAAAACATAGAAAATAAATATCTAATCGAAATGATTAGAGAAAAATCATCCAAATATTTATAACCATTTTTTATATTCAGACTTGTCAGCTCTCCCTAGACAGACACGCACAGTGTTCTAAGAACAAAACACCTGACTGGAGTCCTCCATTAATTACTTTTCAGAAAACTAATTTTGCCTAAAACTACAAGATGTGTTGTGTGCATGTAAACACACTGACTGACTGGATTCAATCAAAAAGTATCCACCTTCTTTAACATAAAATACAAAATTAAACCAAACCAGCACAGTTTCCATTTAGGCGTGTAATTAAATTTACAAAGTAAACAGCATCTGACTGAAATGCAGACAATTAGTATAGGTCTAAATGTCTGGAAAAAAAAAACTGCTAATCAGTAGGGCTGTGATGCTGTAGCCTCTGGACTTGTTCCATCTCAGCAGTCTAGCCTCTGGTTGTGGGATCTGAATATCCCATGTGTCACTTGGGCACACTCCTGGCAGTCATCCAGCTTTCCAATTATCTGTTTAAACAATTTAGCGGCTATTTAAGGAACAAAGAAGCAGCATCCACTCCTCTGTGGGGTACCATGGTAACAGTCCACTTTATCTAATGGATAATATAGCAGAGGTGAATCAGCTTACAATGGGCCAACCTTGCAATCCCCATTCTACTGATGTTAAAAGCATGCCACATTTTAATTACTTATACACAATGCAGAGATGTATAGTAGTAATGGGTATATCACAGCAACATGCTAATCAGTGGCAGTAATATATGTATGAATTGCTATAAAAATTCTTCTAGTAAAAAAAGAATGTAAGCTTGCCAGAAAACATTTTTAACAGTCAGCTTCCATTATTAACAATCATGAAATATTAATATCTCTGGTGATGTGGATATGTTCTGCAGTACTGAAGGCACCTGTCTTTGTATATACCATACGTACAAATGTCACGCTTACATTTTACTTGTCTGGACACACTCATTGAATTGTAATGAAACTTGGCATTCAAAACCTCTTGTCCAACCTTGTAAATAGCGTGAATATAGGTCATGGGGATCGGCATTTACAGTGCTACTACTTTAGGCCAGGTCTTGACAGAAATTTCAGGAATTGTTTGACTTGATACTGCATAAGAGAAACCTCAAACTGGAAAGCAGCACAGTTTTCTTAGCTTCTCAAAACACACAGTCCAGGGGTTTTCAACCAGGGTACTTCTAAGGGTCATAGGAGTTATGCAGGATGACTCATAAATGCCCAAATAAAAATGAAAGTAAAAGAAAATAATGATCTTGAATTTTTTTTTTTAACAGTATTATATATTATCTCTAAACCACTGTGCATAAATATATCATTTTTGTTTAGACGCTCAAGTTTACAGCCTGACCACAGTTTCAAAATGATCATCCACCTGTACGCATGTGTGATTTTGATTGAGCAGGTTTCTACTGTGATATTAGGTGTGGCTGCTTTTAAGTGACTGCAATAGTGGCTGGTTGAATTGTTTTCCTGTGCATCATTCTTACTTGCAAAAGAAAAACAAAGGACAAAAATACTAAAGAGTCTCCAAAAAGAGCAAAGCGACAGTCCCTTTAGATCATTTTTATGTTGGCTTTAATAAAAAGTTTATCATTGTTAGTTTTAACTTGTGGTTAATGTTTTAAATGGATACAGCAAAATAACTTAAAATGTCAGATAACCTAAATGAGGCAATATGTTTCCATATTTCTTCCACTCATGCTTTATCTCTTGAGAATGCATTTATTTATGCACTTGAAGGGCAGCTCTGTGAAATAAAGATCTTTCAATTTATGTTTTGTTCACTGTAATACAGAAAAAAGAAAAAAGGTGAGAAATGTCTTATATTAAAAAGTATTTGGAAACTAAGAGCCTTTCCAATTTTTTTATTACTTGTGTTTGTATATGTTTTCTACCTTATTATATAGTTTAATAAAGTTTATAAATCTTAAAATAAATTGGAAACACACTGTAATGTTCTTTAAGGTCAACTACCTAAATTTGAAACATTTGTCACCCCAAATTCCCATTGGAATTACCCAACCCTACCCAACCCTACACAAGCCTACCCAACCCTACCCAAGCCTAACCAACCCTACACAAACCTACACAAGCCTACCCAACGATACACAACCCTACACAACCCTACACAAGCCTAATCAACCCTACACAGCCCTACACAAGCCTACCCAACCATACCCAACCCTACACAAGCCTACTCAAAACTTACAATCCTACACAAGCCTAACCAACACTACACAAGCCTACCCAACCATACACAATCCTACACAAGCCTACCCAACCATACACAACCCTACACAGTCCTACACAAGCCTACCCAACCATACACAACCCTACACAAGCCTACCCAACCCTACACAATCCTACATAAACCTACACAAGCCTGCACAAGCCTACACAAGGCTACACAAGTCTTAGGCAGTGGGGGGTATGACAACCTCAGTGCCATGATGGCTGGTAACATGTTGCAGGGTTCACAGAGCTTTTTTTTTAAATGTATACTGCGTGGCTTCACCTTGAAACTGCATAAAAGCAACCCCATACCATACTTCAAGCTTCTGGGAACAGTATAGCAAATAAATATTAGCATGAATGGCTACCATGTTTTGACTTGCTGGAAGTTCCAACTTGTGCATCCCTATTGTGAGTTTGAAAGCAGCATCCCATCATAAGGCACACTACTGTACCTTCATGTATGAGATAGTGTTTTAATTACCATGACAGTATGATGAAAAAAATTATAGGAAATAAACCTTATTTGTACCATTGGCCACTAAGTATGGGCTCAGTGGCTTATACACATTTGGGTAGTAAATCCAAGCAGTATACGACCTAAAGTCTTACTACTCTACTTTTACCACACAACTACCAATTATGACATTTATTTTAACATATCTTTTAATGAAACAGTTTAAACACATTTTCTATATTCATTGAGAGCTTTTTCATGGGCTTGCTACTGTCACTAAAGAGTGCTGCAATTGAGACATAAGCCAGTCTCTATTAAACGCTGGGTCTCTGTCATTGTCATTGAAGCTGAAAAAGATGAGGAGGAGCTTGAGCGTAATGAACTGCTAATAAGTGACAGCGATGAACATTTTGCATACCGTATCCTTATTAACCAGTGCATATAAAAAGACTGTAATAATACTTTTGCTTTATACTTGAGGGTGTACAATACAATGTAATTTTGATATAAATCAAAACTGTTACTTAGTTCCCACTGACACAAAACCTTTTAACAAAGGTTCTGGAGTGTTTAAATTGAGTTACGATGTTGCTACAAGGTTGTGTGTTAGCGGCTTCTCAATGACCGCATGAAGCATGTGAAGCTAGAGATCCAATATACAGACGTGCTCAAATTTGTTGGTACCCCTCCACAAAAAACGAAGAATGCACAATTTTCTCTGAAATAACTTGAAACTGACAAAAGTAATTGGCATCCACCATTGTTTATTCCATATTTAATAGAAATCAGACTTTGCTTTTGATGTTTTATTCAACATAATATTGTAAATAAGAAAACAAATGAAAATGGCATGGACAAAAATGATGGGACCGCTAACCTAATATTTTGTTGCACAACCTTTAGAGGCAATCACTGCAATCAAATGTTTTCTGTAGCTCTCAATGAGACTTCTGCACCTGTTAACAGGTAGTTTGGCCCACTCTTCCTGAGCAAACTGCTCCAGCTGTCTCAGGTTTGATGGGTGCCTTCTCCAGACTGCAAGTTTCAGCTCTTTCCATAGATGTTCGATAGGATTCATAGAAGGCCACTTCAGAATAGTCCAATGTTTTGTTCTTATCCATTCTTGGGTGCTTTTAGCTGTGTGTTTTGGGTCATTATCCTGCTGGAGGACCCATGACCTGAGACTGAGACAGAGCTTTCTGACACTGGGCAGTACGTTTCGCTCCAGAATGCCTTGATAGTCTTAAGATTTCATTGTGCCCTGCACAGATTCAAGGCACCCTGTGCCAGGCGCAGCAAAGCAGCCCCAAAACATAACCGTGCCTCCTCCATGTTTCACTGTAGGTATGGTGTTCTTTTCTTTGAAAGCTTCATTTTTTCGTCTGTGAACATAGAGCTGATGTGACTTGCCAAAAAGCTCTAGTTTTGACTATTCTGTCCAAAGGACATTCTCCCAGAAGGATTGTGGCTTGTCAATATGCATTTTAGCAAATTCCAGTCTGGCTTTTTTATGTTTTTCTTTCAAAAGTGGAGTCCTCCTGGGTCTTCTTCCATGGAGCCCACTTTCGCTCAAAAAGCGATGGATGGTGCGATCAGAAACTGACGTACCTTCACCTTGGAGTTCAGCTTGTATCTCTTTGGCAGTTATCCTTGGTTCTTTTTCTACCATTCGCACTATCCTTCTGTTCACTCTGGGGTCGATTTTCCTCTTGCGGCCGCGCCCAGGGAGGTTGCCTACAGTTCAATGGACCTTAAACTTCTTAATAATATTTGCAACTGTTGTCACAGGAACATCAAGCTGCTTGGAGATGGTCTTGTAGCCTTTACCTTTACCATGCTTGTCTATTATTTTCTTTCTGATCTCCTCAGACAACTCTCTCCTTTGCTTTCTCTGGTCCATGTTCAGTGTGGTGCACACAATGATACCAAACAGCACAGTGACTACTTTTCTCCATTTAAATAGGCTGAATGACTGATTACAAGATTGGAGACATGTGTGATACTAATTAAATAAACTAATTAGTTTGAAATATCACTATAATCCAATTATTTATTATCTTTTTTAAGGGGTACCAACAAATGTGTCCAGGCCATTTTAGAATTTCTTTGTAGAATAAGCAATAATTCATCTCTTTTCACAGCTTCTTTGCTTTATTCTATGACATACCAAAGGCATGCAAGTATACATGATAAAATTTCATCACTTTTCAGGAGGAATGAAGCATTATTTCAATGAGCTGTAAGGGTACCAACAAATTTGAGCACGTCTGTATAAACGCCGGTCTCAAATACATGCCGGATCTGCTGGCAAATATTGTAAATAAACGCCAGAGGCATTTAATTGAAGTTTTACGGTAAATATGTTAATACATATTGTCTTTTTCATCAAATCTGACATACATCAATACATAAAATGGTTTACTGTACTGACAACAAGGTCAATGGAACAACATCCTGTGTATCACTCTTATGTTCAGGTACTCCATACTGTAAATAATACTAACAAAGGCTGGACAAGCAAATTAAGCTGGATTAAAACTGTCTAGCAGGTTGCAGTAACTTAATAATAAATGCTACATGATTAGATAGATATGTACAATGCTAATTGTAAGGATTAGATCAACTGAATAATTACTCAGCTACAGAACAGACCTATGTGCATATTTTTTTAATTAAGGTTTAATTCAGCTGTGATAACGAATGCAAGCATACAAACTAGCGAGTAACAGAATTAACACGAAGGCAGCGATAGAACAGTCTATAATTAGAATGGAAGAAAAACCTTAGTTAAGTCCACTTGGGTTAATGAAAATACTAGTTCAAGAATTGACCCATTGCAAAGGGGTTTCAAGAAAAACAGTATAAATTATACCCAATCACTAGCAATGCATTTATAGAAAGTTGTGTGACAGATTTTCTTCTTCAAGCATATGCAATGATGTATCATAAAATATATGGTAATAAAAGTTATACAGTGGAACGTCGCATATCCGACCGTCACATAACTGCCCTGATCAATTAACCGGCCAAATAAATACATAAATATTAAAAGTAGGCTAAGGGAGTAATGGCATTGGCAGAAAATGCAGCTTCCATGATGGAAACAGAAAGAAAGCGTTATAGCTATTTTGGTGTGTTCCCCTTTAAGAGAGGCGGGCTGTGCATGTGTCAGTCAGCTGCGTGTAGCAGTGATGTTTCAATACACCAGTCGAGAAAGCTTTTTTTTGTGCAATGTGTTTATATGATGAAGCGTATGCTTGCAGATATTGGCAGCGTGGTGTTGTAGCTTTTAAATGCATTTGAATTAAACAAAGCAAGCTTCATAAACGCAGTGCTTACCGGCTGTTTGTTTAAAATAGCAGAAACAATATTCAAACCGAGCTGCTTATCGGCTGTTGGCAATATCAAGAAAGAGCTCAAAGTAAGGTGACAGAGAAATTAAGAAAGCAGAACCATGGAGGCAGGGACTTCTAGAGTTAAGAAAGAAGCCATCAGTTGCTGGTTACTGCACATTTACCGTTTGTTTTGTATTTTTTTTTATTTTAAAAAAGCTCTGCGTGGAGATGGCTTATAGCAAACCGCACAGCAACATTTACATCTGCTTGCTTTTAAAGCAAACAATGTCCCCATGTTTAAAGCAATTTGCGTGTTGTTTTTGTTTACTAACCTATTTTGGATGTGTAAATAGATGTTTGCAAATCTGACTTTTTCAATATCCGCCTATACCCCAGTCCACAGGGGGTAAGATATGCCACGTTGTACATAATTGTATCAGGATTTCAAATTGCTAAAAAAAAAACAACCAATTAATGCTGGTGCAATGCTCTTACTCTGATGCAAAGCCAGTTTGCTTTATAATGGGTGGTGGGTGTTACTTTATTAATTTAGGTTGTGTGAATGTCACGTGACAACAATATGGTAGGCGTATTACATGGTGCTAATAAACTTCCATTCTGATATTTGTTGAAGTACAAAGAGTTTTTATTAGCTCTTAGAAATGTCACATATACAATTAACCCTAATGTAACTGCATAGATCTTTGTGGCTTTCAACCAAATTGATCTGTGTGTTCACAGCAGTAGTTTATACAAAATGTTGTGTCTTGGCTGACAAGCAAAAGAAATGAGTCACTGTGACATTGCTCTCATTCTGAAAAAGATTGCAGAAACTATGGTGTATAAAGCATAAAGTTCAAACAGTCTTAAAATGATTTATACAATGCAACAACTAAGGATTTCTAAATTACATGATACAGAATGTAGTTCCTACAAGTATTCCTGGTTTGTTAAGCTTCTTAGGTAATAATCATGTGGTTTTGCACAAAAATCAATGCATCTATTAAAGCACTGAACTGAAGAGCCTCAAAAAGAAGAAATCTATTGTTTGGCAAAAAAGACATTGTTTTTAGCACTCAAGCAATGTTATCTGAGGAAAGTAAACATCATATGCCGTCACAGTGAAAGCTACATTATTTCAAAGACACTACCTGAGAGCTGTCTACTGTCTACTTTTAATGAATACGATTTAATAAACAAAGCTCTGTTGACAAGCCTTTCCCAGAGGCAAAACAAGTCTGCTGATTCTGATGATCCAATTTGTAAATCTGTACACTACTACCACTAACATGAACAATGAAATCAGCATTTCGACATTAAATGTGTTTGTTCAATTATAATAATTAAAATAATAATTAGCCGTGGTTTACATGCAGTTTAGAAACATCAGGTTCTCTCTTCATAGCACATAGCATAGCACATTCCTCAAACTATAGCAAGTGACTTAAACAGGTGGCAGTTTTTATTTTGCATGGAAACAAGTTAGAAAGATGTACCATATGTTTATAAGATCTGTGACATAACCTTGTGTAACTTTCTACTATAATTTCTACTATACTATAATTAAAAGCCACACCAGGCAAGTCTTTACTAACAAAGTAAGCATACAGTATGATGGGTTTAGAGACCTCTTCATTCAGTATTTTTTTTTTAATGTGACACCATTTATTCAATGTTTCAAATTACTGCCTTTTGCAGGTGACTCATAAAATGATAGTGCTTTATTGTTTTTTTTATGCAAGGTTATACAAAATACAAAAGCTACTATAAAGTTAAAAAAATGCAGCCTTTTGCAATAAATAAGTTAATTAATTAATTAAATAGCACAGCCCTTTGCAAAGCATAGAAAGATATTTTTTCATCCTTTACACTTTTGTTATTTTTGTTTGGTGACTGGACAGCTGACTGCTTTAAGCCTCAAGCCTTCTGTCCCTTAGCAATACGATGCAATTCATTGCACATTATTCTTAAGTAGCATCTATTATGGGTACCTACCAAGGTCAAAAAAGTCATGTTTGTACCCCAAAATGTATTAAATTAGCACAGCTGGGAATTCATTACAGCAGTCGTGTGGCAAAGTGGTTAACTGTGTGCAGGTGAAGGTAATGCAGCAGTGATCAAGAAACAGAGAGATAACGATATCCAGGTGCAATGATGACTTATTTTTACAATCCAAATGCCTGATGGCGAACAACAGTAAACAATAACAATGTTAATGAGAAGCAATACAGTGGCGTGTATTGCTTATTTGTAATCCGCGGGTTGGCCCAGAAATAAAAACAGTCCTGTTTTAATTCACCCACATGTAACACAAACACCAGTCCACGTGCTCTAGTACTCGTGGTGAAAATACAGTTCTTTAGTGCAAACAAAGTGAAGTGTTGTCCAGGTTCGTGCTGGCCTTAAGCGACAGCTCCTGGATCATGTTTCAGCCGTCTAAATAATAACAAACAGTATTTTTAGACACGGATGCCACATCGTTTCCCTTCCGGGTCAATGATTACTGTACCGTAGCTCCGTCCCCTTTCTATATGGCCGACTTTCATCTAACCCTGGGAATGAACTATCGGGCCATCCAGTCCAGGATACTCTGTTCCCTTTACAAAGCGCCCTTGCAGGTCGGGAGGGAGATCTAACACCAAGAATCATTCAATCTCTTTCACAGGTCTATATTATTGCTGCAGGCTACCGACCTCAGCACCATACTTTAGCGACTGTTAGAGTTAAAGTAAAATCTTTTTAATCTAATTTATAGAGCAAGATTTGTTTCAGAAGAACAACAAAACATTAAGAAAAAAGTACATTCTACTGGCAATAGCCTTGCACTGTCCCTTCGGAATTAGTTATTATTATTATTATTATTATTATTATTATTATTATTATTATTATTATTATTATTATTAGTACATTATGTATAGGGGAATGTGTGAAGGTAAGGTAGCAGATTGCAGATTTGCTACCATGTACTGTACTCAATATTTTGACTGGATATTTTTTATATCATTAACCTAAAGTGCTAGATTTTAGCTTTGTTCATAGACTACTATAAGGATCAGAATTGCTGAAGTTATTGTTCTGTAGCAAACCTTGTATACATTATATATGTACGTGTATAATATGTATATGAATATATAAACATTCAAAAAATGTTCAGCAAATAATGCATGGACAGTGCAAAGCGCTCTCCTATGGAACATGTAACGATATGTCTGGGTTTTTTTGTGTTTCCTTTGCTATTTTTATTTTATTTTTTGGTGGCCAAATGAGGCAGGCTGCACTTGCGGTTCTTTAACACAAACTAAACTTCTTGTTGACCCAGTTTAAGAAAGTTGCACGATATCAGTAGTCACGCAAGGCCAAACTGGAACCCAGACAGAAACATTTAAATATACCCTCCCGTTTTTAATATGACCTAAAGCCCCTTTCACACTGGCACTCCTACCCGGATTCTGACTACCTGGGTCACAATCCCATACATGCCCACAGTCCCTATATGGTCGGGACAGTCCCGATTTCCTGGCAAATGTTCCGCGTCCCGATGCATAGGAAAAGTCCCGATATTTACCCATAGAAAAAAAAAAAATTATTCTGCACAGTAGAGTTAGTGAAAACCACACGCTGTGGTCTTCGTGCGGCTGACACATCTGCTGATCACTAACTTATACAAAGGTAAGAATGCTTTATTATGTCTATTTTTACTGTCATGATGGTCGTGTCGTGTTGAGTTGGGGGGGATACGTCTATTATATGATAATGAGTGTTTTTTGCGTATGACTCCTCCCATATGTATGATGTGTATGTTCTTCCTAAAAGAAAACTATATGTTCATGAAAAATTACCCAAAAGGTACTACCAAAATAATGGATAAAAAGATGAGGCTTATTTTTTGCATGTAAACCATTTTTATAGTCCATCAATTTTTTATTTTTAATTCAGACTATTTTTATCATTAAGATTTGTCTAAACTTAAGATTTGTATTCATCCAGTTCTTTAAAGCAAAACCATTTTACCCTAAATTCAAAATTAAAAAAAAAAATTAGGGTTTACCTGACTCAAATCAAAAACAAACATTATGTTTTGGCCTGAGCTTTTTCTCTTCTTGTTCCCTTCCCACAAACACTTCTCTGTACAATGACTGTAGGAAGGTTTAGGTATTTTGGATCTATTAGCCTGCAAAAAGACCACTTGCTCGCTGTTTTACAAGTCAACCATATATAGATAAGCAAAACAGTGTGTTCCAAAATGGCACCCAAAAAAACCCCCAAAAACTTCAGAGTGAAGTTTTGTAGCCTCCCTCTAGCTAAAAGATACCATGACATTTTTTGACAATAAAAAAACAACACAGAATGTTAAGGTAACTGCAACTACAAAACACAAGTTATTCCTGGCTGTTGTTTTTAACTTCAGGCCTAGTCAAGTGTATGGTACTGTATGTGCTATTGCTGGTGTTCAATTGCTGACAAGCCTGGGGAACAAAAGCTAATCATGATTTAGCTGCTTTCCTCTGTTCGATTTCAGGTCATTGGTTTTCATTCATTCCTGTTTGAACTATTGAAAATTGAGATTTAAAAAAATGCAATTTGAGCAAACAGTAATAAAGTAAAACAACATGCATTATAATGTCGCCCTGGGTAAAGGCGTCTGCTAAGAAATAAATAAATAATAATGTAAACAGGGTTGCAAGAGGTGTGCATCATTCAGTTCAAATTCAAAATCTGGCCCATGTTAATTATATTGCTTAAGGCTTTACCACTAATGTACAATGTGACATACAGCAGCTAAGTTTGGGACTGTAATCACATGAGAGATAACTACTTATGCTGTGGGCCATATGAAAGCCACTTGATAAATTCCTTGGTCCATGTGAATTCTGTAAAAAGTGGAACGGGATCAGTTTACCAGTACTGTATATGCATTATTCTTTAAATTCACCAGAAGCTGTTCACGAAGATTCAATCTAAAAAATGTACCTCAATTACAGTATCAGTGATTAAAGATTAAAATAACACAAAGATTTGTTTTAAAATGTTTTTTTTTTTTTTTTGTAATTCATAAAAGTTATATTTCTTGCATTTGTAATGTGTTCCCTATATTTCTGTTTGTGCATGGTGCATTTTAAAACAAGCTCAAGTGGGTTTAGCCCATTCTGTTCTGCCCGAATGGAATTTTACAATGCAGGTCTTTGAACGACAACAGAAACAAGATAACAGATAACAGAAAAATGATTGTGGGGTTCTCATTTAAATGTATCAATGCATCAAGTTACAAGTTACAAAGGTTTATTAAATGATGCTGTCGTACAGTCATCATGAGATGAGGAAATAGCTTGCACAACATATGAATCCCGGCTCTGATTTTTAGGCCAGGATCCAAAGTAGAGGCTGACTACAAGTTTCTGTTCCTAGGAAGTACAGTATTTCACCAGAAGGGAAATTGTTCATTCTTTTGCTGCTGGCCCGACTGCTGGGGGCTGCTTGTCAGAGGTTGGCATCAGCAGGCACCAAGCACAAGGGAACATCGGACTAACACTTTACATATACTGTATTGACATATTACTGCCAGTACCGCTGAGGGGTACCGGGTTCACTTCACTGTCCTATTTTTTTTATATGATATTGTTTTTTCTCCTGTTAGAATAGAAAGTTGCTGTTTTATACATATTGAGCTTCAAAAACAGCCGGTAAGAGAATATGTTTAGACAAGGCCGTTGATTTCTTGTCCCTAACCAAGCCTTATTACTGTACAGTTTCTATGTGGTTCATGATTATAGCAACAGGAAAAAGATGGGTGTAACTTGAATAACAGTTCAGGTTATTGAGGTTGAAGTTTAAGCAGTGACATGTCTGCAAAGTGTTTCATATCATTTTAATATACTGCTTAAACTTCAACCTCAAGAAGCTGTTCAAGTTACCTGAACTGTTATTCAAGTTACACCCATCCCAGTGGGCACACAACGTTATATTGATGTTGTGTATTGGTTGTATTTGAGTCGCAATGTCAGGCAACCAAAATATAACCAATACACAATGTCTTTTTGACGACGTCGAGGCAACGTCTGTCTCAGACGTCGTTTATTGGCTGTATTTCAGTCATGAAGTCGGGCAACCAAAATATAACCAATGCACAACGTCTTTCTGACGACATCAAGGCAACGTCTGTCTTAGAAGTCATTTTAAGGTTATTTTAGTTTGTGGTATGTCGGTTTTAAAAAAATGTCCTGTTAGGCCAGGTTTTTTTTAACCCTTTTTGTGTTAACAAAGAGCACAGTTTTCTTTATCTATATGTTATTATTATTATTATTATTATTATTATTATTATTATTATTATTAATAATAATAATAATAATAATAATAATAATAATACTCATCATCAATCCATGGTTGTATTTAACAGCACAGTAGATTATAAACCACCAAGAAGTTAAAACCAAGCCTCGCCCAGGACAACTGGAAGCTGCTAGAGACTGGAAAATGCTTGCAGACATTGGTCAACAGCTTATTTTTCCACCTGAGATTGCCACCACTAACCTTCGACCAGATATTGTCTTGTGGTCTGGATCAGCACGCCTTGTTCACCTGGCAGAGTTAACAGTGCCATGGGAGGATGCTGTAGATGAGGCGTATGAGAGGAAGAAACTGCGGTATGCTCAACTAGCCGCTGAAGCGGAACAGCGAGGATGGAGAGTCCGGGTTTACCCAGTGGAGGTACGTTGTCGAGGATTTGTCAGAGACGTCGGATTCAGTGGTCAGGAGTTGCGTCGCACAGTGAAGAACTTATCTGAAGCAGCAGGGAGGAGCAGCAACTGGCTGTAGTTGAGACGGAAAGAGTCTGGTTGGGGATCTCAAGCACAATAGAAAGAAAGCAACACTGGTGTACAGGTAAGTAAGCTGGGCTGAGTTGAGTGGGGGACGGAGGGGGGTGATGCTGGGACGCCAGAATCACCGTCGAGCCCTCTTGAGGTGTCATGGGCTAGTCGACGAAACACAGAGGATGGAAGGTGCCCACTTGAAAGACCCCAGAGACGTACCCTACTTAGCTCAATCCAGACATTTGTCATGCTGATGTGCTGGGAAGACCGCATTGTGGTTGATCCCCGGAGCCAGCATCGCAGCCGTTGTGTGTGCTGATGTGCTAGGGAGGCAAATAAGCTAATCCCTGGAGCCAGCATTACACTTCAGCCATCAACACCAGGCAGAAGGATATCTACATCATCATATGGAAGGAAACGCAAATGGATGGAGACACAGATGGATCACATTAGTTTACTGTAAAGCTACGTCTTAGTTGGTGCTTATCTTGGCGAGACCTGAGTTCAAATCAGCATGAAGTTTTAACATCTACTCTCGTGTAATGGAAATCATAAATGTATTTGATAATATAGAAGTGAATTCAATTAAATTATATTAAAAAAGAAATGACAGAAGCTTCCAATTATAAAATGCAAAATATGTGCGTGAGCAGGAGTATAAGTCAACAAGATGCTTGAGCGAAATGGTAGTAGGCGGCGACTTGGTGAGAGACCGTGTTACATCCGTGTGAAATCGACAAACAAAGAGAAACCGAGAAACAGACTCAAGGTAAATTTAATTGATAAATATAACCTTAACTGCAAATGTTAAAATTATTTAAGTTTACAGTGTTAAATGAGGACAATTCATTGCTGTTCAATTACCTTTTGTCAAGTGTGTCAGTATAAATGCACATATTTATCACCGTTCATTTCTGTATTCTCCCACCCCCTACAACAGGGGAAGCGGGTATTGCTACTATTTATCTAAAAGTCTTAGACCAGGGAACTGTTTGGTGAAAGGTGTTTCCATCTTTTTGATAAGGACCATTTTAAAATATGTTAAATATTTTCAAAATATTGTATATTTTATATATCTATAAATCTCCATTACTAAATTAAGCCCAAAGCTGCCTGAAGTGTGGAGGCCTATTTTTTCTTCTTCTTCTTCTTCTTCTTCTTCTTCTTCTTCTTCTTAAGAAGTCTGTTCTTCTTCTTAAGAAGTCTATATATATCCCTTGAACTTTTTTCACCTTTTGTTGTGTCAGTGCCTCAGAGTTTCATGCATTTAAATGAGGATTTTTTTCCACTTATCTACACACCATACTCCACACTGTTAAGGGGAAAAAAGTTTTTATTGAGAAAAATTATTATTAGTTGTTGTATTTAGCAGAGGCCTTTATCCAAGGCGACTTACAGAGACTCGGGTGTGTGAACTATGCATCAGCTGCAGAGTCAGTTACAATTACGTCTCACCCGAAAGACAGAGCACAAGGAGGTTAAGTGAATTGCTCAGGGTCACACAATGAGTCAGTGGTTGAGCTGGGATTTGAACCGGGGACCTTCTGGTTACAAGCCCTTTTCTTTAACCACTGGACCACACCGCCTCCTAATATATAAAAAAATTATATATTAAAAATACAAAACTGAAAGATCGTAATTGGATAAGTCTCCACCCCCATGAGTTAATACTTGGTGGAAGCACATTTGGCAGCAATTACAGATGTGAGTCTGTTGTTATAGGTCTCTACCAACTTTGCACACCTAGATTTGGCAATATTTGACCATTCTTCTTTACAAAACTGTTCAAGCTCTGTCAAGTTCCTTGGGGAGTGTTTATGGACAACAATCTTCAAGTCATGCCACAAATTTTTGATTGGATTTAGGTCGGGGCTCTGACGGGGCCACTCAAGGACATTTACCTTTTTGTTCCTTAGCCACTCCAGTGTAGCTTTGACTGTGTGCTTTGGGTCGTTGTCATGCTGAAAGGTGAACTTCCGTCCCAGTTTCAGCTTTCTTCCTCAAGGACTTCTCTGTACTTTGCTCCATTCATTTTCCCGTCTATCCTGGCAAGTGCCCCAGTCCCTGCCGATGAGAAACATCCCCATAACTTGATGCTGCCACCACCATGCTTCACATGCTTCACTTGATGCGTTGTGTTGGGTTTGCACCAAACATAACGCTTTGCATTTAGGCCAAAAAGTTCCATTTTAGTTTCTTCAGACCACAAAACTTTTTGCCACATGGCTACAGAATCTCCTGAGTGTTTTATTTTGCATACTTCAAACAGGATTCAAGGTGGGCTTTCTTGAGTAATGGCTTCCTTCTTGCCACCCTACCATACAGGCCAGATTTGTGGAGTGCTTGGGATATTGTTGTCACATGCACAATTTGACCAGTCTTGGCCATAAAAGCCTGTAGCTCTTGCAAAGTTGCCATTGGCCTCTTGGTAGCCTCTCTGATCAGTTTCCTTCTTGCTCGGTCATCGAGTTTGGAGGGACGGCCTGATCTAGGCAGGGTCTTGGTGGTGCCTTACACCTTCCACTTCTTAATCATCGTCTTGAACGTGCTCCAAAGGATATTCAAGGCCTTTGATATGTTTTTATACCCATCCCCTGATCTGTGCCTTTCAACAACTTTGTCCCGGAGTTCTTTTGAAAGTGCCTTGGTGCTCATGTTTGAGTCTTTGCTTTGAAATGCACTAACCAGCAGAGGGAACCTATAGGAACTGCTGAATTTATCCTAAAATCATGTGAATCACTATAATTTAACACAGGTGGAGGCCACTTAACTTGGTGTGTGATTTTGAAGGCGATTGGTTACACCTAATTTAGCTAATTTAGGATTGCTATTACAAGGGGGGTGGACACTTTATCCAACCAAGCTTATTTATTTTTAATTAATTTTCTACAAATTTCTAGAATATTTTTTTCACTTGGAAGTTGTGGGGTAGGATGTGTAGGGCAGCAGTGTGGAGTAGTGGTTAGGGCTCTGGACTCTTGACCAGAGGGTTGTGGGTTCAATCCCCAGTGGGGGACACTTCTGTTGTACCCTTGAGCAAGGTACTTTACCTAGATTGCTCCAGTAAAAACCCAATTGTATAAATGGGTAGTTGTATGTAAAAAAAAATAAAAAATAATGTGATATCTGTATAATGTGAAATAATGTATAATGTGATATCTTGTAACAATTGTAAGTCGCCCTGGATAAGGGCGTCTGCTAAGAAATAAATAATAATAATAATAAATGAAAAAAGGTGACAATTTTGAAGGGGGGTGTAGACTTTCTATAGGCACTGTATATATAAACTGTTAGAGTGTCTGATCTCAAGCAGCTGTATCACTCAGAAGCCGCTCAAACTGTGTCTCTATACTCAAAGAGTTTAACACACATAGGTATACTTAACTTGGAAACTCCTTGTAAATGTTGACATTATTTAAGTTTACAGTGTTAAATGAGGACAATTAAATTTAGTGTTTTGCCAAAATATATAGTTTTAACCTATGAACTTATTGTTTTCTTTCTGTTATTTGTCCTTGCAGATAGTGTGAAGAAAACCCAGAAAGGCACAGAACTGGACAAGCTCTGTCTAAAGTGCTTAGAGAGAGAGAGATTTTGGCTGTACTGTAATTTTAAAGTGCCCTGGCAGAATAAAATGAGCACCCGTGATGTACCAGTGGCAAAGTGAATATATAATAACAGAGATTATGCTGTGTAATGTTGTATATAATATACATTGTATTTTAATGTTTGAAAAAACATGTAAGTCACCTTGTATAAAGGCAACAGCCCATGGCTTCATTAGTCTACAAGCAGTGTCTATTGTTGGTTTATTTATTTTTATTTATTTATTTATTTTTGTTTACATAAAGCTTAAAATTCCTATACAAAGTGTGGGTAATATAATTTATGCTTAATACATATGAGCCAAATTTGAAAGATATTTTGTTATAGTCACAAGTGTTTTTAGGGGTACAAAGATGTGTTTTCTTAGAAGAGTAAATAAGCAGGAATCTGACATTGGATTATTGGATTACGCTATTTTAGGTCATTCATTAATTAATTAATTAATTAATTAATTAATTAATTAATTAATTATAATAATAATAATAATAATAATAATAATAATAATAATCTGACCTAATCAGAATCTGACCTAATCACAACGTTATGATTCTGTCGTTGTTATAATGTTCAGATTGCGATGTTGATAAAACGTTGTGATTCAGATGTCAGTATAATGTTCAGATTGTGACTTGATACAACGCTGTGGTTCAGACATCAGAAAAACTTCCATATACAACCTTATTCTATCCAACGTCGGAACCTGACGTCAATACGACATCACTGCAACCAACTTTGCCCACGGGGATTTTTTTTTATGTAGATATAAGAGGAGTACGTACCATAATTTATTAGAGACCAAGTATGTTCAATGTCCTGCTTCGAAGGGAAATGGGCACAGTTCTTGAAGAAATTGGGCAATTCAGATTTGTCCAACTCCTTCCAAAACTCCCTTTTTATAAACATCTTTTCATACACTTAAAAAAAGAAGACAGGAATTATTCACTGCAATTTTTAAAGGCTTTTTATACACTATCAAATGTCAAAAAATGGCTTGTGGCCAAGTTACACTCACATCGATTTGGCAGATTTAAAAGTAAATATGGCATTTTCTCATTAACATGTCATTGAGGTCAATACACATAAAGAAAAATCCATGTTACCTTTTGAACGCACATTGAATGAGGTTAGCATTACTCAAAACTGCATTTTCTTCATCTAAAATGTACATTGAATGGGGTCAAATAATTGATCACTGGCTTAGAGAATGAGACATATCTTTATAAAGGACTATTCTCAAGTGCAATTTAAACAATTTAATTGTTAACATAATAAAACTTGTCAGAGGCCAATCAGAAGGTTACATAAGGACTCAAAGACGTGCCTACAGTTTTTACTAGTTTTGTAACAGTTTGACTTTGCTTTCACAAACAATTGTGTACATTGGCGTAAAGAGCTTCTCACCCAGTGTACAATATGACTTGACGTTTTGTTTCTAGATTCTTACTTGTCTTTCGGTCTAGCCACTCCTCCAGATCACTGTACACTAGCGGGACAGATGGTTTTATAACACCAAAGCGCCTTTTTAATCTATGCATCATTCTTCGGTATTGCTTAACAACAGCTGAAAGGGATGGCCCATGATTTACAGCCTGTAGATACAGATACATTTGAACATAATTTCAGTTCTAATGGACATGTTTTAAATATCATTGCATTTTAAAACAAGAACATCTTCAATTTCAGTAAGGTCCTAGGCAGGTGTTGACCAATTACATAAATCAATTACAGTATATGTAATGAAATACAGGTAATAAAATAGGTATCCTAAAATGTGCTTTCATGACGGGATGGCTCATTTGAAAACCCACTGATATCCGCAGTGGTGTGTTGAGGGCATTGTAGTGCTTAACGGCACTTAGGTGTCATTCTTTGGCACAAACAAGTGAAGTGAGCAATAAGATGGCATAGATTGGACACTACACAAAACACATATTCAAATCTTATTTCAGATTTCAGGACTAAGTGACATTTAACCAAAGTTGACTTGAATTTTTCTGATACTCCCAAAGGAAGCACAGCTGTGGTTGTTGGTATTCCAAGCTGTCCCAGGTGCTGAAAGGTGGGTGGCGTTGTCTACTACAGATGGCGTTGCTTTCCAAAATACAAGCAATGTAGCCTCCAACTACCAGTCAATTATGTGTTGCATGAGAAAATGCTTTTTCACTTACGTATGTTTAGGTATAATTCTATATCAACTGTATAATATATATGAGCATTTATACATTTAATAATTAATTTATTATTTTTGATGTAAAAACATTGACAAATATTCCTGATAATACTGTATAGAGTAACACTTTTGTAAAATGTATATTTTCAAACTAAATAAAAGCATTATCTTATATTTATTATGTGACCTAGCAAAACAACTAAGTTGTAATTTTTTTGTTAATTGTTCTACTTTGGTTTTGTCATTTGCTATGCTTTGTTCTACTAGGTCTCAACAAAAAAATACTGACCAGCAAAGATACATGTGGCAGATAAAATCATTAAATAATCATACTACATATCAATTACAACATAATTATGTATGAAACACAGCATCCACAGCATCCACAGCATCCACAGTAAATAAAACTAAGGATTGCTTTACAAAATAGAAGGATATTTTTATTGACAGTAGATTCTGTCATTTTCCACCAAAAATGAAACCATTTTCCAAATAACGCCCCAGAAACAAGAGTACAGGAAGTTGCTCCCAAAAATCTGTATTGACCAAAATGCATATTTTTAAAATAAACTCTGACTTAGGGTTTAGATTAGTTTGGGGGTTGCTATTACACAATGATGCAGATTCAATATTCTTACCTTTTCCCTTACCCTACTGAGTTGGACTCGTACTAGCCATCCTCGAATGAACTTCTGAATACAAATTGTTGCACTTAAGAACTCGCGACAGCTGGTCTCAGTCCTCACAGGGTGAAAGGCTTCATAGACTTCTAGATGAGGACCAACTCTCTTCAGCCTTTTGGCAGTTTTTTCCCTGGAATGTCTTAGCCTAAAGCAAGAATTTAAATAGCTCAAAGGAAAAATTAACAAAAAGAGGCAACCGCACCCTTTCTGACAAATGCATTTTGTGTTCATAAACTGTAATGGTTGTTAACGTGTGTATGCATACAAGTGATTCACTGTCAGCTTTCGATAACATCAGGCATCAACTCACATGGAGGACACAGGTTTGATCTACTATCATGTATTTTAAGACCAGAAATCGCTCAGAGTTTCAAAAATGTAAACTGTAAAAACACAAATAAAAAACAAGGGGCTTGCATACACTTTCTGTATTTTCTTCCTCCTCTCCTGCCAGTGAGAGTCTTCAAGCTCTTTCTTCTCCTTCACTATCTGAACCCACTCTTTCAGGTTGCTGCTCCGTCGTCTGTTGTAGACAGAGGATAACTGGTGTCTGTGTGCCTTCCAGGCTCTAATAGAAAATGCCAAAACTTTCATCAGTCCATCTCCAAAAATCAAATTCTTTATGGTGCGCTGACTTGACTGGGTTTACATAAGTATTGTATTTCTAGATGATATAAAATTAAATAAAAACACGAAAAGTGGAGTGGCTTAGATTTTATGAAGCAAGATGCAAGTTGGTGTTGAAAACAACCATAAAATTGTCTTTATTATACTTCATGGGAATTTGTTGATTTAACTGCCAAGTGGCTAATATCGTCTTGGAGTGAATTTCAGTTTTTAATTGACTCCAAGGGCTTTGTATGTTTCCATGGTACCATATTTAGCTACTGTATGAATTCTGAAGGAATTATGAAAGCAACTTATTTCCTTGCTAACATAAATTATTAAACATGGGAGGGGTAACAGGGTCAATAATATTTTACACTTTTTTGGAGAGCACATCTAACATTTAGTCAAAATGTATTTATTCACCTACAGTTTAGTTGTAATAACGTAAACAATATTGCAACCTAACTACCCATACCTTTGAAAACGGCATGCACTTTCTTTCTTTTCCCACTGTCGGTGGCTATTTTCAGACATGAACTTTAGAATATCCCTTCGAGAGGAAATACCTCTAAAGAGTGTTGGTATATTAATACTTGAAACTGCATTTTTGTGGAGCTGCAATGCTTTAGCTTCAAGATCCTAAAATAAAAAAAATAAACATCACTTGAGTGGGAAATTATCTTATTCAGTTATTATGCATAAGAAAACTTGCTTGCATGTTTGGAGACATAAATGCATTTGTATATACTGTATTACTTTTAATTACTGCCGCCCTCGAATTAACGCCTCACTCGGATATCAGATTTGTAATGTAATATTTAAATTTTTTCCCCTACCCCAGCTCAAATAAATGCAGCACATAATAAAGAAATGCATACAAAACACAGTATGGCAAAACATTACAAATAGAAACAAAATGAATTGAATAAACTTTAATAAAATGTATTTAAAAGAATACAATTACACCCTGGAGCATACCGGTATTTTACTGTAAGGTTTATGGAACCCAAAACAAAAAAAGGATACCGTAGGTACACGGCACTATGTACTGATACAGCAGCACTAAAATAAATATATATATATATTTATATATACTGTATATATATAGGAATTAGCAAGAAAAGTAATACATTTTAGTTGTAATGCAGGAGCTGTATGATTATTATTTAAGTTTCTTAAATGCATTTCTGTTTTGGTCGTATGCAAGGTATTTTGGCTAATAAGAGACGCTGCAGAATCCTGATCCAGACAGGAAGTTCGGAGAGTGGGGGGGGGTTGTATCCGCAGAAATAAACTTCAATATACACCTCCCTCAAATAAATACTGCAATAAAAAATTGCGCCTTTTGAAAACCATAGTACTTCTAATTCACGGGGCATTTTCTGAGGCTGTAAGGATAGAGCAGAGGAAGCAGAAACAAGCTTGTTAATGGGACGGAGGCGGACAAAGAGAGCCTGGACAGAAGGTGAGCCGATCGCATGGACTTAGAGGCGGGCTTGGAGGGGCCCAGACTTGAAGTTAGGATAGGAAGAGATCCCCGACCGATGAGCCGCTTTATGAAGGACTGGGCTTGGTCGAAGGCTGAAGCCTCGAAGATTTGAAAACACATAAAAAGGCTCTGACTCGGCAGAGGCGCCTCTCGGGGCGAAGGAAAGTCTGATGAATCAGGACCTGAAAGGAGAGATAGAAAAGGGTTCCCTGACTGATCTGGTGCTGCCCTCGGGTGAGGTTAAGAAAAGGTTAGTGTGAGATGATATGTGTATACCTGCTGATAAGTGGAGAGGAAAAACCCCTTTGCACTTAGGGGAAAACCTCTGGTGGACCCGGAGGACAGGTAGCCCCCACATTGGGCATGTTAACAATTTTTTGATGGGCTTCGGCTATGTCGGTAGATGATGAATGAATATATGAATCGCAATATATAAAAACACAATATTTTTTGATTGTGTGGATATTGATGTTGGCCTTGGCTGCAGAAGTGGCTGCTCCGATTCTAAATGAATGAGGGGTATTATTATTATTATTATTTGTTTATTTAGCAGACGCCTTTATCCAAGGCGACTTACAGAGACTAGGGTGTGTGAACTATGCATCAGCTGCAGAGTCACTTACAATTATGTCTCACCCGAAAAACGGAGCACAAGGAGGTTAAGTGACTTGCTCAGGGTCACACAATGAGTCAGTGGCGGAGGTGGGATTTGAACCGGGAACCTCCTAGTTACAAGCCCTTTACTTTAACCACTGGAGGGTATAGAATTGAGGAGGTATAGAATTGAGGAGGCAGGCCTGCTCAGGAAACAAGGGTAGCAAGATGAGAGGAGAACCAGTGGCGGGATATAATTGTGCGGGAGGAGTCCATGAACAGTAGGTCTGATGGAAGAAATGGTTTCATAGAGGCAATGTACTTTGAGGGGCATACTGGCGAGTCGATTTTTTTTAGAGTTGAATGAAATGCCCTTGGAGAAGCTGCTGAGGAAGCTCAGGGCCCTTTGCGCCCCATATTCTGGAAACAAGGGCAGAGAGGTGAGATGCCGACCATCCTATGTCTTAGTTAATACAGGATCAATCAGCGGTTTGCTACTATCATGTCTTCTTAGAATGGAAAAGGTGAACTCACATTCAGAGACTTGGGTTTCTCCTAATAGTGGAACTCCTTAACTCATAATCAAGACAGATTTCCAGTCTTGTACCACGTCTCTCACCATGTATTAATGCTATTTGAGAGGATGAGTGGACATACAACTAGACTGCTGAGGAAGTCAAGCGCCCCGTATTTATTTATTTATTTATTTTTATTTTATTAGATGGGGATTAGCATTAGCCTTGACTGTGGAAATGGCTGCCACGACCTGAGTATTGGAGGAAAGCTGGAGCGTTGGAAGCTCTAGAGGAGAGCAGTTGCAGATTTAAACAGTAAACTAAAGCAACTTTTGCATGCTGCAGTAGTGAGCAGATCTGAAGTGGGAGCCAAGATCTGCTGTAGTGAGGAGCGATTAACAGTAGAGGGCGGGGTCTGCTGAACAGTGCAGAGAACTGAGGAAGTAAATGAAGGAGTGCTGTCAGTAGTGTGCAGTGGTCTGCTGTAGAGAGCAGAGATCTACTGAATGCGGTAGATATTGATTTTTGAGTGTTAAGGCAGTTTAGATCGTGCCGCAGATGGGGCTGCCTTCAGGTAGAGATGAAGAATGCATAGATCTGAGGCAGCTGCAGAACCTGAGAGACTGGAGAGGCTGGAGACTTAATGGTTGCAGAAAAGACTAACGCTGGAGCTCCTGCAGCCAAATAGAGAAGCTGAATGATGAGAAGAATCACCGGTGCAGGTAGGAAAATAATTGATCATATCTTGGCAGCGCTGTGCAGAGAAATGACCTGCAGTGAGCGAGGCAACGAAGTTTAGATATTAGCTATGACGTTTAAGCTGAAGCACGAATGATGGAGTCTGAGCGTTTGCTACAAAGTGAAAACACTAGACAGGGGAAGGGCGTAAGATTGTGGCTTAAATAGACAGTTAGTGATGATAGACATTAATTAGGCAGCCTCAACTCCTGCCCCTTGAATCTTACATTTACTGCCACCCTTGAATAAGTACCACCCTTGAATAAGCGCTGCAGCTGTTTTTAGCAATTTAAAATAAACGCTGCGGCGTTAATTGAAAGTAATACGCTTCATACACACATGTGTACTGTACTCTCTAACACTCTGTGTCCCAAATCTATACTGGAACTATGTTGGAATGGAGTGTACAATATATATTGTGTGTAACTGGCGTGGATTTATGGGGTCCCACAATGATCTTCAAAAACATTTACCCTGAGCGGTCATGAATTTTGGGGTCATGATTTGCACTGTTTTCTCAATCAGACTGACACATCAGCAGCTCACCTATTGAGGGCTGAACAATACAGTACATTGGTAATGACTGGTTGGTTGTTCCTAAACCTTTGTACAGCATTTTCTTATGATATGCTGCTCTGTACATACTGTGGGTGTGGGTCATGATGATTACTAATTGTTGTATTTAAATATGTGGTGTGGAGGGATGGGGATCCTACAATATTTACTTTATTAACATTACATTTATTCTAGCATTCTGTTTAAATATTGTAACACTAATTAGAAAGCTCATGCATAACGGGCAGCAGTGTGGAGTAGTGGTTAGGGCTCTGGACTCTTGACCGGAGGACTCTTGAGCAAGGTACTTTACCTAGATTGCTCCAGTAAAAACCCAACTGTATAAATGGGTAATTGTATGTAAAAATAATGTGATATCTGTATAATGTGAAATAGTGTATAATGTGATATCTTGTAACAATTGTAAGTCGCCCTGGATAAGGGCGTCTGCTAAGAAATAAATAATAATAATATGGTATTCCTTTCAAAACAAAAAGCCACAGGGATATAAATATAAATACAGTTATAAATGCAAACAATATAAAAAATACCACATCTACTGCTTATAAAAAAAAACCCAACCGAAACAAAACTAAATTTGCACATTTCATAACATAGGTTACAAAAAAGATCTGTGGATGGGTGTGGTTAAGTTGGATAAAACAGCCCACAACCTTTGTTTTAGCTACAGAAAATATACAGTAATGGTACTTACTGGATCCTTTGGCTGAAAGTACATAGGGATTGGCCTTCCTGTCAATGGCCTCGTCTTCAGACCACAGTGGCTTCTTTCTTGGTGGAGCTCTGCTGCATTATATTTTGCAGGTCGACTACGTTTATCATTACAGAATGAACCAGTGCTGATCTGAGTGTTTGAATCCTGAGACATGTTTAGTTCAAGGTCCTCAACTTTACTTTCTGCACTGGAATATATTGTAATGCTTTCTTCCATATAGTTTGCACCAGCACATTGGCCAGCACTATGTATAACATTGCCCTCTTGTTCACAGGAGTGGCTATGGACCTCAAAAGGCTGATCTCTTTGAAGGATTTCCTCCACATACAAATAACGCCTTTTCTGTTTCCCTTTTAAGTCGACTGAAGAACCAGTGTCAATCGGTTCCCAAGCTACACTGTTGGCTTCTACCAACTCTGCTGATATGGAGGAAGTATTTTGCACCTGTAGGTATTTATAGTCATGCATAGGGGCTTCCTCTGTATTGTTTGGGTCTGTTTGGGGGTGTTCTGAGATGCCTGGGTGCTTTATGTTGTTATCACATTCAGTATTTGATGACAGCGACATAAGATCACTAGGTGAGCACCCAGTATCTTCAGCACTGTGAACCACTTGGCTGAAATCTCCTTCACTTAGTGCTGTTTTGGGTTTGCATTCCTGGGGACCTCGGTCTGAAGTATCATAAGTCACAGCACTGTGTTTAACTTCAGAACAGGTAGTTATCTCTGTTGTACCTGGATCGTCCTGAAGCATCTGCAATTCAGTTCTGCATTCCTTCGTGCTTTCCGATACATGATCGTCCTTCTTATGGAACTCTCCACAGTTATCCATCCTTCTTGCAAATACTTTTTCAACTTCAGCTTCATTGATATTGCTGAGCATGCTGCGGGAGGATATTAAAAAACTGTCCTTTCCCTCCATTACAGTTCTGAGGGGCTGCTGATCAGGGATGTCATACTGCTGTGTGGCTTTCAAATTCAAAGAGCTGAGTAAAACAAACAAACAAACAAACAAATAACTAAATCATGAAACCTAATTTAATTCCCCCCCCCCCCAAGAAACATTATTTCATGAAATTATTTTCTACTATTAACCCTGTGAGTATTACGAACGTACCAGTACGTTCTCTGCTCTCTGGTCCCCAGGGAGTACGAACGTATCTGTACGTTCTGCAACTTTAAACTTGAATTACTGAGCCTACAAAAGTTCTGATAACAAGATATTGGGTTATATTTTATCTAAAATAATATATATTACATTTCTTTAGTTTTGCATTGTGAGGCATATATTTGGGAAAAAATGCTGCAGGGTTCTGCTGAATGATTCGTAATTGCAACATCCTAAGCATGTCATTTTCCATAAACCCCTGCAGTCAAATTTGCTAACCTGCTGTGACTCCAGGCAGCCTCTCTGGTTGTTGCTAATTCTTTAATATGTATGAGCTCACTAGTGAAGCAGGACTGGCACGGATGATGTGGTTCTTGGACCACAATGCTTTGCAAACACCCAGGATTCAAACAGGACACCATTTTTATCGGTTTTCTGGGGGCGTTTTTCAAAAGAAGCTGTGAAACTTTTTGTAAAATTAAGTACTGAAAAAAACAGAAGGCTGTTTACAATCAAGAACTGTAATTACATTAAATTTGCCTGTGTTGCTGTTATCAGCATATCTGCATACAGATTCTAGCAGACCCACTGGACTAATTTGAACATCGCCTACCTTATCTCTTTCCAAATCAAAACTATAAACACCAAAGGTTATTAAAACAACCCCTGCATTTATCCTCAAAGGCATAAAGTGATGCCTAAAGCTACAGCTTACCTATGTTTCAATGCTCTATGTTGCTCTATGTTAATTAGATGCGTACATTGCTAACCTGCCCGTGCATCCAGTGGTCCCTAACTAATGGCAGCTTTAACAACCTATACATCATTTCTCATTCAGGACTTCCTAAGCAGAATCCTATAAAGATGGCTTGCTTTTATTTCTTGCTTTTTTCAAGCAGTTATTTAAAAAACTTTTAACAGCTTCCGAGGAGGACACTGATCATTTAAACAAATAACACAGAAAGAGGAAACCAGAACTAGAACTACAACATGTTTCAGTGTCTGCATTACTGTGCCCAGAAAACAGGATTAGTTCCCAAAAATCTGAAATGAAATAGCAGCTTTTCATAAGGAGAAAACTAGCTGATGATTGAATGAACGAGAATTCAATTTATTTTTAATTCACAACTAAATTTGTATCAAATTTAATTAAAAAAATAAATATATATTATGAAAAAATCTCTGAAGTTAGCACCCATTTTGGCTGTGGTAATGTGAAGGTAATTATAAAAAGGCAATAAACTGAAACCTTGCAGATGTTGTATTTTTCCCAGCAGCACTCATCAGTCTCTCACTCTCAGCAGTCTTCAAGGGCCCTTTTACCTGAAATGACACATAATTAACATTTAAAAACTGTACAAGAATACAGTTAATTAATGCAAGGTACTCTATTAGAATTAAGAGCTAGCATGATTTAAATGCAGCTCATACATTTATCTTCAACTAGTCATTGTAGGGAGTCTTAGTTTGTCGAGCACATCATTAAGTGCTTTGTTGCTAAAAAAGTACTGCACCTACCGTAGGGCTAACAGAATAATTCCACAGAACCCTGCCTAACATGATCCACTAAAACTTCATAGGCCTCACATTTCCCTATAAAAGACAAACACAATTTGATAAACATGTATTGGATTTTTCAATGATATTTTAATGAACTACATTTACATATCACTGCTTTTAAATATTTCAAAGCTACACTCAGCCGCATCGCTGCATTCTTCATTAAACGGCCACATAAAGGAACGTAGACACTGAAAACTATATAGGGACTTCTTGTCCCATATAACTGTTTTAACTGTGTGTCAAATGCCAACATCTTGGATTAAAATCCCACACTTCTAATCTTCTTTTTATATTTAAATGTTCATAAAAAATTACATTTTAAAACTGTTTAGTACATGCTCGCTTTGCTGTGTTTGGATCTGTGACTTTTGCTGCTATTATTACATTCCTCACTCATCACAAGCTCACTTGAAGCATCATTAAAATATGGCCCAAAACGACGTCAATAACACGGAAACATGGCAAATCAACAACCAACAATCAACAAAACTGGGAGGAACGTAAACTAAGTCTAACGGGTTACCATACAGTAAATTAACAAATGTGGTTAAAACTGAAATAAAAATAATAAAAAAAACTATTGTAAAAGAACTATTAATTCTCAATATCCCAAAACCTGGTGATCAAAAATATACTGTACTGAACCTGATACCTTAGCTCAGATGTCGCCAGAAGCCGTGCAGCTTTTAAGGACATAAAGACAAGGCTATACAAACAGGGTATTAAGTTTAGCTTGCTCTATCCAGCCAGGCTTCGTATTTTCTTTAAGGGTCGGAATTTGATCGTCACTTCACAGTACAGGAGGCTGAAGCTTTCTATAAAAGTGACATTCTCCCTTGCCTGGATGCCAGCAACACCTCCCCCCCAAGTTAAACACAGTTAAGTTGCGATATATTATGCTCCTTTTCCGTTTTGTTTTTGTAGACCATGCTGAACTTGTCAACAGGGTTTTAATTAAACCCTGGTTTCAGTGGCTAACATGCCTGGCTGTCTTTTTTTTTTTTTTCATTTCTTATATATTCTGTACAGATAACTATTTCAAACTGTTACTGTTTACACATACAGAGTGTTTTTATTTTGTATATTTATGTGTCTGTATGTTCATACTGTATACGTGTGTATGTTTGTATGTGCATATATATATATTTCTTTTTTTTTCTCTTCTCCCTTTTTTTCAACATGGGCACGGGCTAAACAATTATTTGCGTAGACTTGAGAGACTTTCAGTATTTTATTATGTTAATTAGTTTTCCATTTAAAAACATTACGCTGTAAGTAGGTTGAGTTGGACTGCTTAATACTGGCCGTGGTACCTGTACTGCTAGTGTCAAATAGTTTTTTGGTTTTTTTGGTGACAGCTGGATTGGGTCGCTACTGTCTTTGCTTACTTGCATATTTAAGTCTCTTTAATAGTATAACTATTTGTTTATTCAATCTTTTTTTAAAAATATTTATTTATTATTTTCCTCCAAAATTTTTCTTTTTTTGAAAATGTTTATTTTTTGGGTTGTAATCTTTCACTTCTGTGGGTTTTGGTATGTATAACACATGTGTGAACGGGCATTCACCTGATGAGTGGGTAATATCATCTCTTTCAATGCTCAAAAGAACAAACGTCGTAAGAAGAGACTGTCAGAGCTAACTGATCATATTCTTCAGCTGGATCAGCAGTATGCTGCTGCACCCACCTCTGATTTGTATAAGGAGTGACAGACTCTGATTTACTTGCTTCTCAAGGGGTAGAAAAACAACTACTCAGATCGCGCCATGTTTTGTATGAACATGGTGATAAAGCTAGCAAGCTTTTGGCTCACCAATTACCCCAATCCAGTGCTTCTCATTTGATTACTGAAATTTGAACACAGTCAGGCTCTGTTACAACTGAGCAAAAAACTATTAATGAGCAATTTAAATGATTTTATTCAAACTTGTATACTGAATCTGTTACGGATCATTCTTTAATTGATTCTTTCTTTCATAATCTCGACCTGCCTTCTATTAACCTCCAATCAAAAGCTAGAGGAGCCCTTTATAAAAAATGTTCAGCCCAACTCTCCCCATTTTTGATGTCTGTGTTCACTGAATCATTTAAGTCACAGTCTCTCGCCCCTACACTTTATCAAGCCTCAATATCCTTACTGTTAAGAATAAGGACACTCTCAAATAAATGCAGCTCGGATCACCCAGTTTCAATACTTAACGTAAATTTCAAGATTTTGGCCAAGGCTTTAGCTCGCAGGTGCAGCAATTATTCCTTCTATTGTTTCTTTACATCAGACAGGTTTCAACTTAAGATGTCTATTTAATAATTTATATACATCTTCTACTCACCCGGACCCTGAAGTACTTATTTCATTAGATGCTGAGAAGGCTTTTGACCACGTAGAATGGGACTTTGCTCTCTTTGCTACCCTTCAAAAATTGGGATTTGGTCAAAACTTTATTTCTTGGATAAAATTACTCTATACATCCTGTTGCCTCAGTTCGTACCAACAATATGAACTCGGGATACTTTTCTTTGCAGCGTGGAACCCGTCAGGGATACTTCCTATCCCCTCTATTATTTGCCACTGCAATTGAGCCCCTTGCTGCTTCCATTCACAGTAATCAGTGTGTTAGTGGGGTGGTCCGTGGAGGATTGGCGCAAAAGGTATCTTTGTATGCTGATGATCTCCTTATTTATCTCACCCTTCTACATCCCGTCCTCATGTTCTGTCTACCCTGGATCAATTTGGTAAATTTTCTGGATACAAACTCAACTTACATAAAAGTTAATTATTACCAGTCAATCCTGCGGCAGCACGTTGTCAATTTGTGATTTAAAATTACTTATGCTAAATTTACATATCTAGGAATTTCGATAACAATGTCCTATGTAGATCTCTTTAAATCTAATTTCACCCCCTTACTGGAACATACTAAACACGATTTTACCCACTGGTCCAATTTGCCTCTCGCTTGCTGTCCGCATTAATTCAGTTAAAACGAATGTGCTACCTAAATTCTTATCCAGTGTATTCCTATTTTTATTCCTAAATCTTTTTTCAAGATGCTGGATAGACTAATCTCATCTTTTATATGGAATAAGAAAAACCTGCGTATTCACAGGTCCTTCCTTCAAAGGCCTAAACAGTTGGGAGGATTGGCCTTGCCCAACTTTCAATTTTATTATTGGTCAGCTAATATTCGTTGTATCACATACTGGCTCCACCATCATCTACAGCAGACAGGGTCTGCCTGTCTACTGATTGAAGCTGCCTCCTGTCAGCCTACATCTTTACCAGCATTGATATGTTCCTCACTGTCTCTTTCCTTCACACAGTTTAGTTCTAATCCTATAGTAAAACATTCCCTTAAGATTTGGGCCCAATTTAGACTGAATTTTGGTTTTCAATCTCAATCAATGTTCTCTCCCATTACTTTGAATCATAATTTTGTACCCTCTTTGAATGATATTTCCTTCCAAGCATGGCATGGTAAGGGTCTAAAATTTGTGAAAGATCTGTATATTCATGATAATGTTGCGTCTTTCTCAAAAATCTAATATTCCAACGTAACAGGGGTGAGATCTGTGCTGACTCTTCTAGTGCGTTCATAGTGCTGCAGAAAGATATCCGCCTGTCAGTCATGGCAGTGACACAGAGAGGTGGGAGAGAGGGTGTGTTGGCTTTCCCTCTCTCTGAGTGGCTGTTTACCTGTGGGTATTTCTGTGGACCTGTCTACCATTGCTGGTATTCAGACCACGGACAACAGCGCCCTCTGCAGGCTAAAATAAATCACTTGGAAAAAATAAAAATAAATAAATAAATAAAACTGGGCACCTGTGCGGTGTTGTCAACTCTTCTATCTCCCGTGTCAGTGAATACCCACACCCTTCCACATCCAAATACACTTCTTTCGCTACTTGCAGATTCGACACTTTGTGCGTAGTAAGGTGGACTCACCCCAATTTACCCGATGAATCCCCCATCAATTCTCTACTTAAACTTAATCCTCAATGTAGGGGTATGATTTCTAAAATTTATAATTCCATTTTTTCCTTACATTGTCCTTCAATAACTACTATAAGGGCTGCCTGGCAGAAGGACCTTGGCTTTAAATTTACATTTGGAACTCTATTTTAAGAGTACACTCCTGTTCTATTTGTGCACGTCACACTCTGATTCAATTCAAAATCCTTCATCACATCCACAAGTCCACAACTAAATAGGGAAACATTTATCCTAATATTGATCCTACATGTGATAGATGTAAGCAGGCTCCAGCCTCATTGATCCATATGTTTTGGACCTGTCCCAGGCTAGCTGCATTTTGGAACTTTGTCTTTGAGACCTCCCAAAATTTTTATTTGCCCATTGACCCAATACCACTTATAGTGATATTTGGTGTTGCACCTGATGGGCTTCCTTTGTCCAAACTCCAATCCAGCACCCTGGCTTTCGCATCTCTTTTGGCCCGCTGCCTTATTTTGATGAATTGGAGGCAAGCTGTCCCACCCTCTCATGTTCAGTGGATTAGAGACATCATGCAATTCCTCAAACTTGAAAAAATCAGATTTACTCTTAAGGGATCTAGTATTAAATTCTATACTGCATGACAGGCCTTTCTCTCATATTTTGACACCTTACAACTTACAGCCCCCACTCCCTAACTCCTATTATTGTTGACTGCACTTTCTCGCAATAGTCTGAGCCCAACTCTTTTCCTTTATTTATTTATTTTTTCTTCTTTCCTCTCTCTATAGGGTCCTGTATTTAATGCAGGTACTTGTGTTAATATACTGTATGCTGTACACTTGTAGGTAATGCTAATAAGATGATTTAGCTTATACATTTATTTATTTATTTACTTATTTTATAGCTTATACATTTATTTATTTATTTACTTATTTGATTCTTTCTTTCATAATCTCGACCTGCCCTCTATTAACCTCCAATCAAAAGCTAGAGGAGCCCTTTTCTATTGAGGAAATAACAGTAATGCAGTAATTTTCAATGACTTTTTTTCTCACTGTTTCTGTATTATATGTTATTTTATTTTCTATTTTTTTTTACATCTGAAAGCAGAAAATTAATAAAAAAAGAATTGAAAATAAATAAATAAATAGGGCAGCGTGTTCTTTTAGTGCCAGAATACAGAAGCGTTTGGAAAGCTATTGTTAAGTGCCTAAATAAATGTGGATTGCTTATTTATCTTGTTGATTCCTTTCTTATAAAACTCAAAAACTGTTGGTACATACACAACAAATTCAGTAATAGCGCCTGAACTGTGTGAGCTGAAAACTCTTACTGTGACCTGTTTTAATAGAAGTTGTCCAGATGTCCTCATGAGTCTTTTCATATTTGAAACACAAAGGCAGATTTACAACTTGTGCTGCTTGTGAACAGCTTAATAAATCATGTTGCAGACTGTCTAATACAAATGCATAACTGCCTCACAGCCTGATTAAGGTTACATCCCTTTGCATAAAGTATATTAATTCAATAGATGTCAGGAACTGTATTATTTAAAAAAAAAGATGACTGTGTACATACCTGCAAGCAGCATCAAACGTGAAGAAAGAGCTACTTACGCATAAGAAATGTATCCTACATTATGTATTTTAGGGAAAAAGCACAACTATCTTCTCTGCATAGGGCAGGTGAAGAGACAGTAAAAAGCTATACAAATCCCAATAAAAATGGTCAGTTACCATCTGTTAAAACATGTTTGACAAAGAATGAATGCGACAAAGAGATACCTCAGGCTGTCGAGTAAAAATGGCTGTGGAGTGCAGGTAACTACATGTTCTTGTTGCATAATTTAATAGAATGAATGAATGTTTTATAATAAAGAACAGTACTAGCTTTTTTTCTTAAACCTATAGTTAACTGCTGATTTTTTTCAAAAGTTCCTTGTGGAATACTTACCATTAGTTGTTGCAATATATTTCTTATTAAAATGTATTTTAAAAAACACTTTTTCCCCCTTCCAAATGGAATCAAGGTGTACTATAAAGGTTTTCCTCGCATTAAAACTATCATAATTAATTTGCTAAAATATAGTCCACTATTCATAAAATACAGTTATCTAGGACACAATTTCAGATGTGATGTTTGCAGATCATGTCTTAATTTTGTCCTTTTTGGGTTTTTCTGTGCAATTATGCACTTTTTAATAATCAGGACTATGTAGTTTTATGGGGGGTGGGTACAACTGAATTATGAAAGAAATAGCATGACAGAGTGGTCAAATATGGTTAAATATCTGCACACTAGAGGTTCTGCTAAGCCAAGATGGGCAGATTTCGAATTACATCCTGAAGTGTGTTATTACGCTTACAAAATGGACCCCCGACCCTAGTGAATTGGTTGTCAAGTGAATCAGGCAGAATGGTTCTAGAAAGTTCCAAACTTTGCTATGGTGACATATCTGTATAGGTGCAACACTTAACTAATGAGACTGCTCACTCTATTCTTGCCATTTTATAATACAGGTTAACAGCTGATGGGCTTTTTTGTGTTACAATTATTAGTTTTCTTTTTGTTTTAATTTCATTTTCTTAGAGTGTTGAACCATGCACTGTAATGACAAGTATTCTGAATTGTTTGGTGAATAAGGACCTGATTTTATTGTAACCACTAAGTGTGGTTTGGTGGGCAGGAGCAGGGGCTCCCCCCTAGTTCATCCAGCCAATATATCAATTAACCTCCCTATTTAAGTCCTGGGTCATACAGTCATTCTCTGTCTTGATTTTTGTGTATTGTCACGTAGTGCTGCAGACCCCACTTTTGTGTCGTTTTCATTTCTGCCAAATGTGCTTCCCTATGCGTTGCCAGGCTTTCACTTAAATTGTTATATTTTTCTGTGCTTTGGTTGTGGGAAATTTTTATAGGAGTGGTTCGCCCTAGTTTGTTTTAATTTATATGTGTTTTGTTTGGTGGGCTCTGCCACACCTCTCTAGGCTTCACGGCAGGCGCGGACTGGCCATCGGGAAGTGCGGGAGAAGCCCCGGTGGGCCGGTCTGTTTGGACCTGCGTGGGGCGCTGGTCTACATTTGATTTATAATTTTTTTTTTTTTTTTCTTCCCATTACATGCTGAGAATTACACTGTTATTAACTTGGCAGTCTCACTCTCTCTCCCCGGCACACATTACCACACCAGTCATCTCTTGGGTAGATCCAATATCGCAATATCTAAGTGGGGGCGAGGAGTGGCCACTCACTGATTGGACTTGCCCGGATTTTCTTAGAACGGGATTGGTCAGCCAGATTTCGTCTTTCGTTTGAACCTCTTGTATTGATAGTGGATGAGTGTCAGTGTAAGAAATGGAGAGAAAAAGAAAAGGTGAGGCAGAAAAGATTAGACACAAACGGCAACGGTCTCTCGAGGCAGATGCCGCAAAATGCACAAAAATAACTGACATGTTCTGCAGGCCGGCTGGTAGTAGGGAGAGCGAGGCACGTCAGGATGCCAGTGTTAATCAGCCGACTCAGCCTAGGGAGCCCACTTAAGAAGATGACGCTGTGGCAGGTTCGAGCACAGCAGGTACAAGCAGTAGAGTTTATGGTTGCATTAAAATAGATTAAAGACTCGGCTGAGCCTCGTACCTAATAACGCCCTAGCTGTGACTATATACACGATATATCACGGCCTCTCGTACCCTTTATAAAACGGTTACACCAATATTTGTAACGTTAGTCATTTTTTGAGGTCTAGTCAGCTACGTATATCTATGCTATGGTCTGCAAGCAAATTTACTAACCATCCTATGCTAGCTAGCTAGCTAGCTGGGTTACTAAAAAAAACATTAGCTCAAACATTTACCAGGTTGCGTCTCTCTCTCTCTTTCTCTCCACCATGTAGCTGGTTACCCCTGATATAAACTGAAACAAAATCATGGCAAGCCGAGCTGATGGTGGTATTAGCCAATTTTTATTTGTAAAACTATAGCATGACGTGCCATTTGGCTATAGTATTGCCCCCTACTGGACACTCGCAGTGTAGATTTCACATTGCATGTATTGTATCACACTAACAAAATTCCAAATTTTAAAGCAATCGTTTCACATGAATTTGATTGGGTTTGATACTTAGGTTGATGTTGATTAGGTTGTTGCGCAAAGTTAGAATTTATGGAACGGTGAGAAGGCCTAACAGTGGCCTATGGTTGAATATAGCACGGCTGGATCACTGTTTTGACCAATCAGAGAGGAGGACCGGAACTATCCGTTTTATAAATTAAACAAGCTATGTTCTTGTGAGTATTCTTTCAAATTATAATAAAGTTTGCTAAAGGTATTAATTAAATTGATTGCTGTTGTTATTTTATGCATATTAAAGCAGATGCAGCTGAGCTTGAGGAGCGAGAGAGGGACAGAATGGATGCTGTTGCAGGGTCCAGTGCAGAGAGAACAACAGCTGAGGAAAGAGAAGGAGAGAGAGACAAGATGCAGGCATATGAAGTGAATGCAAAGGGGCGAGAGAGGGACAGAATGGATGCTGTTGCAGGGTCCAGTGCAGAGAGAACAACAGCTGAGGAAAGAGAAGGAGAGAGAGACAATATGCAGGCATTTGAAGTGAATGCAGGGGGGTCAGCTGGTAGCTTTGATTACTTCACACGCCCTCAGTCCAAAGAGCTGGACACATTTTTGTTATCACCCTAACACAGTGGGACAGACTGAAGATGTCAGCTTTGGATAGATACAGGGTCAGAACAACAAGTGAGATGCCTGAGGAGGATGGAAACAGTGGACCATATGAAGAAGAGCTGGAGCTAAAGAACAAAACTTGCACTTCATGCAAAAACTGTGTGTTGCTATTTGATTATATCCCGATACAATTTATTGACTGATGCCTATCATGTAATTGGTTTGGGCTACAAATTCCTCCTGACTTTGTCAGTAACGCAAGTAGCATGTGAAAGGTGTTTCTCCACTCTGAAGTTTGTCAAGAATAGACTGAGAAGCACTATGTCCCATGACCACTTGGAAGGGTTCATGCTAATGTCTACAGAGAAAGAGATACTAATGGCCCTAGACAGTGATGGAGTTATTGACAGGATTGCAGAGAAGAGTGCACTGCTGTGACATCTGCTGGCGACGTAAGGTAGGACAGTCTTGTTTACTGTGGATTTGGGTGAAGTAGTTGACTGTATTTTGAGATATAATTAGGGGTTCTGAAACCCTATTGTAATTTTGGGTTGGTACTGGCACTGAGTGCTGCTAATGGTTTCTAGAATTGCTAAATATGAGCCGTTGTGTTTAGAATTTACAGTTTTTTTTTTTATTAGGCCCATTGAGAGACCGCAATCTGCGTGAGGTCGGTGATGGTTTCTAGAATTGATAAATAAGATATGTGTTTATACTTTACAGTTTATTATTAGGCCTACTGAGGTTGGTATTGGTGTGCAGAGAATGGTTTCTTTCTACTTGATAAATGGGCTACCCATGTTTATTATTTGCTTATAGTAAATACACATACTAAATAATAGCCTACCAACTGTCAGCAATCTTGTGTTTAAAATAATCTGATATGCAATTAGATCTTAGACCACTGATTACTGTAAACAGAAAATTGTAATTGCATAGAGCAGAGCCATCAATGAAATAATCCGTGGTGCGTAAACTGGACACATTGGCGAAAGAATCTAGCTCTGATACAATGTTGCCTTCACTGACCGCAAAGCGGTGGCAGACAGAGAGACGTGAGGAGACAAAGAATAATGAATAGAATAATGAATTTAGAGAGTTTTACCCTAACAATTTAAAACTCTTTTTTTTTTTGTTACCGATACTTCATCATGACGGCGCGCTGCGTTATTATTATTTCATTATTATTATTTCGGTATGTTGATTTTGACATAAATGTGGGCCGGTGGACCCGAACTTCCCGGGCCGATTTTTAATCCCAGTCCGCCCCTGCTTCACGGTACCACTTGTGCTCCGCCGTGCTCTGTGTTTTGTTGTGCTCCTACTTGTTTGCAAAATCTCGAGCCTGCCTCCTCAACCTCAGAAAGGAAGGTCCTCCAGCCAAATCTCTTAACAATCTCTCTATCATTCCAGTTTCCCCCTGGGGGCAGCCTACATGCTCCCCAGCCTTGCAGGCCAATCGGTTCGGCCCTGTCCCCTGAACCAAGTATACTGTAAATATTTGTTTCTTTTGCACTTACATTTTAATGTAATGCTCGGTTTTGTTGAGTTAAATATGCAAACATTTGACATTTGACTAGTTTCCAATATTTATTACTAGAGATGTACTCAATGTTACCAAGCTTTAAAAAACAGGAACTCAGTGAGAGGTTTTAGTTTCAGTTAGGAGAGAAAGAGAATCCGATTAAATCTCTAGATGCCATCCCTGGTCCAAGTTTATGACAACATTTAACTTTTGTTTTTTACTTTTTGAATGCGGTAACCCTTTTTCCTGGTACAGTTGAATCCGGTTTGAATCTGATCCCAAACAGCAGCATTACAAAAGGTATTTTCTGGGGAAAATGTTTTCCTTTTTATTTTTTTGGATCAATGCTTTTTTTTTGCATTTGTTCCAAACTGGAAAAAAAAACCCTTTAAAATCAGAACCCACACATTTGCTGGTTGTTTAATTCCTATTTTCTATCCATTTTTGTTTCAACTGTAGTGTCACAGAAGCAGCTTATGTGCCCAAACACAGCTAATAAACTATTAGGATTACCCAATGGGAAACAAATTAAATAAGTTTCTCCAAAACCTACATTGTAATGATCTCATGTTGAGGCTACAGGGTGTTCATTGTGTATTTTCAATTTGAAAGTATAGTTTAGTTACTTCAAAACTACTGATATAAAAACAGAATGTTATGAGTGAAATGTATGGATGATTAGCTCCAAGTCTGGACTCTTGACCGGAGGGTCGTGGGTTCAATCCCAGGTGGGGGACACTGCTGCTGTACCGTTGAGCAAGGTACTTTACCTAGATTTCTCCAGTAAAAACCCAGCTGTATAAATGGGTAATTGTATGTAAAAATAATGTGTAAAAAATAATGTAATTGTATGTAGAAATAATGTGTAATAAATAATGTAATTGTACGTAAAAATAATGTGATATCTTGTAACAACTGTAAGTCGCCCTGAATAATAATAATAATAATAATAATAATAATAATAATAAGGTAACATTAGGCAGTCCAAGTGTAGTGTGAATCAGGTACTGTAAACCAGACAGGGATACAGTATGTACAGGACCTAATGACTCAAGTAACAGCCTTAAGGTATATTGCATTAGCAGTCTGTTTGTAATTCCATGAAGTGTTTTCTAACCTCTTGTTATTTTGAATTACTTAACTTTGTTTACAGAAATGGGAGGCAAATTGTTTTAAATACCTTGTGGCAGGGCAGCAGAGATCCCTGCATGTAAATAGGGGACAGGGCCAAGCGCTGCTTGGAAATAAATGTATTGTTATGACTTAAAATGTATTGTTTGCTTATTAGAACGGGTGAATTTGTGGGTGTACAGGGAGGAGGTATGTGGGAGAGAGACAGGAGAAAAAGAAAGTAAAAACAAAACTGAAAGAAAGCAATTGCTACTTTTGAAAGAAAGCAATTGGTATTTGTTTGGTGTTTGGTGTTTTTGTTTGAACTTTATATTTTTCTCCTTTCTCTCTCCCACATACCTCCTCTCTGTACACCGAGAAATTCACTGCCCCCTATTTACGGGAAGGGCTCTCTGCTGCCCTGCCACATACCTCCTTTTCAGTCGAGCATGTTGAACAAGTTATTATAAGCAAGAAAGGGTTAAGAATTACATGAGTTAAAACCTAAAAACATCTTGCAATTGCAACTGTCAATGGCTCCACAACTGTATCTGAAAATATCCCTGTTGCAAAAATAACTGCTTGTAAACTACAGTGTGGTGTAATGGGCACCTTGATCAAAATATATTTAATGGCAAAGCAGTGGTACTAGATGCAATACATTTGTTTAGCTGGTCAATTACAGCACAAGGGCAGCTACATCCTTAAGTACAGTAGAACATTACCAAAGGTGATAATATTTTCAAATGTTGCATTCCAATGTTATTCTATTGCAGTATGAGGACTACTCTTTCCACTGCTATTAATACTGTGGTCTAAAGATAGAGATAAAGTTTCTTCACTGTATGAAAGTGTTTTTTTTTGTAACTCAGCTGTTCTATAACTGCAGTTTGGGTGTGCAGTTTATAACCATTTTAGTTTAGTTTAAGATCATTATTTGCAGATAATGTTAAACACCAGGTGTAGTGCTGTTAATCTTCATCAACATTTCCCTTTAAATTTAGTACAGTATATTCATGTCGGAGTAAACTTTGAAGATGTGAATTGTCCTTTCTCTCTTACCTGTTGTTTTGAAGCCTCCTCTACAGGCAATTGAACATTATAAATGAGTCCACCTTTGCATTGTGGGTATGGTGACTCCTCTGTTCTCCTGCTCAAGCATTTCAAAGGCCCAGCAGAAACACTTCTTTTCTTCTCAGCTGGTGGAAATCTCACAGATTTTTTAGTTACAAGGCCTCTCCAGTCACTTGAAAGTTTTCCACCTGTAGATTTTAAAAAATAAGCTTTTAGTCTTCTTTGTGTGTGTGTGTGCGTGTGTCAATTAATCCCCTAACTCCCTGGCCTCCAGTGTTTTTTTGAACACACTTATCTTTCCAAATATCAAAAATACATAAACTATTCAACAGTTTGTCATTTATTAAAGATAATATGCATTAGTTACATTGTTATATTATTAAATGAAATAGAAAGCCATGCAGGGAGATAACTAAACAGACACTGTCAACATTGTAGTGCCGGACAGTAGATACCATGCAGGGCCGGCATCAGCACCCGGGCAACCCAGGCAAGCGTCTGGGGCCCCAACGCCAGAGGGGGGCCCCACACACATACAGAAATGAAATTACAAATATAAGTAAATGTACTATTTCTGTAACAGCTACCCTACTCAAGCAGAAATGTTTAGTTTTCACTAAACTAAACTGTATGCGTGCAGTGCAGTGCAGTGAAACTTTTCAGATCTGCACTTTTTTATTTTCTCTTTTCTTGCTTGCATACTGTTCCCTTAGTTCTGCCTCATCTCACTCCCTATTGGCTTCCATCTTCCCCAGTTCTTCGTAAAGACTAAAGCTATTGGCTGATCGCAACATAGAACATAAGAAAGTTTACAAACGAGAGGAAGCCATTCAGCCCATCTTGCTCGTTTGGTTGTTAGTAGCTTATTGATCCGAGAATCTCATCAAGCAGCTTCTTGAAGGATCCCAGGGTGTCAGCGTCAACAACATTACTGGGGAATTGGTTCCAGACCCTCACAATTCTCTGTGTAAAAAAGTGCCTCCTATTTTCTGTTCTGAATGCCCCTTTATCTAATCTCCATTTGTGACCCCTGGTCCTTGTTTCTTTTTTCAGGTCAAAAAAGTCCCCTGGGTCGACATTGTCTATACCTTTTAGGATTCTGAATGCTTGAATCAGATCACCGCGTATTCTTTGTTCAAGACTGAATAGATTCAAATTTTTTAGCCTGTCTGCATACGACAAGCCTTTTAAACCCAGGATAATTCTGGTTGCTCTTCTTTGCACTCTTTCTAGAGCAGAAATATCCTTTTTGTAACAAGGTGACCAGAACTGAACACAATATTCTAGGTGAGGTCTTACTAATGTAAAGTTTTACATTACTTCCCTTGATTTAAATTCAACACTTTTCACTATATATCTGAGCTTTTTGTTGGCCTTTTTTTTATAGCTTCCCCACATTGTCTAGACTCTAGATGAAGACATTTCTGAGTCAACATAAACTCCTAGGTCTTTTTCATAGATTCCTTCTTCAATTTCATTATCTCCCATATGATATTTATAATACACATTTTTATTGCCTGTGTGCAGTACTTTACACTTTTCTCTATTAAATGTCATTTGTCATGTGTCTGCCCAGTTCTGAATGTTGTCTAGATCATTTTGGATGACCTTTGCTGCTGCAACAGTGTTTGCCACTCCTCCTATTTTTGTGTTGTCTGCAAATTTAACAAGTTTGCTTACTATACCAGAATCTAAATCATTAATGTAGATTAGGAAGAGCAGAGGACCTAATACTGATCCCTGTGGTACACCACTGGTTACCTCACTCCATTTTGAGGTTTCTCCTCTAATCAGTACTTTCTGTTTTCTACATGTTAACCACTCCCTAATCCATGTGCATGCATTTCCTTGAATCCCTACTGCGTTCAGATTTGTATAGACTTATACAAATTTGACAATTAAAGACATTCTATAATTGGCACATTTACTTTCCAACAATGAAGACCTTCATTTGACAAGCGTTTTGTCGAGCCTCATTATCATAACGTCTATTATTATCATAACGCCTAAACACTGATGATTTTAAACCATAAAAATGATATCTGGAACCTCCAAATAAAAAGAAACACAAATCTGGATGTCAAAAACAGAAAGACTGCAAAAAAAGAAAATCTAAAAAAACTGCAATGAGCACACTGCCAAATGTTCTATGTTTTCTATGCACCAGCCCTGACACCATGGTCAGAGGAACCTAACAAACTGGGGATTTATTTACAATTATTACAGTGTGCCATACATCTGTCATCTGCCTATTATGATTTCCTCTTTCTCCCACCCACTGCTATGTATGTTCCTAACTACATACTAGGTGAACCTCAATAAACCCAAGAACAATCCCACAGGACTCGGTACACCCATATTAACCTATAGCATCACACCAGTACTATCCCATTCCATAACCCCAGGGGATATGTGAAACGTAACTCTCCCACTGCCTGGCATCAATGCAAACTGTCCGAGTTCTGGTTTCCCCTAACTGAACAAGTCTAGTTGGTCTCCAATCTCTGCCATCCCATATACACCTGGGTGACATAGTACAAAAAATACGTAGCAACTCTACATGGTGCCACTGCCGTGTATGGAGCAGGGTAGAGTATGTCAAAGCACTGAGGCGGTACCTATAGCGGTTGTAGTGCTTCAGTAAAATATGTACTAAATACCTAGTGTACAAGACAGTGTAAGAGAAGTGCTATGGTAGAATATGTTTGAAACATACAAAATATTATTATTTGTTTATTTAGCAGACGCCTTTATCCAAGGCGACTTACAGAGACTAGGGTGTGTGAACTATGCAACAGCTGCAGAGTCACTTACAACTACGTCTCACCCGAAAGACGGAGCACGAGGTTAAGTGACTTGCTCAGGGTCACACAATGAGTCAGTGGCTGAGGTGGGATTTGAACCGGGGACCTCCTGGTTACAAGCCCTTTTCTTTAACCACTGGACCACACGCTAACACTAATAATTTTAATTTCGAAAATTGAGCACTGTCCACCCCTCCCCCTTCCAGCTCGTGTTATACAGAGGCAAACCTTTAATTTCTTCAACCTTCGAAGGTCAAAATGTACCCTTCGTTGGAGCTCTAGTGTTGACCAAATCACCTTTCATGACCACTGATGAGATTAATGTTGTTCCCCATCAATACTATAACTACTGCCACATGCTAGGTTTTATTGCTCTGTGGACAGTTTCTGCATAGCAAAGGTGCAAAGTCACTAGCAGGTAATTCTGAATTGGTAACAATATATAAGGCTACAATAGGTTATTGAAGGAAACCTTTATATTGTGTCTCTTATTGTTTATGAGAACAAGAATATAAAAGCCACGAGTTCCCTCCCACCCCTTTGGAGAGGATGACTCAGTAAAGTTAAGTGCCCAGTCTTTTCTACCAGCAGGTGTTAGAGCAAGCTGCTGCTGTTACTAAACACTAATCAACATGTCCTTAGATGACACACAAACTGTTATCAAATAATGTAATGTGATGGATACAGGGATGATTTATGGACTCCCTTGTTAACATAACTAAGAACAATACAAATACAGGCCAACACTGTAATTAAAATAGACTCCAATGTAATTTACATTAAAATAAGTTAATGGAGTACAATTTAGTATTTATTAAAAATGACTATATTAACTATATTAGCAAAAATTTGCTAAGGATGAAAGAGATAATGTCACAAATGTTAGATGAAATAAATTAAATCATATTCTCACTTTTTAAAATGATAAATCAACAGCCTTTGAGCAATTAGCATTAAGAGTTTCCAAACGAAAGTCTTCACACATTGGGGAATTTGTGACTTATATTTCAAACCCACTTAAGACTGAGCAGTCTTGCACTTCAGCTGAAATACAGTAGCTTTCATTTTCACCTGTCTTGGTAAGCCTACAGTAAATGCTAATCCCTAAATAAGAAAACAGAAAAATGACGTGCATTAAATTGTACTTTCTGAAGTTTGAATCCTCGCTGTCTTTGTACAGTATAATAGGATACAAGAAGAAAAAAAAAACCCTCAACCGGCTCAGCAACAAATTGATTCTTGATATAGTGGCAGTAAGTAAGAAGTAACAAGTACTATACTTGTCATAGAGCAAAAGGAAGCAGTGCACACAAGGTAATAATTCAGGTCTGTATCTGCTTTAGCCTGATGCATAGAGCCTGCTCAGTGTACAGTGATTAAGGCTCTGGGCTGTTAAGGAGGAAGTCCTGAGTACGTACCCTATCACAGCCGGTGCATCTAAGGCCTAATATCCAATTGGCTACCATACAGCTGCTTTAAGTTTGCATATAGAGAGGTTCTTGGTGTTTTGTGTCTAGTGAGTCTCTAACCTTTAACATAACACAACTGCCTGTATACAGCTTGCGTGTTTCACTTTGTAACAAGGCATTCTTCAGTAATATAAAAAAAAAAAAAAGTCTTGTCACCTGAAATGAGTGACACCAACAGCTTTACATTCATAATGCAGCCTGGTCCATTTCATTATATAAATAAGTGCAACATGTTTGTGAGTGATTGTCAGCCTATGTTTTTTTTTTTTTGTTTTTTTTTACATAGCAATTTGAAATTAAAAATTAGAACACTACCCCCCCTAATGTAAAATGTATTTGTCTATTTAGATAATTATACACTTGTTACAATTCCAAAGAAACTACACATTCACGAAAGCATACAGGAAAAATCATATTACTTCTAAATATACATGAAAAATTCCACCTCCACATACTGTACCAGAAACAATTCTGAGAAATTTGTGATGAGCAGCTAACTAACTCAACAAACTGATACCATCTGAAAAGCCAATGCATGAAACGAATGAAATTAACTTCTCGGAACAGTATGGTATGTGTAAAGCCCTGTGAAAATCGTGGAAATTTTCTTTAAAATTCACGGTAGTGTCACAGGTAAGTATCGTATTTCGCGGAATGTGGACCGAAATGTTATAAATTAAGTGTACAGATTTTTTTTTTTTTTTTTAAAACAGCAAATATACAGATAAATGCACTGACATCAAAATTAACATCAAAATTATTCAAGCACTTTACAATAGCTTGTGAAACGGTGTTGTAATTAACAGCCTGTAGGTAAAGTGTATCTGCAAGGACAGCTTTCAGTTCTAGTACATCAGGTGCATGTTCACCATTTAGGTTTTGCAAAACAAATACAATGTGTAACACATACTGATCTTGTGCATCAGTCGACTCGTCAGTGACCACTGACAAGCAAACATACTGTTTTACCAACTCCATAATCTCCTGCTTGTGATACTCAGCAACATTAGGTATTCATCTGGTCTCAGCTGGGCTAATGAAGGAATCACTCCACCATTTGCTACACTCTGTCTGAAGAATTAACGTAACTTTTGGTTGTCCAGGTATTTGTGCAAACAAACGCCTCTGTTAGGTCAAAACTTAACAAGTGGACTTTTGGAATATGTAAGTCACCGTTTTTGTTTCTTTGCAAGTAAAGTAGTCACAGTACTGCTCTGGATTTCCGCCTTTCTTTTTTAGGTGAATCTAAATGCCTGTCAACAGGCGAGTTTCGGTAGTGATCAACAGTAACGTTGAAGGACGTACAGAAGAACTTACTTCCATTGCTGTGTAAAAACTGCTTTACGTGATCTGCTGCAGACACATTTTTTGCCTTTTTAGAGACATCCATTTTCTTGTTTACAGTGTGTAGTGTTTTAATTGCCCGCTTAGATTTCATATAGTCACATAAATCACGGTACAGTACTGTGTGCATGGCGAATATTATACGCAGGCACATATCAGAGCTGTACAGTTTCTTTAATGTGATTTGTTTTTGTATGAAATACAAATAATTATGAAATTATTTTTATTTCTAAGAATATTGTAAAAATCACGGTACTGGGCTAATTTCAAGATTTCTGCGCAGCCTGTGAATCGCGATTTTCACACGGCCCTAATATGTGTGATGGCACGCTGACAAGCCATGAGAATGAACAGCTTGATTCTGTAAATGCCAACTATCTGTTCAGTAACTAATTTTTTTTTTATTCTTATCTTTTTAAATACTACAGTATATTCAAACAAAATATTGATTTCATTTTTTTTATTATTATTAAATTAGAAAATACAAACAAGGTACAATACATTTTTTTTGTTATAGAAAATAAAAACTTGTATATACTGTATGTACAAGCGGTGGCTGGTGGCCAGAAAATAAATTGGGAGGCAGAAGAAAAGGCAAGGGGCTGCAGCAGTAGAATCTCATTATTGTATTCTGACTGACAACACTTTTCATATCTTCTTAACATTTTAACCCAACTTGGCTGTTAAACATATTTTCTTCACTAGCCAGCAAAGAAAATAAAACAGTAGCCCATCACAGTTTATTCTAATAAACGTAAACTGTATGTTTAAAAATGCACTGTATACAACATTAATATAGCGTTTCGATTTCAAGACCATGTCAAATTTCCAGTGGGGGGGATAAACTACAAACGTAGGAAAGCCTATAGTAAAGATACATTATGTTGATACACCACTAATATGCTAATATCTACCACAATGCAAATGTTATTGTCGTTTAACACATTTTTTTATTATTATTGTTATTGATAACTAAAAGGCAATAAAAACGTATGCTTATAATTAGAGCCTTGTGTTTTTCGCAAATACAGAATAGCACGAAATAAAACGAAACAAAACAAAATAAAACAAAATGCTAATGTAAAACTAAATTAAAATGAAAAATCATTATAAAGCAAACATAGAATTACATTTTTAAATTGGGAGGTTTATACAAAAAATACTTTAAATAAATACTTGCAGTCGTAGTTGTCAAGGGTCAGCCGTTAACACAGACACGGTTGCTGTTTTAAAAATAAAAGGTTAGTTAGAAGTTAATGTTCTTTTCTTCTTCGTGCATCTGTGAATATAAATAATTATTGCGATTCCAAACTCTGTTGTAGATTTCAACAAAGATGTTAATACAGTCGACCAGCTGGGTATTCCAATTTCCCTAAGCATAGATCATAACATAATTAATAAGACAATACAATGTTGTAGTTAATATAGACTCAACCTTATGACATCACATTTTCCTTTAACCCAATCAGAAGAAAACAAGTTTCTTAGTTACAGTTACACAAATCTCTTATCAGTTCTTGAAGCATCTGGCTCTGTCCAGATCCCCCTAGAGGGGCTAGCTTTTAAGACCCCCTCATAAACCAGCTGTATTTTCTTGTTTGTGCTGGCAACATTAACACCCGTGGGCCCCTTGAGGCCTCTGTTCCTGGCCTAGGACTATTGCCCAGACTTTTGGGCTTTTAAGGGGGGAGGTGGCCTTTAAGACCATGTGTGCTACGCACAAGGGGGGAGATATGTGACAGGGTACTCCCCGCCCCTGTGCATTTTGTATTCATTGTATTACTTCAATGTATTGTTTTGTGTGTAAAAACACACTGTTTTATTATTATTATTGTTTACAGCCTGGATGGGGTTAGAATTCTCCATCCAGATAAAATAGTGAGAATGCGTGGTCAACAGCAAGTGCTTATTGATAAACTGGTTGTTGACCACGCAAATGATAAAATCTGTGCCGAATGCGGTTGAGGGGTAAATTAGGTCATTGATAGCCAGTTGACCCCTCGGCCACAATATAAAAGACCTGCAGCTTTGGATGAACGGGGTTGGATGTGCTCAGAGGAGAATGACAGACTTGAGTCGTGAGACCATTGAGTCAGTAAGACAAAACCATTGCTACCCGTGCTGGTTTTACACCAGCACGATACTTGTTTGGTTTTGATTTGTGTCTGTTTTGTTTGGCTATTTGCTTTGGCCACCGCGCCGTTTTGTTATTCAATCAGCACCTTCACACCCAGAGTCTGCTGTTGATTATCATTGCACTCGCAGTGCTGTGTGTTTCTTCCTGGTCTGACATCACCACCAGCCAGCCTAGTCACATTCACACAGACAGATTTCTAGGTTGACGCTGAACATCATATTGTTAATGTGTTTTTCCTGAATCCAGAATAAATTATTTTCATTTTGGAAAATTGAGTGGTATTCAATTATTCTGTTGTTGTTTTTTTTGCTATCAATCAGTCCTTTTGTCATATCAGTCTGATATATCTGCCTGTTTGATGCTAGGCAATTTTTGATTTGAGACTTTAGTGTCTAGGTTTACACTGAATTTGCCAGGTGAATTTATTGACGTTGCTTGCTTGCAAACAGTGATGGCGTGTGCTGGGAACGAGTGGAGATTAGAAGCAAAGAACAGAATGTTTAATCACACAGCGACTTTCTGATATGACTTAAGAAGTTCTAAAAGTATGATCATAACTTACATGATTATTCTTTTGTCATTCATATTTGTTTTCAGTAAAATCAAAATTAAGGTGACCAATTGTCACAAGGCTGGCTGAGTGGTGACGTCAGAACCAGAAAATGAATAACACAGACAGGACGGATGAAATGGTAAATGCGCTTGCTTGCACCGGTTTATTGTAAATAAAAAGGTTGAACAAAACACAGGACACGGCACTTGAGGCCAAAATAAATATACAAACAAAATGGATTAACACTTAAACAAACGGTGGACTAATCAGACAAACAAACAAGCAAGTATCATGCTGGTCCTACCAGCATGCAATAGCAATTGTTATTATTATTTCACTTTATTTTTCTCCTCCTCTCTCTCCCGTTCACTACTCACCGAACACCCAACCCCGAGTGAGTAAAACGTGCATCTATATATACAGTTGTGCCGGGATTCAATTACTAATTAATTATTCACTTGAATCCCAGCACGTGAACTAATTCTGTGCAACTCTGTGCTCAAATATTAAATACTTTAAATGCACGTGAAGTGAAGTGCAATCCCTGTGCCTAAATACAATTATACATTTTAAACACTCATGCTCATTACCCACATTATATCCCGTGTACCAACTACAATACACCAACATTAACACACGCAACATGCAACATAAAACACAAAAATACACACAGGGGCGGGGCACATTGCCACATAAATGTTCTATTGTTTTCAGTGCAAACAAATACATAATATTCCAGATTCAGGGAGCACAGCAAAATCAAATTATGTATTTTTCAAGAATGCAGTTTTAGAAATGGATTTCTACAGTGCTTAAAAAACTTAGAACACCGTTTAAAGTAGTAAAGAGAAAGGCTCATTAAAAACCAAATAATTACTTACTTGTTTACCATGCTGATGTTATTTATTCTTTATAAAACTTAATGCAAAAGAGTAAAAAAAAAACTTGGTCTGCGATTGTTACAGCTGGATTTGTGGGGGGGTCTGTTTATGCTACCACCTAACTCGCTTCCAATTTCTTATTCTTACTATGATTGGCTGCAAAGACAACAGGGCTAACCAGTGATTGGATAATGTTTTGTTGGGTGGGTTTTTATTGTGCAGTTTCCTAGTAACTGTAATATTACTTGTGTAATAGAAAACATAAAAAAAGACTTGTCGTTAATATCTCCAAGTCACGGAGCCCGAATGTTTGCGCCCGAGTCCAAGTCTTTTGCGGCCGTGACTCGAATCATGAAAAATGCGACTCGGGTCCTACAAGTCTGCCGTGCTTGTCCTCAACAAGCAGACTGGCCTTGCATGTGTCGCAGGGATAAAACCCAGGCATTATGCAAGTAGCAATGCATTGTACAGTGCCTCAGTCTGCTTAAAGACAGCAACGGGGCTGTTCAAGACCCAAACAAGACCAGTTGGTACCGGACCGGGGATGTAAGCATCGGGTCGGTATGGTTCTAGTGTTAATGGCTACAGTAAACCATTAATAAATCCTAAAACCTGATGAGAATGCAGAGGAATCATTTCTATAGTGCAAAATTGTAAAACTGTAAAACTCTTTGTTCCGTAACATTTAATTTACAGTATTCATTGGACATAGTTTGCCAAGCATTTCCCAATAGTTATTGTCTAGCCTCAGGGGTTCTGCCTTCCCAAACCTATAGTTGTGTAAGAGGCACAAGTATGTCACACAGCGAGTCAGTAGCTGAGCTGGGATCTCCATTGCTTTTGTTTCTCTACACAGTGGTTAAAGAACCTTAAACAACAAGGACTATTTTAGGGGAGAGAAAGTGTTTTGCAGATTCTATAATACGATTAAACCATTTACAAGTACCAGTACCAAATGAAGCTAAAAAAGGGGATAATGTATGGCTGCTTTCGGTGACCCTTAATAGGTATAGGTAAAGCTTGTAGACTAGAAAACCTATTTGCTCCCTTCACAGATGCCAGTTTTACACCTGTTCGGTTGACAGAGGTGAATAGTTACACTTCATGGTGCAGTAGTACACTTCATGGTGCAGTGAATACATAAATAGTTACTGAAATATGTTTGTAATTTTTCTTTGTGATTTCTTTGTAATTTCCATCTCTTTTTATATTCCAGCATTTTCTGAATTATGTAAATAGTTACTGGAAAAAGGGTATTCATATGGAGATAGAGTTCTACTTTATCTCTTGTGGGGACATTCCTTTATCTGTAGGAGGATAAATTGTTATTGAGGAAACGTTTAATTTTTTTCTGCCAATTCTCTACCTTTTTTTACATGTAAGCAATTTTCTGAATTCTGTAAACAGTTTGAAAATGATATTATTCAAGTTCTAAGCTTTTAAATGATATATGGTTTTGTGGTGATTTGATACAATTTGAATGACTTATAAAAGTATGTGCATTTTCTTTAAAACATTTTAAAAACTAAATACAGGCCTGGAAAGGGTTAAGTGCAAAGAAATAGACAAATTAAATCCATTTAACAAAAATGACACTTCAGCAAAAGTTTCACTGCTCAGATGCAATTTGTGAGGCGTGAGGCACTTTTGGTCCTTCGATGATGGACAAGTGGAGTCCCTTTTTCTTTTTGGATTTGGGAATATCATCTCCAAGGACTGGGTCACCAGGCAGCAGGGTTCAGAGAATATCTGCTGTAAGGGAGAGTTGGTCCTTCTGCACTCTGTAAAGGGACAAGCCTGTGCTTTCCAAAGCGCCTTGAGGAATCCAGAGCATGCTAGACTCTCATTTGTGGCTGCAAACATGTAGAGAATGTGACTGTTTATCCCAGCAGAGTTTAGAATGGCATGAAATAGTGCCAATGGCCAAAATGAGTAAAAAAAAAATAAGACAAAGAATTATTTTTATGAAAAATTAATCTGAAAAAAAAAATTGGAAAAGCTTTGTTCTTTCCTTTTGCAACATATCATCTTCATATAACTTTTGAAATAACTTCTAGCAGTTCCAAAAATGTGTAATTCTAAATCGCATGATTGATCAAGAAATGTCACGCAAGTACTATCCACGAGTCCTCTGGACCCAAATACCCACATATGCAGAAACGTTAGGTTATTATCATAATCCTGCTTCCCTGAAATAAAAATGTAACCATTACCTAATGGATGATTACCTTCTAAAGTACCCAAAACCTGAATATTCTATACCAAAGCTGCTCACAGAGCCTGAGACGCAGTCATCCCCGCCCCCAAGGGCATAAGAGGACTACACGCACAGATCTCAGCGAGAGATCGTCTGAACATTTGTCACACATACAAAACTGGACCAAATATGACTGGACCAAAGATGACTGGGCCAAAGGTGACTGGATCAAAGTAATTTTCTCTGACGAGTCCCCCTTCAGCTGTTTTGGAAACCGAGGTGGATTAAGAGTTTGAAGACACAAAGGAGAAAGACACAAGCCAGAGTGTACCGTTCCAATGAGGAAGCATCCGGAAACCGTGCGTATCGGGGGATGCTAAAGGCACAGGAACCCGACAAGTTTTACCCAAGGGGACAGCTATGAACAAGGACTGGTACCTGAAAGCACTCCAAGACCACCTCCTCCCTACGGATCAGAACCATTTTCCCAACTGTGATTTCTACTTCTTAGTGGACAGAGCCCCTTGAGATCGAGTCAAACAAGTGAAAGAATGGTTAGAAGACAACAGTATCACGCCACTTCCATTCTGGTCTGGAAACTCGCCGGATCACAATCCTATTGAGAATGTTTGGGGACTGTTGGGATAAGAAATCAGGAAAAGTCAACCATGCAACAAAAACGAACTGGAATCAAGTGTAAAGGCTGCATGGACGAATCTAAAGGTTAACTTGACCTTTCAGCGTCTCATTTAATCCATGTCTGACAGGATTAAGGAAGTCTTAAAACACAATGCACTGCAAATACTAACTACTACTATTAAGGCTTCTGGGACACTTTTTTCAAAATCATTTTTGTATTTTTTATAATTACATTATGTTGAAATAAACTCAGAAGATTAGACAAAGAAATAGTGAAATTGCATTTTGGTGTAACAACCTTAAATCTCATGTGAAGGTTTCTCAGACAAACGAATGAATGAACAAATGAATAGCAGCAAACAGGGTCTTTGGACAAGGCCTGTTGCAGGAGTGCACAGCATTATATACAAACTTAAATGATAGCAACACTTACTGGATGGACTAAATCGGTGGAAGTTGAAAAACAATCTATATATATATATATATATATATATATATATATATATATATATATATATATATATATATATATATATATATATATATATTCAGCAAAGCCTAAGGCAAATTTTCTGAGAGTAATAAAACAATTATAACGGTATACAACTTACAGGCAAAAAAAAGCAGACATGAACAAATGGTTCAATTATTGTTCTTCAAAAAACACTCAATTATAGATTGTAAGGTAAAACTATTACAAAACAAATTGCACACACAATTCAACAAAAGCCTTTATCTAATTACATTATTTGTATTGTTAAACTAATAACCCTGTATTCAAATCTCAACGTTAACAAGTGTTTGACCTTACTTAAATGTATTATTAAATGTATGATAGTACAAGCCCTGAAAATAGATCTGTGTTTTGAGAAGTAGAAGCCTTCAGCGAAACAAGGGCAGAATTATTTTCTTATTGTTGTGAAGTACTAAGAGTACTGCTCATATAGAACAAAGCCCTTGTAAGTGCATTCACACAGGTTTGCATTTCAGCTCTGGTATTACTAGTAATTAGCCTGACATTTAATAAATGACCTTTCTCGGAACTGCTAAGACTCTGTCAGTGGCTAAACTGTGTTTGTGGTGCCAAAACTCAGACATCATTGCTTGTTGGTGCATATTAACAAAATGCTAAATCCAATGCAGCAGACTGGCCAGATGGTACAGGGAACTATTTTAAACTGCTCAAAAAGCCAGACTCCAATTTTCCCTTGGTTTCACAAATTGGTCTGGAGAGTCCATGTTCATTCTCTTGTTTTAATTGGAAGGCATTGTAGCCTAGTGGTTAGAGTGGAACAGGGAGTAAAACATCCTGGGTTTCAATCACTGTGACCTTTTGTCAGCTGTTTAACTGTTTAGAAGCAGGATCCATTTGTAAACACAATGTTGAATCTTTGTCAATAATGATCTCTGTATATAGTACCATTGAATCAGGATTCAATATGTTGGCTTACAACAAGTTACCTGAAAAGTCACATGCCTAGTCTTTCATGAGCTTTCTAGGGAGCCCTTTCTGTCAATTTAAACCATTTGAAGAGGTAAAAGCAACACCATCAAAACAAACATCTTAAATAGAGCAGCTTGGTGAAACGTCCTTGAAAATGTCACCTTTAACTAGTTGTTTCAACAGTTGCCAGAAAAAAACTTGCCTGGTACTTTCATCAGCTAAAGAATGTCAACTTATTGTAAGAGTGAGCAACTAAATTATGTATGGCAACATGACGAGGAAACAGAAGTCATCTCCAGTAACATTTTAACTGAAGTCTTTTATCAAAAGTGATTAAATATCTTCCCACGAGTTGTTACTTTTCAACAGCACAGGGGAGGGGGTGTTGTGTTATGTTATCATCATCGCCCCCTGTCTGCCAACAAAAATGGGACAGCTGTGATCATTGACCTTTGTGATAAAGGTCAAAACACACAAAAAATATTCGTCTGCATTTTCTTGACATTTGTTATATCTGAATTCTTAGAATCCACAGCAGCTTATAAATGAGTGTGATTGATTCAGACCATCCAGACATTTCTATATAGAAAATTAGTTAATAGGATAAAATAGATCTTCTGAGTTATTTTTTTATAATTATACTTGTATTCTTAAAGTATCACAAAGGATATGCATGCAATGCAAAGATTGACGTTACAATGAATAAACAAGGCTCCCTTTGGAATACAAATAGTAACAATTAGAGGTTAAAACACTTTTTTGTTAAAACTTAAATGCAGACACCACATGTGGTAGTAACCTGCCTAACTGAAGTAAACTGAAGGATGTTATTTTTATTGGGTCCTATAAAGTATGTTTGATGCTTTCAAAAGCTTGCTTCAAGTTGGCATGTTTCAAAACTCACTTTGGCATTTAGGGGTGGCCTTAATATTGAAGGTGACTTGACATTGCTGTCAGTAGGAGCATATCAGGCCTGAAAGAAAAAGTGGCCATAATTGTGAGGTGGTCTGTTTACTGAGAAGCAAGGTTTTACTTTATTTTCTTTCTATGGCTGAGTTACCCTTGAGTTTAGCTTTCCTTGTGCCCCTCAATGACGCATTAATATTAGCTAATCGTGGAAGATGCTTTACTGTCTACCACTCTTGCCAACCAAGAAGTAAATTAGGTGTAATAACATTAGACTGTAAATGTTAGCTGTCTGGTATCAGCAAGGACAAATACCAGGGTGAAGGCCGGAGAGCATGAATAGGGCAACAAGCCAAATGTAATTACCCTGCCTAGCTTTCCTGGGTTATTCCCAATTTCATTTCTCCACTGAATTTCTGCAAGGGACAATATTTTATTGCTTAAAGTTCATAGGCGCCAAATGTTAAATGCACTGACTGCCTTTGCAACTCTCAGTCTCCGGTCATTGTCTTTCACCCATCCAAGTTTTCTGTTGTTATATGAATGTCTCTGTACAATTGCTTCTAAAGTACTTATAGAGAAAAAAAAACTTTGACTCAACAAGATTGAGGTGAAATTAGCTGGTATTTGGAATAGCCATGTGGACAATTGCTATACATAGCAATTCCTAGAGAAAGGAATTTGCTCGTTCTATGTCAAATCCACAAAGGCACAATATGTTTTGGTATCCCTGAGCTGATATTTGCCCCCTCTTAAAATCTTTATTCAAGCCATCTCATAGAATACTCTTCATGCAAGTTAAAGAAACATGCAACTTACCTGAACAAAACTGGGGAGAAAAAGCAGTTCCAGGACGACAAACGGTTTCTGAAGGTGTGGGTACATGTGGTTGTTGATATGATGTGCTACAAAATTGAGAAAAGAACTGATTATCTAAATTGCTTTACATTCTTACATTATAAGCATACTGTAGTGTAGATCCTGATTTGGCAAATATATATACAGTATAGATATACAGTGCCTTGCAAAAGGGAGGCTGTGTGGTCCAGTGGTTAAACAAAGGGGCTTGTAACGAGAAGGTCCCCGGTTCAAATCCCACCTCAGCCACTGACTCATTGTGTGACCTTGAGCAAGTCACTTAACCTCCTTGTGCTCCGTCTTTCGGGTGAGACGTAGTTGTAAGTGACTCTGCAGCTGATGCATAGTTCACACACCCTAGTCTCTGTAAGTCGCCTTGGATAAAGGCGTCTGCTAAATAAACAAATAATAATAATAATAATTCAGACCCCTGACCAATTCTCTCATATCACTGAATTACAAATGGTACATTGAAATTTCGTTCTGTTTGATATTTTATTTTAAAACACTGAAACTCAAAATCAATTATTGTAAGGTGACATTGGTTTTATGTTTAAAAAACTGAAATATCTTGCTTGCATAAGTATTCAACCCCCACACATTAATATTTGGTAGAGCCACCTTTCGCTGCAATAACATCTTTATGTCTTTTGGGGTAAGTATGTACCAGCTTTGCACACAGTGTCGGAGTGATTTTGGCCCATTCTTCTTGACAGATTTGCTCCAGGTTGTTCAGGTTGGTTGGACAATGCTTGTGGACTGCAATTTTCAAATAGTGCCACAGATTCTCAATGAGATTGAGATCAGGACTTTGACTGGGCCACTGTAGGACATTCACCTTTTTGTTCCTGAGCCACTCCAATGTTGCTTTGGCCTTGTGCTTGGGATCATTGTCCTGCTGAAAGGTGAATTTCCTCCCAAGCTTCAGTTTTTTAGCGGACTGAAGCAGGTTCTCTTGCAATATTTCCCTGTATTTTGCTCCATCCATTCTTCCTTCAATTTTAACAAGATGCCCAGTCCCTGCTGATGAGAAGCATCCCCACAGCATGATCCTGCCACCACCATACTTCACTGTAGGGATGGTGTGTTTTGAGGCATGGGCAGTGTTAGGTTTGCACCACACATAGCGCTTTGAGTTTTGGCCAAAAAGCTCTATCTTGGTCTCATCTGACCACAAAACCTTTTCCAACATCACAGCTGGGTCACTCTCATGCTTTCTGGCAAACTCCAGACGTGCTTTCAGATGGTACTTTTTGAGTAACTGCTTCTTTCTTGCCACCCTCCCATACAATTGAATGTATTTGTATTTGCTTGCGATTGTAAGTCGCCCTGGATAAGGGCGTCTGCTAAGAAATAAATAATAATAATAATAATAATAATAATAATAATAATAATAATAATAATAATAATAATAATACAGGCCAGTGTTATGCAGAGCTCTTGATATGGTTGACTGATGCACCATTACTTCACTCCCAGCCACTGAACTCTGTAGCTCCTTCAAAGTGATTGTTGGCCTCTCTGTGGCTTCTCTCACAAGTCTCCTTCTTGTTTGAGCACTGAGTTTTGAGGGACGGCCTTTTCTTGGCAGTGCCTGGGTGGTGTGATGCAGCTTCCACTTCCTGATTATTGATCCAACTGTGCTCACTGGGATATCCAAACACTTGGATATTATTTTGTACCCTTTCCCCAATCTATGCATTTGTATTACTTTATCTCTAACTTCTGTAGAATGCTCTTTGGTCTTCATTTTCCTTCAGATTCACAGCCTGACCAATGATCCTTCAACAGTGGGGTTTTTATCCAGAAAATATGACAGCAACTTTAATGGTTCACAGGTGGAGGCCAATGGTAAGGTAATTGTGTCCTCGTTAGGGCAGTTTCTTTCATCGGTGTAAACTGGGAGCTTCCACAGCACAGGGGTTGAATACTTATGCAAGCAAGATATTTCAGTTTTTTATTTTTCTTAAAACTATTTCCCAACATAAAGCCAATGTCACCTTACAATAACTGATTTTGAGTTTCAGTGTTTTAAAATAAAATATCAAACAGAATGAAATTTCAATGTACCATTTGTAATTCAGTAATATGAGAGAATTGGTCAGGGGTCTGAATACTTTTGCAAGATACTGTATATATATATATATATATACACACACAGTATATATACTGAAATAGATTTATCTAGGATAAACGTCGGTAAAACCATTCTCTATTTTTTATTTTCTTACCAAAAACAATCATTTAGAAATCATCTCTAGTTTATGTAGTTTTTATACTAACTGTCTGCCCCTTCTCCGTTCCGCTCTTTATTATTATTATTTGTTTATTTAGCAGACGCCTTTATCCAAGGCGACTTACAGAGACTAAGATGTGTGAACTATGCATCAGCTGCAGAGTCACTTACAATTACGTCTCACCCGAAAGACGGAGCACAAGGAGGTAAAGTGACTTGCTCAGGGTCACACAATGAGTTAGTGGCTAAAGTGGGATTTGAACCGGGGACCTCCTGGTTACAAGCCCTTTTCTTTAACCACTGGATCACACAGCCGCTGAATGACTAGTCGTCACTGTCAGTCAACTCAGTGGTCTGCTGTGGTTTCACTGTCACTGTCATTTCACCCTGTTCTGACAGATCTCGTTGGCTGAAGCAGCGCTAGAATGTTCTTTTAAATGCATGTCAATCATCAGACCGGCACCGAATGTGCACTTTCATTTGCCAGCTACAGTGTCTGTCATTCAATGCTATAGCTTTTGCTATACAGTGACAGTTACTTGTTAGATTTAAAAATGTGGTGCAAGAGGAAAACACTAAATGAGTATTGTGCAGAATACCCTGACTTTGAAGCGAAAACTGTGAAGAAACGTGGGACAGGAGATGAAGAAAATATCCTGGTGTGTAAACTGGTATGTAACTGCAAAGAAGAAGTCACCTCGAAGGCAAACCAAAAGGTTGAACACATGCAATCACAAGGCCATAAAAATATGAAGGATAGCACTCAGAAACTGTCTTAAAAAAGTACAATGCTTGCTTGGTGAAAATGTATGAAAAAACAAGAATCTGGTGCTGGTTTTCCTCATGATTTAATGCATGAGGTGAGTTCTGAAGAGATTCTGCTCAGTCTACTAGTTGAGGGAGGTGTCATGGAAACATGGTATCTGAGTCCAGCTGAGTGTGAGAGGGGGGAAGCTCAGACTCCAAATAATAAGTGCAAGTTAGTTCTGTTCAACTATCTATTTTGTTCTTTACATATTTTTACTAGTAAATGTATGGTATATAAGTCTGTGTAATAAACATTTATATGCTACCTTTTCTGTGGTTTATTTGAGACATTTGTTTTATTTGTGTAGGACCTTTATCTATACAAGGCATAGCTCTGCATTGACCAAACGCCATTTCAATTTTTAATGTTGTTCTATTAGAATGTTGGTGACCATGGTTTTGTTGCATGCTGAATACTAAAGGGGTTTCGCAATGGCACATACAGTCCATTTTTTTAAAAGCATAAAGGTCAATTTCACGCATTCTCTGCTTGAATTGAAAAATAAAGATCTAAAAAAAAACCAGTAAATTCTTTAAAAAATAAATGTCGATATTAGTCGTCGATTTGGCCAAAAAATAAAAATCGAATAGTAGCAAGCCTACTTATGTGCAGTGTAGGGGACGTGTCATTTTATATGGTGTTTAAACACATTGGGCTGGATTCTCAAGTTAATGTCACATTCATTTAAGAACTTGTAAAAAAACATATTTCTATTTACCTGCTTTGAATCCTGTTTTTCTCCTTTTCCATGTTTAGACTCACATCTTTCACCATGCTCAAAATTTCATTTACATTCACACTTCCTGCAATCGAGCAATGCATATGCAGTGAGTTTTAATAGAAGAGCATGCAATGCAAAGATTGACGGCACAATTAATAAATGGCACACCCTTTGGAATACATATAATATCAATAAGGAGTTAACAATTTTTTAAAACTTCAATTCAGACACCACATGGGGTAATAGCCTGCCTAATTGAGGTAATGTGAGCGACCGGTGCACAAGATGTTGCAGTGCAAGGAGGAAGCAATAACACAGGAGATACATTTCAACCAGATGGCTTGTGTTTTATTAGCCGACAAACAGGACCAGGCAGGAACAGTGCAGGAACTATGTGCAGCAAGCTTGGCTCAGAAACAAAACAAACAACAAATAGTAATAATAACAATAATCATTAAAATAACTGGGGACTGCTATAGGTATTTTACCACACCCCAGTCCCTTTCCGCTATTATAAGAGCTCTCCATTTATTTTTCCTTTGTTCTACAGTGAGGTCTAGGACCAGGTATATATATATATATATATATATATATATATATATATATATATATATATATATATATATATATATATATACACACGCACCATTTACAGATATACAGAATATCTGCATTCAAACTGTGCTAGACAGGTACTCTTAGGCAACTAACAATACGTTTGAGCATTTCTGCTTCCCTCTCCATAGACTAACATTAGGCACGCCTCTGCTGCTGTGTGAAATGGCACGCATGACACGTGCGCCCGCCCCACACCCTTACAGTGCACCGGCTACACACAGAGCACGCAACAAGCTGTGCTTTGTGATATTTTTTCCCCAAGACTTTTCAGTAACATTTATTTAATTTAATATCTTTGTTATTTACTTGTTGGTTCTTCATTTATACAGAGATGCTGCAAGTTCACAAGAGCGTGCACCAGCCCAGCAAAACCCCCATTACCCCTGCACAACCCGGAACCCAGACCCCAAACAACAATGCCCCACACAGGCATGTACATTTTGTTTCCTTAATCATGGGTTTCAGGCTTAAAAAAATATTCTACCCAAGATCTAGTACATACACAATAACAAAGTCTGTATTTTAAATGTAGAAACTGAGGGTATTTTACTGTTACAGGTAAATTGAAAGATACTGTTTTTATTGGGTCCTATAAAACAGTATTGATGCTTTCAAAATCTTCCGTCAAGCTGGGACGCGCAATAGGAGGCGCGTTGTTGGGGAAATGATTGAGCAGGTAGGCCCGACTGATCAGATCGGGATTGGGAGGTTCTGATTGGCTGGGGGCGAGTCTGGGGAGACTGCGCGGAGCACAGAAAACGTCTGCGCTACACAGACGGGCGCTGAGCGAAAGCTTGTGTTTGTTTACATCAAGGAGGAGAGCGTCTGCTCTGCAGGAACCTCTACACGAAACCCTTCCAGCCAAGGCTGAGTGAAAAGGCTGTTTGAAGAGGCAGGAGTCACCTTGAGAATGCCAGGACTCCAGGAGCCCAGATGTAGGTCAGTTTAGGTGTTGTTGATCCAAAACAGCGTAGAGAGGGTTTCCGTAGAGTAGTAGGTTCCTGGAGTGGGACGTTTCTTTAAGTGGGACTAGCGCTCGTCATTTGTGTGGCAAACTTTTATTTTTAGCTTTGTTTTGTTTTCTTTATTAAATGTGACAGTAGGGCTACCTTTGCTGTACCCTAGATTAAACACTTGTATTTATTAAATCTGCGCGCCTGTACGGCATGTCAACACCCAATGCTCTGTGTCTGCCTCATTATGCAGCGACGACCCACACATGTAACAAACCCCCGTTACAACACACTATACTGATACTATAACATAATCACAGCACAAATAAAACATAAATATGATCTGAAATGAGTTCAGAGACCATACAATCTGATCTAGAACTATAGGCTAAGGCACTGCGTTAGTAAGTACATCATACTGTACCTTTCAGACGACGATGTTCTGTGTGTAATTGAATTGGGGTCCTAGGGCTCTCTTCGGTCTTCTCGCCGAAAGCTTTAAACCAATTGGAGCTCCTATAACCCGAAGGGCTGCGAGTGTCCATGAATTTATATTTGTCACAAGGTAATTCATACATTTTCCTATTCCCTAATTCTGGGGCACTTCGGGTTGTTTTTGATATCAAATAGTTGGGTAACCTTAACTCTTCTGCAGAGGTAACAGCCACTGATCCAGAAAACCCCTGGTTAAAAAAATAAAATAAAAAATAAATAAATAAAAATCTGAGAAATCTCAATGCCAAATGCCAGGCTAATTCCCCAGTAAAGCACATGTAACACTTTTTTTCAAAGTGACAAGTGTAGCAAAAATTGGAAGGAACTCATACAGACAATTTAAAACTTTTAATAGAATGTGTTTCCCAAAAGATAGACGAATAAAACACTTGAGTTCTGGGATTTGTTTTTTGTATCAGTTAATGATATGGCAGATTAATGGCTAGCACTGCTTAAGATGGAGCTGTCACAGTAATCTTGATTCATATACTGCACTGTGAGATCCAGATTAGAAAAAAAATGACTGCTTAATTCATCATATTTTGTTCACCGCTTTCTTTATAAAGATACCAGGAAGCTTGCCATTTTTTTTCAATGAGACCAAAAACTTTTTATGTGTATATTTGGGAAGCATTGTAGTTTGAAAATAATGCTGCTTTTCTTTGGACACGGATGACACAGATCTCCTGCTTCAAGGAAAACTTCATGAGCTTCCAATTATAACAATCTCCTCCCTTGTACAGTATTAGCAAATAGTATTGTACATTATTGCTGAAAGCAAAAGGCCCTAGACAGTAATATTTGGACCGTTTTTTACACAGCAAGCCCACTGCAGTGGGCTTGCTGTGTAAAAAACTTGCTGTGTGTCACACACTGATTGCAATTCCCTGCAGCTATAATACTTATTACATTAGGTTTTTCCCCCTCCTTGCATTTCATTATTTATCAGAACTACTACATAAAGGTGATGACAAGCAGAACTTTCATGAACTGCAAGTTATTATCAGTGCAGCAGTTACGTCTCTCTGCTTTTTAAAAAACTTGGTTTCACAGAGCCTAATTAACGTTGGTTAATGTTGGACTACATTACAGTACCTAAAGTAAAATTAGGTAGTCCAAGGTTAGTGCTAACCACAGTCTGTGAAACCTCAGGTCAAACCTTATGGTAGCTATTAACCAGGTGAATCTACTATGGTACAAGGGGTCTTGAACACTATATATTTTATAGCATTTTATAGTTTACACTTGGTCAGACTTGGTTATATTTGACAGAAACCACCACCCTTGAATCTTTTAATAGTCAGCCTACCTTCAGTCTGGTTTATTTATGGCCTGATAGCATAGCCATAGAGTATGCTTATGACATTATACATTATATTATAATTTATTTCTAGAAAATGTACCTTTTTAAAAAATCCTGTTTGCTTCTGAATACAAGTTTCTGGAGACAGAGATTTTCTTGCTGAAAATAAAACAAGTATCGGTTGATATTCACACATTCTTTCCAAAATAATTACTGCTCATTGCTCCCAGGAAATAAAATTGTAGTATTACCTAAGCCTCCAGAGCCTTTAAATGTCACATTTCCATCATCATGTCTAGTTATACCTGAATACTGCTACAAGAAAAAAAAAATACAGAAAAGGTTATGGAAAAAAACCTTATAGAGCTCCAAGCTCTCCGTGACCCTTTTGAGAGTCCTTATTCAAAATGTGGACCTGTATGCACCCCATCATGTCCGTCTAGCTGTGTGCTCGCCTGTCCTTCTATGTGTCTGAAAACACGATAACTGCCTTGAATTTTTACAAATCTATAAGCATAAACTCCTAGCCTCCTACATAACTTTCTGTTAGGATCTGGGTATAATCTTATAAACCTGATTTTATATAAAAATAAATAAATAAATAAAAATAAAAATTTAAAATATTTACAATTTGATTATAAGGACCATAATTAAAATGATTATGAGAACCCACCATATGTACATGCATTGATTCCACAATCTGTGTACTGCAGGCGTGAAGTTAAAACAATGTTGCAGTGAAATTAATAACATTTTAAAAAATGCCACCAGGAAAAACACATCTTGTTTCCATCTCCTTTACTAAGAAGAGTGTACAGATCTGAATACAGTATCAAAAAGTGTACTGTCTCTGTCATGTACCATTTAATTGTTGTTGGCCATCAGCAAATCCTTCTAGTCTAAACAAATAACTGTACTCTCTTTCTATTATTATTACTACATATTATACCATTGAGTGTTTATAGCTACAGATAAACATGCAAAATATGTTTTACATCAATAAAGGAGGACGTACTGTATGTGTAACTGAGAGTGTAACCTAGCACGGTTTGGTTTTGCATTGTATTATTGTAGAGGATATGCTTGGGTTCCAGATTATAATACATGAAAATGTTTATTTAGCAGATGCCTTTATCCAAGGCGACTTACAGAGACTAGGGTGTGTGAACTATGCATCAGTTGCAGAGTCACTTACAATTACGTCTCACCCGAAAGACGGAGCACAAGGAGGTTAAGTGACTTGCTCAGGGTCACACAATGAGTCAGTGGCTAAAGTGGGATTTGAACCAGGTACCTCCTGGTTACAAGCCCTTTTCTTTAACCACTGGACCACACAATGTTGTGATTAAAGCTCTGTAAGGATATAAGCACTGGTATGTACAGTACAAACGAGTGGAGCTCTGCGTTAAGCCATATCAATCACTGTGCCTTTCAAATTGAAAAAGGCTGTACCATCTACAAATATGTATTTTCAAGGGAGCTACCTAGAGCGATCATGCAGGTTGTGAGAAAAGCTAACTCAATACCTACAAAAGCAGAAGGTCAGTGTCACCTCTCTTAATATGAGATGGCTGACACTGACAGAATACAGTTTTCCTGCCAAAGGCTTCATCGTTTTTCTTACATGTTGACATTTGATTATTACAAGTGGAAACTCGCAAACATGAATCACTGTGCAGCGGCCACATCTTTCATCTCTGGCCTAATTAAATAATTAGGGCATTTCGGTTCAAATAATTTGTTGAGCTAAAAGGTAAAGCCTCCACTGCTAAATCATAATGACAAAGTTTGAAGTGTAATGGAAAAATATGTTAAGTAACTGCAGACAACAATATATATATCAGAGGCACTTAAAGACTAAGCAGGGGTTATGAAAAATATAGCGTTCTACATCCCCACGTATTGTTACAACGGTTTAAATAACGTACCTGTAATTTATCTTTTTATTGTTAACGTCCTGACAACTTTTTACACTTTGAAACCTGTTTCAAAGCTCTTTTCAAAAAGGCTGCTCTAGTGCACTGGGGTATGAGATCTGTCCTCTAAATCACTGCAGGAAGAGCGATTTAAAAAAAAAAAACAACAACAAGAAGTGTTCTGGCTTTTCTGTTCCGGATCGTTAATGCTGTGTTACCTGTTTGACAATGTGTGCAATAATCCTTACACTATCAGTGCACTAGAGCGGACATTTTGAAAAGAGCTTGAAACTTAAACAAGCCAAGTCTGTGATCCTGTCCCTAGTTCACTGGGATTGGACCCACACTTTTACCTTCAGGGAACCCCATGGGTGGTCCACCCTGGTCTGTGGAAGTACAAGGGCATTCTGCATGAAGGAAGGAATGTACAGTAAAAAACAAAGCTGAACAAACTATTTTATCTGACTAAAGAAGACAGCTGCCAAATCCAACATTCTTTTACAAAAACATGATAATATCACTTTCTGAATATTATGACTGATATTCTGTTTTTAAATGTTTTTATTTACTCGACGTCGAATGGCGGCTCCTCAGGTGTTCATTGGGTTGCCTCTTCCCAATTATTATGTTTTTTATAGAAAAATAATTTTCATTTTTCTGTATTTAAAACTAAGGTTTTCAGCACTTTCAGATGATATCAGCTTGTTTAAGATTCATCTTTGGGTTCTAGTAATCTGTCATACAAAGTTAGTATTGAGGGTAAAATTTCATGGCTCACAGTTACTCATTTGTGCAACTTGTTCTAACCTTTTCTACCTTATAAAATGTGATTGCTTAACTGCTATATTTTTTGTCAGCATGTTTCAAATGACTCAAAGTGATACAATGTGTTCCTTCTATATTCATTTTTATACATATTCTATGTTCAACGGATTCATATAATTGTTGACAATGTATACAATTTCTTATTTAGCATAAAATTATTAAAAAAAAAAAAAACTGCTCTGAACTAGCACAAACTGGAGTCAAGGGTAACAGTGTGTGGCCTGAATTTTTCACAGTTAGGAAGACATATTCAAAATTAAAAGTTCAACCAGGTAACTATTAGGTGAGCAGTGAAGATGATACACCATTGAGTTGATACAGGTTAAGAGGTAGGACCGGGACTGATCTTAAATGTATCTGTACTTTGCCCACAATCAATACTTACTATAACTGTCTCCCACAATGCACCAGATCACTATGCTTTACAAAAAGCTCTTCAATAAGCCCTTCATCAATGTGCGTCACTCAGAAAAATAACATTTCAGGAGGCCCACAGCCGCCAGTGCTCGACATTCACTGCCCACTGATTCATAGCATAAAACAGAAATCTAACAACAGATTAACGATAGTTCTTCTTTTACTTACAGTTTTTAGTGTGTGCTTATTAGTCTGATACCACCCCAGCACCTTGTCCAGTATTCTAGACTGCAACATTGGTTCGCTTCTACCGAGGGATTACAAAAAAAGAAGTTCCAGTTTACTTTATCTTATATTTTAAAAGTGGATGGTACTGTGCAGTAAACAGTTTGTAAGATACTAAATTGTTTCTATTATAAGCAATATGATTTCATACAGCATTGAAGCTGGCAGAATACAACCCTTTTTGACTTAGTGAAATATAACATCTGTTGCACAGCTAATCTTGACTCCAAGGCTTAGTTAGTTCCATGGATTTTCAATTTAAATAATTCACATAACCACACAAAATATAAAAAATATAAAAGCCAGTAAAGGGAGATGTCTGTTCCTGCTCTTTATAATGCTAAAATAGCATGAAATGTTTTGAGCACAAGGCTGTGTAATCAATATTAAAAGGAACATGATCAACTTTTACAGCTACTTACTTCTAAAGTAATAGTTCTGATGTTACAGCCCCCAGAAAAGCAGATATGCTGATATGTTGTGTTATGAAATGCCTTGTGAAAGCTACTGGGGCATCATCACATATTCATATCATAGTGGTGGCAGATCTGGTTTTCTTAGCTTTGTAATCTAAGCACACAGCATGCAACCTTTACAAAAAGTCTTACCTGTGCACTTCAAACAGCATTTCCAGCAACATGCTATAGAAATCGGAATAAGTGCATTCTTGCTTTCTTTTACTAAAAAAAAAAAAAAAAAAAAAAAACACCAAATATGTGTATAAGGGCAAATACTTGTGATTATATCCCTCTAGCTCAGCCAGTCAGAGTGCAGGGAATCTTTCCATTGACATAAAATAGACAGACAGAGAGAGAGGTTTTATTTTTTAATTATAGGATATGATTATATGTTGTTCTTGCTGTTGAAACTTTCAAAAAGAAACTTGAGATTGATCCGCTAATGTTTACTGTTTATTTATTATTGTAAATTCCTAGAGGCTCAGATGGCCTGCTTCCTCAAATTACACAACCATTGATATCAGTAAATCAGAAAACGAGACATACATTTTCTCAGAATACATGTGCAACCTACTGTATAAATATATAAGATAGCTGCAGAATTGTATTTTCCATTTGTATATCACTACCTACACAAATAAATACATTTATTTTTCTTGACCTACAGTGCCATCTTTTGGACTGATTCTACTTTTTATCCTGTTTTTATTTATCTAGCTTTGATATTTTTTAATCAACAATATTTACTTGGGATTTGAAACTTAAATATTTTCACTACTTTAGCATAATGCCTTCACTGAGGCATCCACTGCATAATATATAGTACAGTATAAGGTGTTTCTCCCCATACCGCCGATGGAAGGTGGGGTGAATACTAAGTATAAAGAAAATCTTATTGTACTGTATATCCATTTTTTTTTTGTCTTCTGGGAATTCGCCAATATGCAAATAGAATTAGGCATTACCCTTGTTTTGTACTTTTAACAATTACAAAATACGGTGCTGGCAACATCAACATAAACAACACTTTAGTAGATGTGAGGCCTAAGTAAAATTCAATTAAAGAACATGTACGGCAAGAAGCACATATTAATTTCTTTATACAGTATATCACACAAGGCACATTTGTAGACCCCACATATCTCACTGTCCCAAAGACACCAGTCTTTAGCCCAGCGTAACCCATTCCACTAACCTTGCATTTGTTTTCGTCATCAAGGCTGACACCTTCTGGTTGTAATAAAAACTGTCCACTTCATTCACTAGCTTTTTAAACGCTGGTCTCTTCATCATCTGCAAAAGTACATGAATAAAGAACCAAGATAAGACTGGAGGCAAATTACAGGGATTAAAAAAAAAAAAAAAAAACTCTCAACAAGTATCCATGCTAAATTTTGATCATGCTTTTTGTGACAAACTATAGGCCTAAATGTTGCTGAGCTTGCAAGAAAAAAAATATAGTGAGTGTAGAAACTCTCAAATGAGTCTCCTGATATTTATTTATAGATTTTTAACATCAATGTTTTGTCTCCCTTTTTTTAAAGAAAAAATGCATGTTAACTAAGAATGTGATCAATGCTTTGTGAATATGGCCCAAGACAATGACATAAGACTGTAACATGTATACCATCTGCTGGAAATGTATTGTATTACACCACATTGAAATTAATAATACAAAATAACCTGTGACGAATGTCAGATCTGAATTACAGTAATATTAAAATGAGTGGATGGGTTCCAGTATCGAAAAAGGGTAGTTCGGATGGGCAATTATATATGCATGTCAAGCCAGTAATTTGATATACAGTATTATATCTATAAAATACTATATCACAAATGATTGTACTGGTTTATATTTATAAAGTACAATGATGCACCAGGAACTCTATTTAAGCATGCATTGCCATCTAAGTATTTAATTAGTATTAACAGTCTGTGTTAATATCACTCTAGCAGATCATAGTGATAATAACATGTCACTTTGACAAACAACTTCGAAAACTATGAGCTTTGACAACCATGAAGATCCATTTCAGACTTCTGGGTAATTTTCAATGGTGTCCCAAACAGCCAGACAGTGAAACAATGTAGATTACCATAAGGCAATTACAATTGTTACAAGATATCACATTATACACTATTTCACATTATACAGATATCACATTATTTTTACATACAATTACCCATTTATACAGTTGGGTTTTTACTGGAGCAATCTAGGTAAAGTACCTTGCTCAAGGTTACAGCAGCAGTGCCCCCACCTGGGATTGAACCCACAACCCTCCGGTCAAGAGTCCAGAGCCCTAACCACTACTCCACACTGCTGCCCATGATGTGGTATGGAAAAGAAAAGCCAGAGCACTTGTTGTTATGTTTTGTTTTAATCGCTCATCTTGCAGTGATTTAGAGGTCAGATCTCAAACCCCAGTGCACTAGGCCATTTTGAAAACAGCTCTGAAACTGACTTTAAATTTATAAGTGTAAAAAGTTGTCAGGATGTTAATGAAAAGAAAAATTGCAGGAACATATTTAAACAGTTGTAGCAACACATGGGGACGTGGAACACTATATTTTTAGGACCCCCGCTACTTACTCTTTAACATATAATAGCTTTATGATAACATCCATCAATGTAAAAATGGAAACTGTAAATGTGTACTAAAATTTCTTCTGGCCGCATAACTTTAGTAAAGAACTGTAGCAGCTTAATTTATAAAATCTGAATTTGCAGGTTAACTTATTATTGATTTAAGATACATAAAATATCTTTAAAGCTATTTTAATTTTTAACAAAATCAGCATACTTTGGTATTTTTTTAAATCACGTCTCTCTCTTCATGAGTAAAAAGTAAAAATGAACTGATAGTCAGTGGGAAAAGAATACATCTCAATAAATGAGAAACAGAACTAGAGAGATAAAAAACATTACAGTTACGTTTAAGCTTTCTACTCTTTTAATATTACGCAATTTGTAGGGAGCAGTCTTTAATATTCATTAAGAGCACAGCTGCTCACACTCGTTCTCTAGCCTGCGACCAATAAAAAGATGAGAGAGCTAGAATTCCCACTGCACCTTCAAATCTTCACTAGAAGTAGAACAGGAAACCTTAAAATTAACTTCATATGACTTTGACAGATTGAGTGGTTTATTGCCCTATCTTGCAACATTATCAAATATTGATTTATATTCAGCTCAGTGCAATGGCTCTTAGACATGTAAAATCCAAGCTAAATTAATATGAAGGCACTAGAATTTCATCCACATTTCAAAGCAAGCAAGACAACTCCCAAGTGACTGTAGATCTTACCGCCATGCACTTCCACTCATATATTGATTTGCAGTTAAAATACTATTTTTTTAAAATTATTTTTAAAGCTTCAAGCACTTTGAATATGTTTTTTAACTCTTATCAATTTTAATAGACTATTCAATCACTGTGTTTTTATTTTTTTTCCGGTGTACATTTTAAGTATACAGATTTACAGGAACCATGCTCCACCAGTGCAAATAGTATCTTAATGCTACTTGTTGCAACTGAGAAAAACCTATGTGACTCAAAACAACAAAAATGAAAAAGCAGAACTTTAAAAGAATGATTGGAAGACACGCGAAAGGGGTATGAAGTTAATGAAAGGTAGTAAGATGTTTATTAAAAATGCACAAAATCCGCCTTATGTCAAACAAGACCAAAACACAATTTTCAAATTTGTATTTGTTCCTTCATCAATCATTTCCACATGAAGGTTTTGGGGTAGTAGTCAAGGAAACTGCAATGCATTGACAGACTATCACCACCCCCAACTTCTCCATACTGATTTGCAGAATTCTGCATTTCAATAGTTCAGGAGCCATATGCTGTGGCGTCAGACCTGATAGATTACATCAGTTTAATATGCAGTAAATTTATAATTTAACTAACTGCTTTTTCACTTTCTTTGACAAAAATGATTTTTATAGTATCGACAGGTGTCTGCCATTATCTTAATGATACTGTAGGTTTGACTCAAATGTATACTCTCTGTCAATGAAGAAAAAAGTCCCTTTGAAGGTTTGTGTGATATAGATAGGGCTTCTAGTTTTCAGGTTTTATTTTTGATCACCTGATGTCCCTTTAAACATATTTTGAGCCGCTTTCTTAATCAAACACTCATTACCAAAGGAAGTTGTTTCTTTTAACAAAAGAAGTGCATTGATCTCACCTGATTCTATTTGAACCTGCATTTCATACAGGCTCTAATTGCCGAATTCAGCTTATTACTTTCCACTGTGTTAGTTTCTAGTAGTGTGTCACTAATTTAAACAATCTGGTATTCAGTTAAGGCTTAACAACTATTAATTAAGGTTTAAAGGGAGGGAGAGAGATGGAAAATAAAAACCAAAAACTAGAAGCCCTAGATATAGGCTTCACCAGAGCCCCTTAAGCAATTTGCTTATTGTGTGCCAGTAACAAAATTCATGCCTCTACTGACCAGTTCACAGTGTATATACACCAAGCAACCTTTTACCAGCCCGATATACCAGTATTTATATATGCAAGCAAAACTGGTTTACTTTATTTGTGTGTTTTATGTTCACAGTTAATTACATTTTTTAATAACTTTTTTTTTTAATAGCACGTGTTTCTCATTTATTTGACTAATTTATTCCATGAACTATAAAATATGTAATTACACTCAGTCCATCCATTATTCATATGACCCACAGGAACCATGGTGCTGCCACATCATAAAGACCAGCTTATTGTTACCCTGATGTGACACCACCAACATAATGACGAGTGTAATTATGTTTTGTTTTTTGTTTTTAAAAAATGCTCCCTTGGGAATCGAGCGATTCAAAAGCAAATGACACCACATTAATTAAATGACTCTGTATTAATGATGCATATTTTATGGTAATTATAAACACATTTTGCCATATGACAAAAGATTATCAAAGTCGTGCTGTTGGCCCTTCCACTCATGGTCTTTGTTCCAACCCTGTTCTTAATTGTTTCACTGAACCAATTAAACCTCTATCCAGACCATGTAGTTAATTATAATTTTTAATTGTTAAACCTGGAGAGGAATGGTCCTCCAGGACCGTGATTGGACACCCCTGTAATACATGCTAAACAAGGTTAGTGTTCCTGTTCAGTGACGCATGTACCCAGACAAAACCATGTAACATCAAAATCACAGATTCACTTACGAATGATGTTTGAAGAGTCTTCACTTTCTCTTCCATTCTTTCAGCCATTATTTACTTCACTTTAAACAAGCAACTGCCTAAACCGAACAGACTTAAATATTAGAAGACTGACACACCATAAATGGTAGAAATGGTAACAAGGTATTATACAGTATATCCCATACATTAACAGATGGTCTAAAACTTTTTAAAAGCAATTTTGACTCAGTATATTTCTTGGGTGAAAATATTAAGTTTAAGTACTATATCAAAATGCCAAACATATATATATATATATATATATATATATATATATATATATATACATATATATATATATATATATACATACATACATACATACATACACACACACACAATTGTATTATTAAGTATTTGAATAGTGGTACTGTGCTATGTTGCTTTCTGTCTTCATAAAAAGATGTTATTATATGGTGGGAAAATCACCTTTTTCTAAACATTGTACTGTTTATTAGAAGGGGGAAGTGAACATGGGATGTGCATCTCTGAAGGGGGGTGCAGCAAAAAAAAAAGTTTGGGAACCTCTGCTCTAAGGGGGTTAATGAATTGGCATCAAGGGCTGGATATGAACCACAAACCATACGGATACCAACTTCTTAACAAAAAGATCAAGGTCTCTACTTGAGAGGTAGTTACTCATCAGCCGCTAGGAGGATATTTGTTACAGGGACAAGCCCCTATGGAAGACAGCTATTATTTTTTGAGGCCAGAATATGTCTTAAGGGCACAGTCACCAACAAAAAGGTCGATATTTAGGAGTAAGGAACAGCAACTTAACATACTAGGCACTGTTATTCGTTTGTTTTTATTTTTTCAAAAGACAGACACAATGCTATTTTAAAGAAACAATGATGCAATTTCCACCACTTTGCCATAAGATATTTTAAACTATTGGGAAACAGAAAATGCACAAACACAACCTTCTAAATTGAAATAGAATTACTTTTAGTAAAATAACATCTTTGTGACTTCGTTCTCATTGACTGCAGGTTTATTTGAGGCTTGAGGACAATTCATTTATTCACACAGCCTTGTTAAAATATATTTATTGTGTGACAATTATATTCTAAATTGCAAACATTACAGTAGTTATGAATTTGCCTATAATTAATAAACCATTTGAAAATGACGTTTGATTGGCTTCGTTTGTTTTACATGGAACGTTTCTTTTTTTACACATGTTATAATCGAACCGGTGTCGTTGTGCAAATGCTTATCAGTTTTTACAATAAAGGTTTCCTTATCAAAAGTGAGTACACGTTTGTATAGCAAGCCATACCTATGTACAAACTGATTAACATATTTTTTTTTATTGTAAATTAACTATTAACAGCTATAAAATAGCAATAGCACCGTAAGTCAAGATTTTCGCATTTTAAAACAACGTATCACACGTCTGAATATGACAAGAAACACAGGAATTATCGTCGTATTGCCCCGCACCCAGAATCACAAACTCTACAGACACAAAGAACCAAATAAATTGTGATGTTTCTTTAACATAAATTATGCATTATTCTAATGCCAAGTACTCTGTCTTACCTAACATATGTGTTGACATACTCCGTGGTGTCCGGGATAGAGTTCCTGTAGTTTAGCATTTGCAAGCTCTTGTTTTTGTTGTCAGGCAACCAACTAGGAACTTGCGTGTCTCGGTCTGAGGAACTGAAAGAATACGCGACTGCAATCCCTCAATGTCCATTACATGCAAGGTACATTCTTAACAAAACAGTGCAGGTACTGATATGCACAGCCGGGTGTAAACCTTTTTAAAAATTGAGACAATTTGAGTGTCAATGAATAACTACTTTAAAAATGTATACATATCGGTACACGATACACTTATAAATACAAAATAAGCCTTAAAAAATAACTTATCAATTATAACCAATTCACTATAAACAAAGAAGCTGAAAATACTGAAAGCTTATACCCTCTGTTTGTATCACTCAGTCATGTACTGTAATAAAACACTTAAGTTAAACCTTAAATGGCAAGCATTAAGAAATATTACACTATGCAGTAACTGCTGTAGAGGGAGTTTTTTTCAAGATATCCTAAAAAAAGAGATTAAAAATGGTATACAAAAAACAACTGTGCTATGAAAAAAGTATATAAAAAGGTCTAAGTCAAACAATGCACAATAGAGGCTAAAATACCCCTCAGATGTATTATGTAACAGGCACTACCACTAATGATGTACTTGACCATTTTAATCTCCATAGTATTCTCTGAAATCATCCTCATATTTTCCAGACCCTAGGTACTCACCTACAACAGGACCTGGCCATGCTACAACGATAGCCTTGGAACATATATCCGTTTCTTGTATTTATTTTGTACTTATTACTTATCTTACAATAATATGTTATGTGTTTATTTCTTAGCAGACATGTGTGCTTCTCTGTTGTGTTTCTGCCTAAGATAATTACCATGATCTATTCCATTAAATGGTTTTTCAGGCAGAAATAGTATCAAAGTGTGTCTTTTGCCATTTTATAAAATAATATAATTACTGTGGTTTACTTCTGCCCTTTCTTTTAGATGTACACACAAGTGAAAACTCACATTTAACTTAAATAAACTCTTCAAAATGTTTCAGAAAAGGGGGCGTTGTACAAAGAAAAAACACCTCACCGTTTTCGTTTATTACAGTCATCATAACAGAATATATTTGTACTTTGCAAGTTGGGCCAGTGTTTGAAAAGCATGAAGCACACCTTCATCTGTCTCCTAATAATGATAATGACTCCATACCGCTGTTTTCACGTTGCACTGCTAAAGTCTTCTCTCGTTGATCAACGAATGAGCACTGAAAACAAAGCGAAATGGGCGGAGATTTGAAATCTGATCAGAATGAAAGCTCAGCCAATCAACATGCAGTGATTATACTGACGTTAATGGTGGCCAATAGCAGCTAACAGAAACAGAAGCAGTGTAAAGAAATGCAAGCAGCACGAACTGTGCTGAATGAAAGCGCATTTGAGAAACGTTGCACTTGTGGACTGTGTGAGTGGATGGAATGCATCTGCTTTGGATGAAAAGCAGATTAATATTAGGGCTAATATTAACAGTACTAACATCAATAAAACACAATGTTATAGTCGCAGCTTGTGGCACTAGTAAAAGATATTTACCCGCCTGAAACCATACCAGGCCAAATAAAGGAATCGTGGAAAATAAATGCTGCACTGCACAGTCAACTCCATTGAAATGAGCTTTGTACATCCAACTGAAACATAAAAACTACCTTTTCACCAACACAGTTTTAACATGAATAAAGTATGCTTTGATTGTAGTAAATGCAGAAGTTGTAGAAAATGTAAGCAGTGTGTCTGTAACAACAACAAACCAGATCCGAACTGACGCGGCAGCCTTCTCACCCGCATTCTTTCTCAGCAGGGGATGTTGGGAAATGGAGTTCAAAATTCCCAGCCAAAAAAAAAAAAAAAAAAAAAAAGCCCAATTAAATTGTAAAAAAAAATAATCTGCGATCAACTATTTAGTTGATTAATCGATCCGATTAATCTGTTAATCGGAGCAGCCCTAATATATATATATAATATAATGTAGCGATCTGTGTATTTGTTTATTGTAGCGTAATTCCCGCTGTATTATGTTCCCTTCCCGCTCTGTGTTACTCTTGTCTGTGTGTGGAAATGCAGCCTGTGCGTGTTGGTGTGTCTGTCTGTGATTGGTTGTTGTTTGTCCGTTCCCATTGGTCCTGGAGTGTGGCTGGGGACCAATGGGATGTGTGTGCGAGCTCTGGTACCCGATTACCATAAAGGGGCGGAGCTACGCTATAAAAGGAGGCGCTGCGTCGCCAACTAGTTGTTGTGGTTTTGGTTGCTGAAGGCACTCTTTTGGAAGAGCTTCAATAAAGCCTATAACGGAGAAAGAAAGCGTGTTGTCTCCTTCCTTGCCTTCTGGCTTCTGCGCGAAAACGCTACACTGGTGTCAGAAGTGGGATTGAAAAATAATCCAAGCGTTAAGCAGAAGACAGATGGACCAGTGGCTGTGGTACAACCTTGAGCCGTCACGGAACCGTTGGGACGGCGGGCTGCAGGATTTCCTCGATGGCTTGGAGGAAGAGGGTTTGTGTCTTGCCTGAGGGGAGTATGGGCATCTAGTGGCGTGCTGCCCCTTCCAGGAGGAAGAGGACCTACTGCCTGCCCAAAAACAGAAGCGGAGGAGGGGCGGCCGTTCCCGGAGGCGAACGAGGGAGCTTGGGACATCTCCAGTGCGGAAGATGGAGGTCGTGCCCACCGTAGCGCTGAGAGAGAGAGCGCCGCCGCCTGAGAGAGCACTGCCGCCGCCTGAGAGAGCCCCGCAGCCTGAGAGAGCGCCGCCGCCGCTGGAGAGAGAGCCACCGCCGCCGCCGCTGCTGGAGAGAGAACCACCGCCGCCGCCGCTGCTGGAGAGAGAGCCACCGCCGCCGCCGCTGCTGCTGGAGAGAGAGCCACCGCCGCTGCTGGAGAGAGAGCCGCCGCCGCTGCGGGAGAGAGAGCCACCGCCGCCGCTGCTGCTGGAGAGAGAACCGCTCCCGCCGCTGCAGGAGAGCAGATGGCCTGCCGCACAACACGGCCCGCTGGCCCACCCACCAAAGCCTGGAGGAGAAAAGCCGGACATGAGGGGAGGGGGCCTGTGTTTCAGAGGTGGGGGTGGCCGATCACAGCCACATACTGCATTACGCTCGGCGAAACTTTTGGGGACCAAAAGAGAATAAGAAGGGGGCAATGTAGCGATCTGTGTATTTGTTTATTGTAGCGTAATTCCCGCTGTATTATGTTCCCTTCCCGCTCTGTGTTACTCTTGTCTGTGTGTGGAAATGCAGCCTGTGCGTGTTGGTGTGTCTGTCTGTGATTGGTTGTTGTTTGTCCGTTCCCATTGGTCCTGGAGTGTGGCTGGGGACCAATGGGATGTGTGTGCGAGCTCTGGTACCCGATTACCATAAAGGGGCGGAGCTACGAAAACGCTACAATATATTAAAAGATTAATCGGACCGCTTATATATATATATATATATATATATATATATATATATATATATATATTGTAGCGTGCACGGGGGAAGGCAGCAGTAGGGCTGGTAGGTGACGTACTCCTTGCAATGTTTCATTCTGAAAACATATGATTCTTTAATCTGTATTTTTGTTCACATTTTTTGTGATTTTGTTTTATATCTATGTTTAAAATATTTGATTAAATCCATTAGACCTGAATGTTGTGTTTCTTTGGTGCATCATTGTGACAGAAAGACAATGATTCTTGGTGTTAAATCTCCCTCTCGACCTGTGAGGGTGTAGCGGAAATGAAACTCGCTAAAAGAGATTATGAAGTTGGCCAAAATTGATCAGTCTGTTCTATTATGTGGTGTTGAGATTGTTATTCGAAGGGGAAGGGAGACCCCTTGTGGTTGTAACAGGCAATTAGCTAATTTGCAGCAGGAAGTGCATGACTTGCTTTATGCCTTTAGTTGGAAATCTGCTATTGCCTGATGGTGAGTTGCGCTTTTCCTCTGCTCCGTTTTTATTTTTTGGAAATACTGTTAAAAATGCCTCTGAAACCGTCTGTAAACGTGGGTCACAGTGATGTATATGGTATTGGGTGTTCTGTATAAGATAATTCTGATACTGAATTGTATTTTACTGAAATATGACTAGTACATAGTAATGTATTTGAGTTGGAAATCTGCTATTTCCTGATGGAGAGAGAGAAATACTGCTGTGTGAAGTGCCTGTTCCAACCACAGTCTGTTGTTCATCAGGAATAAATGTCATGTGAACCCGCCGTCCTGTGTTGATGTGATTCCTCCAGAAGTAATAGCCAGCCAGAGTGCAGAACGGCTAGCAAGATCAGACCGGTTACAAGGGTGCTAAGAAACGGGAACACAGTACTCTGGACTACTTGACCTGACACTTCGTTCTGAGGGTTAACACTAGAAGGACCGGAGATATACTAATACCTAGAGGCCCCTGACGGCTGTATTCAAGACACTGTAAATAGTATAACGAAAGGAGAAACAGTCGGATGTAATTAGTTTTTTTTTTTTTTTTTAATTGAGTACGTCACAAACATCTGAACAACCGAAGCATATATATATATATATATATATATATATATATATATATATATATATATATATATATATATGAACATTTATTTTACAAATCAAAACAAGAAAATGTAAATAAATAAACATCTGAACAGACATCGGTTTACAACATACCTATTTCTAAAACTGAAACGATAGCAATACATTTTTAACTTTTCAACAGCAATTTATCAGATGAGCAAAAGCAACTGAACAACGTAGATAAATCAACTACGATAAATAAAAAAACATTTTACAGAAGCGCACAGCACAAGAAGTTATAAAAAAAGTATAATTTATTTTTCTTTTTTTCGACAAAAGGGTATTCCTTTACCTTGAGTCTAAGGCTGTTCACAATCAACACAGATAATGCGCTTCTCCACATCGTCTTTCTGCACAGGGAACAGCTGTCCGAAGTTTTATTTTTATTGCACTTGCCAACCTGGCATTGGCGTCTCTTGCAGCTCTCAGTGGGGTTGCCAGCTTCAGCTGTGGGTACACGCTTGGCAGTTCCAAATGCTTCTTGCGAAGTTCCTGTGCTAACTGTAAAATATATTCTCTCCTTGGTAAATTAATCTACGTGCATTCTTTGTAAAGTACCCAGGAGTTGATGGCTGCTAGGTCCAATACATTGCAAAACACCTGAACAGACCACCGTCGGTAGCCATCTTTCACAGAATACTTCCATGTCATCTGATCCAAAACATCAACTCCATATTTTGTTGCATTGTAAGTCTCTGGTATTTATTTTCACTAGTCCCGATGCTAATTGACTGACCAAAGCAGCACCAGCCTTCAAAACGTTGATTGAAAACAATAGACTGTCAATCATTCACTCAGACAGAGAGTAGAGACTAATCTGATTACAGGTAAACACATTGCGGACTGGTAAATAAAAATAATAAAGTAGAACACCGTTCTGTATAATCAAAATACAATTGTTTTTTGAGTGGCCGTCAATGTGACTGCTCCCGGGGCTTTTAGGTATAATGTAATATATCTCCTTTATTTCTGCACTCCCGCGTTTCATGCTTTGTGAGAATATTTCATATATACGGACAGAAAGGAACACGAAAGCACAGCCCCATATGCGTTACACGACTGGAGAAAATTACATTTTAAAACGCCAAAAATGCCAAAATGACCGTCACAGGGCTTCTAGTGTTAAAAGGAAGTCGGTCATGTAGAAAAGAAACAGAGCTTCAGTACACTAACTCATTGACCCGGAAGGGAAATGATGTGGCAGCTGCAGATCATAAAGAGCAGCTGCAATCGTTTACCAAGGGGTCATGAGTGACGGTATAAATAGGGGTTGAAGCAATGTTATCAGTTCCTTCGTTTTGGTTATTTAAAAAGTGATCCGGAAGGACCTGTGTTTGGTGAAATAATCATGAGAGTTTGTTTGTATTCACTAGACAGCTAACACGTTCCGGAACTGTCACCAGAGGCCAGCACAAACCCGGAACAGCACTGCACTCTTATCACTAACTGTATTTACACCACTAGCACTAATTCACACACTAACGGACTTGTGTATGTGTTTTGTGTGGGTGTATAATAAAAACAGGACTATTATTTGCGGGGCAAAACCGGGGATTATAAATTAAGTAATACACGCTGCTGTATTACTTACCTTCATTACTGTTTGCTGTTTGTTTCACCGTCAGGCACTGGACAAAAACAAATAAAACAAACCTCTGCACCTGGATTACAATTGTCTGTCTGTTCTTTAATCACCTGCAGTGATAAAGTGATAAAGTGTTGGATAACCAGTATATCAGTCTAAGAATGCAAAGAGCTTTATTCCCTGAAAGACTGCAATTTGGCATTTTGCCACCAGATGTCGTATTTTGTTTATAGTGGGGTCTCAGAAAGAAAAATTCAACATGCTTCTAGAATCTTCTAATTGTGTAACACAGACTATAAAAAGAGAGTTTGCAGCTCTATTAGAAGAGACTACCAGAGAGACAACTGTGTGGAACCTAAGGAAATGGTATTGTGTGGAGCTTAAGGAAAAGGTATTGTGTAAAATCAGTGTTTTGTTAAGTAAACTGCGTGAAGAAATGTTTGGCTGGTAAACGGCTTAGTCGTCCAGTCTGCTAGATAGGGACTGTTTAACCCTTTGCGGTCCTATGTCGGACCTGTCCGAAAAAAAGGGGCAGAGCTGAGCAATACACTTAGCTCCAGCACCACAGAGATAACACGGACATAAACAAACAAGATAGCTACTTCAGCATCCAGCGCTCAGAGAATATCACAGACATCTGCAGAGCTTTTTGAGATGTTGTAGTAATTAAATAATGACTTGGATCACATTATTGAGGAGTTAGGTGATAAAACGAGTGATCAGGAGATGTTTTATCGGTATGCATTACTATGAAGAGGTATGCGAAAAATACAGCAAACAAGGGGTGTGGCGGGGCTGGAGATGCAGTACTGAGTTTCCTGTTGATATGCAGTGCCTTTTAAACCTGTTTTAATGTGAAAAAAATACTTTTAAACAAACAAATAAACTGTGTGTGAAATAAAATTGGACCTGACGCGCTGAATAAATGGACCGCAAAGGGTTAAAGTGTAGTTAGGCTCTACATATGAGCTAGGTTTTGTTTTGTTGTTTGATTTATTGTGTAATAAATGAAAGTGCGCAACAAGCGTTCAACTGCAAACCTCCAGCCTGTTCATGTTTCCTGCCATTTCTGCCTTGATCGTCTGTCACTCTGTCACAAACAGGCTTGGAGTAGTGTTGCAAAAAAAAAATGGAAGAATTAGTGAAGAGTTTGACGCAGGATACCCTCGCACAGCAAAAGCAGGATGCTGCACAACAAGCAACTACCCTGGTGATGCAGCAACACTGACCCAACCTTAGAAAATCTAAAAAGGGCCATAGTTGAAGTAAACATGGTACCAGTTGAAGGAAGAACTAAGAATCCCCTTGAGCATTATATTATGAAAAAGTAACTCCTGTATAGGGCCACCCGAATGAGAGAATCCGAAGTGGAGCAGCTATTGGTGCCAAAGAAATATAGATTAACCCTTTGCGGTCCATTTATTAATTGCGCGTCAGGCACGCCAGGTCTAATTAATTTTCACACGCGCAGTTAATTTTAGACGCGCTGTTTAAAAGTATTTTTTTTTCACAGTCAAACGGGTTTAAATAGCCCTGCATGTCAACAAAGCACTCACTAGGCATCTCCAGCCCCGCCCCACCCTTTCGTTTGCTATAGCATTCACCTATGTAAGAAATAAATAATAATAATAATAATAATAATAGTCGTACATACCGATCGATCATCTCCGGATCACTCGTTTTATCACCAAACTCCTCAATAATGCGATCCAAGTCATTATTTTATTACTATAACATCTCAAAAAAGCTCTGCAAATGTCTGTGTTTTCTGTGCGCTGATTCAGTCAGCCAACTTGTTTACTTCAGACCGCCCCCGTTATCTGATACCTGATACCATGTATGACTATTCATGAGATACGCCTTTTTTTTTTTTTTTCGACTTGTCTCGGCTCCTGTCGCTCCCACTCGGCAATTGAATGGTTTTCTCGGCTTTTTCCGGCGAAAAAACGACTAAACACCCGTTTATTGCGTTGCTATAATGATGTCGGACCCAGTCCGACAAAGGACCTGTGAGGAATAATTGCAATGTCGGACCCAGTCCGACAATGGATCGCAAAGGGTTAACAGTAATGCACTTGGCTCATAGCCACTTGTTTGGCGCACACCTGTGCCAAGAAAAAACAAAACAACGCATATTGCAAAGTTTTTACTGGTTAGGTATTCACACCGAAGTTGAAGACTTTTGTGCTTCGTGTCCCAAATGTCAAAAGGCTAGCCCGCATGCACATTTTCGGGCCCCATTAGTCCCATTTCCAATTATAGAAATACCATTTGAATGTATAGCCATGGACCTGGTTGGCCCGATAAATCGGTCGGCTAGAGCACATGAATATATATTGGTTATAGTAGACTATGACACTAGGTACCCTGAAGCCATTCCTCTCCGTAACATAGACAGTTGCCAAAGAGATGGTACAACTGTTTACGTGAGTAAGAATTCCCAAGGAAATCCTGACGGATCAGGGAACCCCTTTCGTATAACAGCTCATGAAGGATCTGTGTGATCTTCGGAAGATCAAGCCCATTCTCACCTCAGTATACCACCCCCATACTGATGGGCTTTTCGAGCGCTTCAACAAAATGCTAACGTCTATGTTGAAAAAAGTAGTGACGAAAAATGGAAGGGATTGGGACCTTCTACTTCCGTATTTAATGTTCGCCATACGCGAAGTTCCCCAGTCTTTGACTGGGTTCTCCCCTTTTGATCTCCTCTATGGACGCCAGCCCTGAGGAATCCATGACATTGCGAAGGAAATTTGGGAAGGGCAGGTTTTTTTGAATATGTAGCCGACATGCATACAAGAATACAAAAGGTTACGCCAATCGTTAGGGAACATCTTGAGAAAGCGCTAGCTACACAAGCTTGTCATTTAAACCTGGGGATAGAGTAATGGTGTTGGTCCCCACACAAGAAAGTAAGCTTTTTTTCACAATGGTGGGGACCTTATGAAGCGATTGAGCCCGTGGGGCCAGTTGATTATAACATCAGACAGCCTGAATGGAGAAAAAAAGAGCAGATATATCACATGAATTTGCTCAAGCCATGGACAAATCTGGATACTGTCCTCATGTCTAAAGTAACTGAGACTGAGGAGGCTAATGCCCAGGTCTCCAAGATAAATATCGGTCCAAGCTGTCTAAAATACAGAAGGAGGAGGATGTGTTTTCTTCATTACTGGGGAAAAACAAATGTAATCACCCATGACATTGTAACAGACCACGGTGTAAAAGTCAAACTAAGACCATATCGGGTACCCGAGGCAAAGAAAGCGGAGATAAGCGCTGAAGTACATAAAATGTTACAGTTTGGGGTGATACGAGTCTTCCAGCGAGTGGACTAGTCCCATCATCATGGTTCCAAAACCCAATGGAACATGACGCTTCTGTAATGACTTCAGAAAGCTAAATGAAGTATCAAAGTTTGATGCTTATCCAATGCCTCGGGTAGATGAGCTGATTGAAAGGTTAGGAAACACAACATTTTTATCTACTTTAGACCTGACCAAGGGGTATTGGCAGATCCCGTTGACAGAATCCGCCAAAGAGAAAACGGCCTTTGTCACTCCAGAAGGCCTGTACTAGTATATCGTCTTGCCCTTCGGCTTACATGGTGCCCCTGCAACCTTTCAAAGGTTAATGGACAAGATCCTAAGACCCCATTCAAAATACGTGTCTGCCTACCTTTATTGTAATATTTACTGGAGATTGGGTTACGCATTTAAATAAGGTGGAGGCGGTCTTAAATAGACTAGGAGATTGGGTTAACAGCCAATCCTGAAAAATGCCATATAGGTTCAAAGGAAGCTTGATACCTAGGTTACCTGGTGGGCAATGGTTTGCTTAAACCCCACTATAACAAAGTCGACCTTATTAATAAAAAACTGTTACAAGCCTTCTTAGGAATCTTGGGGTATTACCATAGATTCATTCTGGCATTTGCTACCATCGCAGCCCCCCTAACCAAATTAACACGCAACAAGGATCCTGGTGGATGGAGCGTGCTGAACACGCATTCCAAACAATATCCTGTACAGTGACCCAGTGTTAATAGTGCCTGATTTTAAAAAGCATTTAATTCTCCAGACAGATGCCTCAGATATGGGCATAGGGGCAGTCCTATCCAAGGTGTTAAATGGGGAGGAGCATCCCGTCCTCTTCCTCAACAGTAGTGGAGAAAGAATGTTTAGCGTTAAAATAGGTTGTTGAATCCATCAAATATTACCTCCTTGGCCGAGAATTTACACTAGTAACCGATCACGCTCCACTTAAGTGGATAAGCCTTAACAAAGAACGAAACCCTTGCGTCACCAGGTGGTTCTTGTCCCTCCAACAGTATACATTTGTCATCGAGCATCGCAGTAGCTCCAAAAATGCAAATGCTGATGGTCTGTCTAGAGTTCACTGCTGGGGTACTTCTGATGCTCCAACCAGTAAGTCTGAGCTGAGGGGAGGGGTATGTGATAAAGTGTTGGATAACCGGTATATCAGTCTAAGAATGCAAAAAGCTTTATTCCCTGAATAACTGCAATCTGGCATTTTGCCACCAGGTGTCGTATTTTGTTTATAGTGGGGTCTCCGAAGGGAAAATTCCACTTGCTTCTAGAATCTTCTAATTGTGTAACAAGGTGCTAATTGGGGACAGCCACAGACTATAAAAAAAGAACTTGCAGCTCCATTAGAAGAGACTACCAGGGAGCAGAGAGAGAGAGAGAGAGAAGTACTGTGTGTAACTTAGGGAAAGGTATTGTATGGAACTTAAGGAAAAGGTATTGTGTAAAACAAGTGTTTTGTTAAGTAAACTGTGTGAAGAAATGTTTGCCTGGTAAACGACTTAGCCCTCCAGTCTGCTGGATAGGGACTGTTTAAAGTGTATTTAGGCTCTATACATGAGCCACTTTTTTATTTTATTTTATTTATTATGTAAATAAATAAAAGTGTGCAACAATCATTCAACTGTAGCCTCCAGCCTGTTCATGTTTCTTGCTATTTCTGCCTTGACCGTCGGTCACTCTGTCACTATATATATATATATATATATATATATATATATATATATATATATATATGTATATATATATATATATACAGTGCCTTGCATAAGTATTCATCCCCCTTGGACTTTTCCACATTTTGTAGAGTTACAACCTGGAATTAAAATGAATTAAATTAGGATTTTTTGTCATTGATCTACACAAAATAGTCCATAATGTCGAAGTAGGGAAAAAAATCTACATATTTTTCAAAATGATTTACAAATAAAACACTGAAAAGTCTTGATTAAATCCATTATTAAAAAATGGAAAGAATATGGCACAACCGCGACTCTGCCTAGAGAAGGCCGTCCACCAAAACTCAGTGACCAGGTAAGGAGAGCATTAGTCAGAGAAGCAACCAAGAGGCCAATGGTAACTCTGTAGGAGCTGGAGAGATCTACACCTGAGATGGTAGAAACCGTCCATGGGACAACTATAACTCAGACGCTCCACAAAGCTGGGCTTTATGGAAGAGTGGCGAGAAGAAAGCCATTGCCAGAAAAAAACCCATATCAAATCGCGTTTGGATTTTGCCAAAAGGCATGTGGGAGACACAGCAAACATGTGGAAAAAGGTTCTCTGGTCTGATGAGACCAAAATTGAACTTTTTGGCCTTAGCGCAAAACGCTATGTGTGGCGCAAAGCCAACACTGCTCATCACCCTGAGAACACCATCCCCACGGTGAAGCATGGTGGTGGCAGCATCATGTTATGGGGTTGCTTTTCATTGGCAGGGACTGGGAAACTGGTCAGGATTGAGGCAAGATGGATGGAGCCAAATACAGGGAAATTCTAGAGGAAAACCTGTTCACCTTCCAGCAGGTCAATGACCCTAAACACACAGCCAAAGCTACACTGGAGTGGTTTAAAAACAAGAACCTGAATGTCTTAGAATGGCCCAGTCAAAGCCCAGACCTCAATCCGATTGAGAATCTGTGGCAAGACTTGAAAATTGCTGTTCACCAACGGTCCCCATCCAACTTGACAGAGCTTGAGCAATTTTGCTAAGAAGAATGGGCAAAAATTGCAGGATCCAGATGTGCAAAGCTGGTAGAGACTTACCCAAAAAGACTCACAGCTGTAATTGCTGCCAAAGGTGCTTCTACCAAGTATTGACTCAGGGGGGTGAATACTTATGCAACCAACAAATGTCTTTTTTTTTGTTTAATTAACTTTTGTGTCACAATAAAAAATATTTTGCACCTTCAATGTGTTAAGTATGTTAAAAAGTCAAAGGGGTCCAAGGGGGGTGAATACTTATGCAAGGCACTGTATATATATATATATATATATATATATATATATATACACACACACATATATACACCTGTAAGTCTCCTTGGATAGTTCATTACTGAAAGACACCAGCCAATATTAGTGCTTAGTCAGGAGTGTCCAATAATTTGAAATGAAATTGCGCCTTTAGGGAAGGTCAGTCCCACTGCTAATAGTGTATGAGTGATCTGGGTCAGAGGGGACCTGTCGTGCTTGCCTCTGCCCAAAAGCTTTTCTCTGTGGCTTTTACAAGTAGAACAACTTGGGTAACGCAAAATAATTCAATTATCTGAAAATAGCGCTGTGATAGAATGGAATTATCTGAGACACAAATTAAAGCAATGACCTAAATTGACAGGTCTTTTTAGATTGAAAATACATCACTGAGAGGCTGGTAAAGACAGAAGGTTGGCAAAGAATTCCTGCTACTAAATAATAAAGGTGACAATGGGCTGAATTCAGTTAACATCCATAGCGTGAATGGATACACTTCCATTATGGTTCATCATACATGATTTGAATCAAAATAAACATTTCTCTGTATATTGAATGAATTTTCCTGTTTTCCCCCAGCTAAATGTTAATTGCATTAGGCCTGTTGGAAGAAAAACTATTGGTAAAAATATACCGTATACTGGATGTGAAATTTTGAAAGCTGTGGACACCTCACACATAATGTAATTATAAATAGCTAAAATACTATTTAAATACTATTTACTCCTATCAAGAGGGAGCTTAGAGCTCGCTAAGCTTTGTTTAAATTAACTTTAGTTCTAGTTGTTCAGAGCGGTGCGAGAACTGAAAAGAAAAAAAACATGAATAGATACTGTTCCTAAATTACTCAAAAGTAATATTTTCATTATTAAATATGTATCATAAATAAATACATATACACAATGGTGGTACTTTCCCACCATATACCACCACCTGTTAGCACACTGTATTTTACTATGCGTTACCACATGATAAATAAGGTGACCATATGGCTCTGTGTTCAGCAGGACAGTTTGGGACAGTTCAGGCTTTTCAACTCATAACCCAATGCATTCTGGTTCGTTTTACCTGTCTCAGGTACTATTCTTTCCTTTTAGAGAAGCAGGACTATGCTTACCAGAATGCATTGGGTTGTGAGTTGAAAAGCCTGAACTGTCCCAAACTGTCCCGGTGAAGACGGAGCCATATGGTAACCTGAATGATAAAGGTGGGGATATTATTAAAAGATCCAGCATTCCACTGTGTTCTTTGCCTTGGCCCATCAGGGTGCTGAAACCTTGCAATCCTTGTGTGCTGGAGCTCCAGAATCCTTATGAAAAACGAAGGGCTGAGCATGCGTGCACCTCTGCTGCTGGTCCACAGAAGGCACGGCTGCTCCACATGAAGTTCTCAGCAGAAGAATTGGAGATACTGGTCACTGAGGTGGTCAGTAATTATGATGCCTTGTATGGCTCGCTCTCCACCAAAACCCCTTTGTCCAGCAAACAGCCAATCTGGGAGGCTATATTGACATGCATTAAGGCCCTGGTGGTCTGCCAGCACACAGCGGAGATGTTCAAAAAGTGCTGGACAGACTTTAAAAGGAAAACACTTTTTATAGTGTGTTTCTAAATAATTAAAGCCTGCTTCTCATCAATGGTAATTTTAGCACATAGTAAAGGCCCAGATGAATATCAGGGGCCTCATCAGCAGTATTTCCAAGGTTTTTTTATATATATAATACTATGTTTGGCATTGGTTTTTATTACTACGAAAAATATTTCAAGGAAGAGAGAGTATCAGACCGTTATTAAAAATTGAATAAGAAGTTAGCAAGTTCAAGTTCAATTTCCACCAAAATCTTATTTTTTAACTTAGATTAAGCAGTAGTAAATATATCAAATATTGGCATTTAAAAATCGCATAAGATTGATTTCAATGTTCAGCTTTCATATCGAAACTTGTGTACTTGCTAATAATTTAAACTCACATTCATTTAACTATTTATGTATATTATGTCCCTAAATTAATTTAGAAAAAATGTAGAAATACGGCGACTCCTCAATATTTACTAACGGAGTCAATGATATACTGAAATCTCTTTTGGAGGAATTGCAGGGTTTGAAATTAGCACCTGCGAAATGCGGGTGGATTTGTCCTGGGACGGGTACATTTCACATACTAATCTAAGGATGCGCTCGGCAGTTCTTCTTTACTTTGAATTGCATCGCCTCCCATTACTCACTGTCAGTAGGTAACTGAGGAAGTGGCATGCATTAGCATAACTATGCATTAAATGTTACTAATAAGTACCCTGTCGTATGGCTTTTTTTTTTAAATCTCTTGTTTTGTGGTTAAATACAGCATCTGAAATATGAAAGTACTTAAATATACTTCATAACCTGCCTTTACTTTATGCTGTTATGCCCCCAAGCTTATACAAATATGCAAAAATGACAATATGCTAAGCCACAAGTGCTAAGGGTGTAGGCATTCAAATAAATTCTGTTTAGATACTTTCAAAAATACATTTAATGAGATGTATGCAAAGTACTTCACTTATAACAACATACCCTTATCAGAAAGCTGCATTGCAGGGCAATAGCACACAGTAGTTGACTGCAGAACTTTCAGATACTCTAGCTTTAAATAAAGCCTCTATTATGTTCTTTGACCATTATATTAGAACAGCCAAAATATCCTGACCAGAAGGCCCTATTTAAAATGCATTGTTTTCTTTAAATACTCCTCATTCGGTGCACCAAAATACAAATTAAAAGTTCTGTCGTGACAATTAATCAATCAGTCAATATTTTTAGGTTTCCCTGTGACTAAAATAAAAGCAATTCATTAAAGTGAGTTGAAGAGTTTTGTTCACTGTGGAGAATTACTTAGGTTAACAGGGAGACTGTAATAATTGCTTTCTTTGACAGGGAATGAGGGGAATGTCACAGTAAGTCAAGAGCCGTGTTAATGAAAATCAGTGGCCTTTTTAACATCAAATCAGTGCAGCAAGCTTTAGTTTCTTTTCAAAGGCAATTTTAATGAGTCATTGTGAGGAACATCCCATTCACGCATATGTGTGTGCTACAAGCTGCAGATGTTTATAATGTTTTGTTAAGCTTAAATATGTTTAATTGAAACAGTTATCAAACTAGGAAAAACAACTCCCAAAAATGAATGAACTTAGCTAACCAGTGATAATGTTGCTCATTCTTATATTATGTAAGAAAATAGGTTTAAGCCTTGGTTATTACTTGTTTAATAACTTATATTTAAAATGCTTTGGTAAACTTTGCTTATTGCGGAACCTTTATAGTGTGTCTCTATGCATGTTATTGTTGACTAATGTGATTCAATTAAACATAGGAGGCTGTGTGGTCCAGTGGTTACAGAAACAGGCTTGTAATCAGGAGGTCCCTGGTTCACATCCCAACTCAGCCACTGACTCATTGTGTGACCCTGAGCAAGTCACTTAACCTCCTTGTGCTTCATCTTTCTGGTGAGATGTTGTTGTAAGTGACTCTGTAGCTGATGCATAATTCACACACCCTCGTCTTGTATCTTGTAAAGCGCTTCGTGATGGTGGTCCACTATGAAAGGTGTATTATCAAGATTATCAAAGGAGCAGGTAAGGAAAGTGGTTAACAGGACCTGTATGACCTGAGGAGTTCAGAGACATCCTCTAGCCTGAAGGCCACTGAGGCTTGAATAAGAGGCAGAGGTACATTTTTGTAACAGGTCACAACTAGTGTAAACAGTAATAGCCAATAAGGATTATCAACCTCACAGATGGTCAGCCAATAAGGGTGTGAGCAGAGCAGACATGATGTAATATCCCCTCTGATACAAATTTTTAAGATTAATTTTACATTAGTACCTTCAGCAGTCAGGATATTACCTGCTGGATAATTAAACTTGATGTTTACTATTTGTCCTTAATTTTGGTTTGGGACACTTCACTGCTGCCGAGGTCAATTATCTAGCAGGAATTGCACTCTGCTTTAGAAATTAACACTTAAACAACAGTATGCCATCTGTCCGAAGTTGACACCTGTGGTGGGGTACACCCTGCCCCTGTGTGTATTTTGTTTATTTTGTGTTATGTATTTTTATTATTTAAAATATATGTATTTGGGCACTGTTGTTTTAGGTCGGCAAGAAAATGTTAATTACCGTCCCTGCCAAATCACTTAATGTGCAGAATATGCCTCGATTGAATTATTAACAAGCAATCGAGCCCAGGCACAGCTGTATAAAAGAGTGGATCAGCCATTCATCATGGTTGGGTTGATCACAGGTGAAACGTAAGGTAATGAGAACTAAAGATATAAATAACAATTGCTACTCGTGCTGGCTGTAAAACCAGCACGATATTTGTTTGCTTCCATGTTTGCTGTCTGTCTGTTTGTTTTGGCCATTGTGCCTTTTGTTTTGTAAAGTGTTTTGTCTGTTTAAATATTTATTTTATAATAAACCCATGCACCGGCGCTTTACCTCGCAGTATTGTTGTCTGCCTCTTCCTGGTCTGACATCACCACCAAGCTATCCGTGCCAACACCTCAAAGCTCAATAGCCCCAAACTGTGAAGGAGATAACAACAGACATGCATTATTATAAGGAGGAATTATAGTAATCCCTGGTGAAGATTCCAGCAATTGCCAGCTCCGGCATTGCAGTCTCTTGGATCAACATTACCAGCAGTAAAGCCAGCACACAGTACAGAGGATCCTACACAGGAACATTAGTTAGTATGACTTTCTCATAAATCTGTGTGGTTTCTGAAATTGCATGTTGTCACTGTGCATTGTGAGAAAGCAAAAGTGAACAAGAACCCTGGGAAGCAATACAAATTTCTAAAATTCTGATTCTGATCAGTACAAATTATTTGATGGTTCAAGTAAAACAAATCCTAGCTGACATTTTTAATTCCATAATTTGCATATACAATCATTAAATTACTGTTGGATGTGAGTCTTAAAGACCACTGAATATTTTCTAACATTCATAAATGCTGACTGCGCTACAGAATATTAGACTTCAAAGCATTAAAATTGGCTTTAATGCTGCAGGGGTTACAACAATAACACATTCTGCACTACACATGTGGCATACAGATGTTTAGATCTGCCTGGCTGTTGACTGTGGTGCATTTTAATATATCATGAATATGGGATTTCTAGTAACTCTTAACATATTGGAGGGTTTGCAATAGATTTCTTGAATAGTAAGTGTCACAAAGACGGCCAGAGTGGGTGGCGTCAGACCAGAAAGGAATACACAGACACAGACGGTTGTTGTGATGAGCCGAGTGCAATGGCTGCACTCAGCGTTTATTAACAAATAAAAGGTTTGTAAACAGCACAAAAACAGGACACGGCACTATACGCCAAAATAAAAGGACAAACAAAACGGACTAGACAGTAAACAGGCACAGACAGACAAACGAAACACGGTGAGTGAGACAGTTATTCACTTTATATTTACGTTCTTTCTTATTATTTAGTTTCTCCTTCTCCACACTCGTTCTCCACTCACCGAACACCTAACCCCGACTGCAAGAAATGTGCGTCTATATATACTATTGTGCTGGGATTCAATTACTAATTAATTATTCACTTGAATCCCAGCACGTGAATTAATTCTGTGCAACCCCGTGCTCACATATTACATTTAACCAGCACGTGAAGTGATTTGTGCTCTCCTCGTGCCTAAATACAAATCTACACTTTTTAAATACACGTGAAACACAGACCCGTTTATATCCCGTGTACCAATGACTATACACCAACATTAACACACGCACGCAACATACAACATATAACACACAAATGCACACAGGGGCGGGGCGCATTGCCACATAAGATACTAATTTTAAACAACACATATGGAAACGCAATTCCTGTGGTAAATAAACTACAGTCCAGATATTTCTGTTAGGTTAAAAAACTCGGCATGAACCTGCTTGACTTGTGTCACTTTGGTCAGTGCTTTAATCACACATTGCATTGCTGAATTATGTCAATTATCTGAACGCTGCGAGTTTTGAAATGTTTTGGATGATATGCTGTGTGACAGGCTTGTCTGTGGAATTAATGAAGACTGGATAAAGTGGCGTTTGCTGTTGAAGTCTAATTTAAAAAGCTGTTAGAAATAGCACTGGAAATGGAAACTGCAGCAATAAACACACAGGATTTACAGAAGGCCAATACGCAACCTAGCACAGTGCACCACGTATAGCAGCAAGAGGCCCAATGCAGCCTCAGAGTGTTACAGGTGTGGAGGAACACACCATGCAAACATCTACACATTTAAAGAGGCAGCATGCCATAATTGCAACAAGAAAGGACACATTGCCAAAAAGTGCAGATGCAAGAAGGATAAAGCAAAGTCTGGACAGTTTAAGTTCAGAAAGGCCCAGACAGCACACCATCTTGAGAGCACAGTCCAAGAAGAGGACTGTCCTTATACCAGGTTTAGCCTGAGTGAATACCGTGTAGCGCCAATGTACGCCAGTGTCAAGGTTAATAACAAAGAATTAAAAATGGAGATTGACACAGGAGCCTCAGCATCTGTCATAAGTGAGCACACCTACAGGGAAACCTGGAGTTCCAGTCAGGCACCAGCACTTACAGAGACACAGGCATTGCTTCGTACATACACAAGGGAAGCCATCAAACTGCAAGGAGCACTGGATGTTGATGTAAAATACTAAGACCAGCAGGCCAGATTACCACTTTTAGTAGTCCAAGGTGAAGGCGCAAGCCTCCTGGGTCGCAATTGGTTGCAGAAGCTACAGCTCCAATGTGGGTGAAATAAAGCACGTGCAGTCACCCAGTTACCAAGAGGTCCTGAAGAGTTATCCAGATGTGTTAAAAGATGAGCTGGGCACACTTCTTGGGGAAATTGTTCAGTTATTTGTGGACTCTCAGGCTCCTCCCCGTTTTATTAAAGCCAGGCCAGTACCATATGCAATAAAGGGTGTTAGAAATTTTAAAAAGGCGTTAGAAATAGCAAATAGCAAATAGCAAATCTTGATTACTGGAACCAGTGAAACAGCTTCTTGACAATCTGGACCAAGTGTTAAAAAGTGTCTCAAGCAGGACTGAGATTAAAACTCAGCAAATGCACCTTTCAGGCACCAAGTGTGACTTACTTGGGGCACAAGATCATTGCCCCATGGAAGACAAGATGAGAGCTGTCAAAGAAGCTCCACCACCCAGAAATGTCTCAGAACTGAAATGATTTCTGGTCATGGTTAATTACTATGGGAAATGTCTGCCAAATTTGTCAACTGTGCTTGCCCAGCTGTACCAGCTGTTGCACAAACAAACGCCATGGCACTGGAGTGTAACCCAAGAGAAAGCCTTCATCGAGGTCAAGGAACTGTTACAGTCAGCACATCTATTTGTTAATTTCGACCCAGAGAAAGAGCTTATCCTGTCCTGTGATGCCTCTCCATATGGTGTTGGAGCCGTACCGTCTCATTTGATGGAAGACAGAGCAGAAAAACCCATTGGGTTTGCATCCCGTACACTTACAGTTGCAGAGAAGGGCTGCTCGCAGCTAGATAAGGAAGGACTGGCAATTGTGTTGGGTTGAAGAAATGTCACCAATATGGAAGGCCGTTTACTATATGCTCAGACCACAACCCACTGATGAGGTTATTTAATGAGACAAAAGCTAATCCACCCAAGAAGAATCTAATGCTGGGCACTTACTTTATTATTATTATTATTATTATTATTATTTATTTCTTAGCAGACGCCCTTATCCAGGGCGACTTACAATCACAAGCAAATACAAATACATTCAAGTGTTACAATATAAGTCATACAATAAGAACAAGAAATACAATAATTCTCAAGTGTGACAAACCACAATTCAATAATACAGCAGATAATAGTGAAAGTTACATCAGGATATGATTAAGTAGTGATAGTTACATCAGGATATGATTAAGTACAAAATACTACAGATTAAACACTTGGGAGATTACAATATTCTGAGGTACAGGATTAAATGCAGTAAAATAGGGGGCAGATAAGAGCAAAATAAAGCATATTTAAATGATTATATAATTGTGTATAAGGTTGGCAAGGACAATGCTAATGTCGTCGCCCTAAGTCGTATGCCTCTCCCAGATGGAGCGACTGGCAGGGTCACCAGTGAAGGCAAAGCAGATGAAGCTGTGGACGGATCGGGATCCAGTGATGTCACGACCAAAGAACTGAAGCCTTACTTTATGCGTAGAAATGAGTTGAGCATACAAGACGGTTGCATAATGTGGGGTTCACGTGTAGTGGTGCCACCCCCAGGGCACACACAAGTCATGGATGAACTACATGAAGCCCACCCTGGGATTTCATGCATTAAAAGCTTAGCCCGAAGTTTCATTTGGTGGCCAAACATGGATAAAAGCCTAGAAGAAAAGGTCAAGTAATGTACAGAGTGCCAAGGTAGTCAGAAGACAGCTGCACTGGCGCTGTTACATCCATGGGAATGGCCAGGCCTTGCTTGGTCTAGACTGCCTATAGACTTTGCAGGACCTTTTATGGGTCACATGTTTCTGGTCATTGTGGATTCCCACTCAAAGTGGTTGGATGTTCATTCGGTGAACAGCATTACTGCTCAAACCACCACTGACAAGTTGCACCAGGTTTTTGCTGTACACAGATTACCTGAAGTTGTCATTACTGACAATGGAACAGCTTTTACGGGGGCAATGTTCCAGGAGTTCATGTGTAAAAATGGAATTTGACATGTTCAGACCATGCCTTTTTACCCCTCTTCTAATGGCTTAGCTGAAATGGCTGTTCAAACAATGAAGGAAGGCTTGAAAAGGATGTCTACTGGCACTGTTGAAACGAAATTAACACATTTCCTTTTCAAATGCAGGATTACTCCACAAACCACTGCTGGAATGTCCCCACTGTATCTATATCCAAAATTTCAGCAAAGGTCCACGCTGGTTCCCTGGAGTGATCCTGGAAAAGACATAGTGAGATTGACTGATGAACGTGTCATTCGGCTACATCAGGCTCATGTTCAGGTTCGCTTTGTTTCTAAATCAGTAACCATTGAGATACCAGTGGAGTCATCTGTGTTGGACACCACACAGTCTACAGACCAGGAACAGGTACCTGAAGTGCAGGACTTCTCTGATGCAGTTGTCCCTGAAATTAAACCAGGAGTTCAGTTGTCAAGGAGTTCCCCAGTTAGACCTCTACCCCTTCCTGCGACGCTGTCTCCAGTTCCTGTTGACAGCTCTGTCCCCGCTTCCAGGCAGACCACAAGTGTGGGAGTGCGTCGGTCAAACCCTCACTGAACCTGTAACTTTGTCCTGTTGGACTAGACTTCAAAATGGAAGGACAGTTACCTGAAGAGGGTTGGGAGGTTTGTTAAAAAAAATGTGTTCAAGAAAAATATTTGTTTTTGTAAAACAAAAAAAACTGTAAGCGCTACAATTTGGAAAGTATTCGTGTTTCAAATGGCATTAAGTTCAAAGGGGAGGAGTGTAGTAACTGTAATTTATCTTGCATGATGATCTGTACTTTTGGCGGTCTCCACTGCTAGCGTTTGTAATAAGTACTTGTATCAGCAGAGGCCTGATGAGACTGGCTGCTTCGTTGCTGTACAGAGCGCTGTACAAATCTTTATCAAGTGTTGCTTATTTTACTTGAATTACTGTAACTGCTCTAACAGGTGTTATGCCAAATAATGTCTCTGCCAAATAAAATCTTCTGGCAGTATTTGGCACCTTAGGTGCTAAATACTGTCCCTGTCAAATAGTTTCTCCTAGCCGTATTTGTCACTCCAGCACAATTTTAATAATAAATTAATAATGTGCAATATATTGTATACTCATATTGATTGGACATGTAATTTGTTTTACATTCTTTGCTTTGTAAGATTGGAGAACATTGTCAGCAGAATAGAGCAGAATAGTGTGTTCTATACTTACCTTCCAAAGTGAACTTGTCTGCATATCTCCTTAAACTTCTTTGAAGGATCCTACAATAATCTTTTGGGCATTTCCCCTCTGATAAATACATGTGCACATCTTCCAGAGAAACCGGTTCTTGTGTTGACCTTGCCATCATTACATTTCTATGCAAAACTGTAGAGTATGGCATGCTGGGTTGTGTTTCTATTTGTAAGCATGACCTGCTCTCGTGAGACTCAGCAGAGGTCAAAGGACTCTGGACTCAGGAAGGTGGCGAGGACAGTTTTAGGGTAGATTTCAAGATGGTGAGTTCCAGGAGTTTGTAGGCTGTGTAAGTTCAATAAACATTTTTGATATTGAAACATGTAGTCTACATTATTGCAAGCGATTCCAAGGCACCGTACAAAATTTACAGTCAGACTTTCTCACCGGCAAAAATAAATGTCTGCATTCAGCAAAATTGAGGAGCATAATGCAAAGCAGGAGGACTAGATTCAGTTCACAGAAAGACTATCCCAGTATTTCATTGCTAATGATATTATGGAGGGAGAGAAACAACGTGTTATTTTACTTAGTGTGTGTGGGGCTAAAACATATAGCCTGTTGAGAAGTTTGGTGGCTCCTTTTAAACCCAGTAAAAATATGTTTTCCAAGTTATACTGCAAGATAATGGAACAACTGATACACTCAGTAGATGGATGGTTCGATATAGGCAGGGATGACTAGATATAATATACCCCAACGAATGTGGATTGTAAACGCATACTTTGACCAACCCCGCGTTTACTCCAATAGCGCTAGGACCCAAAGGAATCCTTGTCGCTCGCTCTCTTTCTCTCTCCAGCAGCACTGCGTTAGTTTGGGAGATTGCAGCTTGTCCTGCTGTAAAGAGCCGGGAGGTCGTTAGATAGAGGATGTGGGAGAATAGGCAAGCGTTATTTACAGCAGACATACGTCTGTGTTAGATAATACCGTATATACATATTTGGTCAATTTCTAGATCTTCTACTTAATCCAATAGTACGTTACTGTTTTCAGTTGTTTTGTCAATGTTTTTGCGTTTGATTTCTAAATGAAAAATTGCCGCTGCTGCTACACAGTACTGTTGCTGGGATTGCAGATTGGTTTGCTCTCATCTGCGGGAAAACAACAGCATTATCAATCTCCACAACGTCCTCATCATCAAATCCTGTTCTGTTCTTCGAATTATGTTTTTTGAAAAAATTGGGCCAGTTTGTTCCGGATTTTGAATGGTTCTGCTTGTACTGCATTATCGTTGTTTTCTTTCCTTTCCCATCTCTCTAGTTATACGGGTTTCGGAATGGTACTGTATATAAATTAATTTGTGTTTAATGAATTTGAAGACCAGGCTGTGACCCGGTGCTAGTTATTGGCGTTCCTTTTTTGTAGTTTTTTTTGCAACAATACGTGTTTTGAAGTATCTGGGTGGATCACATTTTTAACAGACCGGGACAAACCATCAAAGTGCTGTGTAGTGAAGAGGTCACAATTCAAAGCAGGATTTTTATAAGAGATAAGTACACAAAGGTCCCATGAATGATAATTAAAGACAGTTACTGTAAAACGGATTGACGAGGCATTGTTTTGTACAGCCTCTGTTACAATAGAGTATATACCGAATTTATTGGTAAATACTATACAGTAAATTTTATTATTATTTTTTTTACAACAAAAATGTCCCATTTCCGGAGTATCGAACTGGAACACTTTGAGGAGCGGGACAAGGCACACAGGTCGTCCAGGGCCGCCGGTACAGGGTCCGGGTCGGGGTCCAGAGGGAACGGGCTGATTCCAAGTCCAGCTCACAGTGCCCACTGCAGCTTTTACCGTACCCGTACTCTCCAAGCGCTAAGCTCAGAGAAGAAAGCCAAAAAAGTTCGATTTTACAAAAACGGAGATAAGTATTTCAAAGGACTAGTTTACGCTGTGTCCTCTGACCGCTTCAGGTCCTTCGATGCCCTGCTCATGGAGCTTACCAGGGCCCTTTCTGACAATGTTAACCTTCCGCAAGGAGTCCGGACCATATACACCATTGATGGAACCAAGAAGATCTCAAGTATGGAAGAGTTGGTAGAAGGTAAGAATATGCTCTTGTCGTGCTTAATAATTGCAGTCACAGTTATTTTTTTTTAACTCACCTCCAAAATAAGTCATCTCAGAGTGGAACATTTTGACCTCTCTAACTTTTGACCCCTTTACCTGATAAGTCTTGAGCTTGTTTGCCCTGAAAGAACCAAGTTTGGTGTGAATTGGAGACCGTAGTGTTTAAAATCCAACTTTTTTGTGGTGATTTGTCATGGAATTACCCATTGACCCTTTCTGAAATGTTAGTGGCAATTTTTCAGTGTCAGTAAAACATTTGTAACTGTTTAAAACAAGTGAATTGCAGGAAAGAATATAACTACTGTAGTTTCTTGTTTGTAAATACCAGTTCTGACTGCATTACGTTTTCAGATTGATTTGAAGATTTTAGGATATGATTTCTATTCATTGCTGTCAATTTGTTGTTGAGGTTCTGGGGGTTCTCATTGTATACATAATGGCTTTTGGGAATAGTCTTCTGCTGTTAAGCAGCTTATAACCATGAACCTTCTGGAACTTCTTTGTCTAATAAAATCAGAGTGCTGAGATGCTTTAGGATTGTTACAGTAAATCTAAACTAAAAATAAAGACATGCTTGAAGTCGTATTAACTCTTTTGTGACGTCACTGTTGCTGTATTTGTAAAGCATTAACAGAAAGGCTTTATGAATACTGCCCATTGTTATTTCAGGATTGCTGACCTGTTCAGTGTTATACACAGCAGTACTCGACTCCCTGGCCCACACAACACAAAAGCAGATGCTGGCCTCCTTCTGGCCATACTCTTCTTTTAATATATCTTGCCTCCTTGTGTCCAAAAGGCATATTTTTGCCTGGTGTGCCTCAGGTGATAATGGGATAAAGAATGAATTCAAGGGCATTGCTGGTAATTGGGCAAAGGAGGCAGAGAGACAAAAAGCTTTTAAAATGAATGACAAAGAAGTACATCAGCAACAAATTACAATGTTTCAATGTAACCAGAAGTTTTCTACAGTAAAATACAAATACATTTGTAATTCTTTTTGTTATGGTTTCATCTTACCATCTTTCTGACCTGAATTCAGTTTCCTTTGAGAGATTAATGTTTTGAGGTCAGATACATTTATAGCAAGGTCCCAGAGCAAATTAGATCTTTTTAGATTACATTTTGCTTTTTGTTGTGCAAATATATTATTAGGGCCTATATGCTGTAATATTATCCTTACTACAGCATTTTATCAACCCACAAATGCTGTTTACAATCATGTTCAGGGTAGATACTTGCTAGTCCTGATGTAAACTTACTAGTCCTTATGTGAAGTGCCTAAGTTGGAATCAACAACAACAGTTGGGGTCCCTAAAAATATTAGGCTTACATTTTATTTTCCTAAAAAATAAACACTTGTTATAAATTTAGATTTTTGTATTTAATTATAACAAAGGCACCTTAGCAAACGCTCCTACAGATTGAACAATCACCTGTTTGCATCTCGTTACTGAGCGACTACTGTACTGTGTGCTGAGAAACTGACACTGACAGCACCAGACGGGACGACAGAAGAAAAGAATTCTCCCAGAGTGTCACCTTGCCGACCACGAAGCTCCGCCTGAAATTGACAACGATGACACAAATAAAATGTTTATTTTATTGTTCATTACATGTGTTGCTATTTACAAAAATGCTGGCTGGTTTGTGGAGTTGGGGGTTACAGCCTGTGATTGACTAAATAACTATGAATTACCACCTACAGTAATTAATGTACTCACGTACACACGGTCTTGACTAAAGTCCCAATTTAAAGATGGCACGTTTCACTGTAGCCCTCAGGATGAAATTGTTAGCTAGGTGGCTAATTATTTTTTTTTTTAAATTAGCAGTGGGAGAAAACCGCTTCAGCAAGTACAGTAGAATCTGCTAGATCTGACGGACACTGAATAGGTTTGATTCTAATGAGAGCATAACAAATAGAAAAGAAAAAAACGAGGGAAATGCAGATCTTTTCAAGAAAGCTGGGGGACTTTGTATTAATGGATTTTATATTTTTAAACGCTGCAATAAGCATCCACACTGTAATTTGACAGAACAGGTGATTTATTTGCACTATGCAGGACCTTATTTTTCCCTAATTGGTGCTTGAGCCCCGGAGCACCCATGGAGTCGCCGCCTATGCACCTGTTATCAGTGATTAAAGCCTGGTTTCCAAACAAATTATCTCTCACTTTAAGGTGCACACTACAATTATTGCCCTTTAGTAAATACGGTATGAGTAAGGGTCATTCCACGCCAACTCAACCAGAAAGGGACATTTTGTTGCCCGTCCGTCTCAGATCTTCCTAGAAAAATTCACCTAGGGGTTTTCTGACACGCTGAGTTCAGAAATGATAGCCATTTTGTCCCCTTTGACCTGTGACCTTGGTCAACCTAAAGTGAGAAAGAGACGTTGACCAGAAAAATCACCCTGGGTGCAATTTAGATGCTACCATCATGTGTAGCACCTCATTCTACTCGCAATGAAAAGGGCTTTTCAGAAATAAATACTAGGAGAACCCTACTCACTTCTGGCAAATTGCAAGACGAGGGGTAACCGACAAGTTTTATTCGAACTTCAGCCTAACCCTTTAACCTGTAGGGTATGTGGGTCCTAAAATGTAAGTATTGCTGTAAGAAATAGGTGTCTTTGTGGGTGGTTTATATTGGAGTTTGAGGTTGGCCATGGACACTATTGCTATTATGACTGGATTTTAGCTGCTAAACGCAGCTGTGTTACGTTCATTTCTTATACTTGGTTCTTAGCCAGATACATGCTGTAAAGTAACAGTTTTAGCTTATTTGGATTTAACATCACTCACTGCAGGAGACAAGGAAATTTGCTGTCAGTGTGCTGTGTTGCAGAAGTTTAAGCCTTTTCTACAGCTCATATCTCATAAACCATTTGAGATGCAGACTTTAAAGTAAACTCCTTGTTTAGAATATAGCTATCACTTGTACCCAATATTGTGGGCTTTTTGGCTCCTGGATGATAAAGATAGCACTTTGGAATATTAGATACACAGCTGTAACCTATTATTCTCTCCTGCAGGTTGATATTGAGTATGAATAAAGTAAAAAATTAACCCTTTTTTATGGCTCTTATTTTACATACATTTGGAGACCATTTGAAGGACTGTACTTACTTGAACCAGTATGGCTGCCATGTTGAGGACATGGTAAGATTTTCATGATGGAGTCCCCGTGCTTTGAGATATTGCCTTCACATCTGATAAACAGCTGTATTCTAAGTTACTAACTGAGAAGATGAAGAAAGGCTTAACAGCACTATTATAGGAATGGTCCTTGTTGATTTGCCTAATTGATTCTGCAGCCACGTTGTCCCTTATTTATGAGTCACAGCAGTATCTCCCAAAAACATGTTACATTTGTTCTTGCTGTCGTAATGATATCTATTGCCTCAATTTGATGCTTTCTTCAAAAGGCTGCTTGATGCTGATGAAGTTTAATTAGAGGATTGAAGAAAAAATGGTGGTCTACAAGAGGAGCATTTGCGCATTCATTCAATGGGTGCCATTAAGCACAATGTTTAATTACTCAAGGGTTGTTCCAAATTCTGGAATAGTACAGTATATGTACAGGGGATGGACAAACACCTGCTATAACAATGTTAGTAGGATGTTATGTCACAATGGACAGCATTGCTGTACTATTGTAGCTGTGGGGGGATACATGACAATACTTCAATGATCAGGGTCTATAACTCCTCTTGGAAGGTTGTGGGTGGAAATACAGTACACTTATGATGTTCTCTGGTGGTTGAGTAACATTATGAGATTATTGGGATGCTTCAGTAATGGAGCTAAAAATGTGTGCCACATGCTCTTCAAACCGTTATAGTTCTGTGTGCTGTGTTGACAGGAGCATTGCCGTCTTGAAACCATCCATCTCCAGTAGGGTATTGATTTATCACGTATGACAATATCCTCAATTGAAGGCATACAGTGCAGTATCCCTTTGAAATTAAAATTATGCCTATTAAATTAATTATTCCTCATTAGGACAGTGTTTTTTTTTTTTTTTGTAATATTCCAAACTAAAACTAAAACTAAAACTGAAATAAGTAGGAATGACCATTTTGAAAGCCACATTCTCTGTATTTGAACTCCCACAGACTTTACAACACCCCATAGACTACATGTGCTGGCCTCTGGTTCAGGATTTCAATTACACCATATACAGTACTGGCCTTAAACGCTATCCAACATCTGCAGCAGCTGTAATGAATCACTGGGAGTCTAGATTCCTCTTCCCCTGCAAACAATTAAGATTTTTTTTTTCTTGAATACTGTGAACCAATCATACCAATACAGCAACCTTCATTCAGTTACATCGATTGGTTATCCCTGAATTTCCTCTGAATTCTTTGCGACAGCCAGTGGGCCTACTTGATCACGTTTACATGCAGATAGTATTACATTATTACTGCTGGGTATTCGGAAAGGGAACTGGTGTCATTGAAACAGGCGCTGTTGAATCATTATTGCTCTATTAATGTACTTTATTCTCAGATGCTGCAGGAACACAAGAAAACCCATATGGATTACTTTGTGTTCCTTTCAGCTGAATCCGCAGCAGACCCTTACACAGTACTGTAAATCTGCAAAAATGCCATTCAATGGAATTCACTCAAACTGAAGCTAATTATCTCCTTTTCTTTTATTCAGCCACACTTGCTGGACTGCATCAAATAACATTGGCAGCTGCACATGTATATCTGTTTGAAATTCTAGTGGATTTAACCTTCAGCGTAGAGAGAGTTGAAACACGATCCTCATTCCCATGTACATTTACAGCTAACTAGGTTTTCAGATTATTGTTTCCCGGCAGCATTATTCATAACACCTGCATGTTGAGCAATATAGACTAAATGTTGTGATTGGATTAGTTAAGTGTATATGACTGTATATGGGGTGTTCATATATTCACAATTGCTGGGATTCAGAAGGTGACTTCAGTTGGCAGGAATACAATGCGATTTGACAGGCAAGGTTAGCATTTAATGTGATGGTTTTTGTGGAGGAGGAAAAGGCTCCAGGCTGGTTCATGAATGGTTGGCTACTGTGTTGTCCCTTTGCAATGTTGCCTAGTGCCCACACATTGCTATAAAGTAATCTTCATTTTCTGTATTTGCCATGTTCAGAAAAGTTGACAGTAGTCTCTGTTGTACTTCAGTAATCAGTGCTTTTTTGAATAGAAAATAAAAGCCCATTCATTTAACTGCTGTCATCAGAACACCTTGCATTTGCACGAACCTCATGGCAGATGTTTATATATAATATATAAACGTGTGTGTGTGTGTATATATGTGTGTATTTTTATGGCATATTTTCTAAAGAACAAGTCAGAGGAAGGCATATTTCTTGGGAAATGTCATCTTGGACTATAAAGCTCCCTGAAAGGTTCTCGTGATTTCCTCTGACAATAATGGCCTCCTTTGTTATTTTTCCTGCTTGGCACACCAGTATTTAGAGGAAGTAGAGAGTTTACAATTTTTTTTCTAAAACAATAAAACAAAGTCTGTTTTTGTTATGAATTTTTCATTCAAGAAAAATGTCTATCATCGTGTACATTGTAAACGGTACAATATGTACTGTGACACGATACTTCAGTTTTTCAGCCTCCAGCTTGGAATGCTGGTCTGAAAGGATGTTGATAGTACTGTATAAACTGATTATTCGTTTATTCAGATCAAGCTTTACACAGGTGTGGGCCATTGGTGTTGATTAACATTCCAAGTGAAACAACTGAAGAACCAGCTGCTTGGATTTGTGTGGATTGCTGCTCTCCACAGAGTCCAAGAAAAGCAACAATCATCACAAATCCAAACAGCTGTTTCTTCAGTTGTTTCTCATTTCAGAAAGGAAATGAGAAAAGAAATGACATTTATTGATTTGCAGGAGAGAAACATGCCCATACGGAAATGAAGGAGCTCGTTAGACGCCCCTATGCCGGCAGAATATGTGATACCAAAAAAAAAAAAAATGAATTAAACTAACTAACTAATGCCAGCAGGCAGGACAAGTGGTTTCAGGCCACCTTCCCCCAAAAAGGACAAGGCCACCTCAGTCTCCATCACCTCACAGAATAATACCGCTTGGCACTCGGGTAAGGGAAAAAACCCTACTTGAAACACGGTTATGAGGAAACCTTAGGGAATCCATGGCCAATGTTAGCCTTTACTCTAGGCTCCCAAAAGAAGAAATACATTTATTAAAAAATAAATAAATAGAAAAATTCTTAAAGCAAAATGCAATTTCCCAAATAACGCTTTTTGTGCAGTTAAATGTCATTGTCATTTTTTCAAATGTATAGTTTGTATGCTCCTGATGTCCATCTCCCCATAGCTTTGATTAGATGTGGAGGAATACTCCGTGAAGCAGCAGAAGTAGCAGTGCCGAATCTAAAGGAATGTCCAGAGTAATTGTCGGGTGAAAGTCCAGCACGGAGAAGAGACAGACGTAGGGATTTGATCCTTTTCTGGCCGAACTACCTCAAGCTCCTTCACCGTGCAGCTCTGGGTTCTTTTAATGTTCTTTTTTTTAATATATATATATATATATATATATATATATATATATATATATATATATATATATATATATATAATGTAGGGCTTCTGTTTTTATTAATTACATTTTTTGGTGCTTATTTTTAGCTGTTTGAGTTTTATGTAACTCTGCTTTTTTTCGGGGCTTTCGTATACTGTGTGAAATTATTTTCAAAATGCTTGGGCTTTTTTTTGTTCTGTCACAATATAGTAACTCAACAGTACTTTCACTCTTAAGTTGTACCTTCTTTCCTTTGCTGTCTTCCACAACAAAATCCTTATGGTCATGGGCGTTCTTCTGGGGTTTGTCTAGGCATTTACATTTATGTTTCGCCACAATTTGCAATTCTGTTTTATTCTATCAAAGTGTATTCTAGCTTAATTCCATGAACAAGCCATCTAATTCTAATCTCTTTTTAAATCTTGCAAGCGGAGTCTGCAATAGAAATGTAGGAATTTGCTGCCACTCAGTAGTTGGTGTGGGTTTAAAATATTCAGACAAAGTCTGGATAGAGGGACATTGCCCAACTGCACTGCAGTCAACGTGAATTGAGTAACCATTTTTTTTTGTATCCGGGTGGGGGGGGGGGGGGGGGGAGGGTTATCGTTTTTGATTGGTTAAAACGAAAATCAGAACCCCTAAGTATATGATACATTATTATATTGATTGAGTACTGAACAAGCAATGAGGTGAATGAAAAACTGTCCTACAGTACATTCAGTTCTCGTCAAGGGACCAGCAAAAACGTGTCATCAGTAATTATTATAAGAAGAATAAAGTATTATACATTTTGTATTGTGCATTTTATTGAACACATTGCTGTAGGTGAACTTTTAAAAGTACACTCTACATTGCAAATGAACTGCACTTGAAATCTGCATGTCCTATTCTGATCACGGGCATTTTTAACTACAAAAGTAAGCCAGCGTCAGGGTATTGAACAAATCAGAAATGCTGACGACTTGCATCCACATTTTGCTGTTCATAGGCCTGTATTATACCGTGCTTATTTAGGCACTCTATGATTTGACTGGGGAAAGATAACATAGGGTTATTGGAGGTAACAACAACAACAAAAAAAAAAGGTAACCTTTTCACTTCCTTTTTAGCTTAATTATTGAGCTTATTGCTTCATCTGAATTGTTTTCTTTATGTTAAGTTTTCAGAGCATTTTGTTAATGTACGTCTGTTTTTGTTTTTCGCTGTTTTAATGCAACTGTTCATTTTAACCATTTTTTTTAACACAACAGTACTCACACACGTTTGGTCTCCATCATAACTGTTGCATGAAACCGGAGTGTAATAAGCCAGCACCTCTGCATTTGTATGTCAGCTGACAAGTGTTCAGTTGATATCGCATCATGCCTTTCTTCTTAAAGGTGTACAGCCTCTATATATGAACCCCCAATATCTCTCACAAGCACCTGGGTACATATTATTACGATATCACAACAAAAGGAATATGCTTTTTATTTATTTTTATTTTTTTGGTGCTTACTTATAGCTGTTATGTACTATATATCACCTTACAGTACAATAATACGACAAAAAATGGACTGAATAATAATACCTGAAAATAATCTTAATATTTTTTTAATAAAGTAGCCGGCGCAAATATAGTATTAGGCAGTATTTTGACCCCCTGCATTTCTTTGTCACTATTTTGCTTTGAAAATAATTGGTTATTTTTTTAGCAGTCATTTTTTATGTTTTAGCCCCTCGAAGTGCTAAACACAGAAAACCCGCCCCTTCAACTCTCTGATTAGTTTAATGTTGTGTCAAGATGTAACACAGCTGTCGTGGTTCGAAGATTTATTTTTTTTTTCACCCAGCGCGCGCAAGTGATCTAGTCTGCTAGAAGCGCAATCAATCCTTATTGTTAAAGGCACAGTAGCATCTGCAAGACGGGCGGATCAGGTTTTTCCAGCCGGGCGGCGACAGCCACTTTGCCGGGAGAACCCTGGGTGCTAAAGGACTACATTCCCCAGAATGCCACAGGGTTACTTGGAGCCAGTGTTAAATCACCTGGCTGCATGTTAATTGGAAGCTCCCGAGGCTGATGAAGCCCTGAATAAAAGCAGGGGAAACCCTGTAGTCAGGGCTGTGTTCAGGCTGTCTGTGTGAGGCCTGTAAAAGAGACCTGTGTGGTCAACAGGAAGGTACTGTGTGAACCTTTGTGTGCGTGTTGTTGTATTACTTGTACTGTGTGTAACAAGTGTTTTTAACTGGTAAATGGCTTCGCCGTCCAGTGTGTTAGTCAAGTATTTGAAAAGTTTAGACAGTGCTCCAAAGTGGAGTTAGGTTTTTGTTTGTTTATTTGTGTTCATAAAAGTGTGCAACCTCGCTGAACTTGAGCCTTGGCCAAAGGCTTTGTTACACATGTCTTTCTGAAAAATGCCTTGAAGGGGCAACCCATCCCCACTTTGGCTTCTGTTTGAGCCTGGAAGGGATTGCATACTGTACATTTTTCACATAGCTGAGAATCAACACAGCTAGGTCTTGCAATGGAAATGGATATTCGAAATGTAATGTACCGTACAGAAGACTATTTATTCTTTGAGTTTGCAGAACCAGACAAACGGAAACAAAATAGCCTGGAGGTCGCTGGTTGGGGTGCAAGCTATTCCACTGCCGACTGTGGACGGGAGTTCCCAGGGGGGGCGCACAATTGGCCGAGCACCTCCCGGGTGGAGAGGGTCTAGGTCGACCAGGGTGTCCTTGGCTCACCGCGCACCAGCGACCCCTGTAGACTGGCCGGGCACTTTCGGGCCTGCCTGTTAGTTGCCCAGAGCTGCGTGGTCCTCCAACACTGTAGCTCTGAGGTGGCTGCATGGTGGGTCTGCAGTGTGATAAGAAGCGGACGGCTGACGGTACACATTTCAGATGATGAGTGTGTCCGTCTTCATAAGTCAGCGCGAGGGTGGCAGCGGTGAGCCGGGTTAAAATAAAAATAATTGGACATTTCAAACTGGGGAGAAAATAAAAAAAAAATTGTCGATTTCTAAATTTAAAAAATAAAATAAAATAAATGCATCCCTTTCCTCTGGTATAGGTTGCAGTGGTAAAATCCTTGCTCAAAAAAACAAAAATAAAACAACCTGGACCCTAAAGCCTTTATTAACTATAGGCCACTCTCCAATCTGCCATTTTTTAGCAAGGTTCTAGAGAGAGTTGTTGCCAACCAATTACACACATTTCTAGTTTGTAATACTATATTTGAGAAACTTCAGTCTGGATTCCGTGCTGCACATAGCACCGAGACGGCCCTTGTTAGGGTAGTAAATAATCTTTTGATAAGCTCTCATTCTGGCTTTCCTTCAATTTTAATTCTCCTAGATCTTAGTTGCTTTCTTTGCTGTCATCAAGTGTAGGATGTCACAGAACATCTTAAAGGGTACATAAGGACGTTTTTATTTTATTGTGTTACATGTTCCCAGCATCCTCCTGCTCAATGGTAAATCCATCTCAGTTACATATGTGAACAGGAGGATGATGGGAAATGTAATTCTGAGAGGTCCATGTGGGTACATGTGAAGCCATCTTGAGGCAGGGAATGCAATTTAAAAGTTTAAAAAAGTGGTCAAAATGTAAAAAAAATAAAAATATACACATCTTACTTAAACAGTTGTAGCAACACATGGGAACATGTAACACAATAAAATAAAAAGGTCCTTATGTACCCTTTAATGTAGAATTCATGCTTGTGGGCTCACAGCACCAACTTAAAAAAATGTTGATTTACTTAAGTTCGACCTTAGCAGTCTCTTGTCAGAACTAAAACTGGAAATGAGAAATTTGGGGGTCATTTTTTATCCTGATATCATTTGCGACTCTGTACCTGATGCTGAGAGGCTAATGCATGCCTTTGTTTCATCAAAAATTAACTATTGTAATGCACTTTTCTTTGGGGTTCCAAAATGTTTGGTATCTTGCTTATAGCTCGTCCAAAATGCCGCCTCAAGAACACTAACTAAACTCTCTGCCTTATTCTGTCAGAGAAGCTAGGACTCTTGCTGCCTTTTAAATCAAATGCATTTTTACAAACTAGCCTTCTTGTCATAGTTTTTTTATTATACAATATAACTGCTTTTTTGTTGTCCTTTCTAATTTCAAATTGTATTAAGGTTCCTACTATGTTGTTTTTATTCTTTTTATATGAACTGGCTTTCTTTCTGTAACCAAATTTTGTATTTTAACTGTTTTATTACAATGGATTGATTTTTAACTTTGTGTAAAGCACCTTGGGGTCCATGTATCGTACATTGCTATATAAATGTGAATAAATAAATCAAATGTGTCACACATGTACATCTTTACATGTACATACAGTGGATTTAGGTCATAGTGATTTATTTTTTCATGATAGTCAACATACTGTAGCTAAGGTGCCCAATGATGATGGACAGAAGCTGGCAAAGGCTGTCTGAAGTTCCAATGATTACACCAATTAACACAAAGTCAAGTGGTCTGTCAATTCCCACTAAAATACTGCAGGATCTTCATAATTAATAAGTTAAGCACTGTAGGCACTTGGATTCATTTTTGTCAGTAATTTGGATAGGATTTGTTTGCAATCTTAATCACTCTTGGAAATTACAATACCATTTAATTTTTCTCTCTCCTTGTAGGGGAAAGCTACATTTGCGCCTCCAACGAGCCGTACCGCAAAGTAGACTACGTGAAGAACGTGAATCCCAACTGGTCTGTAAACATCAAGGGCAGTGGGGCGCGCTCCCTCTCCTCGCTGGGCTTGCTGAAGAGTGAGATGAGGGAGAGCAAAGACTTCATCAAACCCAAGCTGGTGACAGTGATTCGGGGTGGGGTCAAGCCGCGGAAAGCCGTGAGGATTCTCCTGAACAAAAAAACGGCCCACTCCTTTGATCAAGTCCTGACAGACATCACTGATGCCATCAAGCTAGACTCTGGGGTGGTGAAGAGACTGTTCACTCTAGATGGGAAGCAGGTAAGGGTGCAAAGTTGAAGCCTATTTTCAAGTCAGAGTTCGTGGTTCACGGTTAGCAGCAATCGTAGTACTAGTAAGTGTTGGCCAATTATGGCTTTAAAATAATCAGCTAGTCTTCCAACATTTTTTTCATAGCTACGTTTTCTTCCTTTGAACATTGGGTACATTTCTATTATAAACAGGTTGGTGAACATTATCTAACAAAATTGGTATCGTGTTCTAATAATCAAAAGCAGCGTTTGCTGTTCCTACTAAACAAATTCTGAAAGCATTATTGCCAAGAATGTGTAGCCCTGTATTTAGCTGATTTCTGTCCTTGAATTCCTGCTTTTAACTGTTCCTCGCTAGCTGTTAAACGTCTGTTTCTTTCCGGTATTTGTTGGACCTGAGTTTCTTCCATTTGTGTGTTAACTTCAAGGTTTTCCACATCTTGTTGAAAAGAATATTTAAATTAGTGTTGAAGTGTGTTTAAAATAATTTCATAACAGCTGTTCTAACAGTCACATTTTGAAGGTCGCTACTGCTTGGTTATGACAACGTAACATAAAACCTCACTGGCTGGATGAATACTGCAGAGCAGATTTATACTGTAATAAAACTAAACACATATGATAGGAGGTGGCTTTCTTTAATTAGGCTTTCAAACTGACAAATGTAAAAAGAAAACCAGAATAATGCATCTGCAATAAGAATCCTTTTTTTCCCAAGTTTCTTAAGATCTGCTTGTAGGTGTGCACTGTACACCAGCTTGCCTAACCCTAAACATAATGGGACATTCCTATTGGTTAGGTGTTTAAAAAGTAAATGGGCCTTTGTTTCCTCATCTTCCTTTCTCACATAAAATGGTGACAATGTTGAAACTGTATTGTAAAGAATATATATATAATTTTTTTAAAAGGTAATGCTTTTCAAGGGCGCTTAAACCCGAGCCGAGCCACCATTTTCACATAGAAAGCTGCAGAGGCGACTCGGTTTAGTAGCCTTCTCTCGGATGGCTCGGGTTTGGTGTACTGAACCAGCACGCATTAGGGGTTATGTGTATGTTTGCTGAAACCATGAGGGTTATCCAACGATACAAAAAAGTGCATAGTTACCAAGGGAGTAGAATTCAGGGAAGACAAATACGATCTGATTAAGACCACACCATAAAACCTAATACTGCATTACAAAACAGGAGGTTCCCGCAACTCACTTGCGTCAATGCTTTGCTACTGTAGGGACACAAAATGTAAAAATCTGAAATGTTAAATATTGTGTAAGAAACAGTGACCCCAGTACCAGCTTTATCAACACTGTTGTAAACTGCAGTTACAAACCTTAGCTGGGACAGAAAAGGAAGCCTGGTTGTATTACAATGCAAAAAACAAAACCCCCCAAAAAACTGCAATTATATTTGGATGCAAAAGCAATTATTTACTGTAGAAGCATATTATTTGTGAAAAGGAAATCCATTGTTTTACCAAAATAACATATGAATCCCGTAATTCACAGAAATTAGGATGACTGCTTATGGTTATCACTAATATATGGGGTAAAATGAATGACATTATTATAATGGGTAGTTACTGCAACATTAAAGTACATTTTTGATATTACATGGGTAATAGAGGGAGTCTGATATACGATATTCGATCTCTCGATATTCAAGAAAAAACCTACTTGCAATTGTAGATGTGTGCAGGTTGTCACATCGGCTCCTTTTAAGACCTGTAGCCCAGTTACTGGCTGGAGTATCTCCTGGGACACCAGAGCGGTTGATGTTAAATGATGAGGTCACCAGCGATTTTAGCAGGGGAGTTCCAGAGGAAACATTATGGGCTCTTAACGGCTGTCCGGCTACTGCAGTCTCCCAGATGACTTGCAGAAAAGCCTCCATGAATTCTAATTTGTTTTTGACAGATCTCTGTGACCTTTTTGTATGGTCTACATTATACAATTTTTTATATCACTTTATGGTGAAAAATATTCTTGGAATGTTTGTTAAGGAAGCTGTTGCATATAATTGAGGATGTTGCAGTCATGCTCTTAACTTTCTAGGTTCTTTACAGCAGGACAATCGGGCTGTGCTCCCCACAATCACCCCCCTACTGTCCTGCCCTACTTCCTTATATACCCAGAAACCCCGCCCTATCCATTAGTGCTCAGGTTCCTGGGTGATGTAGTTTTTCTAATGGCGCCGCCATTTCTTAAAGGCGACGCCACTCTTTCTTACAATATATATATATATATATATATATATATATATATATAATATATATATATATATATATATATATATATATATATAATATATATATATATATATATATATATATATATATATATATATATATATATATATATATATATATATATATATATATACACATACAGTTGTATGCAAACGTTTGGGCACCCCTGGAAAAAATGTATGTTACAATGAATCTTTTAGTGAACAGTGAATCTTTCCAGCTCAGAAAGACTCTTAGGTCTCCTTGCATGCACTGCATGTTTGAGATCTTCCCACAGATTTTCAAGAATATTAAAGTCTGGGGACTGTGACGGCCATTCCAAAACCTTTCTCCTTCTTTCTTGTAAATATTTCATGGTTGATTTTGAGGTATGTTTTGGATCATTGTCTTGCTGAAATAGCCAACCTCTTTTCAGCTTCAGTGTCCTGACTGACTTTAGGACATTAGCTTCTAGGATTTGTTGATATTTAGCTGAATCCATTCTTCCTTCCACCCGCACAATATTTCCGGTTCCACTGGCTTCCACACAACCCCAAAGCATAATAGAGCCACCCCCATGCTTAACAGTTGGCAAGGTATTAATTTCTTGAAATGCTTCACCCTTTTTTCTCCAAACGTACCTTCTTTGGTTGTGGCCAAACAGTTCAATTTTTGTTTCATCAGTCCAAAGCACATTGTTCCAAAAAGCTTCAGGCTTGTCAAGGGTTTCTTTTGCATACTTTAGACGCTGACTTTTGTGATGAGGTCGTAGAAAAGACTTCCTTCTGACAACTCTCCCATGCGGATCCTTGTTGTGTAAGGTACGCTGTACTGTGGACCTGTGAACAACTACTCCAGTGTCAGCTAAACTGAAGGTCCTTTGCAGTGACCTGTGGGTTCTGTTGTGCAGATCTGACCAGTTTTCGGGCAAGTCTGTGATATTTTTCTTGGTCTTCCAGATCTTGCCTTGACCTTAACCGTTCCATTTAACTTCCATTTCTTGACAATGTTTCGGACAGTTGAAATTGCTAGCTGGAAGTGTTGAGAGAGTTTTTTTTATAGCCTTATCCTGTTTTGGGAAAGTCAATTATCTTCATTTTCAAGTCCTCAGACATCTGCTTAGAGGAGCCCATGGTTGTTGAAACCAGGCAGAACAACCATCACAGTCTGACAGATTAGAAGGTATGAAGTTACTTCAGAGTAATAGTTCAACACTGGAATTGACTTCACCTGACTAATTGAAGCCCTAACGAGTGAATCAACCTTTCTGGGCCTCAGTAATCATCTTTTTAAGAAGTAATTAAGAATGGTCCAAAAGGGTGCCCAAACTTTTGCACGCGCCATGTTCACTTTTGTTTATTATTTTGAATCTGTAATAAATGCAAATAAATAGTAATCCTGTATTAAAATTTGCAGAAAGGCGTCATGTTTAACTTTGTACCATGTAGAGGTCAGGTCAACTTCTGTTCACCGAAAGATTCATTGTAACATACATTTTTTCCAGGGGTGCCCAAACTTTTGCATACAACGGTATGTGTGTGTGATATATATATATATATTGTAAAGTAGCGGGTTATGAGAAACAGCAGGGAGGGGGTTAAAACCTCCCTGCTAGAGAAAGGCACTGTTTTGATTTGTGTTGCTTTATTGTTTTGGTTAAATTGTTTAATTGTTTTATTGTTAATTGTCATCCGCACCTGGGCGTTATTGGAAATTAAGCCCAGGTGCGGGGGTTTAAATAGAGAGCAGGCAGTCTGCTCAGGGCTGCTGAATGGAAGGAGGCAGAAAGGAGTGCTCTGCTTCCTAGCAGTCCCGAGAGAAAGATACGGTGCAAACCTGTATGGTTAAGTGTGTGGAACAGGGAAACGGTTTAGCCGTCCTGTGATAGTTAGGTTCCTGCGTGTGTAGTTAGTGCTCAGAAAGAGCTAGGTGTTTATTTTGTGTATTTTGTTTTACGTCTGTGTTTATTAAAAAAATAGCGCGTCAGCGCTTTAAAAACTCCATTTCTCGTGTCTGGGTCGTAGTCTTAAAGGGGCAACGAACCCGAGTGAGGGTGAGTCGTTTACAATATATATATATATATATATATATATATATATATATATACATACACTACCGGTCAAAAGTTTTAGAACACCTCCATTTTTCCAGTTTTTATTGAAATTTACGCAGTTTAATGTCTCAATGTACTCTGAAATTAAAGCATAGAACAAATAAACAATTGGAGATAAAAAAGAAATCATGGAATCGTTTTGTTTAACAAAATTTAATCTAAATTTTTGACTCATCAAAGTAGCCACCTTTTGCAGATATAACAGCTGAACATACTCGTGGCATTCTTTCTACAATGGAAATCAAATATTGTTCGGAAAGTTCTTCCCAACACTGTTGCAGAAGTTCCCACAAATGTGTTGCACTTGTAGGTTGCTTTGCTTTCACCCTTCTGTCCAGTTCATCCCAAACCAGCTCGATGGGGTTTAAGTCTGGAGACTGTGCTGGCCATTCCATGATTTGAAGCATACCGTCTTGTTCTTTTCTTTTAAGGTAGTTCTGACATAGCCTGGAGGTATGTTTTGGGTCATTATCTTGCTGTAGGATGAACCCATGACCAACTAGGCGTATACCAGAGGGTATTGCATGGCGCTGCAAAATGCTGTGGTAGCAGTTTTGATTCAGGGTGCCACTCACTCTGTGCAAGTCGCTGACTCTGGATCCAGCAAAAGAGCCCCAGACCATCACGCTTCCTCCTCCATGTTTGACGGTTGGTGTCACACACCGAGGAACCATCCCTTCGACGGCGTACAAAAACCCTGCGTGATGAACCGAAGATTTCAAATTTTGATTCATCGGTCCATAAGACCTTCTTCCAGTCTTCAGTAGTCCACTGGCAGTGCTTCATGGCCCAGGCAAGCCTCTTTTTCTTATTTTGCCATCTTAGTAATGACTTTCTTACTGCCACTCGACCTGTCAAACCTGCAGCTCGAAGTCTTCTCTTCACAGTTGAAACTGAGACTTGCTTACTTCGACCAGTGTTAAGCTGTGCTTGAAGCTGTTGTCCTGTGAGCCGCCTATCACGCAAGCTGTTGACTCTCAGAAACTTGTCTTCTGATTCTGTTGTGGCTTTGGGTCTGCCAGACCTCTTCCTGTCAGAGTTTCCTCCAGTTTCCAAGTGCCTTTTGATGGTGTAGGAAACTGTACTCACTGACACCTTGGCTTTCTTTGCAATTTCTCTAAAGGAAAGACCTACACTTTTAAGGGCTATAATGGTCTGTCTGTCTTCCTTTGTTAATTGCCTTTTTCTCGCCATTATGAGAGCAATATACTACTTCCTGCAGTACAATACTGTCCAAATAATGCTTAAGAGGGTGTAGTAACAGTCTGTTCCAACACTGCTTTTATACAGACAGAGGGTTTGTAAGTAATCAACAAAAGTTGGGACACCTGTAGGAATTGTTAGCATCAACTTTCAAGGCTTAATTTACTTCCATTGCTGCAGAACAGCTGTAAGTTGTTAACCCATTACTTGTTCCCTGAAAAAGGCCTTTTTGTATAACTCTGAAATGGACATTATTTTTCAGTTTTTGGTAACCTAAACTTTTTTTTTTAACCTCTGGCAGTTTACCGCTTACCTTTGTACCATTTCAGGTTATTCACTGGACTTGAACTGCTTAAATTTCAATAAAAACTGGAAAAATGGGGGTGTTCTAAAACTTTTGACCGGTAGTGTATGTGTGTATATATATATATATATATGTGTGTGTATATATATATATATATATGTGTGTGTGTATATATATACATATATATATATATATATATATATATATATATATATATATATATATATATGTATATATATATATGTGTGTGTATATATATATATATATGTGTGTGTGTGTGTGTGTGTGTGTGTGTGTGTGTGTATATATATATATATATATATATATAAATAAAACTTAAATTTAAATGACACCACATGCAGTACGTGTTACAATATTTGTATAATTAGCCGTTGATTTGTATGTTGCTTATATCAATCAGTTGAAAAGATATCCCAGAAGATGCAGTCATCTCAGGAGAAATGTGGTTTTATATTACACCTCTGCACAGTGTGACCCTATTTACTCTTTGGTTGTAAGTGGACTTCAAACAAAGAAGTAAGACGCAAGATAAGAAATGCTTGGGAAGGGTAATCTTATCTGTTTATTCAGCTGAACTTGGAAATGTATACCCACAATTGAGAAGACTAGAGGGGACAGCCGTTTTTAAACCTGTGACTTCTTCAGTGAGTGTTGGCCTGTACAGTACTGTGGATCTTCAAATACTGCAACACCTGCTTTAAATAAGGCAGGACCTACTAGTTATAAATGAATAAACTGTTTATCATAAATGAACTATCCCTAAACTGACAAGTGACCTGTAATTAGACATGGTATGTATGTTATTCTTCTTTATTCCACATTGTTTTTTGTGTTTTCAACATGAGGAAACCCTTTTTATATTTTCTAACCTAAAAAAAAAATGTGATACCTGAACACCATTGCCTATTTGAAGAGCATTTAGCATTTTAACAATGCATGCTATAGTAAAAGTTCCATACTGTAAGTAGAGCTCTAGATTGCTATAGCAAAGCTGTAGAAATACTGCACTACAGTATACTTTGCGGTTAATGGTAGTATGGTCTATTAATTGTATCCCCCTTTCTTATAGTTTCATGACAAAAATGAATATACTCAAACCAGTGATGAGTAATGTGTTTGTCATCATGATACAAGAGTTTTAAACGGTGGTAATTGTGTAAGGAAACAGACGGTACAATAGTACCTACACATCATCCCCAGTATTGCAAAATAACTAATTCTTTGCAGCAGCTGTAAAAAAAAAAATCTAAAAAAAGAAAGCCTTATCTTTTTAAATATTTAAATTGTGGCTTTAGCTGGCAAAAGACGAGTGACATGGTAACAGTACAAATGACATACAATTGCATCCTGCCATCTGCTATTCCACAAGCAAATCACTGGTCTTAAAGTCTGAGTCTTGGCAATTGGCAGCCTCCTGCTGGGTGACCATTACCGGATAATTAGGGTTATAAAACCCTCGGATTTACTCTGCAGCTGTCAGATGCCGGAATGGGATCTGGTTTCTTGAAGATAAGGCACTTTCTATCTAGCTGAAGTTTGACAGGTAGATTGAAAAATGATTTATTCCTGAACAATTACTTGTAAGCACTGCGTAATGAAGGATTTGTATCTTAATGGACTCTTTCTTTATAAACCTATATCATATAGTGTAACTCTACTAAAGGGAGCTGGGCGTGTTCAGATCAGGCAGAGCAATGAATATGGCTATTGAGACAAATTAATTAGGCTGTGGAATTAATATATTTAATTATTTATCCAATTGCCTAATCAAATTACTATTTGGCTGTAGTCCATCTTTAATGATACTTAAGTGTTTATGATAGATGTAATATTAGCAGTAAACAACACATTTCTTGTTCAGATATCCAAAATAAACACCTTCACAGTAAATGAGGAAAATGTTTGTTTAATTTTTTTGTGGAAACATTATCAAGTAACTCAAGGTCATTCACTCCACTGAAAATGGAAGAGAGTTTTAATATTTCATTGAGCAGTGCCACTGTATAAATGTGTTTTACAGGCATGGCACGTCTTATCACAATGAAATGCATACTGACAGCAAATGTAGTAACTTCAATATCATAACTGTAGTGGGTAAAACATTCATACAGTAGCTGTCACTGTGTCTTTGTTTCCCAAAGGTTTTTTTTTTTTTCACTTCATTTGCTGACAACACAGTATCCTCTGCAGTCGCTGTGTCCTGGTTTTCTGCTGCATTTGCTTGTTGAGCACTTTGAAATGCTTCCATGCAATATAAAGCTCATACTGTGCAGTATATACATATAATTATTACGTTATTATCGGAATGTGAAAAAAAAAACTATAAAACCACATGCCATTCTGCAGTTATCGCAGCAGATTTCTTTGCAACAATGTAATTGCTCTGCGGAGCTCTCTTACTTTATATAACATACCAAGCAGAATGAAACACAAACAACTAGGAGGCTGTGTGGTCCAGTGGTTAAAGAAAAGGGCTAGTAACCAGGAGGTCCCCGGTTCAAATCCCACCTCAGCCACTGACTCATTGTGTGACCCTGAGCAAGTCACTTAATCTCCTTGTGCTCCGTCTTTCGGGTGAGACGTAATTGTAAGTGACTCTGCAGCTGATGCATAGTTCACACACCCTAGTCTCTGTAAGTCACCTTGGATAAAGGCATCTGCTAAATAAACAAACTCAGCTAGAATAGCGTCCAGCGGGCGAGGACGACTCTCACAAGGCTTCAGATACAGACCTAATTGCCGAGTCCTACATTGAACATTAAGCTACATATCACTCCCTACCCAGTTATTCTAAGAAATGCTATTACTGTGGAGTCCAATTAAGTGAGAATAGGAGCTAATCAAATTTGAAAACCACCAACAACATCATAATAATTTTAAGAGCCCAGAGGAGGATGTTCTTCCTGTGGAAACATGAGACTAACTTTATTGAAGTGTGGAATATACAGTTGTACTCAAAAGTTTACATACCCCAATGGAAATGTATTTTCTAGAAAGTTCTCAAACAAAGAATTGTCTAATTCAGAAGTATTCATACCCTTTGATTCTATGATAGTATTGTCTACAAGGTGCTAGAAATTTCAATATGATAATGCAGAACCTAATTCTAGAAAAGTCTAGAAAATGTCGGATTGTAGGGGTAACATTCTTAAAGAGTAGCCTATAAAAGGATAAACATTACACAGCCTTCATGTTTTAAACTGATTATATGCATGAGTTTCTATGTGCTATCCTTTTTGTAATGTAACCCAGTCTAGGGAAGCAAAAATTCACTACCGATTGATTTGAGATGCAGCAAAGCAAAGAGTAATTGGGACAGCAAGAAATTCCAATTCCCAACACACAACGATTCATGCAACTGCAACGACTACAACTTGTGTAGATGGACTGTAGTGCACACATATACATTGATGGCTGATGATATGTCATGAATGGACATGGTTTGTAATGTTTTGTGACATACAGGCTAGAAAACGTGTGATCGGATCTGTTTAAACCTCCCTATCAATCTATAATACAATAGTTTGTCACATTATTGTACCTGGACATGAAGTCAAAAGCTATGTATGTTGGGAAGATTTTTATATCATTCTTTTTGTATACAATGTGTAAATATTTACCATAGCTTTAAAAAGTTCCTCTTCCTCCTCTTAATTGGGGTCCCAAAAATATAGCGTTACATGTGTTGCTGCAGCTGTTTAACTAACATACCACATTTTTCTTTTCATTGTTAACATCCTGACAACTTTTTGCACGTATAACTTTAAAGTCTGTTACAATGCTGTTTTCAAAATAGCCACTCTAGTTTCTAGTAAGGATAAGAAAACATACAGTATAATTGGAATGCATTTAAGGTGAGTAATAAACTGATTTAGCAGTTGGTTCAAACAATTTAACAGCAAATGCTGGTGTTTTTCTGTATAATTCTATTCTGTATAAAGAAAATAAGATTTGCAACAAAAGATATGAAAGGTTGTTAAAGCCAAGAGCAGCACTTCTTCACTTCTGTTTTTGTTTTTGTTCCTGCTCTATGAAACTATAGTATTCAAGGTTGAAGAAAGTGAAAATGAAATGTATATACAGTACAGTATTTCTATCTGGAAACTACTCATATTTTCATCTTGCTTTCATTGTCACTTCCTTCCCTCCCCCATCTTGCAGCTTGTGCTCTCCTATTTGTGGTTGCAATGGCTTATGAGACTCCCTGTCTTCCTTTATTCTTGTCTTGAGCCAAAGACTTTTAGTGGCCCCGGGATGCTAGAAAGTTTAAAGTTTGCTAACTGTACTATAAAATCTTAACTTTGTTCACTATTTTTACAGCTGTAAATTGGTATCACTTGTCAATGTATTTGACGATGTTTTGACCATGTTTCTCTCAAAATCACTTGGCTTTACACTGTATGTTGTTGCAATTTATAATGAGAACTCTTTCCTAGTTCCTCATAAACAAGCAAACAAGAAACAAACATTGTGGTTCTTCAAAAGCAATGTTTCATTCATGATATTTGTTATCTCATCACATGCATGCATAGATTTCAACTGCATGTCATGTCTCGCCTCTCTTTGTAGGTAACCTTAATAAGCATTAATCTTATGTAATACTTGCGTGAAGTTTCCCTTGTATAGTTAGCAAAACGATCTTTATTGACTTAAAAAAAAATAAACGGCTGTCTCCTTTTTTAAAATGTCAATGTTTACCAATTTACTGGCAATTTAAATCGAAATTAGACAGACCTTGTGATAGTCTGTTGTAATATATCACTTTGTTTGGTCCTCACAGGCAGAAAATGACCACCACAGCACTTTAAAATCGTTACCTAAGTTTGTATTGAGTACAGGATCTTTTTTCTGATTTTACCAATACATCTCAGAAATCTCTTCCCAAGCTATCACCACCAAGTTTTAAATGGCAGTCATTCACTTACAGCAGGTCATCTGATCCTGGCCTTTTTACTAACCATTGGCGAGATGTGTCACTCTTTGCTTATGCTCCACTTTTTGTCAAACTCCATACCTGAAAAAATTAGAAATGCTAAAACTGTTGCTTTCTAAAACTGAAAAAAAAATATATGCAATTGTCTATTCTGTGGAGGTCAAAGATTGTCTAATAAAAGCTTTATTTCTGTGCAAGCTGTAGTAACACTGTACCAAGTGTAGCATCTTGGGTTGCAACATGCTCTGTAAGTGCTGCTATTGGCTGCAACATAAACAAAGTGATCCTCTATTCCCAAGACAATATGCTCAACCAAATCTCAGAACAGTCGTTCCACCTCCATGCATCCTTGAGTTCAGACTTAAGCCAATGAGACAACTTTCAGACAAACTCTTCAAGGCAACCTTGCAAGGACAGCAACTACATTACATCAATTTTGAATTGAGCAAGTTGGTTAAAATTGCTTCAAAATGTCACATTCATCTAGTTACTTCAACAGTTGCCAGAAAATGTTGCCTGCTGTTTCATGGCCCTTACTGCAGAATTTTCATTACTGCTTCGAACATGTACGTTCCAGTCATTTGAATTGACATGCTAATGGTCAAAAGCTATAAAGACTGTGCACTTAATGAAGCATCCAAAGCAAATAAAACCAGACTGGCGAGTGACAATATGTGGTAACAGCATGACATTGGGAAAGACATGAAATACTGTGCAAGCCTAAGGTTAAAATATTCTGCAATATAATACATTCTGCATTATAAAGTGATTTGGTTCACCTCATTGACTGAAAAGGCCATAAAATCCAATCTGGTATCCTGCGAAGAGGATCAACATAATAAAGATGAGAGATTATTGGGATTTGTCATGTAGCAAAATGACACATATTGAGTTTATTTTACTTTGCTATGTGCAGCAGTGTGATGAAAATCATACCTGAAGTAAAAATTGGTACTGCTTTATCACATTTTACACTGGTGTTGATCTGAGGGTGGTAATTACTCATCTATTTTGTTTTTTAACCACGGTTTTATGAAAGTTATTTTCACAGCTGTGTTAGAGGTCACCGATCCATTGAGTGAGTACTGTAAGGGATAGTGTAAGCCTGCACATTTATATGACAGTGTGTTAACATTCAGTATCACAAAAATTCTGATTAACCCATCATGATAACCAAGTGCTAGAGGTAGTGAAGCTACCTAGTGCTCTGTTAAGATTGCTGAAATTGAATGCCAACCTCAAAGACTACTGATTTGTTTTGTAGCAGCTGTTACAAAAGGTCTGAGTTTTGTAAGACAGTTGAAATGGAGCTACATGTATACTGTAGTGTATAAAGAAACATGTTCTCATGAACTCATTGTTGAATCAGGTTTATGCTCTTTTAAGAAGCCATATACACATTTTCAGATACAGTAAATCCGACAAGGTGTTAGAAGTTATAAGCCTCACGGAAGCATCCAAACATGCAAAAAGCAGAATGTTCATGCAGCTTATGCACAGAGTAACACAATTCAGTGTCTGTCCTATTGCTCCAATGAAGTTCAGATTTAAAAAAGTACACTACAAAAACTACAAAAATACAGCCAATTCTCATTAAACTGAACTCAAATTAGACACATTTTTTGGAGTCTCTTTTATTGTAAATTACTTCTTTTGAATACAAATTCACTTAACAGGAATTTCCTGTTAGTGCAAATTATTTTGGAGCCCCCTCCGGGTAGATTATTATTTTTTTTTTATAAAACAAATCGCCCTAGTTTGAACAGCCCAGTGCAAAGGATATTGAGAAATGAACTAACTTTCACCTGATTAGCTGCTCTGTTCTGTATGTTAGTGCTGTTTTGGGAATACTGATCCTATGATACATTTCGAGTCGCTTAGTGCTCCCGCATCAGTGCCATTTCCATGAAGCAGTGCAAATGCATTAACTATCCTTGCCGACAAAAGTGGAGGTGTTGAAAGCGGTGGAGGATGCTGCACCACCGTATACAAGAAAAAGAAAGATGTAGTTGCTGCAGATTTCAACATTACCTACAGTATATGGTAACAGTATCCTGGGAGACAGTCAGCATGGTTTTAGGAAAGGGAGATCATGTCTAACTACTGCTTGATTTTTTTGAGGATGCAACATCGACAATGGATAATTGCAAAGCATACGACATGGTTTATTTAGATTTCCAGAAAGCTTTTGACAAAGTCCTGCATAAAAGATTAATTCTCAAACTGAACGCAGTAGGGATTCAAGGAAATGCATGCACATGGATTAGGGAGTGGTTAACATGTAGAAAACAGAAAGTACTGATTAGAGGAGAAACCTCAAAAAGAGGTAACCAGTGGTGTACCACAGGGATCAGTATTAGGTCCTCTGCTATTCCTAATCTACATTAATGACTTAGATTCTGGTATAGTAAGCAAACTTGTTAAATTTGCAGATGACACAGAAATAGCAGGAGTGGTAAACACTGTTGCAGCAGCAAAAGTCATCCAAAATGATCTAGACAGCATTCAGAACTGGGCAGACACATGGCAAATTATATTTAATATAGAAAAGTGTAAGGTACTGCACTCAGGCAATAAAATGTGCATTATAAATACAATATGGGATGTAATGAATTTGAAGAAGGAATCTATGAAAAAGAGCTAGGAGTTTATGTTGACTCAGAAATGTCTTCATCTAGACAATGTGGGGAAGCTATAAAAAAGGCCAACAAGATGTTTGGATATATAGTGAAAAGTGCTTAATTTAAATCAAGGGAAGTAATGTTAAAACTTTACAATATATTAGTAAGACCTCATCTAGAATATTGTGTTCAGTTCTGGTCACCTCACTACAAAAAGGATATTGCTGCTCTAGAAAGAGTGCAAAGAAGAGCGACCAGAATTATTCCGGGTATAAAAGGCATGTCATATGCAGACAGGCTAAAAGAATTGAATCTATTCAGTCTTGAACAAAGAAGACTACGCGGCGATCTGATTCAAGCATTCAAAATTCTAAAAGGTATTGACAGTGTCGACCCAGGGGACTTTTTTGACCTGAAAAAAGAAACAAGTACCAGGGGTCACAAATGGAGATTAGATAAAGGGGCATTCAGAACAGAAAATAGGATGTACTTTTTTACACAGAGAATCGTGGGAATCTGGAACCAACTCCCCAGTAATGTTGTTGAAGCTGACACCCTGGGATCCTTCAAGAAGCTGCTTGATGAGATTCTGGGATCAATAAGCTACTAACAACCAAACAAGCAAGATGGGCTGAATGGCCTCTCGTTTGTAAACTTTATGTTCTTATATTGTTCATTTAGATAAAGTATGGGAGAGTAGATGGAAGTGTGTTTTCAAACAGACGATTGAGCATCCCTGAATAGAAAGAGTTGGCAGATTTAGTGCTGGCTTCCCATGGACAGGGCAGTGTTTACTATGTTGGCATTAGTGATGACATTTGTTGGGGGAGGAATATTGCATACATTACTACTGTATAGTGACAAGAAGTCCCTTGCTTTATGCCAGCAGAAACAGGAATGACAAAATACAGCCTGCCTCCCTCTGTGTTATTCTCGTTCCCATTTATGTCTAATTTCTTGCTCCACTAATCACCTTGAGGCCTTTGACCCTCCATTAGCAACCACTTTCTCTGTTCCATCGAGCACAGCCACATACGTGGGTCCTTCATGAATCCTGCATTTTATAATGAGCATAAAAGCTTTTAAGACATCTGTACTTCCTCTCAGTATCTCAACTTGCTTTTTACGTGACAGGACTGCTTGGTCATACCCTGGCAACCAGTCGGAGGCTCAACTCTAGATATCACTTTGACATTGCAAGCAGCAGGCATATCTGGTTACTGTAGCAACATTGACATTGCAACGGCAACCAACTGTTTTAAGGGGCAAATCTAGATTATGCCATTTCGGTCAATGACTAACCCAAGTGTTTGGATTTGCTTTTTCTTATTGTGCTGTGAGTATTTTAACCGTTTATTATTAAACACTGTAATCTCTATTTTATTGTATGACATGTGTAGCTTGTTTTGTGTAAATACCCCTTGTGTAGGAAAGTAGAAGCCAAAAAGTATAAGTGTATTCCTCAGTGCACGCTAAAGAAAAGGGACTTCCAAAGCAAAGCAGGGCGAGACCACTGCTCAGTCACGCTTTGTCCTCCGTTCCCAGGTCCAGTGCCTGCTTGCAAACGCCATGTTAGCAGACTGATGCTGTTTTCCCAGTGGAAATGTCCTTTCTCATGAAACAAACACATTCTTGCGACCTGAAGTGTCTTTCCCTCTGCTTTCAGATTCAGGGCTTACTATGATCAAACTGAAACCAGCTGTAAGAGAGTGCTACTGTACCCAGAAGGCATTGAGTTGGCAGCAGACCAAAGCTAAAGCTCGGTCCAGGAGACACTCCACTTTTAACATATTGTTGTTTTTTGCCAAGTGTATGTTTGCTAACTGTATCTTGTTAAGTGTTCATTTTTGAGATGCTGAACCCATTTACACAACCTATTTTTATGTGCACAAGCATTTTGTGTTGACTGTTTTCTTGTATGGATGGATGTTTGGGTGTTTTGTTTCTATGACTGTGTGACTCTTTCAATTTTTGTATATAGCTTTATAATGATGTGGGACAAAAATTGCCTGAAGGCAGCAATATAAAGAATCAGTAATGAGCCAAGGTCTTTATTCGATGTAGTTAAGGACTAAAGGGCAGGTAAATAGGATTGAACATTTTTATGTTTGTATTTGTGTGTACAATTAAAGTGGGAGAGATTATGAACACTCTCCCCCCTCAGCTTTCATTAGCAATGGAGTTACTGTGTACTTTTTTAGTTTTATTTTAATGTACAGCAGGCAGAGCCTTCAGTGTGTGTGATCTAGGAACTCTTTAGCACCTTCAGTAACTGTACAGTAATGGCAGGTCCATTATCAACCATTAATGGACCTGGAACTGGCACATTGACGCACTTTTATAACGTAAATCAATAAATAAATAAACTATTGTAAAGAGCTCCACAGTGTTTATTAAATCTAGAAGATAGGGTTATTGGTTGTGGTGTTCATTTAATCCTAAATATATTGCAGGGGATTTGAGACACTGCTGTTGAATAACTTCTGTGCATGTAGCAGGGCAGAAGAGAGACCTGCACATAATTAGTGGGGCAGGGCGAAGCCCTGCTTGTAAATAAATGTATTCGGAAATGTATTGTGGAGGGTGTGAAACACGTGTGATTTACTGTTATTGTAAATAGGTTATTGTTGTTGGGTTTGAATGTGGTCTGGCAGAGGCGGGGTTAGAAGCTCGTCTCTGCCAGACAGCTCGTGAGAAGTCATGGTCGGCAGTTGGTGATTATTGACAAATTGACTGTCAGCCCTGCAAACTAAAACTCTTGTGCAGAATGTGGCCGTCTCCAAATTAATTCATTGGTTGTTAATTCGGAGAAGGCCACGTGTATATAAACCTGTTTGGTTGTGGTGGGTGTTTTGAGAGGAGGAACGAGAGTGAAACGGGAGAAAATCTAAAATGAAAGTAAAAAGAAAAGAAAGCAATTGCTACTCTTGCTGGGAAGCTCCAGCATAGTACTTGTTATGGGTGGAGGGAGATATTTTGTGTTTGTGGCCTGTTTTTGTATGCACTTTTGTTTTGCTCTGTGAGCAGTGTTTTTTGTATATCCTTTTCATTCATTTTTGTTGAAATAAAAACGGCGCACCAGCGTTCTTTTCACCCTCGAGTACCTGTCTGCCTCAGAGTTTCAGGTCTGGTCTGGGTTCTTCGCCACTCGGGCCATCCGGTTACAGTGCAATACAATAGTCCATATTTGTGGAGGTTTGTGTTGAAAATAGGATATAATGGTCCATATGCATAAAACTTGCCGTCTCTTTTATCATGCCAGTATAGTGTTTAACATGACAGTATTTCATCAGGTGATGCATAAACGACATTTACCGTCCAAAAACATCACTAATCGCGACGTTAGAATAACATGCCCTTAGAGACCAATTTTGATTAATAAATCTGTATTGTGCCATTTAATTGACCCTTACCGGCATCATAATTAACACTGCAAAAGCAGGTCGGATTTGGGTCGGAAAGTGTTGACTTTACTGCGGTTTGCGGTTCGGTGCAGGTCAAAAAATGTAATTTTCGGGTCAGACTCAGGTCTGTATTTGAATCACCAAAAATGTTTTCTATCCTTTCACCGTACTCGTCTATAACCTGTTAGAAGGTAAATGCACTGGTATTTCCTGCACTAAAGCAGGCGGCGATTAGGGAGGAGTCAGCTGACTAAGCCGTGTTCTCGGTTTGTATTGCTGCTTGTTTGATACGTTGCAAGATTCTTTTATGACGTCTTCTTAGTGATATTAAACGAGGTGAAACATAAGGTAGTGCAGGGTTTATATCATGTAGTGGAGGCAAATCAGAAGTGTGGAATCATAGCGAATGAAAATAATGAACATGTGACTGGATTCGTTGCTTGTAAAACCTGTCATTATGTTTTTGTGAATGACAGCCACAAAACTGGTACATCTCTGCAAAAGCACAGGTGTAGCTCCCTTTCAACTGGTGGCACGAAAGGAATAGATAGATATTTTATAGTAAAGTGGAGATAGTTGATATGTTACAATGTTAAAATATATCCAGACCACTAGAGAAAGCTACCACGCTGTAAAGCCTATTGTATAAACTCAATCTGTGGAGAATGGTAGAGAAATATCTGTGTGTTTGTGAGAGAGTCAATCGACGCAGGCAGTAGGTAAAGGACAAAAACTTGCGGGTTCAGGTCGGGTTGCAGGTCTTACTAAAGTGGGTCGGGTTGCGGGTAAGAAGACGGTGCTGCAGCGGGTTGCAGGTTAGGGTCGGGTCCTGTAGTAGCTGGTCCGGGTCGGAAGCGGGTTGGAAAAATCGGACCTGCCTTAGACCAAGTGGAGATATGTTTTAAAGGTATCATTTCCTAGCATAATTTCTGTGTTTAGGAACATGTATTTAAGCCATTAGCAATAATAATAATAAAAAAGTTTGCTTAATTATCAAATAGTTAGGAAAATTAAGTATTTTATTATTTGTAACACATACATTAAATTGTATTGTTAACTCATCTGAACAAGATAGTCTGGTTGGAAAACATACAAATCAGGTTTGAAAATAAAGTTTGACTCATACCAACAGAAAACAAAAGTAACAGGTAGGCTATGTGTTTTACTTAGCCACCCGTACACTGCAAAGTTTTCTTCGTAAATGTAACCATGCTATAAGCTAAATAGTGTGCTATAGGTATTGATTTTACTACTGTGCTGTACAGCTAGCCAGATGTTTAGTATCACCTAGAATTTTAGGATTGAGACGTAATAAAAATAAATGATATGAACATCATTTTGATCTTTTATTTAACATCGTGTAATCAAACAAACTACAAAATGACAAAAGTCTACTGAAAAAGTACTAAAGCCATAATAGTAGTAAAGTATTTCATGTTATATTTTGAAAAGTCACATTTTTCTTTAAGTATATGGAAAACTACAATGCAATATGCAATTCAGTATGTTAATGTAACATTATTCAGCAGGGTTCATTCGAATTTATAAAGCAAAATTAGTTCATTCTGTAGGATGATCCAAAAATTTTTGATCGGTTAATTTTTGGGCATTCGTTGATTAATTGGTAGATTCATCCCTGCACATTTTTAATAAAGGTAACAATCTTATAGCAGCTGACCTGCATAGTAATACATTCAAAAATCAATAGAATATAAAATAACATCAGAACAACGTCAATTCATGAAAGAGTTTAATAGCAAAATATAATGCACAAGAACTGTGAATAGATTAGATGATTATTATTATTATTATTATTATTATTATTATTATTATTATTATTATTATTATTATTATTTATTTTATTTTTTTTTGTCTTTGCAAACATACCGTATATAACACTTATAGCTCCTTATGAACAACCATTATTTTATTTATTTTTTACATTATATTTAGGGCTTCCGGGTTTTCGGCATTAAAAAAGAAGAAAAAAAACACTTTTCAGGAACATGAAACAAGGTAAGCATCGGTTAAAACATCTCTCCTACCCACGTTCCACAATATAAACTAGTACAAATCGGTATACGTAAACAACTTGAACAGTAATGTAATATTAACAGTACTAACATCAATAAAACAAAACGTTATAATCGCAGCTTGTGACATTAGTAAAAGACATTTACTCGTCTGAAACCATGCCAGGCCAAATGAAAGAATCATGAAAAATAAATGCTGCACTGCACAGTCAACTCCGTTGAAATGAACTTTGTACATCCAACTTAAACATAAAAACTCCCTTTTCACCAACACAGTTTTAAAATGAATAAAGTCCTCTTTGATTGTAGTAAATGCAAACATATTTTCCCAAGTTGACAGCAGACATTGGCGGCGTTTACATGCACAAGTCACGACAGTGTTCTTCATGGGTTTTTACAGCTATTTTTACCGTGAGAAAGCTTTTGTCCCTGCCCTTAGTTGCGCTGCCAAAAGGACGTCCTTTTGCTGTTTCACGATATATTCGCGTGACAACGTCACACAGTCATCACTGTAGAGTCGATTTTCAAGTGCATGTAAACCAAGCCATTGAGGATCGTTCTGGACGTTGTAGAAAATGTAAGAAGTGTGTTTGTAACAACAACAAACCAGATCCGAACTGACGCGGCACCCTTCTCGCCCGCATTTTCTCAGCAGGGGATGTTGGGAAATGGAGTTCAAAATGCCCTAATTTTTACATAATGTAACTGTGTACAGAGAATACATTTAATGTTATTTCAGCGCAATGAGGTATACATTTAAAATAAACCGAGCCAAACCTGTTGTCTTGATATTTCGGACAACCTCTATCTCCAGACATGTCCTGTAGCCATAACGTGAGGGGGAAATGGACGGTGTATTCCATTGACATCTTAAGACTTAGGGGGCACAGCTCATTAGCATACCTCTGACAGTTGGTTAGGTAAAATCTCTAGGTAACAATAAGTGACAGTAAATCGCATCTAAAACCATTACTGGCCGGTAAAATAACCAGACCGTATTTTTATAAATCACGTGTTAAATACTGCTCCAATCATTTTTTTTAATGGCCAGAAATTACCGCCATCTTTTATGCATATGGACCAATGTATTATAATATACTTTATAACTTCTATTATTGATTTTACTTTTACTGTTATCATTATAATGTCCAAACAATAGGTTTAAAACACAATTTATGTATGTATTTATTTTTTTTCCCAGGGCTGTAAACATAATAAATTAAATGTGCTACATGCAAGCTGCTTGGCTGTTCAAAATGGATATCAATACATGAAAAAAAAGCTGTGGCTACAGCATCACTGTTGATATTTGATGCAAACCAATAAAAAATTAACCCAGTAAATAATAATAAAAAAAAATGATAATTTATGCTGCAAATGCAGTCTGGAGTGATCCCTCTGTATGTGTGTATGCTTATTGGACTACTTCATAGCAGTTGCAAATGTCCCAAAAATAGAAGCAGGTGGCAGATTTTAAAGCAATGTCCATATAATTCTGCATGTTGTGTTGTCTAATTGTTTGGGACATGGCCCTTAATGAGATAAACAAATAATTCGTATAGCCCACTCTTTTGCCTGAGAGTCGTGTTTTTATTTCTGTGATTCACATGTCATCAACAGAATAAACAGATGCTTTAAAGGTAGGGTTTGTTCTCTGTAAATGTATGGTACTCAATATGGAATTTACTTTCTTGGTAAGTTGTGTAAAGAAACCCCATAATAAAACTACATACTGAACAAAACAATATGTAAAACCATTTTCTGTACTGTATCCCATCAATTTGAATAGAAATGCAACCTATGGTGTACATGTAAATGCTTCCAAAATATGAGATTAACCACAGAAAAGTCAAAGATTTTGCTGTTTTATAATAACTGCTTCGCCCATGGCTATGCACAGTGCTTAATTTCGTTTTCAGTCTGCACAATATGTTATTTTTCTATTCATTACCGTGTCATAGTGTTAGTTATTTCTGCACAGATACTCCCTGTAAACAAAGACTGGATTAGGTTTGTGGTGGAAAAGATGTTCAACCATATTGAACAAGATCAATTCATTGGGGCCCTGTTTTTCTTGCCAGTGTGCCTGCTGACTTAACAAATCAAAAGCTCAGCAGCTATAATAAAAATGTCTGTTTGATTTGGAGGCTGTTGGTTTAGCCAGTAGCCGCAAGTATAAAATGAAAGCTCTTGGTCCCCACGCCTAAAGGAGTGGCAAAATGTATTTGTATAGCAGTCGGTATTCAGCACCATAGCTCCTGCAGACCGAGAGATGGGCTTGAAAAATGCTGTGAAGCTGCTGTACTTCAGAGAATTACTCTTATTACTACTACTACTACTACCACTACGACTACTACTACTACTACTTTTTTTATTGTACAACATCGTACACCCACAACAGGCAAACACACAGAGCTGCTTTAACAGTTGGACTTGGCCACACGTTCCAGGTCATCCTTCCTTTTGATGGCGTTGGAGTTGGATGAACCCTTAGCAGCATTCATCAGCTCGTCAGCCAGACACTCTGCAATGGTCCTGATGTTTCTGAATGCAGCTTCCCTGGCACTGGTGCACAGCAGCCAGATAGCCTGGTTGACTCTATGCAGGGGGGACACGTCCACAGCCTCCTCACTGTCCCGGCCCGTCCAATACTGGCCGCGTCCTCACGGGGTCCGCTGTTAAAGATGACATTCAGCAGAGCCTGCAGGGAGTTCTGTCCGGTGAGAAGGTGGATGATCTTGAAGGCGTGCTTCACGATGCGGCAGGTCAGCAGCTTCTTGCCGCTGTGCTACTCTGTGAGGGAACAGTATGGTTGCAGGTGACCATACTGTTCCCTGGATACACTGTGATCCTTAGATTTTTTTCTCTTGGAGAACTCCACCAAGTAAATGTTGAATTATAACCCATGATGTTTGATGGAAATTTTAAAAGTAGAACGCTCCAATATAAACAACACGAGACAGAGAAAAGAAAACATAATGTGTTTCTTGTGCACTTTGCCGGGTGTTCTGTAACAATCCGTTAAGATAGTACCACTTTCTTACTATACTTAACAGTCCTGCGTTATTTATGTGTAGTTTTATCATCCAATATTCATGGCAGATGACACTTTTTACATTATGTGATTTGTAGTTCTTAAATAACGAATGGGAGCAACCAGCTGGTTCTTGAATTTACGAATGGGAGCAACCAGCTGGTAGTACAGTAGCTTATCTTTTAAATGGGATTGGGGGGGGGGGGGTTCATAGGTGCACCATTTCAGTATTGTATAGTTCTGTGGTCTTTGTCTTCAAACCCCAGAGGCTTATGTCGTCAATGATTCAGTGTTTGCTGCTCATTTGTCACTGTCGCGCTTAAGGCCTGCATAATTTGGTGCCCCGTGAACTGAGATGTCAGTGGTAGAAATTAATGTTTCCACTCAGCTGCTGTTGTATAATTTCATTAAAGGATGGAATGATAAAAGCTGTCAGTTTTATGTTATATTTTCTCTTTTCAACCTCCCCATTGAATGGATTTCAGCTCATGTCTGTTTTTTTGTTTCTTTTTTAGTTTGATGTTTTCTATAAGAACAAAAGACTAAAGCTAAATTATTAATACTGTATTTTTAAATGAATACAATGATATCTATCACTCTGCAGTATTTGAACACATGTGCAATATATGGATCTTAGATACTGTAAAATTACAATGAGAATTCATCTCGGCAGGAATAAGCTTATCTCTTCATATTTTGTTTTCATCATTTGCTCTATTTGTAAAAAAAAAAAAATTCAGGCAATATGTGACGGTGACCTTGAACTGAACTAATATGACTCCCATATTGAGTATGTCTGTGTGCTGTTTCTCTTCTAGATGATCAAGACCTAACACTTTGATGTGTTGCCTTCCACTTTAGTACAAGCATCTACAGTAGTTCTATACTGAATGGTGGTGTGAGGGCCACAACAGAGAACTGTGGGACCAGGAACCCCTTATTCAAAAGGTCCTGTTCTGTATCTATCTTTCTTTCTTTTAAACATAAGCTCAATGAGTTTTAATGATTGTGTGGACTTCTCCATCTTTTTTAAACAAAGCACTGTATTCACCCGCACGAAGGAAATCGGAGAGATTAAGGTACGAAGAAAGGATGCTGTACTGGAGTTTGACTGTATAGTGTTAATAAGTTTGGTTTCAGATGTTGCCCTGAACTAAAAAAAAGTACATAATTTTTCAAGATACCACTAGTGTATCTCTTCATTTCTTAATGGACCGTATGAATAACATGCAAGAACAGAGGACCACAGCCTTTTTGAGAGTGTTTGGGAAATAAATTGTTTTCAGGGCTGCTTTTTGGAAAGAAAATGTAATTGGACCATAGACAAATCACATGTGGCAGAGGGTTTTAGTAGATTCCTGCTGCTCTTTGCTTAGTTTTTGAGATTTAAGACAAATAAATTGGGGGCAGCAGTGTGGAGTAGTGGTTAGGGCTCTGGACTCTTGACTGGAGGGTCGTGGGTTCAATCCCCGTGGAGGACACTGCTGCTGTACCCTTGAGCAAGGTACTTTACCCAGATTGCTCCAGTAAAAACCCAGCTGTATAAATGGGTAATTGTATGTAAAAAAAATAATGTAATTGAATGTAAAAAATAATTTGATATCTTGTAACAATTGTAAGTCGCCCTGGATAAGGGCGTCTGCTAAGAAATAAATAATAATAATAATAATAATAATAATAATAAATTATAGCACTGCACTTTAATTCAATCAAACCATGAATGAGAGCAAGAAAAGAACAAAGATTTCATTCGAGTGATCACTTCATTTGTGCTGATCACTCATGTCTTTTAAATATAAGTTTTGCTGTTAATCTGTACTAAAACATTGTTGGAAGCCGACCTTGTCTTTGGTAAGACAACACATTCTGATCAATACCTCGTCAAACAGAACTTGAACCAGGAGATGCTTCAAATGTACTAATAGTTTTTGTACAAATGTAAAATATAGGTTCACCATCTCTTTTGCTTGACTGTAATGCCGCCATTCTTCCAACTTTTTATAATGCCATGACAAATAAATAATTAGCTTTTAACCATTAAAAACATCTCCGTTTTCAATGACATAATGTACACTACCATGTTTGCCTTACAGACCACACTAATTAAGAAAGGAACAGTTAAGATAATCACCAAATCACTGATGCTGTCAGAATTGAATCCCTATTATTACAAGGGACCTCAGTCAGCATGTAATGTAGACAGGCACTGACTTCAGTATTGTGCTTTAGGCTCATAAGGAACCCATTACTCTGTACTGGAAACCTTTTTTCAGTTTAAGGTAAAGTGCGCTGTGGATGCTAGTTGAATCCAACACTGACTCCTTAAAAAAACACCCTAGCCTGCCATTTCTATATTGCGGAATCTGGTTCCCCTGAAGCATTTTTTATGACCCGAGGGCCCTGATTCATGAAGGGGAAACAGAGAAATGGCCGCATCGCCCAGGTCAAAATGATTCAGATTCAAAAAGCATTCGTTCAAGATTATCGTGCTATATTCATACTTGATTTCAGACATTCTACTGACATTCAAAATGCATGGCAAGGAAATTAAATATAAAAACTAGCTTGAATGACTGTTTTTATGCATGCGTTTTGTCTGTAGCATTATTTGATTGTTTGATATACTGATTTTACTGCATCAGCTTTGGCTAATACTGAAAAACAATACACACCTAATTTATTTGATTAATGATTACTTGCAAAATAATAGATTTTAATTTTAAAATGGATCCTGAACTGCAAAAATAAATAAATAAATACACTTTTTATTGCTGCTGTTTGGTGGATAATTGTTCACCTGGATTTCAAATGATCCCAGGTTTTAAATGAATCACCATTATCTGATTTAATATTCTTAGACTAAGGGCAAAGCCATTTTGGTATTCTCAAGCTTTTTTATTCTTTCACGTTTTCCTTTTTTGGTTTAAATTCACAGAGGGGATCTTGTTCTGCTAGTAGCATTGAGCACCCCCCCCCTGATTCTTTTAGTTCACCCTTTCAGTGTCCTAATAAAATTCTGCTGCATGCTGGGCTTATTGCCAGCTTTCTGCTGATCAACTGATGACAGGCATGGTAGTTACTCCCCTGTCCGCAGGATAAATACAGCAGCTCTAGGGTTTCAGTAGAACACTTCAGGGCTTCCCTTACCCATAATTATTACTGCTAAACTAAGACAAAAGACGTTATAACAGTAGGCTCCTTGTATTATTAAAGCAATTGGGATGTCACTTTCAAGAGTGCCGTGTAGCTACTCATTTTCTCTAGCCATACTTTAGTGCCCGGGTGGTAGCATTATATATAATTTTTTTTAATTGCATTTATTCTTTATAGGATAGTCACACAAGCTGCATCATCCTGTTTCCAGGGTTGTATTTAGTGCTCCACTAACCTCTTCAATGCAGATGGTACAATGAGTTACAACCCAGGGTTTCATTAGTGTTACTTGATAAAGAACAGAAAAATGTAAGGGTTGTTGAGTTTTGAGGAATATGCATTGCCTTAATCTTTGAGGCAATATCTAATATCCATACAGTATCTAAAGGAACAAAAATGGATGGTGAGAGAACATGGGGGAAAGGACATGGTTCAGAGATAGGGGAGTAGGAAGAGGGGAGGTGGTCATCAGTGGTTGCTATTAAAGACTGAGGGGCCTATTCATAAAGAGTTAACAACTGTCGAAAGGAGAAAAGAGGAGTACATGATGGGATTTCTTCCATAGCTGCCTATTTAACGGCAGTTGCTATTCATAAGAGAATTCTGATGGCATGTTTTTAACGAATTGAGAGAGGTTAACGATTAGCTCATTAGCATAAAGTTTTCACCAGTCCTGACCGTCAACCTGCTATTCATAAGAGTGAACGACAGCAAAATGCTGTTGATAACTAGGAGTTATTGAACGCTTTCTACAGTCAAGTCTAAACTAACGACAGCCTCGGCAGACTATATATTTTTTAAAGAGATATTTTATTACTTCACTTGCTCTGTTATACAGTTTGACATAACCGTGATTAACACTATTTAAAAAAAAAAAATCTGTAGCTTTATATGAAGGAAAATGTTTCGTATAAATATATACTCACACAAGAACATATTCACTGGCATAATCATTTTGAAACAGCGTTGTGTAGAGGAGAGCAAGTGAGAGACTGAGAATAGACAGTTATTTTATTATTATTATTATTTCTTTGCCGTGATCCACGGCTGACAGCGGTCCTTTTCTTTTTATTTATTTTACCTGTGTTCACAATAAACAGTTTGGACGAATACTGCCTGTGTGAACCTGTTTATTTTCATGCAGTGTTACAATATACAGTATACCAGTGCTGCTGATGCAGTCGATGGGAAATTTGGGCTTGCTTGGTATTGCAAAAAACACTGATCGAGCCGGAGTCTTTTTTTCGCAGACCACAAAACGATCCATTTTGAGTACAGTGTGCATAACAACGTGAAACTTTCACAGATTCATAAACATAAACACTCACCCCTGATTGATTCCCTGCTTTAAGCAGGGAATAATAATAATAATACTAATAATAATAATACTAATAATAATAATAGTTGAGAATTTGTAAGATTAACATTTAAAGTTTTCAAAATTTTTATTATTATTATTATTATTATTATTACTAGAATTACAGCATTATTCAAACGTCCTCCTACAGTGCTTTTTATTTATTAGTTCTGCGGTTAAGAATGGAAATTTTATGTGTGCATACAGAAATGTGTTTACCAGCGTTGCCAAACAAAACGAAAATGCAAAGTATTTATTTAAAGACTTTTTTTTTTCTAAATTATGACATGTCCTGAATTTTTGGCAGACATGATAGGGGCATCGGAATCAGGTTTTGCAAACTGCCCGTGACTGGCAGCTGCAGACTCGGGTTTCAGTAGTACTGTCTGAGGATTCCGTTTTTCTTTTTGCAACAGCTACCGACACCAACCAGGGAACATTAATAATGCTGATGATGTCATCAAAAAGAGGCTGATTTTCGTTCTGGAATGACTGTATACCCATTCTTAAAATGCTTTGCGACAGTCGCCCGTATTCTCTAAAAAAACAATACATAATACATTAAATACAGTGGAAAGTGCATAATACATGATAGTAACATAATACATGAAGTAGTAGCAGCAACACAGCAGCTAATAGCAGATATCAGGTTTAAAGAGCAGGGAAAGCAAGAGATAACAGGTGGGTCTTGACAGTTGATTTAAAGTGAGCAACGGTAGGAACATCACGCACCAAAGCTGGGAGAGAGTCTGAGCCATGAAGCTAAATAAGCGTTCTCCAAGTGTGGTGCACCTTTGCTTGGGGATAACAAGCAGGCCAGAGTCGGAGGACCTCAGCTTGCGGGCAGGGACATAGCGGGTCAGCAGGTTGAAGTGGTACTCGGGACCTGTGTGATGAAGGGCATTGTAGGTGAGCAGGAGAGTTTTGAAAATAATCCTGAACTTTACAGGTAGCCAGTGCAGCTGGGCAAGACGGGGGGTGATGTGATCACGTTTTTTAGTTCTGGTAAGGATCCTGGCAGCGGCATTCTGGACTAGCTGCAGTCGGTTTATGGTGCGTGCCGGGAGACCACCATATAGAGAGTTGCAGGAGTCGAGAGGAGACAAATGCATGACAAAGTATCTCTGCATCTGGGAGGGAAAGGTAGGGACGGACTTTGGAGATGTTTCAGAGATGGTAGAAGGAAGATTTCACCACAGAGGAGATGTGGGCATCAAAGAAGAGGTTGCTGTCGAGAAGTACACCAAGGCTTCGTACTGTGGGGGAAGGCAGCAGCAGACAGTTTCCGAGGTTCAGGACAGCTATATTTAGATTCTTAAGTTGAGTTTTAGATCCTCTAGGAGTTCAAATTTGCTGGTGTTCAGCTGAAGTAAATTGGTAGACATCCAGGCCTCGATGTCTTGAATGCAAGCCGAGAGCTGGACCATGGCAGAGGGGCTTCCAGGGTCGAGTTTTAAGTAGAGCTGGGTGTTGTCAGCATAGGCGTGAAACATGAGGTTGTGTTGGCGGATGAGGTGAGCAGGAGAGCATGCACAATCCGCAGCAGAGCAGTTTCAGTACTGTGATGCGGCCGGAAACCAGACTGCAGAGATTCAAGCAGATTGTTGTCCGTGAGATGTTTCATCAACTGACTAGCTACAGCCCTTTCGAGAGTTTTTGAGAGAAACGGGAGATTGGAGGTGGGACGGAAATTAGATAAGTCGGCCGGGTCGAGGGAGGGTTTGTTGAGTACCGGTGTAACTCGGGCAAGCTTAAGGGCAGCAGGAACCAAGCCAGAGTCCAGGGACAGGTTGATTTGTAATTTAGTTAAAGGCACGCACAGATAGTCCAGATTATGTCTAATAGCACTTTAAATGCTTAAACAAGCAATAAAACATCTACTGTACACTGTTCAGCATCCTCCTAGTGCAGTTCTGGCTAGACTACCTTTCACAACAAAAATGTTGCCTTTATAAAATGATCTCTTGTTGTTAACCCCTTCTCACAGAGAACATAGATCATTGCTATTCTGTAGGTTACATCATATAGTAATTAGAAACAGACAGACAATTATAATCCAGGTGCAATGTTGTTTAATTAACAAACACTTGCAATACTTTTTTCCACACAAATCACAGGTCTTTCCAGGTTGTTCTCTAACCAAAATGAAGGAACAGATTACGTAGTTTTGTCCCCTATTTATACCGTCACACATGACCCCTTGGCTCCTCCAATCCGCGGCTGCCACATCATTTCCTTTCCGGGTCGATGAGTTAGTGCACTGAAGCTCCGCCCCCTTTCTAGATGACCGACTTCCTTTTAACCATGGGAATGAAGTGTCAGGCCAAACAGTCCAGGGTACTCTGTTCCCGTTACTTAGCGCCCTCACGGATTGGGAGGGAGATTTACTCCCAAGAATCATTGTCTTTCTGTCACAAGCTCTTATAAAGAAATATACCACACAGTTTTAGACACACCTTTTTTTTTTTTCTTCTAATAACGTTCACACCACTGAAGTCTCATTAAAATGGTACTGCACTTGTCACACCACCTGATAAGTCTAATGCTGTCTCATACAGTGTATTAATTGTCTGCCTTTGTCGGGACGCTTAACTGTTTTTTTTTTCACTTACTCACATAGAGCAGAGCTGTACCAAGGATGTTGTAGTGCTGCAGACTGCACCAGACATTAGTCAGCTGGAGGCACAGTGCCAGGACAGACTGCAATCCCTTAAATTTAATGCTTCAGCTAATTGACAATATGAAAAGGTATTTCTGCCATGGGGAGACATTTGTTTGTCCTTGTATGCTGAAACTACCTTAACAAAAGGAGTTTGAAAAAAAGTATCTAGAATAAGCTTTGTATTTGTATTTATTAATTGAGGAGTCACAGCAGCAACATGCATTATACTGTACATGCTGCAGTTTTTACCCCGATAGTTTTGTGTTAATAGGCATCATCAGACCCACAATATACAGAATTAATCCCTGGTGGTAATTTTATTGCAGAGTAGCAACTGTTAATACTGTTCTACAGCTATGAAACAGATGTGTGTAGTATCCTTTTATTACAGACTTTTCTGAAGTTGAAAGGTTAATTAAAAATAATTATGGTGGGATCATTCTCAGAGACAAAAAGTATTACTATAGTTCTTTGTCAATTACTGTTAAATCATTTGTCATTTACAATGTTTTAGTATATTGTATATTTATTTACAGTACTTTATCAATAACACATAACCATAATAATGTTCAATTTTACAATATAAATAAAAAACGAAAAAAACATTAAACGGGTTGTTTCAAGTAGGGAAATGCTGTAGGAATGGCTCCAAAAAAAGATAAACCTTCCTTCAGCTCCATTGATCTGAGAAGAGGCTTTAATGAACAAAGTAAAAGGGTCGTTTAATGTGAGCAGCAACTCTTTTCATTCAAAGCTGCCTCATGCAGCAACGTTCAAATCTCTGGAGGGAATTTGTTCCAGGTAACTGGAGCTTGTAAGTGAAAGGATTTTTCACCTTTAAGATAAACGCATCCTAGGAGTTGTTTGGAGGATGGGGTTGAAGTTCCTTGAATTGTTTCAGCATCCGACTTGGAACGTTTGGGTGAAAAGAGCTCATGTTTTTTTGGCAAAACTCATATAATACATAATTCCACGTCCTTTTAAATTCAATTTTACAAAACTTAGGGCTTTCTGAGTAAATATAAGCATTTTTACTGTTTCCTTAACTACATTTAAACCGCTGGCCATGTGCTTCTCTTTTAATTTAATTGCTGCGGAAAATGTATTCAGAAAGTAGTTACCAAACTTAGAAAGCTAGTGAAATTTGAATTTGAAGGGCAGTAAAGGACAAGATTGTATTCCTAAACCCTGTGTTTAAGCTGGGTTTTTATATATATATATAGATATGTATTTTTTTTGTACGGTGTCACCTTTCTAAAAGTTGTTTAGCTAAAGAGCTGTCCTAGCCCTTTAAAAAGCTGAGTAAGCCATCTGATTGCAGTAAATGACAAGCAAGCCAGAGACCTGCAGTGAGCTGGAGGCGGGAGTATGGCCTTCTTTTGACGAGAATGAGGCGTGTGTCTTCCATGTTAAATGAAGTCTGACAGTCTGCAGGGATCTCCTGATACAATAATGTATGAAAACAATTTCTGTATAAAAAATAAAACCCTAGACATGCTTATGAATCATATTCTCCTGCTGCATAACAGGAGTAGAATAACTACAGTGTTATTTGTATTATTACAAGATAATTAATTGAATGATTAAAATAATGCATACAAGTATAAGACCCACTGGGATGTACATTTTGACCTGTTGGTCACAAAGATACAGTTAAAAAGAATACTGAACATATCATGCGTTATAATTGCTTTGTCCGCACATCCAGCTGAAACTGACAATTGATCTTTGCTAAATCTGTGCTACTGTATGTATTGCGTGAAAAAAAAATACAGTAGTGTTTATGGAGCTGGCTATAGGCAGGCACAGCTCAGGGTGGAAGCTTTCCGCACTTGCTCAGCCACCTCCCATGACCTGAACAATAGCTATGCTTTCAGTCCTCTATGAAGAAGATGACCAACTGCATTAAACTCTTCAAACTTTTTGGTGGAAATGGAATGCTGAATGCAGGTGTCTGCCGTGTGCTCGATTTTTGAAAGCACCACATTGAATTTGAATATTAGAACTCCAAGAGGATACAAACAAATAATAATATAATGAAGCTAGTGCATACACCCAGTTTGGTATTTTTTTTCTGAAGTGTTTTAGAAAAATTACGCTTCTGAAAGGAATTAAAACGTGCAGAGCTTGCGATCACATATGCAGGTAATTCATAGTATTTTAACTAAGAAAAACTATTCAGGTTCAATTCAGGTCAAAATGTTACCCGATTTACAAGATTGATCAAAACAATTACAAGCAGAAAAAAGCATTTGTATGTTTCCCTGATTTGTTGTCATTGCTGGGATAGCTATAGTTTCTGCTTGATTCCTTATAGTCAGTAATTTACAATAGATTGCTACAGTACAATACCTTGCAGTGTCAACATTGTTCATACTGGGTAAGGTTTGTATACTCTTCTATAGTATACTAATCTACAACCATTCAAATGCACAAAAACTCATGATTTACTGTGTGTAAAATTAAACTTCCTTGATGACTATTTAATAATTATTGTGTGTAAAAATATAAATCCTTGATGACTATGTGCAAACAGGTATTGAAATAGGTTTTGTTTTGACTGTCAAATTCAAGTTTTATTCCATGGAGCTGTGTGCCGCAAGCGGGTGAAGAGTGTTCTATGCAGGCCCGTTACTATGGCAACCCAGTTTCTTCTAAGCATCTTGTTACATGATCGTGCAGTGAGGCCCCGCTTCATTTGTATTCAGTGTGTCTTCTGCTGCAGGAAGGGGCAGCCCAAAACTGGCTAATAAGGGTTTACTCCTTACAAAACGGTAATTTATTCTTTTCAGTTCCTCTAATCACCTGTTTTTGAGTTGCTTGTTCATTTATTTTTTTAAACACTTAAATTTGTAACATTTAAACAGCTATTGTTGTTCATTATTAACATACAGGATTTATTTTTGGTATAATACAGTTCATGTTTTTTAGAAAGCCCACTTATAACAATTATTAATTCCTGTTAGCAACCATTTGTAATAGAGGTAATGCTAGAGGTTCTGTAGACTGCTTTCCTCTGTGAGTAAAGTTTATATCAGAAAAATCAGTCAGTAAATAGGATCCACGTACTTCTCATCCCCATGGAATGGGAGCCTACTGATGTGCAGGAATATATAATGACTGCAACCGAAATGTCATATTTGGAAGACATAGACTGTAAAATGCAAACAACAAGGACTCCCCATACAAGATCAAAGCTAGATGGAGAGGCTTGTAGAGAAAAGTCAAAATCATAATCAAGCTGTGAAAAGGATATAATAATATCATATAATTTGAAGCTAGAATTATTAGGATATATATATATATATATATATATATATATATATATATATTTTTTTTTTTTTTAATATATGAAGGTGTTAAATTAAATGTAACTTATATTTCCTCTTGTGTTGACAATATCAAGCTATCTGGTAACTTTTACTTGTCAATATGCAATGTGTGGAAATATACACTGAATAATATCCCAACCCCAATAAGTACAAGAGAAACGACATGCAAAGAAGACTAAAACGATTCATCCTGATTGACCTATGTTAAAGAGTTAAAAAGACAAGAATTTACATATTCATGAAAGGCCTTGGAAAAGAGGGTGAAACAGTCGTACAGCTAATCAGGTGACAGCACATTGCAGCGCTTAATTAAGGATCAGGGATAAGAATAAGGATATAGGGTCATTCTGTGTCACATCCAGGAAAATCCACGCCTCAAGATTTTGATTTTGCATATATTTTGTGTAGTGGAAGATACGTCAGGTTTGAAACCAGGCCAAATATTTAAGCTCAGTGATGAAGATTTGCTGAGATACACCACCTTTTGTAACTTGCATTTTGGAGTGATTTTGAGGGTCTGAAATTGATATTTAGAATGTCAGTAGCCCTACTAATGCTTCTGTACAGATAGCCAGGTAGGTCTTCTGTAGAATCCATGCAACAGAAGTACCACCGCTTTAGTATTTCTGTGTTGCTGTGGGCCTTAAAATTGAAAAATTGTCCAATTTTCAAATTCCTGAGTGATTTTTTTAGTGCATGTTCCTTCTAAAGTAGAAGAGATATCGCTTTCTAATTGCTTAGGTGTGCTCATAATTTAACTGACTTTCTGTATGCAGCTCTGCTACTGTCTACCTACTTTACTGTCTGATTTAATGACCCCACAAAAAGGCTTCAGGATGAAAGTATCAAATTGCTCCATCTTTGAAGGGCTGAAACCCCTTGCGGGACACGAGTTAACAAACTGAGCTTTGTTGGGCTTATAGATGAGGATTTGAAGGACTTGAGGTAAAATAATTGACTTGGTAATCTGTCTCCTTCACTGTTTAATAAATGTAGGAGGCTGTGTGGTCCAGTGGTTAAAGAAAAGGGCTTGTAAACAGGAGGTCCCCGGTTCAAGTCCCACCTCAGCCACTGACTCATTGTGTGACTCTGAGCAAGTCACTTAACCTCCTTGTGCTCTGTCTTTCGGGTGAGACGTAGTTGTAAGTGACTCTGCAGCTGATGCATAGTTCACACACCCTAGTCTCTGTAAGTCACCTTGGATAAAGGCATCTGCTAAATAAACTAATAGTAATAGTAATAATACAAACATGTACAACATGCATTTATGTTATTTTGGGTTATATTGTACAATATTAGCAAATAGTTTGAATTTAAACCAAGAGAAACCATAAAACGTGTAAAAATAAATAAATGCATAAAACTAAAACCATAAAATGTGTAGAATCTTTATATGCAAGTAGCTTGTCAACAGAGGTACCGTTGACCTCTTATTTCTTCTTTGTTGCCATCTTTAAAAATATATATATATAATTCTTATAACAGACGCCCTTATCCAGGGCGGGATCACGGCTAATACTGAGAAAGAAAGAAAAAACGGATGGTAACAGAAAACAAGAAAGTCAAAAAATGTAAATTACTTGGAAAAGGTAACATGTACTCATATTTGTATGACACCTGTCAAAATTATGGAAACAGAAGTAGAAAAATCATAAACTCACTTCCCAGCAAACAGCACAGCACAGATACATCTGTTTGAATTCCATAGAATCTGTGATGGCCCTTTAAATATTTAGCTTGTTAGCCATGCTAATGTATGTGATAATGATAAACATTAGATACAGATTTCTGCATATGTGCAAATTTCATATGCTTAAGCACAAAAATATTTGAATTGCTCTGAAGGCCAAATTTGAATGAAAATGGCTAAGTTTTGCGATAAGCGTGACAGGCTTGCAATGCGCAGAATGTTTCCATTACATGCATTTAGCTAAGTGCCCTATCCTCAGCAACAGTGGCAAAGTGCCGCAGTGCCCAAGGGCTCAATCCGTAAAATATCCTGTAGTTGCATTCTCCAAAGACCTTTCCTGTTCATGCCACTCACTCGGTAATTCTACACTCAGGTATAAGGACACAGCTGACTTTATTTTAAGTATTGTTATTTATTTCTCATTGATATCGGAAGCATACTTTGATACCCATGATCTGCATTCCATGCTATTGACTATGCCATACAGGTGTGGTAGGAGCAGGGTGCGTGGTGAGAGGGGGGCAGTTGGAAGGGGCTTTCAGCAGGAGTATGAGTAAGGGATACACATGTGCAGACTGCATCCACAGGCAGCGTTCTTGGCCAGCTCCATGCTGAGGTTCCCCTCTTCAAGGCTTCTGAATAGAGTAGTGTTTTCAGCATTGTGTGTTTGTTTTACAGTCCACATTTCCGTAAATATGTTTATGTATAGTGTAAGGAGCACGGGTCAGAGCTACTCAGAACACCTGCTGACAGGCGCGTTTCTGTAAAATAGAAAGTGGAGTTTGATGCTACAGAGATATTTTGTCCGTCTCCTTCATGTTGACACTTATCCAGTTAGCAAGTCGCTGCAATATATTTTTATTTAAGTTATATGTTAAATAGCCTACACTATCCATTTGAGTGTAGACTGGTTTTATATATATATATATATTAGTGCTGGGACGAACACAGGATTTTCATGTTCAGATATTTGCTCATAATTTAAATATTTGTTCGTTTTCAAAAAGTAATGGAAGCCATTATATTGCTCGTAACAAAGGCAGAGACCTCATAGTGGCAGGGGGGCGTGGCCCCTGTGTTTTGTGCCTTTATTTTACATCAAGACGTTACAATATGTAACACTTTAAAGTAGAAAAATATCACAGGAGTAAAAAAGGCGTTGTGTAGGTCTTACTTTACCCCAGTGAATTAGTACAAAACAAAGGATGCCAAATAGCAGTTCAAGTTAAACGTTGTTTTGTTTATTCCCAAAATAAATAGTACATAAAGTTGACATCATATTTTATTTATTTATTTTCATTCCTTGCCATTGCCATTTCTTCATATTAAACAGTGGCCATAGACACGTTTTCATAAAGAAGGTATACTTGTGCCTTTTTGTAGCTGAACAAGCAAACGAAAACTGAAATTTAACTTTAAACACTTCAAATAAAACAAACGTGGAAATGGCGTTGTAAAACGAAGGGGAAACAAACTCACCGTTTTGGTTCTCGTTTATCACATTCCACATAACAAAAAGGGGCAACAAAAAAAATATATATATAATATATACAATCTATATAAAAACCACTACACAACATTTCTAGCAAGTTGGGCACTGTTTAAGCGATGGGCAGTACAATGTGATGTTGGTACACTATTATGCATCCGTCTCCTACTAGACCTGCATTAGCAGTGCCCAGATATACACGACCTCCAACACACTGGCATGGCAATAGACCTCATACACCTAGTGGACCATAATGATGGATGTCTCTTGTGTTATCTGCAGAGTGGCATGTTGTTCGTCTTAACTGATGATGGCTGTCTGTGGTTGTTTGTGTTGCCTTGCCCCTTGTACTGCTTGTAAGCCATTCCACTGCAGATGTAACAGATAAAATGGAGTCTGGATGCAAGTTTAATTGGTTCAATTAAACAATTAAGAACAGTTTTGGAACAAAGACCAGGAGTGGAAGGAATAGAATAATAAATGCGATATGCACAAATTGCAAAAGCAAGGATTATGTTATTACCATGGATCCTAGGAATCTGTTTGCTGCGGAAAACGCAGAATTTTTACACTTTTTTTGTTTATTTGATAACCAAACCAATACACTTATCATATATAATCAATACAGTCAATTTTGCTTTAAATTGACGTAAACATACTTGTTCAATAAAACTGCTTCTCGTGAACAGAGGTCAAGGTTGAACGAGGCGCACTCACATTCATGTTGAAATGTAGCTGCAGTTTAGTTCAGTATCCAGTGCGTTATTACTATTGAACAAGTGGTTTCAAAGATGCCGAAAACAATAATCACCCCTAAAGGTTGGGTCAATAGCCAGCCAGATGACAAAGACTAACTCGGAGATAAACTAATACTATTTTTTGTTTTTTATTATTACTACACAGAAGTATTTGTATTCTTTTAAAGTAAAATAAATGTTTATATTATTGATTGATTGATGGCACTGTTGAGCTTGTAACTTCCTTAGAATTTAAAAGTGTACCAATGTACACCTACCTGTGTTAACTATAATTCAATAGTACTGTTTGTGTATCTTATAATGTGAAGGTGGAGAGGACAGGGTGGGACTCCATTTTAGCCTTTTATTTTAATTGCGGAATAACAGATTTTGATTTTTTTTTTTTTCTTTTTGTCTGAGAATTTCGTTTTTTTATTGTGGAAAACTAGGATCCCTGGTTATCACTGTGAAGAAAACAAGTCAATAACCTGGTGGTCCTACCATCTGCTCACAACCCACTGTCACACGTGGGGTCACTGTGGCATCGACAGTCTCATCCTTTGGATGGGATGTAAATACTGTATGAGGTCCCATCTGTTTGCAGTTTGTCAGGAAGTTGTGTTGATCATGTTGTCACAGTCCAATTCCCCATGGGAGCTTCAGTTCCTGTCCCTGCCATCATATAAACCCTCATTTTCTGTAGTATGTTTGAAAGTTGGTATGGATTTAAAAAAAAAAAAAGACTAGTTTGTCATTCTTGAGTAAGTGAATGAAACTGGTTTAATGGGCTTGATTAAGACAATCTCTAGCAGGAGGGAGAGAGTCAGGCTATACATCTTGACAACACAAATATTTAGCTTTTTCAACATTGAACAGTTTACTTAGATTTGAATGATACAAAGCTGCAGTTTTTAATGGTCATGGACTTGTTGTTTAACAAGGGGAAGGTAGCTTTTTGGTTCTGTACATAGGTGATCTTTTTAATATAATGTTTTTCAAACTTTTTTTAGCTGGAACCTCACTATTCCTTTGATTTAGGTTTGCGCCCTGTCCAACTGGAGCATCATCAGGTATCGTGTTTCTAAAGTCGCTAACATACATTGTCGCAGCCCGTCTTCATTGATTTATAAAATGGAAGGCGGCACAGCTAGTGTTCATTAGTGAAATGCTGCTCTGATGAGTGAGTCCGCAGTGTGAAAAAAAGAGGTCGGCTGACGGCACACGCTTCGGAGGACAGTGTGTGTTCGTCTTCGCCCTCCCGAGTCAGCGCAGGGGTGGTAGTGGTGAGCTGAGCCTAAAAATAATTGGCCATTCCAAATTGGGAGAAAATGATAAAAAATAATTGGCAACGACTAAATTAAAAAAAACAAAACAAAAAAAAAAAAAAAACGTTAGCTCTGCGAGTATTGTTTTTTGGGCAGGATCAGGCTGAGCTGCAGCTCAAAAGCAATTATCAAAGCTGTGGAGGCAGAACGGTTTAAGCTTCATAAAATAGGCTGAACCCATACTTATCTCATCTATGAAAGAGAAGACAAACAACTGTAGCATTGCTAATGATATCTATACAGTAGGTATTGCAAACCAAATCACTGTTAAACTTAATTACAGTATTTTGCATAATCACTGAAGTACCTTGAGGATTCAGAAATAAAATCTTATAAAGTGGTAACCTATTAGCTTATTTCCATCTCTTGCTTTAGTGGTACACCAGTATGTACTTTATCCCAGTGCGTACTGTATGCAAGACAGATAATGGGAATTAACCATTTCAGGGCATCTTGGTCATTAAAATGGAAAGATGAGTCTAGAGAGATTAAGACTGTGTTTATTTGCTAATTCAGTTTTTGTGAGATGATAAATATCCCTTTTTTCTTCTATTTTTTTAGACCAATTTACAGTACAATCATTGACTATTGCTCCCCTGTTGCACTGATCCATATCTGCCTGGGTGTACAGTACATGCCTTCAACACTGAAAAAGGATTGACACTTTTATTTTGTCATGATTTAGCATTTACATATGACATCTGTTTAGTTTTTACTAATTTGGTCATCTTTTTGGGACTATTTATTTTTGCGCCCACAGATTGGCAAACAATGTAAATAACCTTTGCAGACATGGAAGTGGTGTCGTCTAAGTGTTTCTAACCCTTTATACACTTACAAACTTATCAAACCTTGTAATACCAGGCCTATTTTGTTTTCACTAAGAAACCCTGTTTGTTCAAAACGAATTCATTACACCCGTACGAGGAGTATTTCATACTTCATAAGTAGACTTTCGGTTCATGATTTAATTTAAGTTGTACTGTAATAGTAAATATATTTCAGCATATTTAACTTATATTCTTTTTATTTTCTTGTAGATCACCTGCCTGCAGGATTTTTTTGGAGACGATGATGTATTCGTTGCCTGCGGACCGGAGAAGTACCGTTATGCTCAGGATGACTTTCTATTGGGTCACAGTGGTAAGGCCTCCACAGCCTTTGAGACTGGTAAGCCTAATAAACTATTACCATAAACCATTCTGTCAGTCACACATTATTATTATTATTATTATTATTATTATTATTATTATTATTATTATTATTTATTTTTTAGCAGACGCCCTTATCCAGGGTGACTTACAATTGTTACAAAATATCGCATTACAAGTTATCACATTATAAAATATCACAGTTCTAGTTAGGAGCAGTAGTTGAATGCGGCAAGGTATGGAGCAGTTCAGTGCAGGTGCAAGCTGATGCAAGAACTGGTATAAGTGGTTGCCATATAGTCCAGTATAGTCGAGAGTTGAGGTTTACAGATGCTGTCTGAACAGGTGTGTCTTGAGGAGGTGCTGGAAGCTGGTCAGGGACTGAGCAGTCCTGATATCCGTGGGTAGGTTGTTCCACCACTGAGAGGCAAGGGTGGAGAAGGAGCAGGCTCTGGAGGCGGGGGAGCAGAGTGGGGGCACAGCTAGTCTGCCAGAGGTGGAGGAGCGGAGGGGGCGAGAGGGGGTGTAGGGAGAAATGAGGGTCTGGAGATAGGATGGAGTGGAAAGGTCAAGACAGTGATAGGCGAGAACAAGAGTTTTGAATTGGATGCGAGCAGCGATAGGGAGCCAGTGCAGAGAGCGGAGCAGTGGTGTAGCATGGGAGAAACGAGGAAGGGAAAAGACAAGACGAGCAGCAGAGTTTTGCATGAGCTGGAGTGGACGGATAGCAGAGGCAGGAAGGCCGGCCAGGAGGCAGTTGGCAGTAGTCAAGGCGGGACAGTACCAGGGCCTGAACTAGTAGCTGCGTGGAGTAATCAGTGAGGAAGGGGTGAATTCTGCATATGTTGCTGAGGAAGAAGCGACAGGAGCGTGCCAGAGTCGAGATGTGCTGAGACTAGGAGAGGGAGGGGTCGAGTGTGACACTGAGATTCTTGGTGGATAAGGAGGGAGAGAGGGTGGTGGATTCAAGCAGAATAGAGATAGAGATCAGCGGTGGGGGAGGATGAGGGGGGGGGAGAAAAGGAGGTCTGATTTGGAGAGGTTGAGTTTGAGATGATGCGAGTGCATCCAGGAGGTAGAGTGGAAGTAGGAGCGTTTGGCAGAGGTGACTGTAGAAGAGAAGAAAGCAAGGAGAAAACGATAGAGATCCAAAGCAGCTATAGAGATCCACCAGGGCACCAGGGAAATTTATCCCTTTTGATCCACTGCATACGGTAAAACTGAAGGCTGAAATTGCATTCAACTGCTAATTTTATGTACAAGGAAACTCTTTAAATGTTCTGTTGCCCTATGCAATATTGTATTTGAAAGCAGTTCCATTATTCCAGGGAATGCAAGCCAGCTATATCACGAATGTATTAAATAATAGTTTTACCTTTCTTTTTGAATTATCACAGTGTTTTTTCCTGAAAACTTTTTCCGCGACAGGGTGTCTGAGCGTTCACGTCAACCATAGGAGGACGATACAGTAAAAAAAAATAAGGATTTAAAAAAATATTTATCATTACAAGGAATGACAGAAAGAGAAACTCCGAGCATTTGAAGGATTATTGTCAATAAAACTAAAGGGGTTGACACTGATATCTGATTGGTTTCACATAGGTCTTCCTATACAGTACACATGCGCATGGCTACAGTATGTCTATTGCTCCCACCACCATGGTATGTCGGTCATTATAGATTTGCCCTTTAATGAACCACTGGTGGCTCCTGTTGCAGGTAATGAGGTTTGAACTGCATTGCAGCCATTCATGTGATACAATGTCCCCCCTGCCCACTCCAGTGCCCTGAGAAGTTGTTATCCTAGAAAGTTGATATAGCCCTGTATAGAAAGTACTAGCAGAATTGGGTCTGGTTGTTTTTATAATGTTATTAACTGTGGCGTGTTCTTAATAGCATATTCATATTGTCTTTTAAAGTAAATGACTTGTTAGCCAAGTCTGCCCATCTCCAGGAAGGATGTGACTCACTTGATTTGAAGATTAAAATAGGAGCCCCTGGTGTTTAGGGAGGGGATGTTTTTTGCAGGGCCTTTTTTTAGAAACCGAGTGACGGGAGGCAGCCTGAAGTTTAATGTAATCACAAAAGCTAAATATAACAAATCCTTTGTTTTTCAAGTGGCTGAAAGATTTCCACGATTTAAGTCAAACATATTTAATTTCCACATTGGAATTGCTGTTAGACGTGTAAAAAAAAAATAAAAAAAAATAAGAGAAAGTAATGTAAAACTGTAATCCCTTTTTAGTTTTCATTGATGGTTTTACTCCTGTGTAGCACATGGTTTCCAAAACATAAACATTTAAAGCCCTGACTAACAAAGTAGAAACTGAAAAGAAACTGAAACGCTGAAAGAAAAATGAAACTGAAATCCAGCGTTTCTGTTATTGTTATTATGTTAAAAAACTGTTCTGGTTTTAAACATCATTGTATGCAGCAGTACCTCAAAAACTATTCTGAAATGCTGTTTTTCTTCATTCTCTGTCTCTGCGTTGTAAATACCTGTCTGTATTTAGACACGGCTCTCTCTGCAACCACTGAGTTTATTGGAATTGACAGACAGCGCCAAGCTAGGGACAGGTCTATAGACTTTTTTTTATTTATTTTGGACACTCATTTTAAAATTTAGGTCTAATTTGACTCGCCTGTCAATCAATAAATCCTGTCCAGTTCATGATGAGCTTTCTTTTTAAAATTGAAACAAGTTAACAATCGCATCAGGAACCTGTAACAGTACACATAACTTTGTTGGATTTTAATACAGGTAAAAATGAAAACAAAACACACCAGATTTTATGGTGCAGAAAGAATTTCACGATCTGTGTCACGTTTTTCACAGCTGTGAAGTGGATAGTGCCTTAACCATAATTACTCATGATTTTTGCATTCCCACTATTCACTCTCTCTACAGTTAATGTCTTCTAAGCTTGATTGATGTTTTCCTTTCAGTGACCTAGCTTCTGATTAATTCCACTGCTGTATCATATGTTTTATTGTATTGCCGTTATTCTGTCATTATCCTTTTATCCCTGAATTGCTGTCAATTATGAATACAGTATGTGTCTAGTGGTGGAATTGGAATAGAAGATATAACTGAGGGGTCAGAAAGCCACAAACTTGAACATTCTTTCGCCCTTCTATTTGCAATTATATCTACTTCTCCCACCATTCATTTTCACTGTCGTTTTTCCCTGCACATTCATTTGTTTGTGTGCTACAGTATGCTCATGTGTACCTTTAGTCATTCCTAGTGCATTGGCATGTGTCTTAACTTCTTCTTCTTCTTCTTCTTCCTCTAGCAGATGCCCTTATCCATGGTGACCTACAATTGTTACAAAATAACTATTACTTTCTTCCTGCTGGTAGAGTGCCAAATATCCTTCTGTATTTTCATCATTTCCTCACCGTCTTAGATATAACCCTTTTATTGCCAAATATTGCATTCTACTATACTGTATGAACATTCTAGCAGTGAAAATAATGAAATAAAGAAATGGATGTGAGCTTTATCCAGAGGTGTTTTGTAAATTATGCTCTTCAGTCTTTTTTTTGGTTGTTGCCATAATTAATTTTTTGGGTGTACAGTATATTGTATGACATGCACCCAACAGTTGTGATCCAGGCTGAAATGAGTCCCACTGTTTCCACAGAGTGCCGGGTGATTAAGTCTTCATACTCCCGGTCTGCCACACCTGGACGGCAGTCTGGATCAAAGAGCCCTGGTCCCTCGCGGCGGAGCAAGTCCCCGGCCTCAGGTACACAAACAGACCCGTATATCCATAGATTACCTGGAGATACTGTACCATTGAAACTGACGGTAAAACAAAGTGACTGGTTATGAACACTATTCAGTATAATTTATTGTACAGTACAAACACTTGAGTAATTACATTATAAGTCATGTCCCTATTCGAACCAACTAGCAGCAACTACACTTATAATTTTTCGCTGAGTCTGTAAAAACAGATCAAGTACATTAATATTAGCTTTCTGACTGTTTTTGATTTACATTTAATGACTTATAATATGTTTAAGTGTTAGGGGGCTTCCTCTAATCAAGTTGAGAGAGTGCTTTCTCTTGCACTCTTTGTATAACTGACTTTGCTTGCGGGACTGACACAGCAAAGAGTTTGCGAGAAATACACTCTCAACTTGATTAGAGGTAGCTACCAAACACTTGTAAGCATACAATATGAATAAAACAAACAAAAAAAGTCAAGGAAACCTGAATAGTAACACAAACTACTAACAATGTCAGTAAAGGTTTAAAGGAATTTCATATTAAGTAACCGTCCAGCAGCAATACTAAACTGTAGCAGCAGTGTTACCCCCTATCTAGTTTAGTGAGTGATTTTTATGTTTTTTTTTTCCTCCTGTGCAATAACCTCTCTTTTTTCCTGCTGTTCTCTCCCTCGTTGGTTTTTTGCTTGAATGAATGCAGTAAGACGAGGTGGACACTATTCCACAGGCTATTCACCAGCTAAATCCCCAGGTGAGTCCTTTTCATGTGCTCTCTCATGACAGCTCTGTATGAGAAGTGATGTATCAGGCAAATGCAATTTGGTGCGGTACTGTAGATCATCTTCTCTCTGGAGTCAGCTACTGGAATCTCCTGTCAGGTGAAATACTTCAGTATTTTTATAATGATCATAGTATCTGTATATTCTTTGGGGCACAACAGAAATCTGTATCATATGTTTGGAAACACTTTGCTTTAAGTGGCAATTCATAAAAAAATAAAAAGGTTATGGTATCAAATAAGAGTTTATATTCTAATTGATGGTTACCTCTTTGGAATCCAGTAATAAATCATGAACTAGTTGCTTGCGAATACTGTGCTGTGGTCTGTTAGTCTGGTACAGTCCTGTCACCTGGGATTTTGTCGTTTTGCTTACTGTACAGTATATCGGCTTTTTTCCCTTGCAGATTTGGTTATTCAATTACAATTACCATTGTGCTGTAATTAAAGCTCTGTGTATTTGATATATGGAACTTCTACCATAGATGCTTTTAATTTAACCAACAAAATAAATAAATAGTAAGCAAAATTCCATCACTGTGAAATGTAATAGAACCTCAGCTGGAATGCTCTGTCGGCTGTGATCAATAGGAACTCCGGATTGTTAAAACACTGTGTTGTCTGTGACATGTCCAGGCTTCTGGCCAGCTGGAAGAAGATCTGTCAAATAATTTTAACTGTAATGCCGCAACTCTTTGTTGTAAGATAAAAATAGTAAATATTCAGTTCATGGAATCTCATAAAACTACAGCTCCACTAGTGCAGTTCTCCTTCAGTGCCAGGATGTGGACATTTTTAACTCTTGTAGGGTTATTAATAATACCTGACTGAGTGTAAATCCTAAGAACTGAAATTTGATTAAATAATCTTCAACATCTTTGTTGCTGTGATCGTCAGCCAGCATTAGTGGACCCCAGCCAAGCATTGAACCTGTGACCTTATAATCTACAAGGATCTTGGTGACCTCGTGGGCCATTTCGTTATAAATTTGTTTAATCTTGAGCAAGTTTCCAGTTCAGCAGTCAAAAAAGCTCCCCATTAAATGAAGTGCATGCCACAAAGAGAACATCAAAACTGGTCGCTGAGTCTCAAATGGAGCTTTTTCTTACTGCTTTTGGCTGCCTTCCAGACCTTGAGACGCAAGTACCTAATCTTGTCCCGAGCTAAAAGAAAATCTCAAATACTGTAGACGTGCAATCGAAAGCAGGCTGGTTTATAAAGGAAGGGCACAATAAATAATGTACACAAGTACACATTTTAAAGTGTGTTAAAGCACATTCTGAACAAATCAATCAACCAAATTATTGCCATCCAGTGGGATGCACATATCATCAACCTGTTGTGCTCAGAAGAGATCTCAGATCCTGACACGTTTCAACTGAACAAGGCAGTGATATTTCACAACAAGCTTTCAGACATGCAGCAGCTGGGAGTCTGTGCTTACCTATATCCACTGCTAAGCAGTGCATGGCACGCCATTGTGGGATCACAGTATGTGAGATCCCCCTCGCCAGCTACCCGACAGCTCTCAAAAGTGCAAAGAAAGACAGTTTTAAGCTGGAACAATTTCTGCCTGAAATCTACAAACTCATCACAGTCATGCATGACGTGATTAGGCCTAATTCCAGGATTCCAATTTGTGACACAAGCACTCAAAGGTGCACTGCTCTTCGTATCATAAAACAAATACAAATCCTTATACAGAACAGTATTTTGGCACTGGAATGAAAAGAGAAGGTTGGAAATCTTACCACAGGGTGTATGAAGTTTTAGTTATAATGTTTGATGATGCCCCATGTACATATATCTAAAAAAAAACCCTACTTGTACAATTGTGATATGACCAAATCTCTCCGTTTTACATTTTTTGATGTAAATATGGTTGATATAGATAATGCTGATCTACCTTTTTGATGATGTGGATAGCTACAGTCATGGCTAGGGATTTATGGTACAATAAAAACAATTATCAGTATTGGTATTTTGAAATTCTGTTTAACTTCATGTAATGTAATTATCTATATTTACAAATAGCTGCAGGTCTTAATTGGATAGATTTAGTTTTTATTGATGGTCCCAATTTAATCATGTGAGTGTAATGGCATGTAGAGAAACTGTATTCCAGTGTTGCCCTACAGCCATGGAAACAGTGTAATTGATTGAATAACTACCAGCTAAGTAATCCTGGGAATAAACCAGTATCATTTTTATTAATTGTAACTGTAACAGGGCGAGCTGCCCTGTACATTGATTTGTTTATTTATTTTAGAACAGGGTTTCCCCCTCCGTCCGTGTTATTTTGTATTTATTTGTTTGTTTGTTTGTTTAGTTATTGTATTTATATAACGGTGAAGCGCCACGGGATTTGTTATTGTTTTAATTTAAAATGTGTTCTGGCAGAGGCGAGAGTGGGTAAAACCCGTGCAGAATGTGAACCAGGGGATTATTAAATAATTAATAGGTATGTAATCCCTCGGTCACTAATATAAAAGCCTGCAGCTCGGCAATCGGGGTGGGTGTTAGAGAGGAGAGAGCGACCAGCGAGACAGAAAAACGAAACTACAATTAAACATAGGAACAGTGAAGGCAATCTGCCCAGCCTGACCTGTGTTTTATATATTTTGTGTTCGAGACTTGTTTTGTTTAAATATTTATTTTCGCTCTGTGAGCAAGTTTCTTTTTGTTAAAATATTTTATTTCTTTTTGTATTATTTAAAAATAAAACGGCGCGAGCGCCTTCAACTGCAGTACTTGCCGGGTGTCAGTATTTTTCCCTTCCTGCTTCTGCCTGACGTCACCGCCCAGTCACCCTGCCACAGTAATCTTTAAAGTTTTTACCATCCTTCCTGAAAGCAGGTCAGTAGAATAGTGTCCCCCTCTCTTCTCATCATACCATGTCTTTCTGTTCTCTTTCTGTCAGTGAATGGGACCCCCAGCAGCCAGTTGTCTACACCCAGGTCCACCAAATCCTCCAGCTCCTCTCCAACTAGCCCAGGTAGCCTTCGTGGGCTCAAGGTAAGACAATTCTTTTATGCCCCTTTCATCTAATCATATTAAGAGTAGGTCTTTCCATATTCTTTGTTGTGACATGACCTGCCACAGAATCTGTGACTCCCTGCATTCTGATTGGCTGAGCTAGAGGCATATACCCTCTAGTATATGCCCTTAGGATGTTTGTAACTGTATCACAAAAACAAATCAAACAATATCACTCTGTCAGTTTTTTTTATTTCTAACAAAATGTAGTTTCAAGTAAATTTCAACCTTGTTAACATGTTCATTGGAAAAATGGGTAAGTCAAAATCTCCCGGAAAAATACAAGCACTCAGAGATGCTGTAAAAGCAGTACAGAGAGGAGTACTGTCGGACAAACTGAAAAACCTACAGTACTAACACTATCTAAGTTAATTTTATTTATCGGTTTTAATTTAACTTAGAGATCTGAAACAAACAAAAAAGTATTTTAAACCATTAAAAAAGCCTTTTTAATGTGCAAAAAACAGCTCATTATTTAACTGAAAGTTCATGTTGGATTTACTGTTCTGAACTAAATGGACTAGATCCAACCAATGTGAGCGATAAAGATATCCAGTAAACGTACAGGCTATTAGGAAAAAATATAAACATAAAGGCAAAAATGTGTGTTGTGCACCTACTTTTATAGAGACGCTCATAGGCAACATTGTTATAATGGAGGACTATATTTTGTAGAACGTTCATTTTAGAGTGCATGTGTGGAAGGATACATAAACTAAAAACATAATAATTAAAATAAATAAAAATGATAATTAAATGTGTTTTAATAACCAAACAATAGTCCATAATGCCTGGTAATGCTGTCTGTGTCAAGTCTTATTGCTTACTTATATTGCTAATGTCATACTTCAGAGTTTCCCAGATATCTAGATAACTTCTTGTCCGATTGTGATGAAACTTTCCAAGGGCACACTTTAGAACACATTTTTGAAAGTATTAGATTCTGGTTGTATATAAAGGCAACCTATCTGTCTAAGTCACATTACATATATTGTATCTGGAGATAGACATATGTATTGTGGTGAAATTTGGCCAGGGCATACTTTTATTATTGAGAGTATCAGAATGTGTGGTGGTATATGGAGGCATCTGTCCACCTGCCTCTGCGTCGCACTTACATTTCTACACGTGCACACAGTGGGTATACTGTACGTAATGGTGATCAGCTTATGTTTTCATGTTCTGGTTAGCTCTAATTTTGGCGGGGGATGAATGTCACTGACATGAACTTCCCCCTTCTTCGGCTTAGTGAAACAGAAAGAGTGTAGTTATGTTAACGTAGCTATGCTGAGTGAGGCACTGCTATCAAGTGGCTTGCAGTGGTGACGTCAGAACAGAAACGCAGACTCAGGAAGTAGCGGTGGTGAAACTGCAGCGCTACAGTGCCCAGCATTTTATTAAATAATAAACAACGAAAGATTTATACAGAACAAAAGACATAAACAAAAGGGCACGTTGGCCCAACAAATAAACAAATAAGTCTCGTGCTGGTGTAAAAACCAGCACGCTTAGCAGTTGTTTCTGTTTTTAATCTCCTCGCTCGCTCTCCCGTACTCTCCCTTCCTTGAGCGCGGACAGCTGCAGGATTTTATATTCTGGCCGAGGGGTTAACTAGCTCTTAATTATCTTATTACCCCTCGGCCACAGTCTGCATGAGTTTAGTAAGGATGCGCGACTGTCAGCTAGTTAAACAATCAGTAGCTGATCAGTCACACATCCTCACAAGGTTTTTAAAAATATATATACAGTACTGTGCAAAAGTTTTAGGCAGGTGTGAAAAAATGCTGTGAAGTAAGAATGCTTTAAAAAATAGACATGTTAATAGATTATATTTATCAATTAACTAAATGCAAAGTGAGTGAACAGAAGAAAAATCTAAATCAAATCCATATTTGGTGTGACCACCCTTTGCCTTCAAAACAGCATCAATTCTTCTAGGTACACTTGCACAAAGTCAGGGATTTTGTAGGCATATAGTCAGGTGTATGATTAAACAATTATACCAAACAGGTGCTAATGATCATCAATTCAATATGTAGGTTGAAACACAATCATTAACTGAAACAGAAACAGCTGTGTAGGAGGAATAAAACTGGGTGAGGAACAGCCAAACTCGGCTAACAAGGTGAGGTTGCTGAAGACAGTTTACTGTCAAAAGTCATACACCATGGCAAGACTGAGCACAGCAACAAGACACAAGGTAGTTATACTGCATCAGCAAGGTCTCTCCCAGGCAGAAATTTCAAGGCAGACAGGGGTTTCCAGATGTGCTGTCCAAGCTCTTTTGAAGAAGCACAAAGAAACGGGCAACGTTGAGGACCGTAGACGCAGTGGTCGGCCAAGGAAACTTACTGCAGTAGATGAAAGACACATCATGCTTACTTCCCTTCGCAATCGGAAGATGTCCAGCAGTGCCATCAGCTCTGAATTGGCAGAAAACAGTGGGACCCTGGTACACCCATCTACTGTCCGGAGAAGTCTGGTCAGAAGTGGCCTTCATGGAAGACTTGCGGCCAAAAAGCCATACCTCCGACGTGGAAACAAGGCAAAGCGACTCAACTATGCACGAAAACACAGGAACTGGGGTGCAGAAAAATGGCAGCAGGTGCTCTGGACTGCTGAGTCAAAATTTGAAATATTTGGCTGTAGCAGAAGGCAGTTTGTTCGCCGAAGGGCTGGAGAGCGGTATACGAATGAGTGTCTGCAGGCAACAGTGAAGCATGGTGGAGGATCCTTGCAAGTTTGGGGCTGCATTTCTGCAAATGGAGTTGGGGATTTGGTCAGAATTAATGGTCTCCTCAATGCTGAGAAGTACAGGCAGATACTTATCCATCATGCAATACCATCAGGGAGGCATCTGATTGGCCCCAAATTTATTCTGCAGCATGACAACAACCCCAAACATACAGCGAAAGTCATTAAGAACTATCTTCAGCGTAAAGAAGAACAAGGTGTCCTGGAAGTGATGGTATGACCCCCACAGAGCCCTGATCTCAGCATCATTGAGTCTGTCTGGGATTACATGAAGAGAGAGAAGCAACTGAGGCTGCCTAAATCCACAGAAGAACTGTGGTTAGTTCTCCAAGATGTTTGGGCCAACCTACCTGCCGAGTTCCTTCAAAAACGGTGTGCAAGTGTACCTAGAAGAATTGATGCTGTTTTCAAGGCAAAGGGTGGTCACACCAGATATTGATTTGATGTAGATTTTTCTTCTGTTCACTCACTTTGCATTTTGTTAATTGATAAATATAAACTATTAACATGTCTATTTTTGAAAGCATTCTTACTTTACAGCATTTTTTCACACCTGCCTGAAACTTTTGAACAGTACTGTACAAAACAATAACAAATAATGGCGGCGGCTTTCGTCCGCGCCGCAAACAATAATAATACAAATAATAATAAAAATAGCGCACATATATATATATATAGGGGCGGGACCCTCCGCCACAGGCACCCAGCTGAATTCAATGTGTTGTTGTGCAAGTAATACATCGATTAAACAAATACAGTATTATCTGGTTGGGGAATGAGTAAAAAGACAATAAAGGAGATAATGGTTATTTGTGGCTCCAAGCGTAACTCTTCAGAGCTGTGATAATGTTTTTACAACGGACACTTGAATGCAGGTTAGATCTGCTGACTCATAGTTAGGTTGTGTTCTGAAAATGATTGGCATCTTAAGCAGCCCTGTGCATTCTATGGTGTGCTTAGTTTTATAAACAGCTCCCATAATGTCTAGTTTTTGGACCTGCATTACAATGTGGTTTACAGCCCATTGTGTTTCAAGCAATATGTTCTTCTAATGCCTACACCAGTGGTGGGCAAAGTTGGCCTGACCAGCTCCAACCATCCTCTGAATTGTCTGGTTTAACCTATTAAACGTGGGCACCCCTACATAGTGACTTTGACATTATGTGTTTTCTAAAGGTCTGCAGCACATTCTCCACCACTGAGCCACCAACAACTGGCAAGTACGCCTGTCTTTGGAAACCTGTAAGATATTCATCTGCATTAAACATTTCACCATTAGAAACTACAGCATCACCTGATGATAAATAAATAGCTTGCGTTTGCACAAGAAGAATAGTAAGGAGACGCCCAAAAGCATCTGTGTGCAACAAGCTTCTCTTTAGAATCACCAGAAGACCTGATTGTGGGTTTTGTTTGTGAGTTGTTAATAATGGGTTGCCAGCTACCTTACAGTGTCAAAGGCTGTTGCAAAGGATTTGTTCCTGAGAATAGGCGTGTTTAGCTAAACTATGTATAAAGGACTAAAATAAGCTCCTTTTCACACTTCAATCGTCAGCCTTAAATACAAGTGCCTTGTAGAAACTGACTAGATAAACCTTCTAGATAGAAAATTACAAAGGGGACTGTCTGCTTTTTTCTTTTTTTTTTTTTTAAGGGAAAAAATGGAGGTTAAAATGAAAAACACAATATTCAATGCTAGAACTCTCAACACTTGTTCCTAAACTAATTGCCCCAAGGATGATGCCCGTTCTTTTAATAATGTTATCACTTACACAGTTAGGCTGAAGAAACGTGTCAATAACCTGGTCACCAAAGAATTGAGCGCTTGTAGTCAAGACAGGTTACTTATTCAAGGTGCTCCTGTCTTTTCTTTTTATTGAAAAAAAAACATTGTAGGGTTTAATGGAAGGTAAAAACAGGTGGCAACATATCTGGTCATTTTTAGGGGCAGTATGATGCAAACTGCTTCAAATATCAATAGGTATGATTTAGCCAATGCACGTAACAATTAACCATTCTGGGCTGGCATCATCTGTGGGACAGTTCTTTGAGAAACACAGAGTTGCTGTTTTAATTTCTCCTCCTGTTTTAAGAAACCAGGGAAAGGAACTGATCCATCAGATAATGTGGCCGGTAGGTGGTTAGAGACATCTGTGAACTCTTGACTCCATTTACCAAAGGCAGACTGCTTGTAAACCCAGACTTTGAACTGTGTGTATATACTTGGATGCGTTCCAGCAGATAGGATCATACTGGCTGTTAAGAGAGATGAATATTATATGGAGGAAAAACATCAACATCATTTAGATTTCTGAAGATAATTATACCTAAGTATAGCCAATTAAAAGCTGAGTAAAACTGGGTAGACAGACAGCAAGAGAAAGTGGGAGAGTGAAGATGTCTTTTCCTGTCTGCCATCTGTAACAACAATTTATTTACATTTCCCCCTCCACATCATTTAAACATCCCAGGGGTGTTTTTATATTGCTGAAGCAGAAACCAAGCTACAGTGGTTGAGAAAGTATTGTTGAATAAAATTTTTTTTTTTGTGTAGAGCTTTTGTGTCTCCCCAATTTTAAACTATGTTTAATTAAATGCAAGATTCACAAACCTTGTTTACTGTAATACTAAAAGTTCAGACCCTTATAAGTTTGCTGTGGTTTGCAAATGATTAGTTTCACCATGATGTCCTGCAATAAATGCTTATAAAGCAGTAAAGTGGATTTCCTCCAAGGATAATAGTAAGGCTGTGGAAGGATTTTGATTCAGTATACCGATTAGCCTTCAACAGAGGACGCAGTCAGTGTTTCCCCTGTGGACAGTCTTATGTGTGGTGTTTCCATGGTAACCTGCCTGTCTATTGTACTCCCCAGGAGGAGAGCTGATGCAGCTAAAAGCATCTCTCTTGTTTATCCAGGACCTGTTGTAAATAAAAGATACTGTAGAGAGTTTAATTTCTCCTTTCATAACCTTGTGTTTTTGGGCTCTTCATTGTTCTTTTAACGTCATTTGAAATACTCCACCTTACCATAACACTTTTGCCCCTGAGGCACAGCTTTGTTTAATTTCTTTGAATATTGGTCTTAAATGAACATACAGATTGTTTAGATGATGAAGGAGAAGTGATATATGGACTGCACTATCGTGTACTGTCTGCTGTTGCTTATATCAAGGGTCTGGAACACATGTTAATCTTGACCCAGCAGTTCTTCAGGACTCCTGGCTTTATACTGAAATCTGAGTCCCAGGTAATATTTGTCATTCATTACAGTGTCTAACAGTTGGCCTTGTTGTATTTACTGCAAAAATGCCCAGAGAATATCTCAACCTAAAATAATACTAAAAAAAATAAATAATAATAATTATAGTTCCTTATTCTGTACAGGACAGTTTATTTTGCTTGCAGTATTTATTTTTGTTTCTGTTCATCTTTGCTGACGGCTGCTATCTCCGAAACCGTAACTGGGATTTTGTCACAGATATTTTTACCACAAATCACGGAGCAGTCAGGGTAAATGTGTTGAAAATCATATACAATGTACCTACATAAAAATAATACAAAAGTAGGAAAAAAAGGAAAATTAATCTAAATATTTATTTATTTATTTATTTATTTATTATGGTTTTCACAACATCACTGTGAACCGAAGTGACAAACTGTTCACTTAATTCAAGTCTTTAATCCTGTAAATTGGCAAGCTTCACAGCATATACAACTACAAATAAAAATGTAAGTTTAACATACCTTTAGAAAACAATGTTTAAAGTTCAAAAAGACTGTCTCTTTTTGTGCTTCTGCTGTGGACAGTTTGCAGTTATTTTTACTTTTTAGTTATTTTGGATTATCTAAAATTGTGAACATATACAATTTTGTGGGTGAACTACAGTTTGTCTTGTTCTTGGTGATTTGTGCAGTAGCCAATCACAGCACTTAACCATGTATCATTTTGTGGCGTTAAACAGGTACACATACCATATTCTGACAATGTATCACTTTTTGGGCCTACACCAGTACATTGCACGTTGAACAGAACAATAAACCTCCGCTTTCATGAAATACATTTTTGGGGTATTGTGCAGATCGTGCTTTTGGTCATATTTAAGCGGTTTTGCTCATTTTTTAAATATGCTGCAATGTGGCAAAGTATTGAGTTAATAAAATAAAAAAAACACACTTTTTTCACTTCGCAAAGTGGAATTTCAAGTAGAGTAGGTAAAGTTAAATGCTCTCCTATTAAAATCACGGACACCAAAAAAAATCACGGAATCCGTGACAACCGTGACCATAGTGACTTAATTCCAGCCTGACCCATAATCATCTGTTCACACGAGTGAAACATTTTGTATAGACTATATTTAACTTCCGTTTAGTTTTGTTCAAAATGTGACTGTGTCACAGGCAAGGATAGTAGTGAAAGAAAAGTAAAAGCATTGGAAAAGCTGCAAAACGGGGTCTGTGTTTCGTTAGAAATGTATCATAAGGAATACCCACACTTCCACAGCTAGTGAATTTACTGTTAATTCAAATGCTTTTGTTTTCTATCCAGATTCCTCCCCATTATGGTTCTGCCTCCAATGTGAATGGTGCCCCTGTTCAGATGATTTGCCTGAGCCCTGAAGGTAGGTGTCCAGTGAAGTGCTTCCTTCCTGTAGCCCAGAGTCTTGGCTGCCACTGTAGCTCTGTACGAGATGACTCACAGTCCTTCTGCCTGAAGCAACAGTAGGAGCTCCCAAAGGCTGAGGACAGATTGCACATTTCCAGTAAATGTTTGAAAATAACAGCAATATTAGAGAGAGTGTAGGGGGGAAGCAATGAACAGAAACGCAATGCAGCAATCTTATAATGTTTTAAGAAATGGGTTTCCTCTTGTATTAGCAGGGGAACCGCTATACTGCTTATGATTGTGTCTCTGCTTTGTCCGCAAATGAATACAATTTGGTAAATTGCATGCCAACTGGATTAAAATCAGGAACAGCTAAAGGTTTTATGTTGAATATATTGTGTTAAATAGTTGGTCACCTATGGGTATTGTAGTGTATGGTGGGGAGGGGGCGTAGGCAAGGCAGGTCTGATTTAAATGCACAGTATTTGGGTTCCCTTTCAACTATGAAATGTAACCATTACTGAATAGGTATTTACCTCCTAAAGACCCAGAAACCTGAATAACATATATCAAAGCTGCTCACTGAGCCTGTGACACAGTCATGGCCCAGCCCCGAGGCACACAGATCTCGGCGCCATTTTTTTCTTTCAAGATTGACTTGAAACACAAGAGCCTAGTTCAGATAAGTACTTGTTACTTTTTCTATCTTATATTCACATTTATTGTGTTTTACCCAAAATATATGTGATATTGAGAATAATCTCTGTATTAGTTTTACTAATCACTCGTATTTGTGAGCTACAGCCTGTTTGTTACGTCCCACTGCGGCCTTGTGCCCAGTGTGAAGCCAACAGCTTGAGTCGCTCCTTCTCAGGGATCAAGCAACATAAGTTGGGTGACTTGTTACTCTCCCCCCAGGCTGCAATTGCTCCAGCTGGAGTTATTTTATTCTCGTTTTGGCTTCGGCTAAAATAGCGAGACAGTTTGTATATTTTTAGTAATTGTTAATACTGTATTTTGTTGAATTTTTTTTTTTTCTCATTGTGTTTTTCTGTTTCACAGAGACTAAGCACAGGCCTGTCAGCAACGTGGTGCTACAGCACACCAGTAGCGACAGCTGCTGGGTTCAGCAGCACTGCTTAGGACCAATATACTTGCTTCGGTTGTGGTTGCTTGCAATCTCTCCCATTATCTTGATGCCGTTTTGGTGACAGCTTTTAAATCACTGTTACGATGGCTGTTAATACACTGCATTGCTTGCTTCTTGCATCATGCCTGGGTTTTATCCCTGCGAGAGATGCAAGGCCAGTCTACCTGTTGAGGATAATCACACCAAGGCTCTGCATCCCTCACTCCTGCACAGCGCTGTTCCCCATCACCTTCTGGTAGAGAAGTGGCTGCGTCGTCACTCCATGGCTCTGTGCCAAGGGATACCGGACGACACACCTGGGAAAGTAGCCCTTGCCCATGTCCCCCCCCCCCCCCCCGTCCCCCTCCCAGTGCACCCAGATTTTCTTTTTCCGCATTTGGAGACTTCAATTGCCACATTGGTACAGGCGCCTGATGTAGAGCTCCTGTCCAAGGATGCTATCTGCCCCAACAAGCAGTGGCGGAGATGTCTACAAGCGCTCTCTTGGTGGAAACCGCCCGCCCATCTATGCCTTGGCAGAGCGCTGGGCAGTGTCACCAGAAGAGAGGTTGTCTGGGGGTGCTGTGTGGAATGGCAGTGGTGCGCAAGGTGTGTCGAACCCCCTTGGTCGGGTCTCCACATCAATGTTTTAGAGCTGCAGGCAGTTTATCTGGCCTTGCAGAATTGTTTTCAGGAGGTTTGAGGGAGACATGTGCTTGTCTGTACAGACAACACAACAGTAGTGGCTTACATCAACTACCAGGGCAGCCTCAGTTCGCCCAGTCTCCATCATGTGGCCCGCAAGCTTTTGCTCTGGGCACATGAGAACCTCCTGTCGCTATGGGCAGGACTGGGCGGCAGATCTCCACTCAAGGAAAGTTCCCAGTGCCTCAGAGTGAAGGCTTCGCCCCGCGGTGGTGAGCCTCATTTGGGAGAGGTTCAGAGAGCAGAGATAGATCTCTTTGCCTCCCAGGAATTAACCCACTGTCTCCTCTGGTTCTTCATAATAGGAGCCGGGGACCCACTGGCGATAGATGCCTTGGCCAAGGCAACTGTTATATGCCTTCCCACCGCTCGTCATGCTCCCGCTGTGTCTGGAGAAAATCAGGCAGGACCGGGCCAAGTTGCTCCTAGTAGCCCCTTACTTGCCCACGGTTTTCGACCCTGATGCAGCTCTTGAGCGGCCAGCCGTGGAGACAGCCCAAGCACCGTGACCTGCTCAGGGAGGCATGGGGACCTTATGGCATCCTGACCTATCGAGCCTGCAGTTCTGGGTCTGGCCCCTGAACGGCTCCATTTGAGCTGTCTGGGGCATTCTAATAGGGTCATTGACACCCTGCAGAATGCCAGAGCACCGTCCATGCGTTCCCAGTACAGGTATAAGTGGGGTGTTTTTCAGACCTGGGGTCTGTCTCGTGGGTTGCAATTTTTGCAGGACCTGTTTGACAAGGGGAAATCCCCTCTACATTAAAGGTCTATCTGGCAGCTATTGCAGCTTGCCATGTCAAAGTTGATTTGGTATCCCCAGAAGATCACTTCATGACAGGACAATTTTTTATAGGGGCTCGGTGGCTCTGGCCTCCTATAAAGGACATTATTCCTTGCTGGATGTTAAACGTAGTGCTTAATGCTCTCCTGGAGCCTCCATTAGAGCCCATGCTCAAAGTGGCTTTTTTGCTTGCTATCACCTCCGCAAAGCAGATGAGTGAGATGCAGGCTTTCTCTATTGCAAAAGCCTGCTTAATTTGTACAGAGGCCAGGACATAGGTCACGCTCCGTACTAACCCTGCCTTTTTGCAGAAGAAAATCTTGGCACTTCATGTCAACCAGTCTGTGGTACTGGAGGCTTTCCATCTACCTCCTCTGACGGGAGCGACAGCTCGATACGCTCTGCCTTGTGCAGGCTCTGGCCTATTATATTGATAGAACAAAAAGTTGGAGACAGTCTGAACAATTTTTTGTTTGCTGTGGGGCTAAGTCCCATAGTCAAGCCCTGTCTAAGCAGAGACTGTCCAAATGGGTAGCAGACACAGTCAAGACTGCCTATGAGCTGGCTAACTTGCCCCCTCCTTTGATATATCTTATTCAGGTTTCCGGGTCTTTAGGAGGTAAATACCCATTCCGTAATGGTTACATTTCTATTTCAGGGAACCAGGGTTATGATAATAACCTAACTTTCTCTTGGCTAAGTATGATGAAACATGGAGATGTATTAAATGTGTTTCCCAATATAGTGAAAGTAAGTGATCTACTTATTCATTGTACTGACACATTACATGAGGATTTCCTGGTGAAACAATCTCTGATAAGTTTTTTGGACTGCTTCTGTTGCCACCAGGGAATTCCTGTCAATGAAATGGTGCATTTCCTGGTAAATATTTAGGAGAAAAAACTAAAAGCAGGGATGATTCATTTGTTTGAGTTAGGAGGGTCAAACTAAGCCACCCTGTCTTAGCTCAACAAACAGATTATTGCCAATTGTCTCATAGTTTACACTTTCTTCATTAAACAAATGGGTGGTGGATGTTCTACTCGGAATGTATTTTCCTGCTCATGTTTGTATACTACTGTAAAACTTCAAATAATTGCCGGGTCTCAAATAATTGCCTGACTCCAATACGCGCCGTGTCTGCTGGCAAATATTGTAAATAAACGCCAGGTCTCTATTAAACGCCGGGTCTCTGTCATTGTTATTGAAGCTGAGGAAGATGAGGAGGAGCTTGAGTGTAATGAACTGCTAATAAGTGACAGCGATGAAAGTGACTCTCAGGATTAATAAATAATAATAATAGAAAATGTAATTTAAGGTAGGCCTACATGTAATGCATATTTGTTTAATGCAGTTATTATGTTATTAAAAGTTTTGATAATTTTAAGCATTCTGAAAATAGACCAGATACAAACCTCTTGGTGTATTTTAACGTGTTTGTTGTATTAAGGATGTTCAAGTTTGAGATTAAACAATAAATTATTTTTGATAATGATACTTGTTGCTTTTATTGTTCATTTTTAAAAACATTTGGGAAGTCTGTGTTTGTTGTTGTTGTTATTGTTATTATTATTGTTATTATTATTATTAACAATGGTAGATCTAATTCAGTTTTTAAATACAAATTTGTACTTCTGTTTGTTCATTTTCCAGCGTTTTGCATACCGTATCCTTGTTAACCAGTGCATATAAAAAGACTATACTAATACTTTCGCTTTATACTTGAGGGTGTACAATACAATGTAATTTTGATATAAAACAAAAGTATTATTTAGTTCCCACTGACACACAACCTTTTAACAAAGTCGCTGGAATGTTTAAATTGAGTTACGATGTTGTTACAAGGCTGTGTGTTAGCGGCTTCTCAATGACCGCATGAAGCATGTGAAGCTAGAGATCTAATATAAATGCCGGTCTCAAATAATCACCGGTCTCCAATATGCACCAGGTCTGCTGGCAAATATTGTAAATAAACACCGGAGGTGTTTAATTGAAGTTTTACGGTATGTTCATATTCCTTTGACTGTTTACAGTTGGAGGAGAGAAAGCGAGAGAGAGAGTATCACATACGCAGTTGTGAATGCCTTTGAGTTAGAAAACTGTTCAGTTGCAAATTGTATATTTCACAGTGTCTGGAAAAGACTCTTCCCACCAGTAAAGACTGTGGTTGATAAACTGTTGTTTTTTTAAGCTTTCGGGACACTTTCTGTGCTGTAATAATTACATTTAGTAAAGACAAAGAGATTATGCAAACTCACTTTCTTTTTATTTTATTTTCACCGTTAAATTACAAAGATTTGTATTTAGCATGCTCTTTAAACTTGGATATATACAGCAACTTCAATAAAGATGCAATTTCAATACAGCCTATTAAGGGGTAGTGCAGAATCCGTGCATGGATGTTTTATGTTCCGTACAGGAATAAATAAACTAAATAATAAATAAGTTGCTTCCTAGGTAATTTATTTTCCAATTCATGGTGTCTTCCCATGGGTGGTGGAAGCAAGGCTTAGTCAATCTGAGATGCTGGTTCTGTAAGGTAGGTAGGTTTCTGAAACTGCTGCAGCTGTTTTTTTACACATTGTACCGCTCCATTCCTTCCAGCAGTTAACGGGAACAAATGTTTGTCAACCTCAGCCATTCTGGACAAATACAAGATCGGAAAGGTGATTGGAGATGGTAACTTTGCCGTTGTGAAGGAGTGTATAGAACGGTAAGTGAAGTCAAAGATTTCTATCGGTTTGTTTTTAATGGATAGAAAATAAGTTCCACGAGCACTGAAGGCCGCTTCCTCGGGGGCAAAGGTTTAATCTGTCCCTGCTCCTCCCTCTTTTTGACATTGAAACATACAATATAGTTTTTGAAATAACCCATTGTAATATAAATGCACAGTAGGATAGTGTCAGATACAGATTTAGCAGCACTTCCCATATTTCCCATTCTGTTTATCAGAGGGGTCCCAGATGGTCAGATTTGTTACGCCTTTAATCTGAAGGACCATCCTCCATTCGCTATTGAAACACTCCTGTTGAAAGATGCCTTTGTTCCGCTCTGCACTTTCATACTGAAATATCAGCAGCAGTTTTACTGACTCATATCTACAAAGAAGGGGGTTTGTTTATGTTATCAGTTCTATTGCTCCGCCAGTATACTTGCTTAGAGGTATAAAGTGACAAATCGGACCAGTGAAAGCAGTTTGGGAAGAGCAACAGACTAAGAGCAAGGAGGTTCTGGTAGAGCTGCACAAACCACAGGTAGGCTCACCACAGGTAAGCTCACCACAGGTAAGGGTCATTGGTGTTGATTGGGCTAATGTATCACTTGAAGTGAAACAACCGAATAAACAGCTGCTTGGATTTGTGATGATTTCTGTTCTCCATAGAGTCATAGAAAAGCAGTAATCATTACAAATCCAAGCAGCTGTTTCTTTACATGTTTCATTTTGAATACTAAATTAGCCCAATCCACAACAATGACCCTCAGTTGGTTGTCAGCACCTGGTTTCAGTGGAGAGTTCAATTGAATAATTAAATAACACTGTGTAACAAATTTTTTTTTTTTTTTTGGTTCCTGGGTAGTAAGTGTTATTTCCTAATTGCTTATGCCTCAAAAGTATAGAAAATGGCTATTATTCCCCACAAACTTTGCTTTTGTGACCAGGACAGTGATATTTTGAAATTTACCTATTTCCAATGAGAAAACGGGCGAATTTGTGTCTTTTCGTTCACATAAAGTCAGAAAAAAACAACATATGAATCCAAATTAACATGTATTTATACTAAAGTAATACAAAAATGACTACAAAAGATTTAGAAGTGAGTAGTTTTGAGATTTACGATTATACTGTAAATCACTTTCACGAATCAGCCCCCAAATGTAGTCTCCCATCATGTTCTGTCCTTTGTACAAAAAATTATGTAAAAATATATATTTATATAAATACAGTAGAAACATACAGAAAACAGGTCAGTGACGGTTTTAAGAAATTTGGTTAATAACTAATATATTTTATGAAAAGTTTGTACAGATAAAACTGACTTCTACTGTACAAAAACACAAACCAGTGTTTCTTAATTTTAGTGCAGAGATTTCAGCATTTATTTTCTAAAATTATATACCATTTTGTTCACCATACCTACAGTATCAATCCGGAAATCATTACAGTTGATGAAATTCTTCAGTACTATCTGCTTTTTTTTTTTGTCATATAGGTCTACTGGTAAGGAGTTTGCCCTGAAGATAATTGATAAAGCCAAATGTAGTGGAAAGGTAAGTGAATTTCAGTTAATGAACACAAGGATATTGACGTGTGAAAGTAATTTTTGAAATAACTTAAAAAATGTATTTATATAAATGCATGGCTTGGGGCTAAGTTTAATGTAATAGCAATAATTTAACATGTTTTTTAAGCGCAAGCATTATTGGAATGAGCCCCTGAAATAACATATTTTCAAAATTCAGAAACCTTTTATTAATGAGGTACAATATACTAGAGGACTGAAAAACTGAGAAGGCCATTTACCTTGAAATAAAGAGGCTGTTTAAATTAGGTTTAGTTTTCATTAATGACCCTTCTTTTGTTTTTGTCTCTTCATTTTTGAAAGGGTGGTTAATAAACTTAGAAAGATTACCTATACTGTACTATAGGCTTTTATTTCATTGTTCAGCATCTCTCCACTAATTATCACAGGGTCATGGGTCTTATCTGCTACGTCTGGCATTGATGGCATTTTCTTTAAAAATGGTCTTGAACTGCACTTCAGCCTGTCCACACCTTGAAAATAATTCATTGATTGATTTGATTTTTTGGGGGGAATATGTTGGCACCTCTGTGTGATTCATTCGTTTTGGGAACAGTGCACATGAATATCAGGGTCTGGGTTTGATTCCATCCAACCAGGAGCACCTTATTGAGAATGAAGTGGCAGTGCTGCGAAGAGTGAAGCACCCCAACATCATCATGCTGATCGAGGAGGTGGACACTGCAGCAGAGCTGTACCTGGTCATGGAGCTGGTGAAGGTGAGAGGGCGGGCCTGAGGAACCTAATGCAGCAGACCATCTAGATTGTATTTACAGGACGTATTGCCTGATTTATGAGGACTTTGAAAAGTGTTCATCCATCAATCAGGAAACTCAACTGCAGGGAGCTGCCTCATGGAAGATGACCGCAGAGAATGTCTAGCTTTAAGAAAAGCAAAACAAAGGGAATCAAAACATTGCAAAAGTAGATATATGTTTAAAATAACAATACATGCAATGTTTACCAGTTTCTAATCACATTCAAATCCTAATTGTTGGGCGTTGCCTTGGTAGTTAACTTTGTACCTTCTTGAGGCAGTGCCTCAAATCAGGGTCCTAGTGTACTCCGTTAGTGTAACAGTAGTATGATTATAAAAATTCACTTTAAATATTCTGTATTATAATACAGGACAAGAGACATGATTACATGACTGGACTGGATTCGCCACTGGAAAAGGAGTTTTAGTACATGATAAGTGACAGGTTGCCATTTAAACAGTGTTTAATTTTTTTTTCCCCCTAAAGGGTGGAGACCTTTTTGATGCCATCACATCCTCAACTAAGTACACAGAGAAGGATGCCAGTGCCATGGTGTACAACTTAGCCGGCGCTCTCAAATACCTGCACTGTCTGAATATTGTTCACAGGGACATCAAACCTGAAAACCTTCTGGTAGGCACATGGTGCACAAGAGCTCTTATACTATATAATGCTGCATTTGTTTCATATTTTGTCAATATTGTACTGTATCTCTCAGCTTCCAACTCGGAACCCTAGGGGGTCCCAGCGACTAAGACTTCAGTAAAATGTTCCATTATAACTGGCAGCTGCCAGATGAAAAACAAATCAGCTATTAAACCCTTTCAGTCCATCTCAGCACCCCACTTCTGTCAGTGCAGGTCAAAACTTGCAACGCCCATTTAACTATATCCCATCAAGAATTTAATCAGATTTGAGTTCGTTCCGGCAAGACTTTTGTCCACTTTGTCTTTGGTTCGACAAGACATTTACTTAATGAGTTTCTGACTATTTTACCAGCACCCATGCCTAAATTACACTAAATAACTCAGTATGACATTTCTGAAGTTCGAATACTTCTAGATGCTTGACTGCACCTACAGCACTTAACTTCAGTCCAAAACCAGATCTTATACAATAGATTACAGTACAGTAAGAAATCCAAAATAGATCACAGTATCAGTGGTACCAAGCAGTAGTATGTCCATAAACATGATGAATGATCAGCAGCTGGATTTACAGGCATGACGTGCTTACATGCCATTTCAGAGTTGATACACTATACTCAGGAACAAGATCTTTGGAACTCAGCCGAAAAGGAAAGTGAGGTGTGCCGATGTCATAAAACAGATGTTCCCTATTTAGCAGGTGGAATGGAGAAAAACAGAAACAAAGAAGGTCAGGCTATTGATTTTAGCGCAGGTACTGTAATAAGATTTAGTGCGTGGTGTGCAAATGATGAGGTTTCATATTGAAAACCAACTTTATTCAGCTTTATTTTCATTGTGTTTCTGTCCGGATTGAGGCATATCGCAGATTGCACACTGTATAGTTCAGAAAAATAAAGTTGGACGCATTATATTAACACTGCAGAATCTTGCCTGTAGGCTGAAGCAAAACAACTCTGTATTCCATTGCAGTTTCTGCTGTGAAAACTGCTGCTCGATAGCCATTATACATTATCACCAGAGATCTCCTCTGTGACAGGCAATTTAAGGCAAAGGAGAATGAGGGATGTGCAGAAAATCCAAATGTACTTTGTTCTGTTGCAGTGGTTTTCAAACTTTTTAGGCACCGTACCCCTTTCCAAAAGATCTAGTCTACTGCATACCCCCATCTGAGATAGGGTCATAATATACCTATGAAAACAGAAAAAAATGTATTTTCTAATTACTAGCCTTAAGTACTTACTGATGTTAATTGAAAATATTTTTTTAAGAAAATGCTTCAATTCAAATTTAAATTCAAACAAAAAATGCTATGTCAAATTATTTCAAAATCCAGACCAATAAGTATGGCAAAACGAGTCCAAAAACAGGTTATGCTTTTGAGAAACAAAACCTAGGGGTCTAATTTAAAACAAAATCAGAAAGCAATTCAACAAAAGTCACGTATTTCTTCCAACAAATGCAGAAGTGTAGAGAGAAAACAGACGGGACATTTTGAATAAAAACAATTTAAAATTTACAAATACAGGGATTTTTTTTTAAATCAGATAGCATGCGGAACTGTGTGAATATTGAATAACACATTGAATATGTGTGTTTTTTTTATTTATTTAACTTGAGCGTTATCGTTTAACACTTGAGCTGGACATTTAAAATGCTATGTGTGTCTTGTGCAGTATCAAATCCAGCCAGAATAAGCACATTGTTTTGAAGTGAATATTTCCAAAAGCTAAATTTGATGAAAGTAGAAAGGTGACATTTATATCATGCAGTCAAAAATGACTTTTAGCAAAATGCTTACATGTTAGTGTTTAGTGCAGTCATCTGTTCATGTTAATCAGCTGCCAGACAGCTTGTTGATGGGCACTTGCTGTAAAAACCCAACTGTTTAAATGGGTCATTGTATGTAAAAATAATGTGATATCTTGTAACAATTGTAAGTCGCCCTGGATAAGGGCGTCTGCTAAGAAATAAATAATAATAATAATGATATGAACACACTCAATAGGTCTGGAGTAGAGAATCCAATTCCAGACACTTCCCAATCCCAGGAGTTAGGCATTCATTCATTCATTCATTCATTCATTAATTTATTTATTTATTTATTTATTTATTTATTTATTTATGTTTAATCCTGTGATTCCATTTTTGTAATAACAGTAATACCATGCTTATGGAGTTCTTCAATTATAGTGAAAAAAAACACATAAAGCATTGCAAGCAAAGATAACACAGTCGTTTCGCTCCAGCTCCAGCACAGTGATTTCATTGTTTAAGTAGGTCATGCAGAAATCCTATTAATGAGTAATGTATCAAGTCCGGAATATAGTATCACACATTAAGGTAGCCTTTTGATTTGTTGTTTTATTGTGTTGTGATTTATTCTGATAAATAGGTTATTTGTATATATTAAAAAATACAGGTGAACCTGTTTTTATCTCACCCTTGGTTAATATCATACCCGGTTTATTATCACGATTTTTCCATTGGTTCTTTGAGAAATGACCTCTCCTCAATATCATCTCACAAACCCGCTTATTGTCACGTTTAGTGCAGCCTGTCAAATGCTGCGTCGTCAAGCTTTACTAAGTAACCAAAGGATATGATTAAATTCCAACGCAACTAAAAACCAATAATCGTCTCGGCTGATAAACTGACATTTTGTGCAGCCTCTCAAATGCTGCGTGGGTGGTCTTAACAGGATACAGTTCAGTTACAAAACACCAACGTCACCAAATTTTTCTTCTTTAACATAATCTTATACAAATACACACAAAAAAAAACACCAAGTGCAATGCCTAATTGATAGCTCTTATCAGTCGACAATTCATGCCTTTTTTAGATAATGACACAAACTGCTTCGTTCCAGTTAATGAGACAATACATATTTGTCCTGTAGTGAACTATATGCATGTGTTTAAATGTAAAGAAAGACTACATTTACAGTATTAAAACACTGCTCTTTAATTCACTGTTTTCTTTCCCGTTTTCTCGCACTTGTAATGTGCTGTCATAAGCAAACGTTTATATCAGACCTGCTTTATATCACGAATTATGCCTGCACGCCAATCATGATATAAATCATGATTTAAAGCAGGTTCATCTATATATGTTGGAAGCCCTTGAAACACAAGGTCGCCTTCAGAAGTTAAACGGCTCTTTATTTGCATAACCCTCACACCCAGCCCAGTATCATCAACTACAAATGGAGGAAGCGCCTCTCAAGAATCCGGTCCATTTGAGTTGGAATGACCCACTCTCACTGAATCGGGATTTGGGAAATGAAAATGGATCCTTTGGTTTGCTGCTAAGCAATTTGCACTTTAAAAATGAAAAGTTTGTTTTTGATTTAGCGGTTTCATTTAATGTATCCCATCCTTAAGGGGCTGTACAGCATCTAGACCCAGGTCTGCCATGTGTGTCTGCAGGTCTGCGAGTATCCTGACGGCACCAAGTCTCTGAAGCTGGGAGATTTCGGCTTGGCCACTGTGGTGGAGGGGCCCCTCCATACAGTCTGTGGAACCCCCACTTATGTGGCTCCTGAGATCATTGCAGAAACTGGGTGAGTACCAGTACTGAGAACAGGCTTTCATCAAAATGGTTGTTAACTGCAAATGCATTTACTTTGAAATTCACAGATCATAAGTGTCTCTCTTTCTTTCTTTAGTTCAATATTGGAAGTAATCAGCTAAATGATAATGTAATAGACATGTTTTAAACGAGGTTAATACTCAACCAGACAATAATTATTTACTATAAAGCATGGCCAAGTAATGTTGAACGGTAGCTCTCAGGTCAGCATGTTTAAGAATAATTGCCACTCAATTGAAGTTTTATTTGAGCTACAAACGGTGACACGTAATGGCAATTACCTGTGCTGAACAACCCTGTTTCTTTATTTTAAAAATAGAAATCGATCCCACTGGGTATTGCCCTGGCAGTAAAGCGGTTAAAAGTATCCATTGATTATTGGGACAAGCTAAATGGCTTATCAGGCTGAGATTTCATTGATTTCTATAATGTAATAGTTCTGATGGAAAAGTGCAGAAGCATATTGTGACATCAATTCCCAGGGCACAGGCTAAAAAGAATTGTAGATAAACAAGGCACGTCTGTTTAGCTACACAGTATCAGGGAACAGTTTTGTCTGGACACCCTGTCTGTCTTAAGTCTTATTATATAAAGCAGAACATCTGCTTCCTTTTGTGTTTCACAATCCAAAGAAGATCACATTTAACAGCAGCACTGTAACTGGAACAGTTATGTTTTTTAGATTTAAATATGTCATTCTTAGGTTCTGGTCTATGCTGTGTTTGAATGGCTGCCTCACCTCCTCTCTTCATTCCCTCAGCTATGGCCTGAAGGTGGATATCTGGGCTGCTGGTGTTATCACTTACATCCTCCTTTGCGGGTTTCCCCCATTCCGCAGGTAATGTTAGCCTTAGATTTCTTGGTCAATAAGCCTGGCTAAATTACTAGTACTTGCTATAAAGCCAAAGCATCTCCAATCCAATAGCTTGCACTGTTAATACAGCTACCTCAAGTGGACAACATGTAATATTACAGGTCTTCTATTTTGTGTAAAGAGATGGTTTGTAGTTCATCGTATGAAGTGGTATAAAAATGCTCCTAGGTGCGTTAAGGTCTGCCTTCCTAAAGGCTTCCGTAGAAATGATTGTTAACTGCAATTATATTTACTTTGCAGTTCACAGATAAATGATTATTTAGTTAGCTGCATATATCCCCAGTTTTTAGTTCAATATTGGAGGTAATGAGCTAAATGATAATGTTACAGAACTGTTTAAACAAGGTTAATACTCAACCAGACAATAACCATTATTTACTATAAAGCATGGCCAAGTAATGTTGAAAGGTAGCTCCCAGGTGTGCATTCTTGGTTTAGGTCTAATCTTTCCGCTAGGTTTCAGTACGTTTTTATCGGGGAGATGAAGTCTGATTTGTCAGAGGTTGTCTGTGGTGTTCCTCAGGGTTCTATTTTAGGTCCCCTGTTTTCATTATATATGTTGCCATTAGTTGATATTATCCGCAGGCATGGAGTGAATTTCCATTGTTACGCAGATGATACTCAGCTGTACTTGTCTTTTCAATCCAGACAATCTCTCTACTGGGGCGCTATTAGCTGCTTGCTATGCGGACAAAAGAATTTTCTGATGTTGAATTCTGATAAAACGGAGGTCATGCTTGTGGGTTCACAGCACCAATTAAAATGTTGATTTATATAAAATAGATCTTAGCAGCCTTTCCTCAAAACTAAAACTTGAAGCAAAAAATTTGGGGGTCATTTCTGATCCTGTTCTAACATTTGAGTCCCATGTTAGGAAAATTACTAAAGCACCTTTTCATCATTTGAGAAATATAGCTAAGTTTAGATTTATTATTTCTGTATCTGATGCTGAGAGGCTAATGCATGCCTTTGTTTCATCGAGAATCGACTATTGTAATGCACTTTTTTCTGGGTTTCCAAAGTATTTGGTGTCTCGCTTGCAGCTTATTCAGAATGCTGCTGCAAGAATTCTAACTAAAACCAGAAAAGGTGAACATATTACTCCTGTGTTGGCCTCCTTACACTGGCTTCCTGTGCAGTTTCAAATTGATTTTAAGATTTTATTTTTAAGTTATAAAGCCCTTAATGGATTAGCACCCAGTTATTTGATCCCATACATTCCTAAGTGGAATCTTAGATCTCAGGATGCAGGGCTCTTGGTTATTCCTAAAGGGTCAATACAAATAGTATGGGAGGAAGGGACTTTTCTATAAGGCTCCTACATTATGGAACGCTCTGCCTTTTTTCTCAGAGAAGCTAGGAGTCTTGCTGTTTTTAAAACAAGATTGAAGACTTATTTATATACACAGACCTTTTTATTATAGTCTTTTTATTACAGTTTTTTTTTATAAATATGATTGGAAATGTATTTACTATTTTTTTAAATAGTCTTTTTATTATCTGTTTTTAAGAATAATTGTTGCTCAGTTTTAAGCTTTGTTTTGAGCTGCAAACGTGTTCTTGGCAGCCAGGCTTTGTGTGGATTTGCCTCCAGTGAGGATTGAATCAAAGGAAATTAAAACATGTTTTCAGTACAGCCAGTGGCAGAGCAGCCGGGATGGAAATAAGCTGGGATCTGGTTGTTTAACAGCTGTCATTCCCAGGAGGCCTGTTTATGCTTTCAGAGCTCTTGTCATCCTGGAATTTCTCACCTGTTGGTATCAGGACTTGCCACCTGTCTGAGAGACCTTTAAGCTGCTAGAATACTTTTATAGTCCATTCACTTAGTTAAATGGCTAAAAACCAAGGCCTTGAAACCATTTTTCTATCTCTAATTAGGTCCCTTCTTATTTTGTTTTCCACACTTTTATTTTTGTTTTATCTCCAGTAAAACATGTTTATTATGACATAAGCTATTAGCCTTGGTTATAATTATAATGTACATTTTAATCTTGGCAAATCTGAAATACTTTTTTTTATAAACTTACTAAATATGAAGAACTATTCAAGAACATGAGACAGATTCTGTATTCTGTGTAGTCTTAGAGCTTCTTCACTGCTATGAAGCTGTATGATTAAGATCTGGAATCTTGCTCCAGTTGGCTGCCAAGGAAATGGTGGTTTCTTTCAACATGCAGTGGATTTTTCAGACAATAGAAAGCTGATGTTGGTTCTTCATTTTGTATTGTTTTTATGTGTGTAATGATCCTCGCCCGCTCTGCTTTATCACTGCACAGTGAGAACAATCTTCAAGAGGACCTTTTTGACCAGATACTTGAGGGACGCTTAGAATTTCCATCTCCCTACTGGGACAACATCACTGACTCGGCTAAAGTAAGTCCTTCAGGCATGTCCACGGTAGCTGAGTGCTAATCACGCCAACATGACAAGTACTATATTATGAGGCAGTCTCTTTACCTGCTGTTTGTTTTATCTGTAGTGTGCAGCAGCTGAAGTGGGAATCGGTACTGTTTTTCATCATCTGTTATACATAGAATGGTCAAGCTTGTTCCAGCTTAATCATTTTCAAAGTAATTTATGTGAATATGGGCTGGCCGGATTTTAAATTTTTTGGTACTTTGGAACATCTACTGTATCTAGTGTCCCAAGTTGGGATTATCTTGCAGTAATTGAGTATCCAGTGATGTCACATGTATAGCACACGTTACTGACACCTGTAATGATTTGTTAATATTCTTTGACAAGGTATGGTTTATGAGTATTCTTATCATACATAGTTTTTTTTGTATTTACAATAAATATGCTGGTAGCGTCTACTTCCCAGCCTCCTAGGTATCACAGGTCATTGCGGCGCTGCTTGTGTTCTGTTTTTTTAAAAGTGCGGATATGATTTGATGATTTGATGGGTTTAATTAGTTTTACTAAGTCAACAAAATGTGGTTGTTCAGAAACTACGCCAGGAATCAAAGGGTCTCTCATCTCTATTTGCAGGAGCTGATTAGTCGGATGCTACAAGTCAATGTTGAAGCCCGGTACACAGCAGAGCAGGTTCTGGCTCATCCCTGGGTGGCTGTGAGTGGCTTATTCAAGTTATATTATTATTTTATTTAAACTTAAGTTAAAACACAACATCACCCATTTGTTGGAATGTAGATAATGATTTACCTTCTGCCAAAAGTCCTGTGTTCTGGTTAAGTAGAATTTTAAGACTTTTACATTTATTTGTAAGAGGACTTTAGAAATTGTTTAAGAGTAAGAAAATGTATTTTTAATTGTTTTTTTTAATAGCCTTTATTTGACTTCTTTATGATGTTTCCAATCATTCAGTGGGTTTGGATTCTGTTTCTCCAGTATGCAGTTATCATATTTCTTTATGCAGTATCTGTATTTGCCAGGCTCTGAGTTTGCTTGGAGAGCCTGGTTTTAACATAGTTCCTCATTTTATTCAAGTCATGGTTCACTTTCAACTTCTGACCCTAACATAGTTCCTCATTTTATTCAAGTCATGGTTCACTTTCAACTTCTGACCCCACCTACTGTCTGAATGTTTGTGTAGAGTGGGGTCAGCTGAGTTGAAAGATGTCCCCTGATTTGAATGGAGAAGTACAGGCAGTTAGGATCTCCAGGCAAGCTTGAAGGCTCTGATTAATGAGGGTGAGTCTGTCTTTGCTGCTCTCGCAGGATGATGCTGCCATGGGGAACAACATGCAGGTGGAAGTTACAGGTAAACTGAAGAAGCACTTTAACTCGGCACCAAAGCAGAATGACACCTTGGCTGGAGTGTCAGTCATCATGGTAAGCACAAGACCTGTCCCCAAAACAGTCACGGACACAGACACACACGCACAGGCACACACACGCATCCTCCAAATGTGTATCGGTAGAAGTGTAATGCATTCGGGACAGACAGAGCTGAGATGGGGTTTTGGGGTAATAATGCTTCATTTTAACCATTTTATAAATGTATTATAATCACATATTTTTTTTTATGACGGCCTGAGGTGAAGTGTCTTCATTTTACAAAATGAATCAAGACAAGTCATGTGAGTGTGGTTCAGATCCCGCTCACTTAGTTGATGGATAGGGAGGAAAATCTACTGAGGATAGTTCAACTTGCGCTTTAGTGACCCCTACTGGTCAGACTCTTGAGTCCAGGCTATTGCCCTCTGAGTTCATTAGGTTGGTAATGTCCAATGTCATCAAACATTCTGTTGTTTGCTCCATTTGATGAGCCTGTTTATTGAATATGATTTTGCAGTAGAATTTGCACAGCAAACTGATTCAAACATTGGCAACCTACTGCATTCGATTAAGACAGTCTGACTGTTACCTAGCAACGGGGGTAATGCTCCATGCCATGTACAATCTACTCCAACTGCACTGTAAACACTGACTCCTCCAGTTGTTCCACCTCATTAAAATCCTCAAATTTAATTCAAGTTTCAATTAATAACGTAAACATGTCCAGATGAGTAACGATGTTTTGTTCTTGTAACATGTCATTAGAGAAGTACTGGGAATGTTGTTTAAATATTTGTGCAGTAAATAATAACATAGTTCTGGGATGTGTTTTTTTGTTTATAGGAAGTTGTTTTTTCAAACACTTTTTAACTCTTAGCAGCACAGAAAAAAATGTTAATGGTTACAAAGTAATAATCAACTTGTACTGTTTCTAGCCTCTTTATTTTTAATCGTATTTACACTACAATATATCCCACAATATATTTAAATAACGTGGGGAAGCCACTTCTATGAAATCAAGATGATAATTTAAGTAAATCATTTATGTGGGCTTGTTGGTACTGTAATGTACTTCTCAATACAAATGCTTCAGCTGGTTTGGTTCAATAGACTGTAATGCTAGTTTAGGAAAAATAAAATAAAGGCAGTTTTAAGTCCCTTTTGTGTAAACTTCTAAAGTGACAGCTGTAAACCTGTGGTGGGGTTTATATCTCAGCTGGGTCTGGGTGTAAAGAAAGAAACCAGTAAATGTAAAATTGCAGGAAATGGTCCAGCAGCAGAATGCAGTTAGACTTTTAGTGTATTACCATGGTAACTACAGTAAGTGTGCTGTAACTGATCTGTAACTGGAATACAAGACCAACATAATAATCATATATAACTAAACCCACAATCAATTCAAATGTAATACATTTTTTAGTCTAGATCTGAACAGAGGGAAGGTTTCAGAGCCTGCCTAAATATTAATACTGCACCACCCGCAGGAGGCAGCTATATTGAGGGAACAGCAAGAAAGACAGCAGTACAGCCAAGGGAATAAAGGTATAATATAGCAGCCATGTACCTATGGGGCATCAGTTTCATGAAAAATATACCCAATACAGTTCAATTGAGCACATTTGAAATATGCTTATAAACAGCTGGTGCAGCCAGTACAGTGGGTAGGGGGTTGCATGGGACTGGAGACCACCTGTTGCAGATGAGATGGCTTTATCAGTTGAACAGTTGGAACTAATGGCAGGAGTTTATTGTTGTGAATTTCATTTGACAGTTTGAATTGTAGAGAGAGAAATGCAGCTTCCTCCCTCCCTCTCCCACACTCCCATGACTACAGGAAAGGCCCGGAGCTGAACGTCTGGTACACACAACAAGAGTTTAATAATAACAATAATAATATTAATAATGATCTGAACCTCTAACTCTTGATCAGTCTCCGTTCTGCATGGCTTGCCGCTTGTCAATCTATCTCAAGACACATCATCTCAGCTTCCTCCTTATCCGAGCTTGGTTTGTCTAATCTTGGCCAGCAGGGTTCTCCTTAAACTCATTCACACCTTTCATGTTGTTTGCTTTTGATTTCATTTGATAAACTGTTGCTTATATGCTTGTATTCATTTCTTTGTAAATGTTTTTGGCTTTGCGTTGTATTTTACGCGTCCCACACTGCAGAAATCCCCTTGACCCTGCTGAAATCTCCTTCGTGCTAAGGGAGCTGCTTTATATTTGCTTCCCTCTACACCCTTCTGGTTTGTACTGAAAATCAATTGTTTTAAGCAGTAGTGGGTACAAAGTCTTCAATTGACTCCATTCAGAAGAGACACACATTTGATATAAAAAGCAACTTACTGTTCGCAGTGTACACTGTACAGTGTATATGTAGGTACACATGGTACTGTTAATTCATGGGCCATGAAACAATATGTATACGTCTTATGAATAACAACAAAGTTAAATATTTGATCTGAAAGGGACCCTCTGTCCAGATGAAGCTGCTAGTAATGCATTTGTCTACTACACATGTAATCAAAATGAATATAAATATGACAGTTGTAAAAGCTGGTTTACAATATGTAAACGCAGACCTATCTGTCAAAAATCTGATTACACCTAAGTTGAGTAAAACTTTCAATAAGTGATTTATATTGTAATCTTTTGGGCTCTGTTGAGACAACACATTGGAGAAACAAGCTTGTGGATGTCATTTTAATGCCACCTGGTGGAGAACTGAGGAATTGTACCAAAAACTATTTGCCATGAGGTTGGAGAAGGATGCAAATTTTCACATTGTCGTAGTTGGTAAATTGCAGAGATACCCTATATTAGGCTGCTTTAGTAATTTATTTTTCAAATCAATACCTCACGGATGCTGAGAAATGTATTTCTGAACATATGTGCAATGTATTTCTGCTTTAAATAAGACTAGTTTCTGTCCCTTTGCTTCTCCCCTCTTCCCTTCCAATGCCTGCATTGCTATCCTCTAGCTCCAAGGCAATGGTATGTACTAACATCAACTGCAATGCTTTTTTTTTCTGCTGCTCAATTTCAATAACAGACCTTTCTGAATAAGAGGAAAATGAGAAATGTTTTAAATTGAACTTTTGTTAAGCATGATTTCTATGTACTTGCCCTTACTGGTTTGAAGATCTAGCCATTGTTAGTGAAGTGCATGTCTTCGACACACAATACACATTGCACACACAGCCCTGGACACTCACAGAGATATTCAAAAGGCATGAGGAAAGGTATGATAACTGACAATTATATCACAGTCTTATAGAGCACTCCCAATAACAGTTGTGGAAGATGCATACTCTTACCCTGGTTTAAGTATTGTTGCTGACTTTTACATAAACCTCTGAACTCCATTACATGCACAGGTATAAAACAAATGAACAAACCAGCATTGAAGATAAGAATATGACTTGTATTGTCTGTGTTGAAATGAAGGTGGCTTGCTTTCAGCAATTCCCTTTTCAGAAATGACTTCACAATTAAGCATCTCCCATGTAAAATAAAATAACAGGAAATTCTTTATACCCACATTGCATTTATATCGGTTTATTATCCCATTATATGTATTCTTAATCATTACTGTTGTGGGTTTTTACATGTTTAATAACGTCACCAGTATATTTTGCTTTGGTGGATTATTGTAATGAGGCCAGTATAAACTCACTGTTTCAGGGGGAAGAAATAACCAGTGCACATCCCTAGTGGTCATTCCCATACTGACCTCAGTATAGACATGAATCTTTTTCTGGCTTGCTCAGAGACTGTCCAGAGGTCAAATATGCTGGAGACTTTGTTATGCATGCTAAATATACATGCGTGTCCCACAGTAATAATGATTAAGAGCACATTTAATGGGATGTTTTAACTAATGAAGTACACCCTTTTTTTATAATTGTCTTCCACGAGGTGTTCTGTTAAAGGTTACTAAGGCTCTAACTTTGTATGTAGCGTATGGTGTATTTTATTTGTTACGATTTAGCTTTTTAATAAGTCGGACTTTGAAATCTGGAGATCATTTTCTATGCTAGTTTTGGCAGTTGGTTTGTGCAGCCGTCTTGTTTAATAATAAGGCTGTCGTCTCCTGTAGTTTTATACAGATGCAAATGTTTACCAATATTTTTAAACGGCAAAAAAATGACATTATGCAAATTCGTAGTGTATAAAGTAATCATTTAACACCTTCCATACTAAACCTGAGACCTCAAAAATGACCTCCCATTAAACCCAACTTGGACTCCTGAAATAACTGATAAAACAGCTGGTCTGGTTGCAACGGACCAGTCTGCTAACTTTTTATAATATATTCTTATCTTCATTGCTTAAATAATGTATTTGCTTCACCTTGTGCCTGATTCAGACTAAAGGAAATAGGTATGTGTCTTTCTTTTCAACAATTCCCCCAGCACTGATAAAGACAATAACAGAATACAAATTCCAACATGCACAGCCCTTAGTCGATTTAATAACTTATCCTTCAAAAAAACTCAATTTATTTAAATACATTCTGTTCATATCTACAAAATATGTAGCATTATACAGCCCATTAATCTTCTATAATCTTTATCAATGTTATTTCTCCTTTTCCTCAGAGTGCATGCTCAGAAATCAAAATATGATTTGCTTTTTTGGGGGTCAATTTACTGTAAAAAGTACAGTACTGCCTTCCTACATTTATTTTGTGTTCATATCACCCTGCAAATCAAATGGAAAACATGACAGGGGGTGACAGATCAATAGAATGCATCCTTCTATCGCTTTAGTCGTCACCGTATACTGCGGCAATCACAACAGCAACATTTCACAACCTGCAAAATTTACCCATAACCTCCCCAAAAAGGAAAAAGCATCTTTGCTGTTGACAGCTGTTATTTCTTGTAGCATTTTACTGAAGCTCTTTATTGTAGATTGACCTTCTGGATTTGTTTTTCTGGTCTCTCTTCACACTCAGGCCTGCTGATGACTGATATGTGTTACCCCCTCCCCTGCTCCCCTGTGTTTCTCTAGAACACGGCTCTAGATAAGGAGAAGCAGATCTTGGTCAGCAAGCGCTGTCAAGAAGCCAGCGAAACCGTCGCAGAGAAGAAACCTCAACCCACCCAGGCTGAGGACCCCGAGACGCCCTGGGCTGGGACTGCCACTGCTGCCTCTCTTCCTGCTTCATCTGAGCCAATCCAGTTGCCCACATCACCGCCACCTCCATCGACCCCCACCACGGCAGACACACCAACAGCAGCTCATCCACCCCCTCCCGTCAGCATGCAGTGCAGAGCTGGGGCTGGCGAACCCTGAAAGACTGCCTGACCGGGCTGGCCGCCAGACTTCCTCCAGAAAGGAAGCACACTGCAAGAGGCCCCGCCTACTCGACTTTCTCTTCATTATTACTGACTATTCGCATGTAGGGGTTAGATGTTTCGTTCCAGCAACGCTGCTACTGCTGCGGCAGATAATGACGCTGGCAGCTTCTGATTGTGTGCGCCGGCACTGTCATTTCAAGCACTATTTGTTTTAGAGGGTATTTTTTGGTTGTTTTGCTTTTTATATACAGTATAAGCTATGAAAAGAGGTTTGATATGGTTTCGTATATGGCACTGCAAAACATTTCTAGTTCCAGCACACACTACAGCTCTGAAATGACATGTTTGTTTACACCATTCATAGAATGCTTGCTGTGTTTTACACCGGCTAGATTGTCATGTAGTTTTGCCTGTTTTTATTAAAGGAAACAGACCTAATTAACTTTAACTATATTGTTCCTGCCTGTGCACAAACATCAGCAATGTGATTAAGAGCCTATTTGAAGCCATGATCAAGACCTAAAAATGGTTAACTGCAGTACACTGAAAAGGCTCAATAGGAGCAGATTTAAAATAAAACGTATTTATTTGTACAAAGACTAAAAGTGAGGTGTTCCAAGGTTTTTTGAAAGCTTGTTTTGTTTCCTATTCTGATTGTTTTATTTGTTGTTTCCAGTCACGAGCTGCTTTTCTGTCGAACTTTCAATCTGTATGCTTTAAATGGTTAACTAACACTGCGCTTCGATGACTGTTGTTCGCTGCATGTCGCATACTTCATTCAAACAGCAAAACCAGACATCACCTGGTAGGACAGATTTAGGTGAAAAAATAGGTGCAGGATGTAACTTTCTTCCTTTTCGTTTTAGAAATGCCTAACAGTATGTCCTATTGATCATTTCAGCAACAAAAACTGTGTTTACCCAGGTGTTCTGAGTCATAAATCAGCAAGGAGCAGGAATGTGCAGGACGAGAACATTGAGGCTCTTTTTGAGAAGAGCCTTTTCTCTCAGACACACACACACACACACAACTGTTTGTCGTTGTCTTTTTCTATTCTTATTGTCATTAGTTAAAAATGTGAGCTTTTATTTTGTATTAGAAATAAATCAGAAAACTGAAATCCATTAAATAAAGTCCATCTCCTCTCAAAGGGTGTGTCAGCTGTTTTATTGTCTTGAGAAAATCCAGATGCATGGTGATGTTCTCCTTTTTAGCTCTATCAAAAGTCGAAGCTTTTTGTACAACCTTTGTTGTGTTCATGACCATTTCTTTATTTCTAGCTTAAAGCAGATTCTGTATGTCCCTTGCTGTGTAGATTTATGTCTAAGCTGTGTCAATGTCTGTTTGTGTGTCAAAGGAGTGAGTAGTAGAACATATTGTATGTTAAGTTGTAACGGTTTGAAACTAAAAGCTTCAGCCAACAGCGAATAAAATAAAAAAAACGAGGGTCCTCAATTAACAAATTTAATGCCACGCACACCAGTAAACTATACACAAGTGAATCGTAAATGATTTAAGACAAACACACAAATAGTAGAGGGTAAGGCATGCAAAACAATGTCCCGAACAAATCAAGTCCAAAAAATAACCCAAGTAATCCAACCGAGCAAAAAAGAAACAAATCCAAATCAAAAATGCAAAAAATGGGAAAAAAAACCCAGAATGAATGAACTGTTTGTTTGTTTGTTGATGCTTATTCTGTAGTTCCAGTGGCAGTCCAACAGCAACCAGTTGTCCAAGAGATGCTCCAAGGTAGTATAGTTCTTATTTAATATAATTTTCTTGTAAATAAAATGCTGAACAAAAAACTGGAACCCATTCAGTACCTGCTCACAAACCACACCGCCATCCACAAAATGGAGGAACCCAGAACACAAAAACCTGCCTCCCTTCCCCCTCTACCTGTTTAAAAAAGAACAAAGCTCATGGGAGTTCAGCCTTCTTAAAGGGGAATCCTTAATTAAATAGATACCATAATTAAGAAGTTACCTGGCCAGACATTTTAACTAAAGGGAGTGTTTATTTAAACACTTGTGTGGCTAGTGCCACATAGTGAATGGGGTAAGTACAGTAATTCACTTATACATGGGAGTTCAAGAATGTCAAATGCTGCTCTGTTAAATTTTATGCACAGGTAGCCACCAATTAATACTTTTATTAGCTTAATGGTTCACTATATTCTATCATTTCTCATGTCTTCCTAATAAGGGTTATAGTTGTTTGTATATTGCAGTTTACTAAGTTGTAACCCAAACAGGGAGGTGTTTTTTTTCTGTTTATAAAATGGCTTAGGTTTTTGTGCTAATGGGGGGTTCTACATGAAGTTTCACAAGCAAGTTTGTGGAAACAAGGTAATTTGAACAGAAAATCCAATCTCCTATGATGAAAAGTGAGAGACGGCTGGTCATTGTCTGTAAAGGTTACACCCCCAATGGTGGATCTGTTGAAAGTAATTTTTTCCTCTATTTTTGATTGTATCTTTCATCAAGCAGAAAAGAGAAAGTGTAATTTTAGAATTACAGGACCAGCTTTTTAATCATCTTCATTTTTCCCTTCCCTCTCAAACATGGACTGTCAATTTTGAATGAATCATATCACTTCAAAGGGGTAAAACATTTAAATAAACTGGTAATAATTAGGGCCATGTTTTTGTATAACTTTTTTAACCTGCACTTCAGTCCTAAACCTCCAGATGTCTGTGTAGCCACTCCAGCTAAACGAATCAAAAGAATAATTAAGTGATCAACCCATTTAGTTCTGGCTAATTAGAAAACACCCCCTAATTACCAGGGACAATTACTGCCATTCCAGAAATTGATGTGTTTAAAGAAAAAGCTTACCATGAAAGATGCATCAACAAACTCAAAGTATTACTTTGAGATATTTCATGCAGCAATATCCACCCCGTGTGCTGCACACTGATGGGTATAACGTTCATCATATTTATAAAAAAATTGCAGAATGAATAAATACATACCGAGTACTGGCATAAGAGTTGCACAGCACAGGTGGCAGAATAAACCAACAGTGTTAAAACTTTCTACAAAGTTTTTGAAAAATTGACAAGTTACTACAACCTTGATCAATACAGAATAAAACCACATTTTATTTAACCAGCTCACAAGTTTAACAAGTTTCTGACGGCAGTGAGGATTTTAGACCCACAACATGTTTGTGGTTTGGATAAAGAACCCCTCCTGTTAGATTGTATTCCAGGGTTTGATGCTCACTGTGAATCAGAAATGGAGGAATAGCAACTATATGCAAAAGGAAACGTTAGTGGAATTTCTTTGACTGAATTTTGGAGAAATGCAGAAGAACTATTTCCCAATTTAGCAAGAAAGGCTAAAATATGTTTGTCAGTTGTTACCAATTCTGTGGGTGCTGAAAGAAGTGTTTCTTCATATGGACACATTTTCACAGAGCAACATCAATACATGAAAGAAGACCGGCTTAACCAACTGACGATGCTGGAGTTTAATAGCAAAATATAATCCAACCGAGAATGGATTATTATTTTTTTTTTTACATTAGATTCAAATTAACAAAAAAACCCCACTAAAAACAAAACATAGAAAAAAATAAATAAACACAGCTTACATATGTTACAGAATCTATCAAATGCCCAGATTCCAATAAATGGAAAACAGGAAATCTATAAAATAACTTCTCTTCTGTTGATGAAATATATAGTTGTGCCTGGTGAGATCCAGATATCAAGAAAATTGAATTATTATTTTTTTTTTACAAAATTATTTGCTTAAAAGTGTACTTGGAAATTAAAACCTATAAATAATTTATTTACACGAGTTCTCTGAAAAAATATTGAAAAAAACTTCCTTTTAAAATCCTGTTACTGTAAAGCCATAAATATTTGGTGAATCGCAATCATAAAACCTATTACAAAGTTTGTATTGTTAGTAAAATTTGTTATTCGTGCCAAAAATGTTTTTTCATATGCAAAAAATGCATAATACAAGGCTTGCAAATATGTATAGCTTTACAGTGTATGTATTCATAGGGATGTAAGAGTTAAATAAATGTCAGTAGCCATCTAGAGCGTTCTGTTTATTAATCTGCTAATACATACTTTGTATAATGGGATGACCAATTCAAATGGTTAATGTAATGTCATGGGATGATTGTTAATGATTGCTCATTACTTGGCTTACTGTCGAGGCAATATCGCCATCGTGTGGCTAGAGGACTAAAATACAGGTTAAAGTCATGAAAAACGCAGGGTCTTAGTGATAATGATCAGGTTCTACTGTAGGTTCACCACCTAGATAGAAGCATTGCATTAACAGCAGAAAACTAAAATACCATACCTGTAACCAACCACCACCTTGTGATGTGTCCATAAGAAAAGGCAGCAATTAAAGCAAAAGGCAGATCAACCTCATTCTGATGGGTAGTGTATTTAAAACACAGTCTGGGCTCCCAAAACTGAGTGCTTTGATGGGCTAGTAATCTGCTTTTGCGGTCTGTCATGGTAAAATACTTATGTTAAAAAATGAACGCTGGGCTTAGTCTGAAATCATGCAAGCCCAAAACATTATACTTATAATAAACTGGTTGGCTTATTTTTTAAACAAGTCTATGAAATGTTATAAACCCTTTCATGAACAATTTAAAAAACCTGTTTATTGCATATACTTTCTCCAAAACCAGTGTTTTTACCCTTGGGTTTCATGTTCTGCTATTCTAAAGATACACTACATCATGACTTCAATGAAGTCAAGTTTCACTTAAGATAAACATGATCAGGAAAAACAGCCATGCAATATTTGACAAAATGAGCTTCAGGATTTGCATTGATTACAGTATATAAATAAACACCAGTGAACCATTGGAGCTCTCACTTTTTCCTCCTGGCTTATCCCAACTGGATATCTGAAACAATCTTGTAAAAAAAAAAAAAAAAAAAAAAAAAAACACCCTTCAGGACATTTGTAATTGCCACAAAAAAATAAGTAAAGCAACCTGGAACTTAGCTCATTTTCATCTACAATTTGATTTTTACTTTTTGAGTCCTTATATCAGATTGCATTTAGGCCAATAGAGTGGAGGTTTGAAAAAATATAAATAAGAACATAAAGGTTAAAAACGAGAGGAGGCCATTCGGCCCATCTTGCTCGTTTGGTTGTTAGTAGCTTATTGATCCCAAAATGTCATCAAGCAGCTTCTTGAAGGATCCCAGGGTATCGGCTTCAACAACATCACTGGGGAGTTGGTTCCAGACTCCCACAATTCTCTGTGTAAAAAAAGTGCCTCCTATTTTCTGTTTTGAATGCCCCTTTATTTAATCTCCATTTGTGACCCCTGGTCCTTGTTTATTTTTTCAGGTTGAAAAAGTCCCCTGGGTCAACATTGTCAATACCTTTTAGAATTTTGAATGTCTGAATCAGATCGCTTCGTAGTCTTCTTTGTTCAAGACTGAATAGATTCAATTCTTTTAGCCTGTCTGCATATGACATGCCTTTTTTTAAAAAAAAATGTAGTCGTTGCCAATTATTTTTATTATTTTCTCCCCAATTTGTACATGGCCAATTATTTTTAGGCTCAGCTCACCGCTACCACCACTGCGCTGACTCAGGAGGGCAAAGATGAACACACGCTGTCCTCTGAAGCGTGTGCCGTCAGCCGACCGCTTTTTTTCACACTGCGGACTCACCATGCAGCCACCCAAGAGCTACAGCATTGGAGGACAACGCAGCTCTCGGGCAGCTTACAGGCAAGCCTGCAGGCGCCCAGTCAGACTACAGGGGTCGCTGGTGCGCGGTGAGCTGAGGACACCCTGGCCGACCTAACCCTCCCTCCCCGGGGCGCCACTCGGCCAATTGAGCGCCACCCCTGGAAGCTCCTGTCCTCGGTCGGCAAATGAATAGCCTGGACTCGAACTCGCGACGTCCAGACTATAGAGCGCATCCTGCACTCCACGTGGAGCGCCTTTACTGGATGCGCCACTCGGGAGCCCCTATGACATGCCTTTTAAACCAGGAATAATTCTGGTCGCTCTTTTTTGCACTCTTTCTAGATCAGCAATATGCTTTTTGTAGCAAAATGACCAGAACTGAACACAATATTCTAGATGAGGTCTTACTAATGCATTGTAAAGTTTTACATTACTTCCCTTGATTTAAATTCAACACTTTTCACTATATATCTGAGCATTTTGTTGGCCTTTTTTTTATAGCTTCCCCACATTGTCTAGACTCTAGATGAAGACATTTCTGAGTCAACATAAACTCCTAGATCTTTTTCATAGATTCTTTCTTCAATTGTCTCCCATATGGTATTTATAATGCACATTTGTATTTCCTGCGTGCAGTACCTTACACTTTTCTCTATTAAATGTAATTTGCCATGTGTCTGCCCAGTTCTGAATACTGTCTAGATCATGTTGAATGATCTTTGCTGCTGCAACGGTGTTTACCACTCCTCCTATTTTTGGGTCGTCTGCAAATTTAACAAGTTTGCTTACTATACCAGAATCTAAATCATTAATGTAGATTAGGAATAGCAGATGACGTAATACTGATCCCTGTGGTACACCACTGGTTACCTCGCTCCATTTTGAGGTTTCTCCTCTAATCAGTACTTTCTGTTGTCTACATGTTAACCACTCCCTAATCCATGGGCATGCATTTCCTTGAATTCCTACTGCGTTCAGTTTGAAAATTAATCTTTTATGCAGGACTTTGTCAAAAGCTTTCTGGAAATCTAAATAAACCATGTCATATGCTTTGCAATGATCTATTGTCGATGTTGCATCCTCAAAAAGATCAAGCAGGTTAGTTATACACAATCTCCCTTTCCTAAAACCATGCTGACTGTCTCCCAGGATACTGTTACCATATAGGTAATTTTACATTTTGGATCTTATTATAGTTTCCATAAGTTTACATATAATAGAAGCCAGGCTTATTGGTCTGGAGTTACCTGGTTCGGTTTTGTCTCCCTTTTTGTGAATCAGTATTATGTTCGCAATTCTCCCTTCTCTGTCGGTACAACCCATGATCATAGTTAGTGGTTTGTAAATAACTTCTTTCATTAGTTTGAGTACTATTGGGAGGATCTCATCCGGCCCAGGGGATTTGTTTATTTTAAGAGCTCCTAGTCCCTTTAACACTTCATAGTTTGCCTTTTTAAAATTGTAAACTTTAGCTTTAGTCGTTAGTTTTTGGGTTTTAAAAAGCACTTTAAATGAGACCATGCTGTGATCTGAGTTTGCCAATGGTTCTCTGACCTGTTTTTGGTTATTCTCTCTTCGTTATTTGAAAAGACTAAATCAAGGCATGCCTCCCCTCTAGTTGGTGCCTTGACAAATTGCGTTAGGAAGCAGTCATTTGTCATTTCTACCTTTTTAATTTTGCCTGTCGTGCTCCCCACCGGGTTTTCCCATTTTATATGGGGGAAGCTGAACTCCCCCATTAGTATGGCTTCTCCTTTGCTAATGTCATTGTATAACAGATTATTTTGCTCGGTATCTGAATTTGGCGGTCTATAGCATGTCCCTATTATTATGCCCTTTGAATTTTTGTCCATTATTCTGACCCATATTGATTGTGTTGTTTTTTCTTTCAGATTTAACACCTGGGCTTCAAGACTATTTTTGTTGTATAGCGCTACCCCTCTGCCTCTTCTGTCCTGCCTGTCTTTCCTATACAGTGTATAAACACTAATATTATATTCATCTCCATCACTCTCGGATAACCAAGTTTCTGTAACACCTATCACATCGTAGTTACTTGTTAGTGCAGTAGCTTCAAGCTTTAACATTTTGTTTTTGAGACTTCTAGCAACTTCCCCGAACACATGAATCAATGAATTTCCTGCTCACTGAATATAGTACGGTAAATCTGCACTCATGCCTGCAAAGTAAATGTAAAACAGGTTTACCCTGTTTTTAAACAGTCAGAACCCCACAAGAATGTAGTCTTTGAAATGGATTGGGGGAACAGTCTCTTAAACATTGAATTAGCAGCACTAATGGGACACTTCTGCAGACTCAGGAAAGAGACATTTGATACAAAGCACAGGTCCCAGAGAATGTTATTATGGGAAGTTGTTGTATCCAGAATTCCCTGTGAATCTGGTTTGAACTGCTAGTGTGTTTTCACTTGTTTCCATTTTCCTAACACTTCTGTATACCTATAAATACATCCTTCATGTACACATTTTTGACCAAGTAAAAATAAAAAGACAAAGACTTAAGTTACTCAAATGCACATTTTCTTTCAGTTACAAATTGTTTATTGTTTAAAGTCATCACACATCGAAATACCTCATTCCAAATCAATTACCAAAATAGTCAGTGATACATAAAAATACAGTAGTCCTTAATTTCTTGCAGTTGTATCTTTAGGCAGCTAGTTGATTTTTTCCCCCCTCACACTAGGCAGACAAGACAAAAAAATCCAAGTTGGAATGTTTAGCAGCCTTATTTTAACTTACAACATTTAAAGGAATCCTCACAGTATGGGAAACAGGCATACCAACATTACTGCACACCTTTCACACACACACAGGATGTCGAATATATATATATATATATATATATATATATATATATATATATATATATATATATATATATATAATTTTTCAACATCCTGAACTGGGGCATTGCAGAAAGACAATAAAAAGCTACCCCAGATACCCCAGATACTCCATTGCTTCTTTGTCTAAATCACAGGAACAAGAACATTTTCAATACCAGTCATGAAAAATACAGAAGTTGTGTGCATCCTAGTTAAATATGTAAAAATGTGAAATCCTGAAAACCGTGTAGATGCTGCATCAAAATAGCTTAGCCTACAATTTTAGATTATTATTATTTAATTTTTTTTAAAGACCAAGTTTAAACAGATGTATAACTAAATAGGTTACATTGTGTTACGTTTTATCATATACACAGTAGAATCCATTCACCCTCAATTTATTTAAATAGGACTTCCCAGAGTAGCAGGCAGGTATGCTGATTCTGAATAAATATTTAGACACGGTTGGAAACATCAATGTTCAACAGATATCCCCTAAACCTGTACAAGCTATACCAATTCGACCAGAAGCTGTTAAACCAAAAATTAATAAAACAGGTGCCTGGTTTCTTTTTTGTGTTTCTACACTAACCCTATGGTTTAATACTGAGTTTTTTTTCTAAAAATGTGTACTTGTGTCTTTATTTGTCCAAACTGTTGATTGATTGCTAATCTAAAACCAAAGGGTGTCAAAGCTTGATCATTGTATTATTATTCCTTGACTCCAGTCTGCTGTGCTGAGTGAAGTTAATTCTTCTATTCTGACTACAGCCTCTCATTTCACATGAAACACTCCAAATCAAACCCCTGCTGTATTTGCATAGCAGATTTTTAAAATCACCTTCATGTTACTGGCTGGACTCTGTATATTGTGACGTGTGCATATGTTTAACGTATGCTCAGAGTTCTGACATCCATAACTGCGGACTTGCTCTATATTCAGATTTGAAACACTACTATATATATTTTTTTATGTTTTTCCATTAAATGCATTTAAGATTACCACTGGATACAATTTAATTTCAGGCCTAAGCATAAAGATACAGACCAGAAGTGACAACCCCACTGATGCTAAATTCAGTGTCTTATATAGAACACGCTTGCATTGTCACTTGTCTGTTCCTGGGTCAAAATATTCATCATGAATACAGCAGAAGAGATTGTCTCTCAAAACTGAAACTGAAAAGGGTGCCCCCCTATCTCTCCTTTATTTTTTTTTAAGACGCAATGGAAACATTGTTTATCACTGATTTGAGCATACAAAGTTGTGTAAAAAGTAAGGAATCCCTTGTCTGGTGTCAGTTTATGACGATTAGAACAGTACTGATTCTAAGAACATAGTAATAAAGGTACAGAATAACACACTCTCACAGAATATTACTCTATCAAGTAACATCAGTAGCAGTACAGATGTCAAAGTAGCACAATGCTTATGAAAAATATAATGACCACACACACAATGTTTTTTCTTCACCCCTCATACTACACATATTCCCCATTCCCCCAAAAAAGCAAAAACATGAGCAATCTACGACCATTGATGTAAATATAATTTTCTAGCTAGTGACCACTCAACCACCTTATCATTGCTTTCTTTGCACAGAGATGAAAATAGACTTTTACAGCTAAAAATAGATTTAATTTATTTTTTTTCCATAACTATAGAACCCAGCCCTAATTTTTATAATATATGAAATTCATTAAGGTCTACAAAATACAGCAATGACCATTTAAAAATAGTTTGCTTTTTCTTGACAGTATTTAAGTTACATCCAGGAACTGAATAGGTTTATTTATATAGATAGTGCGTTTAATAACAAATGACAGGACTGAAGAGTGAGCTCCACATCCCTTCTCACAGCAATCTCTTATTACCAGTGCTTCTCTTCAGGGCTTCAGTATCTCGTTTGATATTCGTGATGCCATCGATTGAAGTCATTGTAAAATAGTACTATGCTTCCGGAGGCCATGCCAGTAATTATACACCTAGAAAATAGAATAATAAACAAGTCTGTTAGGCCCCTAGGCTTGTGAGTGAAAGTATTCAATGAATATAGATTTGTAACCATCCTGCATAGCATACTATGTAATCATCAGACAGATCAGGTTCATTACTTTTGCCTGCCTTCCTCTCTATTTAATCAATCTCAAAAGCGTAAACCTGTTTTTTCTTTTTTTTTCCCCCAACTGAAAAACAAACATGTTCAGCTTTGCCCTTACGTTGTTTAAATAATTATGCTAAAAATGTGATTTTGCCTTTTTACTTCCAGAACTGAATTGTGATTTACTCAACATACCTGTCTTTGAAAAGAACCCCCTGTCTACAGCACATCAAGATGGAGATAAGGTTACACAATTCTATTCTGACTACAGCCTCTATTTTCACATGAAACACTCCAAATCAAACCCCTGCTGTATTTCACTAAGTTGCATAACATATTTTTAAAATCACCTTCATGTTACAGGCTGGACTCAGTATCTTATATGGAAATAAGTCATCCAGAAACTATACAGGAGCATAACCAAGACTGCATCCAGTTGCATGGTCTGCTGTGTTGAGTGAAGTTATTTCTTCTACACTGCACTTGCAGTCTGGTGTTTTGGCTTGGAGCTGTTTTTTCAAGACCTCTTTACAGATCTGCAGTGTTGAGTAAAGGCCATGAAATGCCTAACTTTGAGAGCAGCTTTTCACATTTGTGCTGGTTTGTCCCTGCATGGCTTCTTTATCAAACTTCCAAACGTGTAGCATTCCTCAGTAGCAGTCAAGTCACTGGGTGCTGTCCTACCTTTGGTCTTGTGACATGGCCATTGACCTGATCCCAGCATCACATCCAGGGTATGTGAACAGCTGCTTAAGGTTGTGAATCTGCCAGACTGTCAGCACTCCTCCATCTCCTCCAGCAAGCAAGTACTGTCCATCACGGCTCAACAGTATTGCCTATGGAATGATAAAAAAAATAAAAATAATAATAATAATAATAATAATAATAATAAAGTGTCAACCATATCTCACTAACTCAACTCTGCCCGGTAAGGGGTGGAATGGTTAGTTAGTTCAGACTTCATCCTGGGCCACTTTGGGGGAAAAACAATAATAATAATACAAAAAAAAACAATGAAATGCCTGACTGTAGAGGGGGTTATTATGGTAGACACCTGTGACCTGACCATCAGGAACTGGGCTGAAACTGCTGGTACTCTTGAAATAGACACCCCTAAATTAAACCAGAATTGAATCCAAAAGGGGGGGGGGGGACCAAACCAAATGTAACAACCAGGCTTCACAGTGGAAAATACTATAGAATAGTTTGTCTGACTTTCCTTGTGCCATAAGGATTATATTAAAATGCAAGGGCCTCACTAGACGAGGGGGTTGAACAAATTTGTAGTTTAACCCCTAGTAATTGTCAGAAACCCAGCAAGCTCTGTGCAAGTTGTAAATGTGAAGGTGGCTCAATGTAAATACGGCTTAGAAAGCCTATATTACCAAATAAACAATCTCGGAATGCACATAAATATCATGAATGCATTTTGGTATGTTGTTTATGCTGCAAGTCCCTCATATAGTACCAGGGCTTCCAAAATCATGAATTATAAATAATAAGATTTTTTTTTTTTTAGACTTCTGAATTAAATTAAACTTAATCCAGCTGTATCCAGAACTTTATGATAAAACCCATTTTTAAAAAAAGGGCAAAAATAAATAAATACATATTTTATTTACTCTCATCAATGAATCTAATAAAACATAGCTGAATTAAAATTGTTTATTGGGATCCTAGTGTGTATAATTATGTTATACCACCAGACTGCCTATGGAATCTTTTGTGCAATCCCATCAATTGTTCCAATAACAATTGCTAATCACTAGACATTCTTATTACACGCAGAGCAGCACTGCACGTTACAGGAATAAAATAAAAAGATTAATCAGATGGGGGTGAAATCAATTCAGCCTCCCCTCAGTTCAGTAACACAAAGACGAGGTATAACCAATTTCAATCTCAGGCTCAGAAATAACAACTTGCCATGCTTGATAATTCCCCTAGTAGAATTCCATTAACCTTTGGGTCTCGGTTCAGTGGAGTTCTAGAGTTCTAGGTCTACTACAGGCCCCTTAAACAGTGTCTCATAACACAACATTAAAATTTCACAAGTGCAAGTTAATTAATTTTCGCACGCTACAGGATTTGATACTGCATCAAAATGTTATTTAATTTCCATTATTAAGGTTCTAGAGTAATGATAATAATACAAAAAACATTGCATCCATCACTAGCTCAAGTATGCAGAAAATAGGATATACATTTTTTTTTTACAATAGCAAAGAAATGTGTTTTTGGCAAGGGATAAGGGATGAATCTACATGAATGAAATGCAACATGGCTATCAAGTTTGCTTATGATTCTATTGGCAATGGTCACCCACAAAGAGCCAGTGGCTAACACCACAACCATATTTACCAAACTCTTGGAGACACCTGGTGTGCAAATACTGTTATTGTGCTTTTCGTGGGGGGGGGGGGGGGTGGGTCTGGTGTCTGTATGCGGTCTGGTTTTCCTTTCCAGCAGGCCAGTGCTCACGCTATAAAACAAGAGAGCAGCCCTCCACTGCTCTGTGCTCGATGGGGATCTCGAAACTTGGCACATCGCTGGGGGAGGGAAGGACACACAAAGCATTTCTCTAGGGCAGGCTAACGAGCCAGGAACCCCCGCCCCCACCCGCCACAACAGTGTCCTTAATGTCAAACTTTGTTTTAACCCATCAAAGCAGACTTTTCATGAGTGAGACAGCAATCGAGCTATTTGAAATAGTACCAATGCTCCATGAGAACAAAGGATTCTACAAATAAAAACACTGCTGAAACTAAAAATTAAAACAGGTTATAGTTCTGGGTTACAAAAGTGCAGAAGGGCCTTTAAAATAAAAAGCAGGTGTGAGGCTCTGATTACGTCTTGGAGTTTTCCCAGGCAGACCGGAAGCTCTCAGTAATTTTCTAGTGCCGTGCTGGATGAATAAGAAACCTGTCCTCTGTGCTTGATGATTGTAAATGGTAACCCCTTGTCAACATCCTGCAATTTTCCCTGCGCCCTGACATATGAAAAGCAAATCAAAGAAATTTCCGCCATGCTGGCTTGGACCCAGAGGAGCAACATTCTGACCTGCAAGTTCCCTTTTGAGAGGGAGAAAGCCACTTCGAAAGTGCTGTTCTTTAATCATAATGTTACTGGCTTACATGAAAAAGTGCAGAGGCTCTGGGAGAAAAGGCTGCAGACTGTTTAAGGCTACAGTTCAATCAATTTAACAATACCAGTTCAGCCATATGATGACCTTTCTACCAAATGTAGTGCAATACACATAACTGCAAGAACTGAGAGCAATCTAGCTGCGAACATCATGAGAAAGTAGTTCACCGTGACCTACATCCACTGTATATGTTGTAGAATTGTGACATGCGAACAGTGAGATGGACAGAATGACCAGAATTCCTTTTATATCCCTGAATCCTGACGCACACAATATCTTGTGCTAAAGAACCCCCTAACCAAATCAGATAACCCGCTCTCTAGATAAATGCAAACTCTACAGTGTGTATGGTCGCCAGGGATAGGTGAATGTATTGTGTTCAGCAAGAAAGATCTAAAAATGTATTTGTTTCTGAGCAACTATTGAGCGTATCTATTCATAAATTCAATTGCTTCACCTAAGCTCTTACTTAGCATATTTCAGCCACACCAGCAGAAAGCTTTGTACTGTAGCTGACTGGGATGGTTTTGGGATCATTTCTCAAAGGGTTATTCACACATCAACAGTTAAACATGTTAATCAGGGAAGTAATCCTCTGCTGTATCCTGAAAATGCCCTATAAAACAATAATAATAAGCATAATAATAAATCAGGAGGAGGAAAAGAACATAGTATTCTATCCTTAACAGCTGCACCCTAAATCGGCACAATGAATACACTGGTATAGGAGGCTGTGTGGTCCAGTGGTTTAAGAAAAGGGCTTGTAACCTGGAGGTCCCCGGTTCAAATCCCACCTCAGCCACTGACTCATTGTGTGACCCTGAGCAAGTCACTTAACCTCCTTGTGCTCCGTCTTTCGGGTGAGACGTAATTGTAAGTGACTATGCAGTTGATGCATAGTTCACACACCCTAGTCTCTGTAAGTCGCCTTGGATAAAGGCGTCTGCTAAATAAACAAATAATAATAATAAAACAAATGTTGCTGCCACTTGGAAAGGAAGCAGAAATCATCAGATTTTTATTTCAGGGTTAAGAACAACAGTAGGGCCCTATGAAATCTGTTTTATTATTTAGAATTTTCGTATTTATTTTTTCCTGATTTCTGATTTTTCGGTTTTAAAAATCTGTAATTTTGTTAGTTAGTTTGTTTTTTTATAACCACAAGTGTTTGACACATTGACAGCAATGACGAAGCTAGAAATGCATGAAAAAATATGACAAAAAAAACTCTTTCTAAACGGTTTTAATCAAAGTGCTTTCAGAAAAAAGGGTACAAATTGGCACAATGTAATAGAAACAAACTAGGAACATTGTAAATTAAAAAAAAAATAAAAAAATCAAAATGTAGGCTTTTTTAGTAGTTTTTTGTTTTTTTCTCTGAATTCCGCGATTCCGTCCGTGTTCTCCGCAATGTGGATTTCAGAGGGCCCTACAACAGAAGCTTTGCCAGATTCATTCCTCTGAGCCGAGATCCTGCATGTAGCTGCAGGGGATTTCCCACGTATCACTCAACTCTCATAAGAGTGAGCTGCTTTCTAAAAGACTGATTATGGGTAGGCATGGTGGGCATACATTGGGAGCACCGCAGTCTTTTTTTTTTATTTCATAGGGAAAATACAAAATGTAACCAATATTTAACCACGAATGCATACATCTAAACAACTACTGTTTATTTGCTTTGCAAAGTTCTTGGAATATATAAGAAAACAGAATGCTTCATTAAAGCAATGGAAACTGACCCAAATGTTTGATCAGAAAACCACAAATAAAGGCACTTTTTAGACGCAGGCACCGAAAGGCTTGGTGTGTTTTGGATCTGGTTAGATAAGCTTCTATCCCAAGCAGATTTTCCACAAATACGCACCTTGACATTTTCCTCCACTTCCATGTGGCCCAGCAGCTTCCCGTTCACGCTGAAAATGCAGAAGAGACCCTTTTCATAGTAAACCACGCAGTGCCCTTCAGCAGAGGACTGGATGAGTCTCGGCCATACACAGTTTACCGGGCTTTCCAAGGTCCGCAGGAGATCTCCATTCATAGAATGTATCAGGCATGGGCCCTCTGAGAGACAGACAGGAAAAAATACATTTAAAAGTAATGAGGTGTCTGGCTCATGCTTAAATAGGGAATGTGGTTGTGGGGGTGGGAACCCTTTAGCACTCTTACCGAGCGCTGTTCATTTTGTTCGAAGTTTACAGGTAGACAGCACCCTTTTTAAGCAAGCAAATTTCATGATTAGATTCCCAGCACATTTGTATTAAAGGGTAGTCTGCAATAGTCTTATTTTTTAGCTAAATTCACCAGACAAAAATTAAATGAAATGCATCAAAAAAGATCTAAACATTATACTTATACAATAATGAAACTTTATAGCAAGTGATTGAAGTCTATCTCTTTGTTTACAATAGGTAATTAAAGGCAATATAGCGATGTCAGCATTATTCTTTTTCCAAAATATTGTGTGAGTATTGAAATGCATTCAATTTGTTTATGATGAAACTATATTTTAAGATATTTTGTTTGATATAAGAAATAAATAAATGAACAATACTCTTAAGTATAGCTTACCTTTGGAGCCACTGATAACCAGGCCCAGTTCAGCACACACAGTTGCACAGGTAATCTCACAGTCATGTCCCGTCAAAATAGCTCTGGGCGTGACGAACTCGGCTGAAACAAAAAGTCACACGATGAGAGACTCACTGCAGTTTCTCTTTTTGTGGTAAGCCAAGGGTGTACAACTTGCGGGCTCATGTGACTAATCAAAACAAAAGGTTTAAATGATTAAAAACAACATTTGCTTACTTTTGTTTTCAACACAGATGAAGAAGGGTTTTTGTTCAACATGTCCTGAAATAAATTTTGTCATTTTTGTAAAATGCACTTATACCTCCTTTCTAACACACACATTGTGTGTGTGTGTGTGTGTGTGTGTGTATATATACACACACACACACAGTGTCACAGAAAAAAGTATTTGGGCCATTAAAAAAAAAAAAAAAAAGAGAAAAACCACAACGTGATTTCTATAACTTCTAATTGTTCTATTGAAAGATATAAATTAGAGATTCAGCTTTAAAATAAAACACATTATTACACAACATGCAAAAACTAATTTCATACTTTAACAAAAGTATTTGGGCACCCTTATATTAGTATTTTGTGTGCCCACCCTTTGCTTCCTTTACAGCTTGTAGTCTTTTTTTGTATTTTGAAACCATTTCCTGGCATCTTTTCGGATATATTTTTGCCCAGTCTTCAACACATACAGCTTTGAGTTCTGCTATCAACTTTGGTTTCCTTTTTGCAACAGCAGCCTTGAAAATCCACAACATCTCAATGGGATTCAAGTCTGGAAACAGAGATGGCCAATCCATCATTTTAATCTTCCTTTTTTCAGAAATTCCTTTGTAGACTTTGCAGAATGCTTAGAATCATTATCTTGCTGGAATACAAATTTCAGTCCAATAAGCCTTCTAGCACTGGGTAACAAATGAGAGTGCAAAATGTCTTGATATTTTGCAGCATTCATTGATCCTTCTACAATACAAAGGTCGCCAGTGCCTGAGGAAGAAAAACAAGCCCATACCATCACACAACCTCCACCACGTTCAACACTGGGCATGATTAACTTTTCTTTAAATTCTTCTCCTCTCTTCCTCCAAATATATTGTTGTTTTCTTGGTGAAAAAAGTTATATTTTGGATTCGTCTGACCATAAAATCTGGTTGAAGAAATCATCAGGCTTCTTCAAGTATTCAATGGAAAACTCCACTCGCTATTTTTGTGTATTTTTTTAACAAAGGTTTGCATCTTGGTTTTCGTCCACGGACATTCATCTTGTTAAGGTATCGTTGTTCACTCGTGAATTTCTTAACCATCTTCTCCCAATTCTTGTGTCAAATCTTTTGCAGCAAATCTGAGGATTTTGTTGGGCTGCTCAAACGATGATTCTTCTAGCAGACATCTTTCTTGGTCTTCCACACCAGGAGTTAGTTGCAGTAGTTCCTGTTCTCCTGTGTTTGTCAATAACAGCCCACACAGTGTCTTTCGGTAAACTGAGTCTTTCTGCTATTTTTATGGTAGATCCTCCTTTTTTGTTCAGTTGTATCACTGCCATTTTGAGATTGTTGTTGTACTCTCCAGTTTTAACCATTTTTGTTGCTTTTTTTAAAATCACACATTTCTTATTTATGTTTCAGCACTTGATGATTATGTATATTTATTCTAGAATTATCACGAAATATGTTGATTGCCCAAATACTTTTGTCAAAGTATGAATTTAGTGTTGCAGCTCAACCTGGACCCATTTAAATATCTACTCTTTTAATGTGAAGTCACGCAAATTATTTTCTTTTTAAATCTCCTCAACTCTAAAAACACACATACAAAAAAGCAAGAGGGGACGGGACAAGCCGGGACGAAAGCGGCATCACCGCTCCTCTGGAGAATTGCTGATTGAAAAAATGTCCTAGGGCTGGTTGGAGTTTTCTTTAAAAGGTAATTGTGGGATTATAAAACTCCCTACTACTTTGTTCTGTTTTACAACATACAGTAGAAATCACTTTTTGCTGACTGGCTGATAAATCCTTCTAAACCTCTGCAGCTTTGATCTGATGGAAAAGGTTGCAGCGAACCACTTTCTCAGATACAATAGTGAGTTCATTATCAGACACTGTTTGTTTATCACTAGAAATAGCTGTGCATAAGGGTCTTATAAAAATGAAGAAAGACTTAGGGGGGAACAATCCTCTGAGTGTTTAGCCAGCAATATCTAAAGCATGTCAGGGCTGAACTTAACCAAAAGCCGACAGAGTTAAGAGGGACGAATTAAAGTGCTACTGGATTCGGAGGTTGTGGGTTATATTCTTGACCAGAGCGATTTAAGGCTAGACACAGATTTAAATAAGCTCTGAGGAGCAAGCTGTTTATAATGCGCAAGGTGACCACAAATTCTATGGATTTATCTCCAACAGTACAAGGTACACTGCCTGTGCTATATAAAGTTCCATAGTATGCTGGGATTCCATAAACTACTATGGCTTCTTCCATCATATAGAACGTTGGGTTACTATCATAACTCTGGTTCCATGAACTAGAAATGTAACCATTACCTAATGGGTGTTTACCGCCTAAAGACCTGAAACCTGAATATTCTATACCAAGGCTGCTCAGCCGAGCCTGTGATGCAGTCATGGCCTGCCCCCGAGGGCATAAAATGACAGCGCTCACAGACCTCAGCGTCATTTTCCCTTCCTTCAAGCCTGCCAGGTTAATGGTTAGATTTCTATTTCAGGGAACCAGGGTTATGATAATAACCCAACGTTCCCTTTCAAGTACGAAATATAACCCTTACCTAATGGGTGAGTATACCAAAGCCGTCGCAAGGGCAAGATTGCAGAATGCTAGAAGGCTAAGCCGATGCTACCTTGTACGTTACCATTAGGAACCTCAGTAACAATTAGATAGGGCTAAAACATGGAGGGAGCCACCCTTAACACTAGCTCCAAAACCAGGGTTCCACAACCTAAGTCTAGAATCTAGTAAAGGTATAAGGAGTAGCCCGCACAGCTGCATTGCAAAAGTCCTTGAGAGATACATCCTGGAATAAAGCCCACAAAGTTGCCATGCATATAACAGTTGCCTCGGCCACTCATGTTCCAAAGCATCTACTGCCAGCGGGTCCTCGCCTCCTATTATGGAGAGCCAGAGAGGACAGTGGTTGACTCCTAGGAGGCAATGAGATCTAGTTCTGCTCTCCCACACGAGGCTCACCACCTCAGGGTTAGCCTTCACTCTGAGGCGCTGTGATCCTCCTTGAGAGGAGGTCTGCTGCCCAAGTTTATCACCCTGGGCAGATGAACTGCCTGCAATAAGAGGAGGTTCTTGTGTGTCCAGAGTAAAAGCTTGGAGGCCACCCTGGTGGTTGATGTAAGCCACCACTGTTGTGTTGTCTGTACGGACAAGCACATCTCCCTCGAACCTCCTGCAAACAATTCTGCAAGGCCAGATAACTGCCTGCAGCTCCAAAACATGTATGTGGAGACCCTGCCAAGGGGGGTTCCACACCCCCTGCGCACCCCTGCCATTCGACACACCTCCCCCCTGGGCCAGCACTACACGAGGCGTAGATGGGCAGGCTGTTTCCACCAAGTAAACACCTTTAGACAGTGGCGAGACACTGTCAATGGGCGGTCGCAGTTCAAAGCAGGCTGATAAACCCTGCTGTTGAACCAGGCCTGCAGAGGGCGCATGCGCAGGAGACCCAAAGGTAGGGTCTGAGAAGCTGCTGCCATCAAGCCCAGAAGTTTCTGGAACAAGTTCCATAAGATTGAGAACCCCTTCATAGCATTGAAAAAGGTGATTTTTATTATTGGATTTCCTATTGTCAAAGAGAACAAGCTGACCCTTTTGCCCTTATCAATGACCTTTGTCGGAGCCAAGTAGCAGGCTGCAAAGATGACTTTTAACAAACTATGGGGGCTATGTAAGGATACGCGCAAAATGATTTGCGGGTGCAAAACCCCCATAATGCTGACATATATCGTGTTTAGCAGCCATAAATTCAGATTTTACAGGTCACTAAAAATGCGGTGTATGCAAAGAATGGTGTTCACATGGCACACGCTATCAAATTTATACTTTGCCATCATTAATCCATCAAAATTATATTGAAATGCATTCAAATGAAGAAAAGAGCATGGAATTGGGCGGGATCTGGATACTAAGCGGCCGCAAACATTATAATGTGATGTAAAGATTGCTGACCCTCCAGAAACTTTACACCTCTTCTTACAAGGTGCAAACCATTGCAGAAGTGAGTAACTAAGAGCTGTATAAAAGCACACACCTGCAGAAACCTGTCATTGGCTTCAGGATGGCTGCTGTGGTACACTTCCTGATGCAGCGACACTTGACTTGTTGAGGAGAGCCAAGATTACATTTGGAGGAGAAGGGCAAGACGAAGAAGACCCTGCATATTCAATCCCAGGGTCACTGTTTGGGATGCCAGAGGATGTGGTGCTAAAGCTTTATCGTCTCACTCTGCAGGTCATCCTAGACCTAAAAACTATCCCGGCACATGTGAAAGTGCTGTGTTCGCTGCACTACTTAGCCTCTGGTTCCTTTCAGACCACATTTGGAATGTCTGGAGGGGTAGCCCAATCCACCTTTTCCAGAGTGCTAGGCACATTTCTGGATCTCATGCTGAAAAGGACGGCCCAATACATATCATTTGCTAAGGATACTTGCATTAACTGATGTTGGCTGAGGCTTTTCCAAACAACTCCATTTCATGCTGAGTGACCTCAACCATAAGGATTCTCTTCTCAGAAAACTTTTCTTTTTTTTTCTGACATTTTTTTTTTGCTTTGTATTTTCGTGCTCTATAAATGTCATTCAGCGACTACTGCTCTCTGTACTCCTAACACTGCAAGTGCGGCCGCTAAGTAGACCGATGCGCTCATTGAGACGCTCATTATCATAATTGCGGCTCATTATTTGTGCGTGTTGAGTAATTAGCATTTCTCTTAAGCTTACATAGGGCACAGTGCAAAATAATTGCCTGGCTGCAACATAACTTGAATTTTGCCTCTGCAATTATTTGCACTGCGCCTATACTTATATCACCCCCTATGAATAGGCGCGATTTCACAGAAATCAGGAAATTGAGGGGTCACCGCGAAATTTACTTTCTCTTTTAGGGACTGATGCATACAGAGAGAGAGAAAAAAAAACAAACATTTAAATAAACAACTGCACACTGCAAGTGATGCAAACATATCTTCATTCTGTAGATAGGCTTTTTTTTATTTTTATTCCTTTTGTGCGCATTGCACTTAGGCAAAAAAAAGTCCTTAGACAAATACCATTTTAAAAAAATACTCTAAGCAGTTAACTTTCTTGTTTACTATTCACATGACAATGATGTTTTAATCAGCCTATCAGTGGGTCTGTACTGGCTTTTCTGGGACCTCTACTGTACAGTATGAGGTGGGACAAAGTCAGTGTTGCATTTTCGTTTAGGTTGCTAAAATCTAGTTTTCAGCATTGGAGGTTAAATACCAAAAATGGACAACAAAGCAAAAAAAGCAAACTATATTTCGGCTGAGGATCGTGTCAAGACATTTCCCAAAGAAGCTTTACATGCAGATGGAGGTAAATTGGTTTTCCACATCTTGTAATATGACTTTGGAGAAAACATGATCGATCAATATTTAACTTCAGAATCAAACATTAAACAAAAGGCCACTACAGAGGCTGCTGAACAGAACGTAAAACAAACAACAGCTTTCAGAAAACAAACTTGAAAGTCAGCCAGACAAAAAGTATCCTAATTTTATTCCATAACCTACCCGTTATGTAAATTCTCTGTGATTTAAGTAGCCCCCTACCTATGAATCAACCAGCAAATAGACCTTCTAACAACTCAACATAGATGTCTGAAAAGATGGCTTGAGTCAGCTCTTGGCTGTTACATAACTGTAAACTGCTGTTCCTTCCATGAGGGACTCTATTAATGTCAGAGCAGTTCCTAATGGAAAAAAGAGGGTTAAGATCACTGGAGGAATGTGTCTTCATTATTTGAGCCTCTAATATAATGCTACCTCCAGTGATAAATAATACAAGGCGCCTCTCCTTAAGACAGTAACAGTGCTCAATGACAAACCGAGACTCCAGTGCTTTGAGAAACTTATTTTAAGAACAAGGGAACATCCACAGGTAGTAAAACAGACATACTGACTTAATTAAGATAACCTTAAACTCTGTTAAGCATACTCAGCTTTTTACATTTTATTTATGTGTTACAACTCCTGGGATTAAAACATGCAGTCAGATTTCTACAAAAAAAAGAAAAAAAAAAGATCCATAAAACTGATATATTGGTGTATCAATTAACCATTTTTCCATGTGGTGCACATTTGGTAGGATTAAGTTAACATCTGATTATAATTATTGTTTTGTTTTTTTTAAACTGAGACAGGAGAAGGAAGAGTATAATTGACCTTGAATATGTATCTTAAGTACTCGCACTTCTTCCTGAAGAAACTGGACACATGGTTAACTATTTGGTGACCTACAATTGCATTTCTTTTTAAATACAGCAATTACAGTCGGCTTAAATTACGCACAGAAGTTACGCCCCAGAACTATTTTTGAATTATTTAATTCATTCTTATTTATGCAGGAAAAAAAATTCGAAAACGTGGGTTTATTTCTAGGAACTTCCGGTGGGCAGAATCTAGATCCCTCTTAATCCAAATTGATTTTCCCTATGTTTGGTAATCAAGCTCTTCTTACTAATGCTTTTCTGGCATGTTTTACAACCAATGAAGCTCTATTCAATTTTCTGAGGTTAGCCAAAACCTGTAGAAATGTGTGAAAAGCAAGTGGCAGCGTTTGACCTGTAAGACCACCTAACTCAAAAAGACTGTACTATAAGGTCTATAACAATGATAAGAGGGGATTCACAAGTAAATATATTTTTTCTAGTATTTAAAGCATACGGATTGTATACTAATTTGCAATTTATGGATTATTTACTACTCTTCAATTTATTCAGAATTGTTATTTACAAACTGTTAATACTGTTAACACTGAGTTGATGTTAAAGAGGAAACTGTACTTATGCTTTCTGTTTACAAATAGAACGATGATGTAATTTGTCTGGCTATTGCATATTTTTACCACAAGATGGCACTCTAATCTGGTTTATCTCTGGAGTATGTATTCGGAAAGGAATTTTCTACCTGGATTCCTTTTGGCTACCATCCTTGCCGTTGCATACCCTGGGCTTGAAACAACATATTTACATATGGAGGAGAATTAATGATTACCTGACAGCCCCAAGATGGGTTTTGGATGGCAGAATGAGTAATCAATGTCCGGGCATAACAAAAACAACCTCTTGTATAAACTTCATCAAGGATGGACCAGGCAAGTCATCTGTTTGAAGCTCATTCAGAAATGCATTGGATGTTACAAACGTATTATGCAAAGGATGTGGGGGTACTTTAAATGTACTTGGAAAACAAAGAAATGAAACAGAGCTGTGTTTCTAAGCCCTATTGCTAACAGAAATACTTGCATTTAATGGCAATGGAGCATCACGTTATTCTGCCGTTTTACTGAATTGACATGATTAGAATTCCACCACTAGCTTTGCTTTTTCCTTCTGATTCAACAGAACACACACATGTGAATATGCAAAGTTTGTAAAATTACATAGCTTTTAAAGAAAGAGAATAGATGTGTGAAATAATTGAAAATGTTGGGGAATGCTTGTAATAGTGCATTTGTATTTACACCATATCATACCAAAACAGTGGTCATGTGAAACACAATGTTATATTGAAGTAGTTTTGAAATGATCCTCATGGCAAGGAATTTCTTGGCTTCAGTATCTCATAGGTGGACACCCTAGTGTTGTGCTTTCCCATTATTTGTGGAGCGAGTGGAACCATCTTGATATATGAACTCTTTTTTTTAAGATTAATCCTACATATTTTCGCATATACCATTTTCATGCACATTCGAATCCTTTGAAAATACTGTTTTAAAAATAAATCTGTTTTTCAGAAAATCAAGGTATTTGTTAATTAGACAACATACAATTTGCTGCTCAGATGCTTTGATATGCAGTAAATTTAGGCCTACTGTTATGAGGTGCTTTTCAGTCTCGCAACATTTTACATTTGGGAAACGGTCTACCTTGTCAAATTTGTAAATACAATTCAGTAAAATTTCCTAAGCTTTTCAGACAAGAAACACAAAAAAATAAGTCTGATCCCAAGGCAAAAGGGTCAAATGTTTTTAAACAAAATTATAAAAAAAAATAAACTGGAATTATACAACCAGAATACAAATTGACAGGTAAAGCCGATATATTTCTCTTCTAGTTTTACCTCAGTGTTTAGGGTGTGTATTTAAAAGGAATGGACAAAAGGATTTTATTTATTTATTTTAATAGCTTTGTAGCATTTTTGTTTTCATTTTTACAATCAGCATGTTAATATGCCTTATAATGAAGTCTATGCATCCATACAAATGAAGACTTCATTTTAATATTGACTGGAAAAAAAACAAATTTGTATTGACTGGAAAAAATTGGCTTTAAAAGGGCTTCTAAATGAAATACTGATGTGCATCATTAATAAAACTGCAATTTGTCATAAATTCTATGACTATCTACATACTCACTTAATGTCGCGTACTACATCTAAGACCAAATTAGCAAGGTATGAGTTGCACACAACAACATTATGTGCCTGCTGTTCTTTGATCTTGTCCAAAGCCATATGTTATTGTAAGCAAGGCTAGACAATAACATTTTTCAGTTGTATTGACCCCCACCACCCCCTTTTGAAATGAATTACTGTCATTGGCTGGTGAACTTTCACGTGCCTTTGATTCAGGGCACATTTGTTGTCTGTCGGTGGCCTTTAGAATCCTAATGCGCTGGCATTTAAAAACTAAATGTCACTGACAAAATGTACAGAAAAAGATTCTGAAAATACATACTGAAATGGTATTGTATATTGTCAACTAGAAAATAAACACACCAGTGTAAAAATATATTTGCTGCCTAAAATCCAATATAAATTAAGAATGAAGCACAAACATCATACCAAAAATGAGCTGCTAAATGAAAAGCTGTTATTGCTCTTATAAGTCGTGTCATGTGTACATTAAATATTCTCTGTACTAGTTTATACAAGTGTGAAAGAGGGCTGTAATATTTGTTAAGCAGGTCATATTTAAGCTGCTGAAGCATGGGGTTCATACTCATACTGTATCTGAGCTGTACTTACTGCCAGGGATTCTCCAGTGACACTGTATCTGAGCTGTACTTACTGCCCGGGATTCTCCAGTGACACTGTATCTGAGCTGTACTTACTGCCCGGGATTCTCCAGTGATACTGTATCTGAGCTGTACTTACTGCCCGGGTTTTCTCCAATGCTGTTGTTCTTGCCGTTCCAATACCAGAGCAGGAGGGTGGCATCTCGGGACCCCGAGAGAACGTAGCAGTCTCCACCGATGTACGATTCAGATCTGGCCAGGCATGTTACCACGTCTCGGTGTCCAAAAACTATCTGAGTCAGTTTACCTGAAAGAGAGCAAAGCCCAGCGTTTCACACACATTCAGAACAAATCAGCCTGAATACAGGATATTATATGCAAATGTGGACATTGTTTTCCATGTTAATGCCTGTAGTTTATATTTCTTTGATGTATTAACCCATGAGTGGAATCCATTATACTTCAACATTTCACCTCAAAATAGGCCTCAACAATTTTATTTTCTAAAGGCAATTGTGTTCCTGTGCAACATACACCCAATTCAAGCCACATTTTATTTCATGATTACATTATTCTAGAATGATCCTAAAACTGTACTGTATATTCTTACATACATTTCTTGCTAATTGCCAATTATTTCTTTAAAACAATTAACTGCTTACAAGTACAGTGATGCCAATTAACCACTGACACCTTGTGATTTTAGATACTCAAACCAATCGTCTAACTATCTGAAAGTACTGTTACCACTTAAATACTTAATTACATTAATTTTTATGAAAGTATGTAGTTAACGTTTAACCTTAAATTCAAAATAAATATAAAATGAACAATAATACTGTAAAGTCTTGACCACTGTATCTTTACTAAAACTTAGCATGACCTTATTTGGATTCGTCACAGCTTCTAGACAACTTGTCATAGCAGATAACATACCTGTGTTATAATATGGAAGTATAAAAAAGAAAGAAGAAAAAAAACACGAAGGGTGTAATACATTACTTTATTAGCTATCATAGTAATAATCAGCAAAACATGAATTGTTTTGTTGATTCATTATATAAAAATATATTTAAAAAAAAAAGAACAATTAAATGCAGTGAAAAATATTAAATAACCAAGGGTTCTCATTTTATAGTTTCAACCGATAAAACCAGATTTTTATCCCCACAATGTTTTTTTTAGGGTTAGCCATTATAAATCTTTTTTTTTTTGTTTTAACAAGATTTTTTTTTTTTAACCAGATAACAGAAAAAATAAAACCACACATCTTAGTTATTATATATATACAGCTCTGGAAAAAATTAAGAGACCACTGCAAAATTATCAGTTTCTCTGGTTTTACTATTTATAGGTATGTGTTTGGGTAAAATGAACATTTTGTTTTATTCTATAAACTACTGACAACATTTCTCCCAAATTCCAAATAAAAATATTGTCATTTAGAGCATTTATTTGCAGAAAATGACAACTGGTCAAAATAACAAAAAGATGCAGTGTTGTCAGACCTCGCATTAATGCAAGGAAAATAAGTTCATATTCATTTTTAAACAACACAATACTAATGTTTTAACTTAGGAAGAGTTCAGAAATCAATATTTGGTGGAATAACCCTGATTTTCAAGCACAGCTTTCATGCGTCTTGGCATGCTCTCCACCAGTCTTTCACATTGATGTTGGGTGACTTTATGCCACTCCTGGCGCAAAAATTCAAGCAGCTCGGCTTTGTTTGATGGCTTGTGACCATCCATCTTCCTCTTGATCACATTCCAGAGGTTTTCAATGGGGTTCAGGTCTGGAGATTGGGCTGGCCATGACAGGGTCTTGATCTGGTGGTCCTCCATCCACACCTTGATTGACCTGGCTGTGTGGCATGGAGCATTGTCCTGCTGGAAAAACCAATCCTCAGAGTTGGGGAACATTGTCAGAGCAGAAGGAAGCAAGTTTTCTTCCAGGACAACCTTGTACTTGGCTTGATTCATGCCAAAGCTGCCCGATTCCAGCCTTGTTGAAGCACCCCCAGATCATCACCGATCCTCCACCACATTTCACAGTGGGTGCGAGACACTGTGGCTTGTAGGCCTCTCCAGGTCTCCGTCTAACCATTAGATGACCAGGTGTTGGGCAAAGCTGAAAATTTGACTCATCTGGGGGTGCTTCAGCAAGGCTGGAATCGGGCAGATTTGTCTTTGTGAAGGACGCATGAATCAAGCCAAGTACAAGGTTGTCCTGGAAGAAAACTTGCTTCCTTCTGCTCTGACAATGTTCCCCAACTCTGAGGATTGGTTTTTCCAGCAGGACAATGCTCCATGCCACACAGCCAGGTCAATCAAGGTGTGGATGGAGGACCACCAGATCAAGACCCTGTCATGGCCAGCCCAATCTCCAGACCTGAACCCCATTGAAAACCTCTGGAATGTGATCAAGAGGAAGATGGATGGTCACAAGCCATCAAACAAAGCCGAGCTGCTTGAATTTTTGCGCCAGGAGTGGCATAAAGTCACCCAACATCAATGTGAAAGACTGGTGGAGAGCATGCCAAGACGCATGAAAGCTGTGCTTGAAAATCAGGGTTATTCCACCAAATATTGATTTCTGAACTCTTCCCAAGTTAAAACATTAGTATTGTGTTGTTTAAAAATGAATATGAACTTATTTTCTTTGCATTATTCGAGGTCTGACAACACTGCATCTTTTTTGTTATTTGTTTTGCAAATAAATGCTCTAAATGACAATATTTTTATTTGGAATTTGGGAGAAATGTTGTCAGTAGTTTATAGAATAAAACAAAAATGTTCATTTTACCCAAACACATACCTATAAATAGTAAAACCAGAGAAACTGATAATTTTGCAGTGGTCTCTTAATTTTTTCCAGAGCTGTATATATATATATAAGCTTTATAAAGTGAAATATGAGCACAGCCTCCTGCTGTGTTGTAAAATCAGTCTCGGTTGAAAGGCTAATGCAGAGATACACCCACGCAAATAGGTTCAATAAAGAGACAACTGAATGCTTTGATATATCCACTACACCCATTAATTCCACCAATGAGTACAACAAACATGTGGGATGAAGAAAACGTGTTCTAATTAACTTTCATATTAGAAGCTTACACTCTGCCCCTATAATCTACAGGACAGAAGCAATTGTGAGGCAACAACAGCGGTCGGTTGCAAATAATTACAGAGCATAATCATTTTTAATCTACCCTTTTTATATTAACATAGGCACAAGGTAATACGGCTACAGTATAGCCACCCTTCCCCTATTCCTTTCCCTATTCCTCCTCTGCCTTTAAATTAAATTTAGAACCCATGTAGATCTCTAAAAAGGCACAATTGGTTTTAAAATGAAACCAGAGTATGAAGTTGTAACCTGCGAGCCTCATTTGTGACCCTGACCCCCTTCCCTGGCGTCTCGTTCGCTGAACACGGAGAAGAATAATGCAATTACCTGAGTCAGTGGAATAGACACGGAAACTCTTATCCCAGAAGCCACAGACCAGGATGAATCGGTTGTCAGCAGTGATGACAAAACACTGGGAATGGATCTGAATGCTTTGGTCCAAAAGGTCAGTGATTTGCCTCCTGTGGGTGCCGACGTTGCTGGCTGGAAAAGCACACACACACACACAAATGAGCCCGGGAGCCAGGCAGGGGATGTACAATGGTTAAAATGATCGCTGACATTCAGTGGCATGCATCTGCTGTACAGAAGATTGCAACAATTCATATACACAGTTCAGTTCATTTAGCAGTATTACACATACAGTGTAGACCATTTAATAAATCAGTACTGAATTAAAAGTAGTTCCCTTAACTGCTCTAATATTTTAACACTGATGAAAAGCTACCTAAAAAGGGAAAAGGGAAGGAAACCTGATTAATGTTGTGCTTCTGAGCTGAATGAAATTAAGCTCCTACCCATGCAAGTGTTACTTTTGTGGTTTTTAAGTTGGTCAGGAATAGCTTAATGTAGTTTTTGATTACAGTGTTTTAGAAATTGTACGGCCAGCACATCTATTTGAATGCAATATCCAGCTGGTACAGCTAAACGCGGCATTGCACAATTTTTTTTTTTGTTTCTGTTTTAACATGTATGTGTATATGTAACATGAAAATAACTCTATGTAAGACCGACATCAGCAATATCATCCATGTAAGTATTTACTATTATGGATATTATTTCTCCTATAAGATAAGATATCATTTACATGATCAGCTCTAGATTTCATGGGACGATCGTGTATTTTCTTACACCCCATGACTCCTATTTTCTCATTAGTAGACAATTTTATATCCAAATGTACTGTTAGAAAGCTGTTTCTACAATTCCAGACAATTTTAAAAAGCTGTGATAAATCTAAAGCACCAGGGATACACAAAATAAGATTGCAGGAAATACTGCCTATTATGTTCTGAGGCACCAGACTGTATATTTGACATATTCCTTAGTACTTTCATAAAAGAGCAGGTGCAAGACAACTCTGTGGAATGGAACAGTGGTTAATCTTCAGCTAGCATCTTAATAATAACAACTTGTTGGCCCTGGTATATCTAGTCATGTAGAATATACAACGTATAAATTAATAATGTTGTGGAATGCAAACAGTCCCTCTGATATTTATTATCAAGACAAAAATCATGTAGTGGTTGAAAGAATCAGGATTTGAATGAAGACATTTCTTTTGTGTAAAAGCTTTTGTAACCAGCTAGTGTATTAACATTTTCCATAGTTTCATGAAACTATTATTCCTACTCTTTCAGAAAACTATTTCCTCATGTTTTCAAAAGTTAAGTAAGCACAGACAACACGTTATGTAATAATAACAAATAAATAATAATAATTTTCATATATAGCTCTGAACTTCTCAGCCTTTCAAGATTAATGTAAAATGAACTGCTCACGGAAATATTTTGGTTGACAAATAAGTTTTTATGCTTTTAGGGTTGATAGGCTGTTGCATTTTAATTTGTTCTGCTTTTCATTTTGAAAGATATAGTACAAAGCTAGGATGACACAATAAACCTGTATTTTAAAAACGAAAGAAAATGAAAATCAAGCATGTTAAACCAGTATGAAAACAAACAAACAAAAAAAACAAAACATAATTTAAGTCGCTGGAGAATTTTCGCAATTACACATTCACGCTCCCTGCCTGAACAGCAGGTCCACAAAGGGGGGATTGATCTCCTTAATGATGAAATTCTGGAAGCACACACTTTATTTTTCATCTTGCACGACTGCTAGAAGTCCTGCTGTTATCATATAAAAAAAAAATATTCCCCAGCAGTGGAGCTGCTGCACTATAAGAGCACCAATTCATCACTGAGACTCCCCTCTCCTGCTCATCAACAAGTCTGAGTGATGAAAAGATCCAATATTGTCCTGACAGTACTTCATGCACATTCTCAATCACACATTATTACAGCATCCATATTCATTTTCACTGACAAGTGTCCTATCCCTGTTCAAATTAGGCAGCCCAACGAGGAGGGGTAGGGGGTTGATGAAATACTGGCAAAGCTACAGCTCATTGCATTCCAATTTGCATGCAAATGGTTTATGAAGGAAAATTCCATTCGGAGAGAGCACAGGTGAAAAACAACAGTAATCTACACTTCAGGGCCACCATACAGGGTGTAATGAATCGCAGAGGAAGAGAGACAAGTGACAGACCTATCACAGGATCGATTTCCACTGGCAGCTGGTAGGGCTGGTCCTGGACAGAGCCTTGATGGCCTGGATCAGAGGGAAAAGCAAAACAAAAATAGATGACAAATTAGATTAAAAAAAAGATGATAGTTTTGAAAAGTCCAGTTTGTGTGTGCGTTTAGACTGTATTAACATCTATGTTTTGTGCTATTTTTTTAGTGTGTCTAAAAATTTATGGACTTAGAAGTTTTGTGGTTCAAGAACAAATGCACTTATAAGGGAATGAATTGAGATGGAAGTTCATTGGACACATTTAATACAAGTCGTTAAAACTGCTGAATTATTGAGCTTTTTAAGAGTTTTAGTGAGTGTTATTAGAAAATCAACAGAAAATTGATTTAATATCAAACAGATGAAAGTTTGCAGATAAAATAGGAGTAGTTTTAATAGATTACATTCCAACAAGTTATTGGTTAATTTTATATTTATTTACACTGCCATTCAATGGTACCTAATAATGTGTAGATTTCAAATGATGGGAAAAGCATAATTTTGTGTTTAACAATTAACACGTTTTGCACAGGTTTTTTTCTGTTTTATTTAATACCTGCTGACTTAAAACATGTTCAAGGGAATTACTTAGAAAGTCAGTATCTGCACACTCTTCTGCTTTCACAAACAAAAAACAGGAGATCGCTTTTTACATCTAAATCAAGTAAACAGTATTGGTCAGAGGGCAAATTAGGTGCAGAATGCAGACTCACCACTGAGCCCGTGCCACTTGTTCACAGCAAACAGTCTGTTGGCAGTGACAGTGATGATGGCGGGTGCAGCCAGCCCAGGCTGCGTGTTTGCGGCCACGTGAGCCACGGGGGAGTTAGACGGAAACTTGAGCACCATGATGACGTCCTGCTGCATTTGTTCAGTGAACATCATTGGGGTCTGCAGGAGGAGATACTGTTGAGTGGCCCACAACGGGGGAATGAAAACCAAAGACAGGAGGGTGGGAAAGGGAAACGAAAGGAAAGAGAAGCACAGGGAAGAAAGCTCAGGTTAAAACTAGAAAGCCACTGAAAAAGACACAAGCAAAGAGCAGCACACAGACCGGGGAGTTCAAATAAGTAAGTCAGGAGCCTTGTTTAAAGAACTATGCAGGATTTGAGGGAATAAACACGGTTCAGGTTCAGTTTACAAACTTGTAATCCACTGAAGTACTTTTTTTTATTTTCTCCGAGTCTGAATAGTGGAATCAGAAGTTGCACTGACACTGAAATATTTGTTGACATTGATGTAATAAAAGGTTCTATTGTCAATACTTCTCAACTTATTAATTGATTATATATCCACATATACTTTGATGTAGGCCAGTGCACAAGAGATGAATTGATCAACAATTGCTATGTTTTAGTTTTTATGCTTTTATCTATTCTGTAATTTAGCCATTTTCATGAACTGCAAAAAGGCCAATACAATTTATAGAGGCACAATCCATTTAGTGCAAAGTCACCACAAATTAATTTGTGCAATAAGGGTGGTGAAACCCACAAAAGTTTGTATCTGAAATTATCTGAACCCCAGGAATGTAGAGTGTAGTAAAAACACACCTAATCAAGAAATTAAAATTGGATCTCGCAACCCACATTAACAAAAAACATCCAAATAAAAGACTAATAAAAATGGAAGGATTTGCAGCCCCACACCATACATAAAAAATAGTAAAATAAAAAAGAATGAACTGAAAATGGAGTGCTTGATTATACATTAACAGCATAATTCTAAAAATGAATACCGGTATGTTCAAGCTACCTAATAGACTAAAAAATAAGTGCTCATTCCATACTTACCCTTTATATCAAAGTTATATACAATAATAAAGTAAAACATTAAGTAGACCAACAGTGATTAGAATATACATACAAATAGGGATAACAAATAACAATGAGAAATACTAACAGTGGATAATCCATTGTAACAACAGCTATGGAGTGAAGAGCTGCTGATCTGTACAGTACATGCATTAACACCAAAGATTAATTGGAAGCTACTATATTGTTGAATGGATGCCATGAGAACAGAGTGATGCTTGTCGCCCTTTCTTTAGAGAGCTGTGATGACAAGACCCCCCCTTCTCTTATACCAGCTGTTTCCAGCTGCAGATTTGCAGCGCCATCTGATGCTCATCGTTGCAAGGTTTGCCTGTAGAGCAATCTGATATCCCAGTAGTGGGCTGATTCAGTATATGAAAAGTTGGCACTATGGGTTTGCCAAAAATAACTAAAGACACCTTCACTAGTCATCTTCAACGTATTTTACTACTTAAAGAAATCTTGAACATTACGCAGTCTCATTTTTATAATGTGGAGCAGCTGGTTTTGTGCACCTAAGATGCGAATCAAAGATCTGCTCATCAGCTGCTCTGCTGGTCTTCTGTGTGAGTGGCTTAAAACCAATCAATATTTTGAGTTAATCCTCCCCAAATACTCATTCAATTAAAGGTGTCAGTAATGCATCATCTAATGTGGCCTCAATTAAATCCAGTGATCTGATGCTGCGAAAGCACCAGGGAACTGGCCAACAGCAGCACACTCAGACAAAATAGGCAACGTGCATGTGGCAGCTAATTGCTACACCTGGTGTAAATTACTGCTTATAGTCTACACAGCAGGATAAGACATTCACATCTTGAGAACAATGAAACAAACAAAAACTGTTTGAGCTTGTTAGGGGTGTCAAGGCTAATTTGCATTTGTAAAATGAATTTGGACAAGGGACAAATGAACGGCAGAAACAATGTAGATGAAAAGCTTTAAAACTGCTCTGAATGCTTATTCATATTATTTATATTTATTCTGAAAAAAGAATAATAAGGACTACACTATTAAACACACTTATCGTTTTGCTTGATATGAAGTAGCGACATTTGGAACAGGGACATTTGGTTATCACTTATTTTATACTTTTGTGGCCTGTGAAATCTATTAAATATACATAATCCAAACTTAAGGTCACCACATTGACAGAGGTCAGCCGAGCACACAATATGTAATATTACTAGTTTTTAGGAAGCTACTATTATGGTTAACTCATACCTGTATCTTGTGAACTATGGTATGGTTTGATGTCTGTACATTAAATTACATACTGGATGCTACATGTTAATATGGTCTCCTGTGTATATGTGGAAACACATATTATATTAATACATACAAACTACACCCGACATGGATAATCCTCAGTAGTCCCATTAAAATGTATATAGAGAGGGTAATCAATATGAAACAGTGAATTATCATTTTTATTCCAAGAGTGAAGACTAGATAACTTACAAGCCCCAAAGGTGTGATCAGTAATTAAAACTGTAATTTACATCTTTATATTGGCTGATCTGGGGTACTAATACTACACGACTGAATTTTACTGCTCAGCTGTTATTTCTGTTAAGTTTGGTTGTATATTTGTGTTAAATCTATGATGTTTAGCGGAAAATATACTGCAATACAGGTATGCATGTATTCCAAAATATTTTTTTTTTTTTCCTGTGGTTTGCAAGATTAAATGCATAAAACTGTTTGATAATATGATAATTACCAAGGCAGGATTTAATTTTTTTTGTTTTCATTTTTGAAAATGTTTTACTGAACGGTATATGTTTCTGTTTTCTGCTTTATTTCAACAAGTTAAAAATGCTCTCAATCGCTGACTTAATCCAGTGGCAGATTTTTAAGAATGGTTTAAATATGCACCCAATGTTCAATGCACACATTATTGAACACCTCTGAAAGGCTAGGAGTGACTTTCACAATCAATGTCAATGCCAGCAGCAGGCTTTACTATAGGGGTGCCAGGGGTAACCCTGGGCAGAAATTGCACACCACCTTTCTTTTTTAAAAAGCCCATCTGCTTTTGGTTTGTGTTGCTGTTTAAAGTCTATGGAAGTCAGGCAGACCTGTCAAATGCTACAGTCACACCTGACAAAGTTGGATGGAAACAAAAACTAAATACAAGGCACCTTTAACCACTTGAATGTCAAAATCTGTAAGTGGCTGCCTGGTTCAGGGTATGTGATTCCCACTCCACTCTAGCGTAATGTTTCAATTAAAGTGCTTTCACTAATATGGATATTAGTTTACAACGTTTTTAAAAAAAAACATTATGAAGCCGTTTTTATAAAACAGGATGGCAGAATTGCGGCATGATATGTATAGTATAGTTACCTGTCTTAAAACATTATCTTTTGTGCTCCTTATGCTGTTGGAATAGTCAGTTTAACTTAAGCTGTAGTGTAAACTGCCCTTTTGTAATGGAAGAATTTAGGTCTGTGCCAAGAATCTACTCTGAAAAGCGGCAGGTTTTGGACCCTCATCTAAAAACTTAAAGGACATTTACATGGTTCAAAAAGTCACTTAACAAGTATATTATTTGTGAGTGCATGTGTACAGTATCATAGAATTGTTTGGTATCTATCAATCTAGAAATATATATATATCTACAGTGTTGATTAATGCATGGCTATGTTTCATTTAATAGATTTCGTGACAGCCAGTACTTAACAAGCAAATGTTTTATATTGGCAACAGAAATCAGAGAGAAAGGTTATTTGTTTGCCATGGGACAGAGTTTTTTTTTTTTTTTTTTTACGGGAAGATCTTGTCATACTGGTACATCAGTTCTTCAGCCTCAAGACTGTAGCTGCCTCTTTCTGCTGGTGCGTGCCTGTGTTGTGAGTAATGACGGTTGGGGGAAATCAGCCTGTCAGCAGTGCAAGGGCAGCGTACTAATAGGGGCCTTGCCTGTCTACATCACTGCCTCCCTTTTAATGTTTGCAGTAATCTCAGTTTGAAAGCAAACACCTTTCCCCGATTCATTCCTTTGGCAAATCAAATATCAGGTGTTCATTTGGGCATTTATCAGGCATTACCAAACTGTAATCTAAACCTGAACTCTTAAATGATAAAATGGGGAGGGGAGGGTAAAAGAAAAGTGCAAGGTTGCTGTAGAAAAACATACCATTTGAAGAGAAACAGTGCCCAGTCATCAAACATAATATGGGTCAAACTTAACATTTAACAAGGCAGCCCTGGAATTTATTGTCCTCTTGGAGATTGGCCTTGTTCCAGTACAGCTAATTTCGGATTAGTTTGCGAAATGGCATGAACTAAAAAGCATCAGCAAAGCCTGCAAAAATACATATACATTTAGGGACTAAATGTCCGTCTTTGTAAGTAGACTCACCACCTGCATGGCAGAACTCCTCGGAGGATGTGGCTCTATTAGCAGCTGACAAGGGGTTTGTCCAAAACTTCGGATCTGAGCTTCAACAGCCTGGAAATAAACAAGGAAAGATTGCATGTTAGGAGGTGCTAATTACAAGCCATAGACCCATAACTGTCACATGAAAATGTCGTTCTGCACTTTCTGGATTGTATCATGGTTTAAAAAATGAAGCCTTTGTGTTTGAGTGTGGTTCTGTGTGGATGTGTGTGTGTGTGCTCTCTCAGCTCTATGGCTAAGGAAAGTGCTTGGCTCTGGAGTGGAGCATGAGGTCATCTTGGAGGACTGTAAATGCTATTTCCACGAGAAACACTGTAAAATCCCCCTATCCCAATTTTAAACAGAAACGAGACGTTTCAATTGCAAACACTACTTTTTGGCTTTGTTTCAAACTCCCCACATTTGTCACAGATCCCAGGAATAAAAGCTAATCTTTAACAGGTACATTCAAGTCTTCCACATTTCTCCCTGGCAGTGACTGGGCCTCATTTCACCTTGATATCCGAGCATCGGAAACAGCACTTTACCACTTTCTGCAACCTAACTTTGATCATGGCTTCTACCATCTGCACAGAACGGGGGACTGGACTGTATTCCTCTACACTGTTTTTTTGGTAAGAATTCAGATACTGTATTAGTAAATCAATTACTAACAGATGACATTTTTTTTGTTTGTTTTTGGTCTGCAAAATATACAGCAATATACCAACCTAGATCTACCGTAACTTATAATATTCAGGAAAAAAAATATATATATATAAAAAAAAATGCTTGTGTATAACTGACAGGACAGCCCCAGTAGTGTTCATGTAATCTACCAACCTTTTATTCTCATAATATTACACAAAACAGTGGTTTATCCCAGAACAAAATGCACGTTCACTACACTTGCCAACGGGAACAAAAAGGATAATGCTAATTTACAATGAAACTACTCGTTTTACCCAGTATCACAGAGCTTTTCTGGAAGTTTGCTCTGTAAAATGTAAAAAGCATGCAAGGTTATTTTTAAAACATTGTATTATTTGTACAATTATATCGGACGTGCCAATGGGCTAATTTCATACTGCTTAAAATACAAAATAAAACAAAGAAAACAAGAAAGGCCTTTTCAAGTCGATAGGTTTCTTTCTTTTCTTTTCCCAACAGTGAATTGCATTGATCCAGTTAAAACCTCTTTCCTGACAGGCAACCCATGTTTAAACTGCCTGGAATCCCCAGAGCCCCCAGGTCTGAATCCGTCTCTCACCCTCTGTTATCCTATGATGAATTAGGCACAAGTGAAAGGGTAGAGACTGACAGCACTGCTGGTGAACGAAGCCCTGTTTTAATGAGTGAATCAGGTACAGTACCACAGGCGTATCCACCCTGCCCGCAGATACAGCACATGTGGGTTTAGACCCTGGGCCAAAGATGTAAAGCACCAGCAAAACATTTCGTACGAGACCTTCCAAAAAAGTGTGTTTATTTTAGCAACAATCATTTTTTGCTACTGGGGAGGTTTCACATAAAGGTGTCATGGATTACACATGTTTTAGGAGGTTGCTAAATTTCAAAAAAATCTAAAAATTGCAAAACACGTAGAAAGCCTGATAATACAAACATGGTAAAGGGGTTCTTCTTGAATATCAATTGTATCAGTAAAGGTACTCAATTAAATTTAACTTAAAAGGCTAAAATTAGTAAATGCAGTATTTGTAAATATACTCAAGTAGGTAGTTAATTAATCCCATGTAATTGAAAAAAGGTTAATTTATTCTAAACCTTTACCAGTAATCTTTTTACCAACCTTGGGAAATCACACTCGAAGATAGAAATGGTAAAGCATGGGGTACTAGTGATAGTATCCCGTGTTTTCTTGGCTGGATGCTATATATGAACCAGAGAGCAATACACAGCTCACATGGGGGTAATAAAATCCTGCTTAAGAATTACATTCCTTGCCTAATAATATGCGTCACGCTTTTTATTAACTGGTCAATAATTCAAATTGATTATGATTATTGTAAAGCATTTGCAATTAATGCTGAAGTATTTTGTTTAATTTCTCTAACCCCAACACAGGACAATTACATGTTCTTATTCAGTTTTTTACTTATTTTTACACCTCTCTGATTTTAAACAGAACAAAAATAACATTTTGAAAAACAATATTAAATGCAGATTATACAATATGTAGCCTAGCACACTGCACAACACTAAACTGTTTCAGTGTACAAATCGAAGTTTAAACCACAACACATACAGCAAATGGGGAATGACTTATTACTGAAAAAATACAACCGCTCAAATAAAACTATAAATCGAGCACAGAGTAACATGCTAATTAGAAATGTTTCCTGCACTGTCAGTGGGAAAGCACTTATTGTTGGTGTGACAGAAAAAAATGTGACCTGTTCTTCCCTCCCTCTCCATACAACCTTCTGGTCAAAAATGAATTATACCAAGGGCCCTGCGTGACATCCACCCCCCTTCCCGCCCATACATGTCCAAAATTAGCCAACAGACAGGTCCCTGATGACCACTATGATGCGGGTAGCTGGTATTGGTTTAATTCCACCTCTTCAGTAGGGATTCAGTTCAGACTAATTTGGGGTGTTTCCCATCTGGTGGCACGTATGAACAACACAGAAAAATATGTCCATGCAAGAGTCTTTTACGAGAGTGGGATTTGAATTGTGGTCCCTCTAGACCTGTATTGATTGCTATTGTTCACTGCATCAGTATAATGCATGCCTGTTTTTCCACCTCTCAGCAGTCAAACTATTAAAATCTCATCTATCTCCACTTTGTGTATGCAAGGTCTATCTGCGTGTGTATGTATGTATGTGTGTATATATATAATTGGTTTCTCAAAACTGGTGAAAAAAGTCAACTTGCTTGCTTTAAAAAAATAATTAATTACTTAATAAAATAAAGAATGCAACAAAACTTAAATAAACAAAAGGTCATTCTACTAATTCTAGCTACCGTTGTTTTTCTTATGACTGGTGAATTTTCTGCATGTCTTCCATATTCACTTTTATTAAATTTAGTTTTTAACACACAGTACATTAAACTGTAAATAGCCACAATGGTTTGTTTTAGATCCTATAAGAATCTAGGAACAATGAAGGCCTAACCCAGCACTAACGGATACAGTTTTTGGCATCGTTTTTTTATTTATTTATTATTTTTTATTTTAAACGTATGCCATGTTATTTTTATGTACAGTATCTGTCATTCCATCCTTGTTGACATTTACTATTGGTTGCAAAACTGACAAAACGACCAAAGAGAAACTAAGTATGAGAAATTAAGCATTTAAAACAAACATACGTTTCATTTTACAATACATCTTTTCAAGAACATTTTTCTGAAGGAAAATTTAACATATGAAAATAGATCTGGCAGGATAAAAGGCAGCGTGTTTTGAGGGTGGACGAATATTCCTTGGTTAGACAGTTACTATTAACAGAACTCTTATTAAACCTTATTTCATGTGGTAAAGTAATCACAGTCTGTGAAAATATGAATTGGTTTCCATTATCAGGGCCCTGTAACTACCTAATCTAGAGTGAGACATTCCAAACCCACAGACTAGCCTAGCAAGGCAGTGCAGTCTCTGGGGCAGCTCCACTGCTGCAGCTGTTGAACCACTGCAGCATAATCCCAGCTGCCAACATGAAAAAAAAAAATCCAGCCTGTCAGAGCAGACAGGACCAACAGAAACAACCGTAACCTGCACCGGAGAACCGGCTCTGTGTTACTTCAAACCACTTTTTTTTTTTTTTTTGGTAAAACGTGTGATTTTTCAGACCTTATCAATATACATAAACGCATAAAAAGAAAGAACGGGAATGGGTTTAACTGACAGTGTTTACGACTAGCACCTGAAAAAACAAACAAAACAAACAACAAAAAAAACAGACTGCTAATTTTTTTTTTCTTTACATGTAAAATGGCCCAGTTTTGATCCATTCTTAAATACTGTATATACATTTCACTTTCCAACATTAAAACAGATGATTTTCATAACAATACTGGATTCACCCCATAGGAAAGAAGTTTCATATTCAAGTGTACTGTAGAGCTTTCAAAACGGCAAATAACACTGTTCTAGGAGAACAAATAAAAAAAAGGAAGAATAAAAAAAGCTTGTATTATTAACAACTATATATACTGTAGGTTCACACTTATTTTCTGCTTCTGTTCCAAACAACTTTAGGAATGGCCAGTCTGTGAAATGAGACTGGCGTTGGTGATGAATCTGCATGCCAGGCAATGGAGTGCTGTTTCATGTGGATTACTTGGATGAATTCATAAATCTGAACCTGCCCTCTCATCTCAAGCTACTCCAGTCAAAGAGCGTGAAGGACAGAGGGAACACAAATGTCTAAAAAGTAATAAGGACCTCCATAATTCTACGCACAGTTAATTCCAACTGGAAAACAAAATTGCCTGCATAACACTGCTTTATTTCATAATGCACTATGATGCAAATTATGTCCACTTTAAGCAGTTAGGAATCAGACTTTCCCTTTAATTCTGATTAAACGTTTACCTTAGCACAAGCCAAAGCTGCGTAATTCTACAGTTGCTGTAAACAAAAAAAAAAAAAAAAATTACAAAAAAAAGAAAAGTCTGAAACATAAAAACAAAGTCATATTGAATGATTCAACCCATAGCAACTCTAAATATATATTCAGGTTATGAGTTATGCCACAGTTGTGATGTTTATACATTCTACAAAAGTCTGCATGAATACCTAAAATACTTAGCACCTCTGATTTACTGTTCAGTGACATTGTTTAAGGAAAAAATAATTACCGCACTTGCTTCCATCCAACAGAAACAGATTTGGTTTGCTGCACACCTAATGGCTGTCATTGGTGAACTGCCAGTTGCAGACAAAACTTTGATTTTGGTGTACTGTCGCATTCCCTAATGGTGCTGTGTTTAACAAAGTTAACAAAACATGAAATTCAATAGCAACTCTTCTCGAAACAATACAGCACATTTGAATAATGAAGGAGAGCTTGAAAGCACAGATACAGGAAACCACTTCATATAAATCAGAAGGGCTGGACCATTCAATCAAGGAAAATTCAGTCCATTATTGTGAATAAGGCCTTATGAATCCTGTGACAGGATGCTACTCCTTCGGATGAGACGTAAAAGCCGAGGTCCTAGTCTAAGTGACTTTGTAGCAGCAGCTGTTAAGGGTAAATAGTTCACCCCTAGTCTGTAAGTCGCTTTGGATAAAAGTGTCTGCTAAATGACCAATTAATAATAATAATGACTTACCTCTCTTAGCACTGGATCAGCAATGGAGCTCAGGTTAACAGCTCCTTCGTATGTTAGGTAGTAAAAGACATTGAGTGCCCGGACAGCCTCTGGACCTTGCTGCTTGTATCCGAAAATCAGATCTATCCACTGGTGTAGCTGGCAGGAGACAAACTCGCTCTCAAGGGCCTGTTAAAAAGAAACAAACAAAAAAATGAAGATAAAGCTTCTGTCGTTCATTTTAGCACACCAATTTATTTGAATTTAAATTTTTACATGATTTTGGGCAAACACAAATAAACAATCTATCTTTTGTTTTTAATTACTGGTACATTAAGTTATAATAGTTCTCAACCTAAAAACTCGATGATAAAGCAACTCAAAATTGAGGAGGTGACCTCTTATGACTGGTAAAGGTTCTTTTATATTAGAAGTAGTATTTTGGTAAAGATTCTTTTATATTAGAAGTAGTATTTTTTATTAATGAAAGGAATTTCTTTTTAATGCCAAAGCATTTAGGTAAAAAGGCACTTTTCTTGTCACGAACGGGCAAGAGAGAAAACATTTATGCTTGCACATAAAAACAGCAATTGTCTTAATTTGCACAGGGCTGTCTGAACAAAGGCCCTAAATATGCTCAAATTAGAATGAGAGGCTTGATTGTCATTGCGGGTTTTGTCACATTAATGCATGACAAACATTAAACCGTACACTTAAATGGCAATTTATATAATTTAAATGTTTACTGCAGGAGCAGCTCATCGCTCATTTAAATGTGACCTTCTGACAGCTAATTTCAGTTAATTCTCTCGATTCACTTAATTAGAACTTTCAATCAGGAAAAGCCAAGATCCGGTAAATGTCTCCTGTCTAGGATGACATGTTCTTGTTGTCAAGATGCAGCTCAAAAATTGTAAAATCCATTTTCATAAAGAATTTACACAATGCTAAAAAATGCCACTGAAAACCAACCATATTGTATGAGACTCCTAAGACTCATTTTCTTTTGATTTATATATGAGAGGAAATCAGAATTATGCTACTCATCCAAAGGAAAACTATCCAACTGTAACTGGAAGACATAATAAACACAGCTCATTAAACATAGAAACTTTTTCAAAATTATTATTAGAGAACGCTTAGCTTTTAGTTAACTGTCTAGTCTAATTCATATACAAAATGGCTTTAATTAAATTCAGTTTTTAAGTTAAATTATAATTGGGGCTTCTGATTTTCTGTGTTTTCCCCCCTCGACTTTTCTACTCTCCTTTAATTCACTTGATACCTGCAAGCCATTTCTTAAAGGAAAGTAGAAAAGTTGGGGCAAAACACCAAAAATCAGAAACCCTAATTATAATTTTGTAACTAAAGATCATACAAATTAACTTGGCCTACAGTGGTTCAGTAATCTCAATTTTTAACATGTGGGTCCTCTCCAAGAGTTTTACTTTACATTTCAGGAAATCCTGTAGTTAAAAATAATAAAGAAAGAGACTTCAACAACAATCACACAAAATCTAAACCAGTTGTTAAAGGATAATCTATGAAGTTGAGAACCCCTTTGGGTATTTTGTAGGATTGTTAAAATCAGACTTATGTAAAATGTACAGTACGTATTTTTTCGAGAGTTTAATTTAACAATGGTGCATGTGGAGTATGTGTTTCCTCAATCTTCCACTAGTCTATGAATACAACATTTATGTCTAAAAAGCAGTTTTCTGTTAAAATGTGCTCCACATTATTTTGGTAAACCTGATAAGACCAATCACAATATTTATATAATAATTGAAATACCCCCTCAATGCAGGGAAGGTACATGATAACAATCAATACATGATTACATGCTTCTAGTCCCTGAAGAGTGATCTTATCAAGCATTTGAAAGCAGCAGGCAATTTGTTTCTAGTTACCAATAGGGGAATTAGATAGCTTAACAGAAAAACAACATTAATGAATAGAAAAACTATATCCTTACTCATAAGAAAAAAAAAGTGTAATTTTAATATGCAAACCAACAATTGACCTAATGTTTTATTATTAAAACATATAGCTATATAACTGCATGTCAAATGCATAATGTACATGTATAGTTCTTGCTTGTTCTTAAAATTAATAGACCTAAACTCCTTACTCACAACAGGCATAACAAATGGATAGCTAGCCCATAAATCTTGACAATTAGTGTTTGGGGCCCACTGGCTTGGCATATTGTCTGGATCAGAAATACTTTGCCATACAGTACTGCTTGTATATGTTATACCCAAATAAGCAATGTGTTTAGTACTATAAAAACAGGATCTAATCCTTTGGGTCGAGCAATTAGGTTATAACACAAATTCTACTGTATGCAGTCTATACACTAACAGGTCTATTTATATGGCTGGAAATGCAGAAAACAATTACAGCAGGTAAAAAAGAAAGCATGACTCAACACCTACATTGTGCAGAGGCATGGTAATAAATACATCAATACGAAGCAGTAGAAGGAGATGGCACACGTCAGTAACTAATGAGAAGGTGTCTGCAGTTATTCGCAATTTACTGTAATAACAGTGACAGAGGAATAAAAGCTGATTATGAACCATTATTACTATTGGGAAAGACAAGCATGTAAAATATAAGCATAGCTCATGCACCTTATGTTTTATGCAATGTTTAATTATCTGTTTAATAAATAATAATATGGATACATTGTGAATCTCAAATACTTCTGAATGTGACCAGTTATTGTAAAAACATTAAAAATGTTGCTTTATTATGCTTCCATTTAAAAACTGCAGATGCTAGATTTGCAAGATTTTCTCATGAGAAACTCTTGTTTCTAGAAGATTTAGGCACAAAGGGCTTTGTGCACTGAAAAAGGCATGGCTAATTTATATACCAATTAGCAGGCTTTCTATATTATTTATATTTTCTATAGAGGATCATTACAGTAAGTCACGAAAAAATAAGTCATGAATCAGAGCCAGTTAATTCTTTGAAGAACTGATATTTCTGTATGACTCCTAAGGAGAAGTGTTTCCAATTTATTTCTAGATACAGGTACGAAGATGTATTCTACCAGTGTAAAACATGTACACCTACATTTTTTCAATTATGTATTACTGTTTTATTCACCTTGCTTTATTCTTCCATTCCACCATGTTTGCATATGCAAGATTTCATAATTTGGTAGCTATGCTTTTCAAACCTTGATATATGACCGTTGTAATTTACAGTGACGATGGCTGGTTGTTACTGCCTAATTAAAGCTGGTTTTATGTTTTCCTCTTAAAAAGATGATATATCCTTTCTGCATTTTTTAATTCTTTGATTTTGTGCTTTGTTCCAATCAAAACATGCTTTGAATTAAACAAATCTGATGGAATGCCAGGATCTTGTTTCCCTTCTAAGGTTTGAGGAATCAGGAGGGAAAGGTTTCCCCTGTTAGCGAGCTAAAACAGCCACACGGCAGAAATGTATTCACATTTTAAGACTGACAAATTGTTTGTGTGTCTGCGTTACAGCCAGTTTCTGCAATAGCTGCCAGATTTCCTGTCTTGTAGCACAATACCTTAACCCTCTCGGAGGTTCCTTGTAATCAGGGAGATTTAAATCTGCAGCCATGCTTACCTGTAGAAATGTCTTTCTGTAATTTTTTTATTTTTATTTGATTTGAAAAGATTGTCTAGTTGTTCAACCTCACTGCAATAACTTATTCAAACAAACAAACAAATGGGCCATATTTACAAGGCTTTTCCAAAATTGAAATCTATTTTTTATTGTATAATTTTTTTAAAAAAAGCATTGAATTAAAAAAAAAAACAAGCAAACAAAGTAATTCCCCTATTCTGTAGCTGAAGATGTGCAGTTGTATGGGTAGAGAGTGCTTTATAAGTAATATACTCCAGTGACCATGTACAAGTATTGAAAGTCTGAGTGCTGAAAAACTTTGGAATCTACCTACGATAGAATGACTGGGAGAATTGCACTGTTTCTAACTAGAACATAAAGAAATGTAAACCAAACAGGGCATCAGTGTGGAGTAGTGGTTAGGGCTCTGGACTCTCGACCACAGGGTTGTGGGTTCAATCCCAGGTGGGGGACACTGCTGCTGTACCCTTGAGCAAGGTACTTTACCTAGATTGCTCCAGTAAAAAGAAATAAAAAATAAAAAACTATATAAATGGGTAATTGTATGTAAAAATAACATGATATCTTGTAACAATCACGATAAGGTTGTCTGCTAAGAAATAAATAATAATAATAAATGTAATTCCTTGAATTCAGATATTCACTTTAGGTTTAAACATGCTTTCTTTTCTGTACATTCACTACATTGTACTTATCACAAAAGCAGAATATTCCATGAACGTATATGTATTATATTAATATTATAAGCAATCTAATATAAAACAGAAAATCTAAAATTGGACCATATACAATGTATGTAGCACAACCATAAAATCACTCTGCTCAGTCTCATGTACTGTAAATCTCAATGTCTGTAGCGGCTGTCTGGGAGAGAGATATGTGGGTGCAATATGCATACTCTGCAACACTTCATTCATGTATATAGACAAATGTTCATTCACACACACACACACACACACACACACACACACACACACACACACACACACACACACACACACACACCACAATGTTCTGATTTGTTTGTAGTAACTGAGACGCAATCAGCATCAGTAAACTCTGCAGATCACTGCACCCCTAGTCATATTTCAAACCCTAACGTGGCTTTTTTCATTGCAAGCTTGATTTTGAAGTATCTGATTAAAGGGCTTGTTAACTCGCCTTACAAAATAGACAGATTGCCATATCAAAGTGTGTTGAATTAATATTGAACAGGACCAGAGTCTGTGATTTAACTGTGGAACTGTATAAAAAAACATGAACAGGTAAGGGCAAAAGGTGTAATCAGAAAAAATAATACATCTGAAACACAATTTAAAAATACATTTTTAATTGTAAACTCCCATTTTAGCAGTCTTTTTTTCCCCAAGCTTAATTATTTTTTTTGCTATACACAATTTATTAATTACTACATAAACAAATGGAAAAACATCTAATTTTTATAAAGCTGGTAAACCTGTGCCTAAGACAAACTCCACTAGCGGTATTTCAAAGTACTGAAGCATACGCATCACCGTGCGCGGTATAATAATATCTGTGTTCACACTGGAGCTCAGCAGTAATGCAGAAGTGCACACAGAGCTGTCATGCTTACAGTGCCCAATTCCAGTTTGGAAACCTTCAGAAGAGAGCAGCTAATTCTTGTCTTGTAAACAAGTACAATTTCCTCCATCTCCTGAACAAGCAGCCATCATCCCTTACAACTGGACCGAGTCAAATCCAAGGCAAATTAGCCAACAGCATTCAAGATAGGCATTTCACAGACAACAAAGTACCCATGGATGGGTGAATAAAAGGTGGATACAAAGGCCACTCACAGCAAAGTTTCCAATTGTCTTTTAAAAAGTGCTGTCTGTCATTTCACCTTGTTCAGAGCTTCTTTTCTAAATCTGTGGAGGCAGGTATACTGGTAGCCTGGAGATACTGCACAGGGTCAGATTTAACAATAATTTGCATGTCCCAACTTGTAATGTTATAAAACCAATAAGAAACAACCCTGGGGAAAATGGGAGTTTCTAATTTACCATTTTATAACCCCTTCAGGCCACGGGGACATGTGGTCTGCATACAAATAATATAAATAATTTAATTATAACCAAAAAAAACAACAAAAAAACCCATTGCACTATAGCATGAACAGCAAACACAGGCCCCTTAAATTCCAGGTTTAAATCCACATGCATTTATAAAAAAATATCAAGATAAGTTTCCCAAATTGTTTCTTGAAAGCAAAAACAGGGACACTTCCTAATATAAAAAAAAAAAAAAACAGACCCTTAGCTCCATTATAAAACTGGACACAGCAGAACTAGCCTGCAGTATATAGTGGAAACAAAAGGCTTCATTTTTGGTTACAAAAATATTTACTTGAAACACAAAAGTGGAATGGGGAATAAGAAAACAATACAACACAAATCAACTCCTCAATTGTGTCTAGTAGACAAAGACTCACATGTGCTACACGCAGAGCAAAGAGAAAATGAAGAAAGCCTAAAGAAAGATTGTAAATTCCATATTTTCAATTAGCCTTGAAACAAAACACCATGGGTGGACTGCAGTTAGTTCTATTGCAAATTGCAACTATAGAAAGATTAGACATGATCAGATTTATACTGACATAGGGGAGTGCAGGATGCGCTCTATAGCCAAGATGTTGCCGGTTCGAGTCCAGACTATTCCACAGCCGACAGAGGACAGAAGCTGCCCAGTGGGCGGCGCACAATTGGCCGAGCGTGGCCCTGGGGGGGGAGGGGGCGGGCTTAGGTTTCCAAACCAGCGACTCCTGTAGCCTGTGGGCTTGCCTGTAAGCTGCCCAGAGCCGCGTTGTCTGCGTTAAGGTGGCTGCATGGTGGGTTTGCAGTGTGAAAAGAGGTCGGCTGACGGCACACGCTTCGGAGGACAGCGTGTGTTCGTCTTCGCCCTCCCGAGTCAGCGCGGGGGTGGTAGCGGTGAGCTGAGCCTAAAAATAATTGCCAACTCTAAATTGGGAGAAAATGATACAAAAAAACAACTGGCGACTACTAAAAAAATATATATATATAATAATAATTATACTGACACATTATTATTATTTATTTCTTAGCAGACACCCTTATCCAGGGCGACTTACAATTGTTACAAGATATCACAAATGTCCTTGGCATAATTATTGTTGAATATGCATGCCGTTTAAATTGCCACATAAGCTTTAACAGAATAGATATTAGTGGAGTTTTCTTTTCAGCATTTACGTACTACAGCAAGAACCGGTTGACTCATATTATAAATCACAGCCCATCACCAGGGCTGCATTTATTTTAGTAAAATATTCACTTGACTTGGTAATTGCAGGGTATCTAGTTAAGCCTCAAGGTTTACTGAAGAAAGCTTTCTGCCAAGATTACTCACAGAACATCATACTAAAAGAAAGTAAGCATTATCCCCCCCCCCCTCCCCCCCGATGTGGATGCATATCCCCAGTGACTAAGAAATATTGGAGGTGTACTTGCATGTGGGACACACTAACATTAAAACATATCTACATAGCGTTTATCAAATTGTAAAAAGTATTGAATTATTGTGTAACTGAAAGTATATAGAGGGAATTGTCTATTTTACACTTACATTTTTACAGTGGAGAATCTCATGGAACTACTTTTTTAATGATAATGATAGCTCTAATTTTGCATTTACAGACATGGTGAGAGATTCATGTATGTAAAAATATTTTATTATTATGAGGTTTTTGTCTTCAAGGAGAGATGCACACGTGCTCACAAGACATGGCATAAAAAGGAATTACACGAGAGACAGAGAGAGAAAGACTGCTTGAACCAGGAATGGATAGGCCTCACTAATGAGCCTCGAGTACCCTACAGTGCTTTAAAAAAAATCTGACAGGTTCAAATGATGCCACTGCATGACAGAATGTGGCCTGCTATAGGAGGAAGGTGATTAGAATAAATGAGTAGAGTAATTAACTCTGATTCTAAACCACTTAACTGGAAAGAGAGGCCACGGGCTGTTTAGCTGACGATCTGCCACGAACAATCAGGACCAAGAAGCCGGCCCTGCTCTTATGTTTGTGTGTCAGAGGAACCCCCACCCCCCACCTCTCTTAACAGGTATTCACTGGAACTAATGAAAAGCAGCTTTATTTTATGTGAAGATCTCTCCGTTTGTCTTGAAAGGAACAAAGGAAAGCTACAGAGCTGCACTGGTTCACTGCCTTTTCTGTTGGTGGTGCTCACAAAAGCAGCTTGCACAACTGCTGTTCAGCAGCAGCTACTTATAAACAAAAAACACCTGGTTTTCTGTAGCCCAGCGGTGTGCTAGGCAGGACCACAGACTGAATGGGACCACGTTAAGATTGCAGTGAAGCAGGAGCACACTTGCTTCTTCCGGCAGGTGTCGCTGCGAAGCACCAGTGTGTGAGAGCGGAGGGGCCCAACAGTAACTAAAAAGACAACAAGAAAATAACTTGCATGAAGTACCAGAGAAGTTTCGGATAGAAAACCAGTGGTAACATCCTTGTTTTTGGTTTTTTTTGAGGAATGGGGGTGATAGTGTTTATTTATTCATCAATTTCTATCAGTTTGAAGCAGACAATAAACACACAAACCTATTTGACACGATTAATATGGAAAATATACCAAAAAATCCCCAAAGATTTTGCTTTTTATTTTTTATGTGTATTTTTTTTTAAAACAAAAATGCATCCTTAATTTTAACACTCCATTACTTTACCAAAGAAAATGTATATTTACAGTGGTCAAATGGAAATTCAAAAGCCCATGACAAACCTATCTCAGATCAGTAAATTGTCTATGCCTGGTTTCAATTCATTTCCGGTCAGTTTCACTTTACTGTCAAATACTGCAGTTTTAAAAAGATAAACAAAACAAAACAAAACAGACGGCCTCTCTGCTCCACACAGTCCATTACTGCTTACCATCAAGCAAGCAACCAAAAGTCAGCCCCTTTAACTCTCCTGCATGTTAAAAGACTAAACCAGCTGCACAGTGACCACTATAGTATGTTAACAGACACACTACCACTGGATGTTTACATGAAGGTTGATTAATTTGACAGCTTTACACCTCCACCAATGGCTACAATTAAATGCTTTGACAACTAAATACAACTGTGTAAATCTGTAGGCTCCTAAAAGCTGCAGTGATTTAAGTAAATATAAAAACAATTCTCTGGATTTTTAACAAATCAATACCAATTTGTGTGTGATGTTTAGTTCCGCAGCAGAAAGGCAATCTCTCTTAGCTGAGTTTAGTCTAATATGCTGTGGGAGTAATTTATGTTAATTTACGGATTGACAATTTAGGGATATTTTCCGCATTGAATTCTATTTCCTTTAAAAACTGTGTCCTTGTTAAAAACTGCTAGTGATGAGCAAAGCTGTGATGAAAAAGCGGCTTTTTGAAGAAAATTAATCTTCATGCCTTCCCTGTGCATGCCTGCCTGGAAATACTAGAGAACTTGTGGAACAAGTGAGATGCACATTCACTTCAGTTTTTTTAACCAGACAATTAAAAAAAAGAGTGCGTACAGGGATATAGAAAGAGAATACCAGCTGCATTGGCTCACGCATTTTCTCAGGCATGCAGGTCAAAATGCAAGTGTATCACTGAGGGAGGATGAACTATAAAATATAGTGTACACTGTAAAAATGTCTACCCGGCACATGAAATTATGCTTCCTGTATGGAACAAACTGATATTAACCAGAAACTATTCGGAATCTCATCCCTGTTTCAAGATGGTATTGGAATGAATTCTCCTAGAAAGTCCTTAAAGAGAATTATCACCACATCTAAATAAAATCCCAGTGTACGTCGAAGGAGACAGAGACAAATACAGTAGCTTATAATGAAGGCCCACAGGAACCTTAATAGGACCCTAGAAACAGAAAGGCAAACCTGCCTAAATTGATCCCAGATAATTTTTAAAAAAGTTGGAAACTAAATGTTGAAACTACTACATGTGTTTATGTATTTTTTTTCCCCCCAAAGTTTACTATTGTGTATTAGGCCTAACCTGTCACATGTGCCCCTTAGACCTCAAGCCGACGTGCAGAAATAAGTCATTGTTATCTTTTGTTGTTTTTTTACAGTTCAGAATTTGGTAATGCAGAGTTAGCTGTTTCCTTAAAGTGCTTAAAATGAATGGCTGAACTAGAAACGATTTTCCAGTCGGCTGGTGAAGTCAATACAAATGTCAAGGACATTCGAGAAAAATACATCTCAAACTTGGAAAACCATTAACAACTATTACTTTGGTGATTACAATACTGGTTTTGTTATATCCAAAGAAAGGATGATAAAAGGTTCAACAGGCATGTGTTTTGAAATCGAAATTACTATTTATACATTATGCAAGGGCCATATTATAATGTACAAAAGCGTTTTAATTTTAACTTGCATAGATAGCGCACACTTTGCATCTAATATAATTGAATGAGTAATTAATTAATCTAGTATACATTTTTTTAAAGAGTTCTCTTAATAAATTACTTGCAGATAACACAGATTCTTTTAGACATCAACCTTCACCTTGCTAGACTGGCACACTTTTTTCCCATTGCAGAATTGTGTTAAGTTTACAATTACAACCAAAAGTGATTGTGTCATTTATCCTCATTATTATAAACACTGTAAAACAGCAACAATCTTCAGTTAATGTCATTGGATCAGATTTTCTAGGTCTTGCCACAGCACACCAGCTTAAACTCGAGATACTTCAAGTATATAAACACCTTCCGAAAGAGGCATTTCAATTCTCTGAAAAAGAAAACCATTTCAAGAGATCTTTAATGGCCAATAAATCCATCAAGATACTCCTCTAAAAATCTTCTTTGGCGTCTGCCGTAAATGCCGCCACTGCTTAGTCTTATGTTTCTGCCATTTCAGACGACTGCTGATTTTACATATTCAGGAGATTTTCATTTATTAGACTTTACTGCTGTATTTATGACTCTGGGAAAATACTTTTTTTTTATGAAGTGCATTTTGCATTTCATACTTGTATCTACTTCTATCCAAGTTTTTAAAATACCAAGTTGTCAGCAGTGTCTACGGAAGTCAAGCTTAAAAAGCCTATAAACCGCCCTTAATGGCTTAGCATTCAAACTACACTACAGCGATACAACAGCTCCTTCAGAGAGCTAGAAGAGACACACTGGGCACTCTGAACTGAACAGCTATCAAAACTTCATCCTTTTATACTTCATAATAAAACTGCATGGTGGCTTGGTGGTGTGAATCACGGGGGTCTATTAAAAATGAAGCTGAGCTCATCAAATTCACATTTAAACAAACAAACTGGGAGACAAAAAGGTATCACCACCCAAATGGTGTTTGCATCTTTAAGAACTATACAGTGAACTTACAGCATGGATGCCACATTATTTTACTTTCATTTACCCCCTTTTAATTCAGTTATTTGGAAATGTTCCATTTCATAAACTGCTTTACTTGATGGATCAGCCATCTACCTTTTCATAACCTATGAAGAAGGTGTGAGGGCACTCTGTTGTAACTGCAAGGCTAACCTTAAAAGGGTGAGCTCTTAACTATGTTAAAGAAAGAAAACAGTGACCTATTATGGTTATAGAATGTTCTCCCCAATTGTAAATCAGCCCAGAACTGAAGCAATCTAATGTATAAACATTTTAGTGCACATTTAAAGAGGTAGAATCCAGGCTTTTGGAATATAGAAAAAAATGTTACCAAATAAGCAAAGAATGTTATGTGTCAAAAGGTGGCAGGTACAAGAAATCTGGCTGTCATATTGACTCAAAACATGTTTTGTGTACACAATCAATTAGATGAAAAAGCAAACTTGTCTGAATTATGATTTTCTGTGAATACTGTATGTTCATGACAAGTTTGGAGAAACACTAAAAAAATGTAAAATGCTACTGTAATTGGGAACTGTGGATAAAAATAAAATCTTGAATACAATACTAGAGACTAGAATGATAATGAATGCATGTTTGCTGAATATATATTCATCTTATATTTGTAATATCCCTGTTATAATATCTTATTAGTACGAAGTTCATTTGATCATAGGCCTTTACAGTTTAAACAAAGTTGTTACCACTAGATCAAAACTTCCTCAAGCACCTTTTCCACTCACTTAAAACATACCTTCAGGCAAAGCTAATTAGTAATATGTTTTTTTTTGGTTTGTTTGTTTTTTAAAGCTAGGTAGGGGTCATCAGCTGCCTACAAGCTATCTAAATGGATCATGTGTTCAGCCTTTTTTCCACCCCTGAAGGCTGAAGTGATTAAAGCTATCAGCAAGTATTAAAGCTAACCAAAAAGAAACAACAAAAAAAACAAAACTACATGATCAGGCAATCTATCAGCAGAATAAAGAATGAAAAAAAAATGCTTGAGTGAACAAGAAATGGGCAATTTTACCATCCTTAACAGAGAAAAGTATCAGAAAAGTAGTGTTTTGGTTGCCGGTATACAACTGTATTTGAATCCTTGCTTTAAATAAAGCATTTTATTTCCAATGCAGAACAAATCTGAGATCTGATGTATATACAATTACGATGTTACTCCACATCAGTCTTCTTTAACTAAATAGCCAAATAGTAAAAAGTCAACCTGAAAATCAATCACAATCCTTTAATTGTGGTTGTCAAACACCTCCTTGTGTGTCTGTTATGGGCATTCAGACAATGATATTCGTGCTATATTCACAAAGCATAACAAGCCTCATTGTTCAGTTAGCCTTTTCATGTTTTGACTGATAACAAAAATAATTCATTGTCCACCACTGACATACAATTTCAAACAACCACCCCTAAAAATGTAATTGCTGTCAGAAGTGTTACAGGATTTATGACATAATCAATATTCAAACAATATTCACAGCTTTCTGGTCCATTGCCACATAATGATGCCCACAGGCATGAGCTGACCTTACACACGTCATGCACCAACACTCCAGAAGAAATGTGTGTGAGCTTACAACCAGTAATCGAGGTCCTGCGTGTCCACTCTGGGGGGCTCGGTTTGTTTTTGTAGCTCAGCTTCTTCTAGCTCTTTTCCTGACTGTGAGAAGTGTGCGGCTTTGCAATTGAAAATATAAAGATTTTTCATAACTGAATAATGGGCAGAAAGGTGGATTTACACCCTTGGGTTGACCCACATAAACAAACTCACAAACTCTGTTGGATATTGTTTATGTCACAATGACCCCCCCTGTTCAATTGCTATTCGTTATGTTAGTAAATTTGAGGTTGCTTTAAAACCTGCTTGCATTTCTTTATTCTGGAGACATCATCAGTATTTATCATCACTTTTATTCATTTGATTACATTTTCAATCAATGGCTAATGTCCCCTGGAGCAAAACTGTTTGATTATTTTAAAAAGAAGATTTAGAAACAGTTGCATGTATTTGCAAGATGTTGCTGTAGGGTGTAAACTAATACGAGCTAATATGAATCTAACATTGTCTCTAGATAATCCTAGAGATTTATAATGACAAAAAGCCTATACATTTTTAAATTAATATTACAGTATTTATTTACTGCTTATCATTAAAAAAAAAAAACCTGAATGTCGTGGGGCAACAGCCTAAAACCGATCAAATTTACTCAAAAGGAAATTTCTAATGTACAGTATGTGAGATGCGATTTATTATTATGTTCTATAGATCAGCATAAGAAATGTCTATAAAACACTATTTGAAGTTCAATCTACACTCTCAACTGCCCATGCATTAAATCTACTTTACAGTTCACTATTCTAATAATAATAATAATAATAATAATAATAATAATAATAATAATAATAATAATAATAATAATAAAATGATCAGATTCAGTCTTCTTTTCTTCTCCTGCTGTTTCTGTTCTTGCTGTATTACTTTCACACTATTAGTGGCAGATGAGATAAAGAATGAAACACCCCATTAATTCTTCACGTATATCTCTCCCTTTCGGAGGCCAGGGTCTCATTACAAATTTCTCATTCTGCTTCAGGAACCAGATGACACTCGATAATGCCAGTTATCAGTCATTAGGAGACTCCAGTGCCTCAAGGACCCCTTTTAATTATCTCTCAAAGCTTATTCTGCCTGGCAGCGCGGCCAAAACTACATTTCATACCTGGACTGGTTTGTGAAGGAATTCCTAGGAAAGGAGTCCCTTCAATTTATTTAACTCACTATATTTTGAATCCATTACCATCCACACTACATGTTGAAGAAATTTAGCAGGGCTCTTCCCAACCAGATGGTCACAAATTTTACATTTTATAGTGGTGTTCACCAAAATTATTTTAATATGCATTAATATGAATTCATTCCACGTTTTTGATTTGGTAGCCCAAAAGGAAATTTAATCTCTCTCTCTCTCTACATACACACATACACACAATTTTAGGGGTAGCTGAGCTGCTAAAAACAGCCCATTTTATAAACATGCAAACTTGTATAGGTTTTGGCAGCTTAGTCATTTCACAAAAACTACTGGACTCTTTAAAAAATTTGGATAATATCAAATTGTAGTGAACAAGTGCATTTCTGTTCTTTTTTAATGTTCTGCTTGCACTGTACTAATGAAGAGATCTGTGAATCAGCAAGAGAGAGGGCGTTCAAACAGATGCCAATCGGAAAGCTGGTTGCTGTTACATGTGGGCCTCTGAAGTAAAGAAAGCCATACAGCACAATACAAAAAGAATGCTTTGATGTATATTTCTTTAACCATTTCAGCATTTTTTAATGCATCTGTTTAATATATGTGAGGTATTAAAACAAATGAGAAATGGATTATTGCATGACTGCAATACGGATACTTGTGGTCTCACAAGCTACAGGAGATCTACTGCATATAAATGATAGCATTTGGGTCTTAACACAGTTTTGCAATCTGGGGTAAAAATAAGTAAATTGGAAGATTCAAATTTCTGTCAGTTGCGTTGACAGTTTTTGGCTCCCTAAAACAGAAATGTTTTATGTTGTTTCCTCAGGCAGTGGAACTCAGCATTACGCTGTATACGCTGTAACAAAAGGTTTTAAATTTCTTGTATTTAAAAATTCTGGAAAAATAGGCCATGTAGAGTTTAGCTGGAAGAAAAAAACCTTGTAAATTGGGAATTATTTTCCTCCCCTTTTAAGATCATTGCTGCTTTCTAGTTACCTCAGCTTGCTAGGTTTACCTGTCTGGGTATGTTGTACCAATTGATGTGCTGTCTTTGCACAGACCAGAAGGTTTACTAAAAGGCAAGTCTATTGATTTAGGCAGTGATCAGTATGTGGACTGTTTTGTATGCCTACACAACAAAGAAAAAAGTTGCAATTAGGAAAAGAAACAAGCACAACAGTGCCAGCTAATTAATGCTGGACTTTGCTGCTCTGACCCGGTACTGTACCATCTGTAATTACAGCTCATCCTATAGATCATCTGTTCTCAGCACGGCTATGGTACTGAAAGACAGACAGCTGCAATACTATATCCCTGTTCAACCTAAGGGCCATCTGACTTTAATTGTAGCACACAGCTTGATGCAGCTCTGGTCATATGAAGCCAAAGTATCGCACCATAACTTAGGTGGAAGGCAGAGGAGTCTGCCAACTTGGGGCTGTAAACAGGGGCCTGAGCCGTCTGGCTGCGAGACGGGCCGCAGGAAATATGATTAATGAGCAAAGCGTAATAATATCAGGAACCTGATTAGCACCACAAAAAAAGGTCACAGATCAAAGTCGTCTAAATTTCATGAGCTGCAATCATTGTATTCAATTTGCCAAAGAAAACCTAATAACAAGAAATAAATAAACACAGTCTAGGTGTAATAGATTAGTACTCCTTTTAATCAACACCTTCTGAAAAAATAGAAATAAGTGGGGGTGTTATATTTAGTATACAAAAGTTGTATGATTAAAAAAAAAATGATCAGAAGCCATTAAAAATAGTGTTTTATTAAAGCACTACTACGGATAAGAGTACTGCATATTTATTTGTATATGGAAATCTAAATAATACAAATATTGAAGTAATGTGACAACTTCAGCCATACACTTTAAAATGTAATCTCCTCTAAGTGTCAGATGACACCTATCTGGAATAAATGGCCCATGTAACCCTGCAACACTGGCATTCTATGTATTAAAATTAGAGGCTGAATTATTTCACTGGGATTAGATGAATAAGAATCAGGATTAATATTTGTGTTGTTTATGTATGAGCAATGAGTTAGCCCAAAATAAAACACTATAACAAAAAATCTCTATATATCAAGTCTTCAGCACTTTCCAGCCCCTTTTGGATCACAGCATGTGAACAATGATTCCAACAGTAAAACAATTAATTAACAAGAAAATGAAATACAATTTCAAAACTGTTTGACTTAAAAGAAACAGCTGCTTGAATTTGAGCTGACTGCTGCTCTCCATAAAGCTGTCAGCTCTTCTTAGCCTCTGTTGAGAGCAGCTGTTTGTTCAAATGTTTCAATTGTATTGGCAAATAAGTGCAATCACTACCATTGGTCTCACCTGTGTGTCATTATCTGCTTGCTGTGGAGACCCTTAAAAAAAAGTTTACCACACTAAATTTGCATGGTCATTTTGCAGTTTTCCCATACTTTTGTCATGGTTATCCTATGCATTTACCATAGTTTACCATCTTTTTAAATATGCTTTATCACACTTCTTTTGGCTTTACAATTCTTACCTATGCTTTATCATGTTTTCACTCTGGTTTATTACACTTTGCCACACTTTTACTATGGTAAACATTTATAGGGAAGCTCAATTTGAATAATCAAATACTGGAAATTTATTCATGCAGCTCTATTTAATTCTCTAAAAGAAAATGTAGCTTTGAAGCAACTACATATATAAATGGATCAAATTTCTTTGAAAAGATACGTTTTTTTGTAGCATCCTGGCTGAAGGTGTCATACTGTAGGCCCATATTCACAAAGGATTAGTGTAACAGTTAGTACCATACAGTCCAATGCATTTAATTCTGTGCTAATGAATTATGAATAGAGACAGGTGGTCCAGACACCAGGATAGTGATAGGGCATCTTAGTCGGGCAGGAAAATGAAACCCTTTCTTTAAATAACAATTCCCTCAAATCTGGAGAGCACTCTGACACAGTATCACGCAGACACAAACAACAGATGATGGTTCTCTTACCAGTCTATTTATGCGGATAAACTCTTCTGGGGTTTTAGCCCACGGTGGAAGTTCGACATCAGACACCACTGTCCCGTCATCCATCACGCCCAGATTGTAATTGTTAGAGTTGACAAACATCTCCGGAAGATAATAAAATTCAGGAATCAATTCCTGAATGCAAAGAAGAAGAAGAAGAAGAAGCAGAAGCATTTTTTATTGGTATCATGATTTAGACTGATGGTCAGGAAAAATATGTTAATTTTTAAAGTGTGATCGTGACTGACAAATTATGGTTATTTTCTTGGTGTGACTGTACTTGATTAATTTTATTGAATTATACTGAGATTAATTATTCTGTAATTAATTAAAACAACCATGAAACACAAAGTGCTGTATACTTGAAAGCATTCTGTATATGGTAAATACATAATTTGCAAAAGAAAATATCATAGAAGTGAATTTATAATTAATTTAACTGATATTGGTGGGTGACTGTGTCTTTAATCTTTGGTGGTTATACCATCCTTTTAATATGGAAACATGCGCTACCGCCATTTCTTAAACAATAACCAAAATGTATTAAATCTCAAAAATGCATTATGAACTAAATATCTAGCTATGACCAGTGGTAAGATGTTTTACTAAAACAGGAAAGCAGTGAACTAAACACAGGTCTAAACTAAACATTGCACATGTAAGTTTGCAGTAATTATGAAAAAAAGCTTTTCCAGATTGAATTTGAACAAATGATCATAAAACAAATCGCAAAATTAGGTAACATAATAAAGACAACTTTTTCTTTGGCACTTGCCAAAATCACCGAATGGCGATTTTTGTCATGTAAAGCTGCTGAAGGCATGAATCTTTTCACATCAACGGCACCAATGAATGTGACAAGCAGTCAGGCACTGTAGATATAAAAAAGTTTATGTATTTTTAAATTGATTTGCAAAAAAAAAAAAAAAATTAAGTACCAAAAAAAAAAAAGGGGGTTAAACAGTTGGAAATATTTACTAGACCAGGCCAACTGCCAAAATCTAGACATGTAAGGTACTTGTTATCATCATGAACAAACTACAGCCTGAGGTAACAATAAGAAGTTTGGCAGTAGAGATACTGAATTGAAGCATGCTTCTTTACACAAATATTCTACAGATTCAGCATTGCTGACCATCTGTTGGTTAGTCAGCTGGGCTCATGGCTTAAATAAGCAGTTCTACAAAGCAAGTGGTAGCCCGAGTTGAACTACTTCTGACTTATTAATACTATCTGCAAAAAGATCATGCATTTAAATATTAGTTTGTGCTCTACATGCCAATACGTCTCAATAACAGAGACATGCAGTCACACTTAGCCAACAGGCCTAACTGTAGTCTCATTAATATTTTCTGAACAAAGGAACACACAACCAGATTCATGAATGCAGTCCTTTAAATAGCAATGTAATGTTGCTGACCTACACATTGTGATAAGACAGCAAATTAGAGGGATTATGACAGTCTGATATCAGAACAGAGTAGATAGATGATGCACACAAAACTTTCAATTCATATACAGATGTATTAAGAAGAATTGCCACCTCTATAGCCTTAAAACAATTGAAATGCAATTTTAAAAAGTATTGCTTTTGGAAACCCACTAAATAAAGACTTATAATGTTTTTATATGGCAGTCTTAATAAAGGGGACTATCTGTAAATGTGAACCGCAAAAAAATGCTCTAACCTCAAGATTAATTAAATATAAGTTGAAATTAATAAAAGGGTGTATGTTTCTTTGCTACAATTTGGCTGCGGAACAGTGACATTGTATTGGCTAACCATTATTAACCTCCTCTCACACAGTAGCCAATAAAGGAGGAAAAAACAAACGGTCTTGCTTTCTATTTGAGTCATGATTGCTTAGGTTCACAAAAGGTCAATGCTTATGACAACTAGAGAAGCCCTGAGTTCACTGCTAGTGACTGGTGTAAAATGTGTCTCCTAACAAGCTCAAACTGCATGCCACTTAACAAGCAGAAAAATACAGGGGTAATCTGAGGGCTATAATGTGCAGTGGCCCCGTACAGCCATGTCAGAGGCCTGTAGCTCTGATCTGCAATCCTGTCTTGCCATGGGTCAGTGAAGCAGTGGTCTCCTGCACCCCTCTGGGCCATTTTGAGCAGCTACGGCCTTTCAGGACGCCGACGGCAATAACAAAGGTCACCAGATTGTGGGCAAGGTCAGGTCGGAATAGCCAAGGCAGAGACAGACCGGATCAGGTAGGAATTAAGCTATTATCACCTCCTTTACTCTGTTACAAACTGCATAAATCCTGTCCACTGTTAAAGTCTCTCGTTTTGCAGAACCTGACATACACTGGAAGACATATCAGTAAAATAATATATATATATATATATATATATATATATATATATATATATATATATATGCTGATGCACAATGAAAACACAACAGTCTATAAGTTTTACATCAATAGCTCATTGGGCACATACTGTTATTTACATTTTAAATAGTAAGCAGATAGGTTTGTTGATGGTTTGAGTAGTATTGTTCTTTGGGGTAACAAAAATACTGAGCTCAAGTCATATTATTTTATAAAAAACGGCAGGTGCTCAGTGTTTGGTATTTGTGTTGAGTTAAAATTGCCAAAATGAGTTGATTAATACCGCAAGAACAGTGAAAGATACGACCATGCCCTGCTTCAGTAATGAAGGTCGCCTGGTTGCTATCAGCATGATTTGAAGGCGGCCTGTCTGAGCGAAGTTACCCGGAGAATGAAATGTTCTGCTTCAACAATCAGCAGACTAGTCCAGAGAAACCAGGAAACCGGCTCTGTGAGGGACAGGCCATGTCCTGGAAGGCAGAGGGTCACCACACCGGCCCAGGACCGTCAGATCCGACTGATCCACTTGCGTAATCGTTTTCAGACTGCAGTGGCTACAGCACAAGAAATTCCAGGAAGATAAACCGCGCATCAGCAGAATGACTGTAGTTTGGAGGGCGTTCAGGGGTAACATGTTGACCACGAGAGAAGAAATCGCCATCTTCTGTGGGCCACAGAACATCTGAGGTGGCGGCATTGAGAGTGGTGGTGTGTTTTATTCACCACTGAATGTCATTTTGCCCTTGACAGACCTGATGGAAGACATGTGTGGAGATGTTGTGGTGAGTGTTATGCTGACTGTTGTGTTGCTCAAGCCAACTGGTGGGGCAGTGGAAGTGTGATGATGTGGGGAGGAATCTCCTTTAACACAAGAATGCCTTTGGTGCAGATTGAGGGCAACCGTACTGCTCAGCGATACATTGATGAAGTCCTTGAGGCAACAGTTTTTCCATTCCTGCAAGCCAATCCGGAAGTGTCGATTTTCCAGCAGGACAATGCAAGACCACACAGTGCTAGGATTACAATTGCAAGACTTCAAGAAAACAATGTCGAGGTCTTGCCGTGGCCAGCTTTTTCTCCTGACATGAGTCCAATAGAACATCTGCGGGACCAAATCGCCAGTGCCATCCACAGGAGACAACCGCGACCAGCCAACCTTCACCAGCTGGCTGCAGCTGCATAGGACTATCCAGAGGCTGATCTATGCGTCAACGCTGCCATGATTATGTTAATGCTCAGGGAGGTCATACTCAATACTAACTTTATAAATGTTTTCATTTTGACAGTGTGTCACGTTTCACACTGAAAACGTATGATTCTTTGATCTGTATTTTTGTTCATATTTTCTGTGATTTTGTTTCATAGCTATGTTTAAAATATTTGATTAAATCCATTAGACTTGAATGTTGCGTTTCTTTTGTGCATCTGTGTGTCTGTCTATATTAGAGGTCGGCAGAGGTAAAAAAAATCCCGAACCGGGTACCCGCCATCAAATACCCAGGTACCCGTATCTTTTTCAGGTAATGAAAAAAATAATCACATATATTAATGTTTTAAGTGCATGATACATATTTAAATACTATATAGTACACATACATTTAGTCCCTTCAGATCTGTAGACTTGTGTAATCTTTTTTCAGTACTGAAAACACCAAAATACTACTACTACTACTACTACTACTACTACTACTACTACTACTAACAATAACAAATACCTTCATTGCTCATTTCTTGTAAAAACGCCGACATATCTTAATTTTGTTCATCGTGGTTTTCTTTTGAAACTTCTCCATTCACATGAAAAGCATTTGTTATCTCCTCGTCTTGGTTTAACACGTTTTCAAACTGTCTGGCAACGCGCCACCGCATTGCAGGTATGGGATTTGTAGTTTTTAATGTGTGATTAACAGTGGGCAGTGGACACCAATAAACTACATTCCCAGAGTACATTACAATTGAGCTATGAAAGTTTCGATCTGTGTTTTTTTTTAATGTTTGATTTAAAGGCTTTGCCAAGTCCCCACCTGGCAAAGCCTTTAAATCAACTTAAAATGATGCCTAGACCCCCCCCAGTGAAGTTTTTTTGAAATGACCAAGGGGGGACCTGAGGGGGTCCCCAAGTGTGTAACATTTTTCTCAGTGCTGCCCCTGTAGGCTGGTGGTGGTAGTGCAGTGACTTACACACATGTGGTTCATACACTCCCCCTTTGATGTTAATGGCTGAAAGCCTGAGCCAGCTGGGAAACCAGCTCACTGAGTGCCTTAGTGTTGAACAACCTAAGGTAGACTCTTTTCATAATAAATGTAGTTTAATTATAATATTAATAATGTAAAATATGATGGAAGTATTTGTTTAATTTCTTTTATCCTCACATTAAGCAATGCAGCATCAATCATGTTGTTTCAGTAACAATAATGCCAGCAATACAATAAGTAAGACGAATTAATGCTGAATCTTTCACTTAGTAATATTCATTTAAAGTGGACTGCTTTTTAAATTTATGCTGCATTATTTAATCTATTATTACAACAATAATTAATATTATTGTTATCAATTAATAAAAATAGCAAAACAAGAACATCAATAAAACATGCAGTTGGTCTAAGTGTCCATTACTAATTAACTATAATATCCCCTTTTCTTACCTACAGTAGCACTATTGTGCTTCTGTTATATATTTGTGTTGCACAAACACACAGAGCAGTGTGTGAGCATCGTTCTGTACCATGCAAGTGGAGACTTGTGTCGCTCAATACCATCTAAGTAGGGACTACAATGTGGGGGGTATTTATATAAAGAATTATGAACCTGGTGAAGTTTTATATTGACAGAAAATTGAAAGCACCGTTAGCAGCCTAACTACTATTTTATACCAGTTACCTACAATGTACTGGCATAGTGTATTTATATTGCACAAACACACACAGCGCTGTCTGAGCGTCGTTTCGCACTATCCAAGTGGGGACTCCATAGTATCTCAGTATTAATAATTATTAATCTACTTATCAATTTTCATTCTTATCTGTTATTGACAACTCTAAATTCTAATTCTTTCCTCTAGATTACAGTATGCTTGTAAATGGTGATGAGATTTAAATATTTTTAAAAGGTAATTTGTGAATTTAAAAAAAAATAATAATCAGTTATATGGAAAAAACTGTTTCAGTTAAACTAATAGTAAACATAAGATTATTTTGCTGTAAGCTTTTAATTAACTTTGCTAATTATCATACTAAATATCAATATATAAATAGTATATCATTTAATATCTAAATTCTAATATTTACACAACATAGAATTTTAAAATACATTAATTTAATTATATGTCTCTATATACAAAACAATAATCAAAATGGAGAAAGAAATTCATATTTTGAAACCTGAAAGAAATACATTTAATATAAAAAAACAGCGTGAGCATCGTTCTGCACTATCCAAGTGGGGACTGGTGTTGCTCAGTACTATCTAAGTATCCATTCCACTCCACAGAGAATTATAAACCCAATAAAGTATAGCACTAATACTAAAAAAACAAAAAACACACACACACATATATATATATATATATATATATATATATATATATATATATATATATATATATATATATATATATATATACACACACATACATATACATATATATATAAATAGATATATATATATATATATATATACACACACACACACACACACACACACACACACACACACACACACATAGACATATACTGTGCTCGAAGTAAGCTTTTTATTTTAGGCACTAGCAGGCTCCTATTTTTTTCTTTATGGTCACATAAATAAAAACTATTGTTCAAAATGTGTGTGTTTGTGTGTGTATTAATATATATATATATATATATATATATATATATATATATATATATATATATATATATATAGTCTTTTTGTGTGTTTTGCATTCAAGTGGTACTCAAAATGTAAACCACATGTTTTAATATTTTATGAAACCAATCAGCAATGAACCAATACATAAATAACAGCCAAAATCAATTGTGGCAACAAAAACCTGCTGCATTACCATGAATATTTTAAAAGGGACTGACGCTTGTTAAATCCTCCTTTCAGCCTTTGAAGGGTTCAGGAGACTGTTGTGGTGAGAAGAAACGGTTTCACAACTGACTCCCAAAAACCTTCTTAGAAGGAATAATTCTGAAAAGGTTCAAGTAAAGGTTATACCCCAGTGAAGCAAAATCAGGATTAGTCTGATGCTTTGATCACAAACCCTGAGGCTTTCACGGTAGCATGACAAGTATTGGTTGTGACCACACATATGCTTCAGCTTTCTTTACTAAAGTGTGATACCTACTGACACATCGTATCTGCACTGCCAGCTCACGTGACTCCACCCTCAACATCAAAAAACAAAAGCCTGCAGGCACAGGCAACCCAATAGATATTTGGACAACGAATCAAAATAATACATCTATCAATTCATGGGGGGCTTCTAAAAGAAATGTGAGTGTGGGCTGGAAGCAGGAAGGTCAACAGAGATTTTTTTTTATAAAGAAAATAATTAATTGGTCCAATAGGTAAATCAGTGTTTGTCTTGTAATTTCTGGAAAAGAAAAATCATCCAAAAGTGAAATGACTATAATAATAATGTTTCAGTCATGAATGCATTCACAAACCCCAATAAAGACGTATAATATAACTAGGGTTGCTACTATTCGATTTTTATTTTTTTGCCAAATTGACCATTAATATCAATGTTTATTTTAGAAAGAATTTTCTGTTTTTTTTCTTTATTTTTCAATTCAAGCAGAGAATGGGTGAAAATCGACCTTTATGCTTTTTGAAAAAAAAAAAAAAAAAAAAATGTTATGCCATTCAGAAACGTCTCATTTAGCGAACCCTCTTTATCATATTCAACATGCAACAAAACCATGGTTACCAACATTCTAATTAAAATAACGTTTGATTAAAACAGAGCTATACCTTGTAAAGAAAGATCCTACAAAAATTTCCTACACAAAAAAAATGTTCTCAAATAAACTGTAGAAAACGCAGCATACACTTTTACAGTATAAATTTACAGGTAAAAATATGCACAGAACAAAACATTAGATAGCTGAACAGAACTAACTTGCACTTATTATTCGGAGTCTGAGCTCCCCCCTCTCCTGCTTCAACACAGCTGGAATCAGTCACTGGAAGGCAATGCAGACAGGCCTGCTTTGTGCACAATATTCATTAAGTGTTTTCCCCTTGCGTAAAAGCTTACCTACACCTTAACTCGTTAATTTCAAAGTAGCCACTTTGAAAGACAGGCGCTATAGCTGGTAAATGAAAGAGCACAATCAGTGCAGGTCTTGATGATTGACAGTAATTTAAACGAATGACAGCATTTTAGCGCTGCTTCAGTCAACGATGTCAGAACAGGGTGTAAGTGACAGTGACATTGAAACTACAGTACTAAGAGACCACTGAGACGACTGACAGCGACCCCTAGCCATTCAGAGCAGAACAGAGACAGGACAGACAGTAAATACAAAAACTACACAAACTAGAGATGATTTCTAAATGATTCTTTCTGGTAAGAAAAAAAATAACGAGTGGTTTTACCGACACTTATCGTATATAAATCTATTTGAAATCAGTTGAACTCATATTTTTGGGGAAATTCGACGTTTAACGAGCTTTACTGATTAAATTGGGCAGCAGTGTGGAGTAGTGGTTAGGGCTCTGGACTCCTGACCAGAGGGTCGTGAGTTCAATCCCCGGTGAGGGACACTGCTGCTGTACCCTTGAGCAAGGTACTTTACCTAGATTGCTCCAGTAAAAACCCAACTGTTTAAATGGGTAATTGTATGTAAAAATAATGTGATATCTGTATAATGTGAAATAATGTATAATGTGATATCTTGTAACAATTGTAAGTCGCCCTGGATAAGGGCGTCTGCTAAGAAATAAATAAATAATAATAATAATAATAATAATAATAATAATATCAAAAAGTAGCAAGCCTAAATATAACTTACATAACAGGAGCTGTATCTTATCTTTGCAGAACACTTACAAATATACAGCAAATGTTTTTTTTTATATAAAAGATAATTTCAGGATGCCTAGACCAATATAAAATGCTTATAAAATATAGAAAAGATATTTGAAAAGATATTTATACAGTAAATTCTTGCTAAGCGGCCTATGATACTTAACCACACTATCTTCATAAAATGTATGTTGTTAGCAGCTTTAGAAACTTGAAATACAATAAACCACTAAGCCGACTTTCTACCGTATAATTTTAATACATAGATATATGTTACCTTCACATCGGAGGTGTCTCTCTGGCAGTTGCGCCACGCTCTCGACACTGAAGAGAAAGTCCTGTCTGCATGGGCAAACTTCCCCCCTTGCAAGTTCAGGAAAAATGTGGTGAAAGGCTCCTGGAAATAAAATGTAGAGAATGAAGCAAGGAAATCAAATGTCTGCTGTGAGAAAATACTCCAATCCTGTACTTTGCTGAGAAAACAATACAATTATTTGGCAAATACTAGAGATTCACTGCACAGACACACAGTCCCTTTGGGATATTTGTATAATGTTATTCAAGAGACAAGTTAGTCTTGTGCAAGTAATCTCTATACTTAAACATAGATAAAGTGAAAGGTTTTTCACTTGACGTATTTCAGACTTTCAAAGTAACTTACTTTCTTTTAACTGTATGCTATTATACCCTTGGTTGATTTTATCAGACATTTTCAGCGACCTTTTGATTACCATGTATGTATGTATGTATGTAAGGATGTATTATGACTGTCAATTAATCGCAGTTAACTACTGCGATTAACGCGTACATGTTTTTAGAGATTAATTATTTTAACGCACGTTAATCGCATGGCTGTGTCTTGAGCCTTTCGGCACACCGTACTTCAATCCTGGCCGCGCCAACATTGTATTGAGTGTCTGAGTGCAGTTATTGTTTAAATAGAAAGTTAGTCACTGAACAGCTTAATGGAGCAAAGCACTAAAAATTTTCACTGGACAGAAAGACGCTTACTTGTCTCCTGTCAAAGTGAGTTCCAGTATCTAATAAGAATACATCTAGTCTGCTGCGTGCTGAACACGCCTTCATCTCTCAAAATACACTAGCAGCTCTTCTGAACAGAAATGCAGGATCGCTGCAAGCCCATATCAAGATAAGTATGATATATATATATATATATATATATATATATATATATATATATATATATATATATATATATATATATATATATATGGATATGATGACAATTTTTTTTTTTGTATGTTCTCTTCAGAATTAACAGTTCATTTCATACCCGTCGGGTTTTAAATTACCCGACAACACCCAGGTCTATTTTTACCCCCTGGGTATTGATTTATTAATTTTAGAATTTAAAGAAAATGTAGAAAATATGACAATACCAGTTGTAAGCGCGGGTCTCTGGCCTGTGTAATAAAGACAACGTTAAAACAAGCTTTGCATGATTAAGCCTTTTCTTAACTGACAGGATATCAATGTTTTACAGAAAACAAAAACACACAGTGAGTGGCAAGTACACCTCAATAATAATAACTGCGGTGACTATTCTTCTCAGGAACTAAATCGGAAAGAAAACATCATACATCCTGTTGGTTTATGTCAGTGATAACTCTGTGATCCATTAATAATAACCGTGTGGCTTCCAATACAGAATGCTTTATCTACAGTTATTGCGCAAAACGATAAAATATTTAAAAATAAATAAGCAAATAAATAAAATAAAAATAAAATAATGTGGCGCACATTAAGGAAGTGTGCTTCCTCCGTTGAATGAAATATTTCCTTGGCAGAATTTGCAAATTCAGTTTTCTTGGGAAGCGGTGAAGCAATTGGTCTGAAACTTGGCATACGTCATCAACAACCAAACCCGCTTCAAGTTTGCAAAGCAGTAGTTGCTGCGATAAATTTTAATATCAAAATGACTGCCACCAAATTCACAGAAAAGCGCCCCCAAACATCAAACTGCTTCTGTTTGAAAACCATTTAACCAACTAACTCTGAACTTGGTAGGCATCATCCTGGGGACAATGGAATTCAAATAGAGCAAAATGGTATTCTTTTGTAAAACAAGATGGCCGCCAGACGTACATTTTCTTTTTATATTTAAAACCGCTTCAGTGGAAAACTTTTTTTTTTTTTTTTATTAACTCCAAAGTTGACAAGCACCATCCCTGTGTCAATACAATTGACTTTCAAAAATGGTGTTTGTGTGTAAATCAATATGGCCGCATGACGCATTTCTTTAAAAACCGTTCAAAATCTTCAGTCAAATGTAAAACTAGCTTCTAATTCTTTGATAGGGTCATGGTTACTATGGAACACATAGAAGAAACTGTATGCACTCTATCCAGATAGATAGATAGATAGATAGATAGACAGAGAGATAGATAGATAGACAGACACACATTTTTGATCGGTTCATTTATGGTCATTCGTTGATTAATTGGTAGATTAATCTGTGCACATTATTAACTATATTATAGCTGCATAGTAATACTAAAAAATCAATATAATGTATAAAAAATTAAAATAAGCCCAATGGGAATTTGGTCTGTAAAAGCATTATTATTATTGTTTTAGTAAATGTAACACATTTTCATAGAACAACCGTTATTTAGGCCCACTGTCAGTCACATACCTGAAAACACAAGACAGCTGAGCTGCGTTTCCCACATCGGTTGTTTAATCTACCATTACAGCTACGTACTTGGCTTTCTTCCTGTACTTCTGCATCTAGCAGAATCTGAGGCAGCGAAGAGATTCAGCCGTTCTGAATCTTGTTAGAGGTACCAGAGAATACTGTGGCTATTGACAAGTGATTGCTAAACATGCTGTCGTAGTCAGAAATTAGAGAAAGTAATTCCACATAATTACCTCTATTTGAGGAACTGGTGCCTTCATCATGCCCTGTGAATGCCAGTTCTTGTTTGCCAAGGTAAACAGAATCAATCAAGCGTTTAAGAATCTTTTTCTTACTTGCTCATTGTGATGTATTGCATCCCTACCCTTCAGCTCATTGAGTTGAACATTAATGACACCCTGGGATCCTTCAAGAAGCTGCTTGATGAGATTCTGGGATCAATAAGCTACTAACAACCAAACGAGCAAGATGGGCTGAATGGCCTCCTCTCATTTGTAAACTTTCTTATGTTCTTCTTTCTTAATCCACGTTTGTCCAAAGTTTTGAGTGTTACAGTGGCTCGCAAGTGCCTTTGGGAACGTTCATGTTTTTGTGATGACTTCGATAGACATCCTAGATTGCTGTAGCCAGTGCTGTTCCATATCGTCTTTTCTGTACTGAAGTATATATTTTTTTATTTTTTGATAATTTCAGTTTTTGAAGCAGTGAGTATATCCCTTCCCTTCCTGTGTCAGTTCAGGTATTTGTGGTGTATACCTCCATTTTTTTCAGAGAAAGTTCTTGAAAATTGATTCGTAACCAAATCAACTACAATGTCTTTAATTTGTAAAAAAACAATTCAAATATTACTTTGAAGTTCTCAATATAATTCTCAATAATGGTCTTTATAATAAGCAATATCGTGCAAAATTCAGCTATTCTTACACCCTACCCTAGCATATTTATGTTCCGCCTCTGGTCACTTATGATTGGACATATGTATAACATGGGGCAGATCTTTGACTCTTCCATTGGTTAAACCTACTAAAGACCTTCAACTGTTTATGTCCCGCCTCTGCTCACTTAAAGAGGAGTTCTACAGGTGCTGTCTCAAGAGGTGAGTCTTGAGGAGGCACCGGAAGGTGGTCAGGGACTGGGCAGTCCTGACATCTGTAGGAAGGTCATTCCACCACTGCGGGGCGAGGGTTGAGAAGGAGCGGGCTCTGGAGGCAGAGGAGCGTAGAGGAGGTACAGCCAGTCTTCTAGTGCAGGAGGAGCGGAGAGGTCGAGTGGGGGTGTAGGGAGAGATGAGGGTCTGGATGATGCGCGTCATACTGAATGTTCCAGTCAATACACACACATGGCTGTACCAATTTGTTTTTCAACAGCGATAGAGACCCTGAGGCTCAGGATGAATGATAAGAAAACTGAATTTAATTTATTTTAAGGTACACATAATGCATACAGTTACTTTTTAAAACCAGTTGTGAAGCTTTGAGTGTGCTGAAAGTAAGCCAAATACAAACTAGTTTTCTGATATTAACAGGGTTGCCTTTTAGTGTATTTGTATGTGTTTTTTTTTTGTATTAACAGTATTTCGTGCATTTGAATCTTGCAATGAATATTTGTATTTTGCTCCTTTGCCAGCGTTCTTATTTATCAATGTACAAATTATAAAAACAAATTAGTCACTTTTGCTTTGATTTTGTAATAAAACTGGTACTTGGTATTGATTTTATTGTTGATATTTAAACAGTTTGAAGCATTTTTGAGTATGTTGTGGGCCAACAGTATGAACTTATTTTTTGTATTAACACAGTATTTCATGCAGTTGTTTTGCAATGAAGATTCGTTGCTGGTTAATTTTTCATCGTTTGTCCATGCTTCCCAATGTACACATTTTGAGGGTGAACAATAAATATAATATGTGCTAATAAAGATGATACTTATTGCTTTTATTAATTTTAAAACCATGTTTGGTTTTTATTGTGCTGCAAGCCTACCTTAATACACGCTTGTGTTCCGATATTTACAGGGCTGTCTTTAGTGGATTTTACTGTTTTTATTATTATTATTATTATTATTATTATTATTATTATTATTATTATTATTATTATACAAACTGTTATTACCCACTGACACAACCTTTAATGAGGTTGCTGGATGCTGTAATTTACTTAATCATGATTGCATCTGAAGTATTTGCAGATGTTAGTGATCCCTGATGACACCATACTGATTTATTATCATATGCTTAGACCTCATATCTGTAGAAACTCGTTTTCATTTCACTGGACCTGGTGCCTGTCAGCAAGGCAACAAGAACCCCCACCCATACTTTTAGTGCTTAATTATAAATCATTAAGTTCCAATCAGCTAGTCAAAGTGCCAGATTTACAAACATTCCATTATAAGTTTTGCACTGAGCACACACACAAAAAAAATCAATTGACAATTACAATATTGTATATGCAGTTGATTCTTTTTAGTGGCTTTCTCCATACATATTAACTTGTAACACTTGTACGTATCATACACATTTGAGGGGTCATACGCAAAAAACACTATCATAAAATAAGACATATCCCCTCAACCCAACACCGCACAACCAGCATGACAGTAAACATAGCCACAATGAAACGTACCTTTGTATACCGGTAAGTTAGTGATCAGCAGATGTGTCAGCCGCACGAAGAGCACAGCGTGTGGCTTTCACTAACTCTACTGTGCAGAATATATAGATTTTTTTCTATGTGTAAATATCGGGACTTTCTTCCTATGCATCGGGACGCGGGACATTTGCTAGGAAAATCGTGACTGTCCCGACCATATAGGGACTGTTGGCATGTATGTTATAATTATTCATTAGGCACGCTTTAAAATAATGAGTCAATAATTTAACACAGCAGTATAATATTTGGGCCTTCATCACCCACACCTCTTAGATAGTAAGTAGCGGGGTTCGGAAAAAATACAGTGTTAAACATCCCCACGTTTTCATACAACTATTTAAATAAGGTACCTGTAATTTCTCTTTTTATCCTGACAACTTTTTACACTTATAACTTTAAAGTGTTTCAAAGCTCTTTTCAAAATGGCCGATCTGGTGCACTGGAGTTTGAGATCTGTCCTCTAAATCACTGCAGGAAGAGTGATTTAAAATAAGTAAAACAACAACAAGTCCTCTGGCTTTTCTGTTCCGTACCACTCCATTGATCATTATTGCTGTGTGACCTGACAATGTGGGCAAAAATCCTTACACTATCAGTGCACTGGAGCGTCCATTTTGAAAAGAGCTTTGAAACAGACTTTAAAGTTATAAGTGTAAACAGTTGTCAGGATGTTGAACAAAAGTTATTGTATTTCTTGCTCTTATTGTATTACTCGTATTGTAACACTTGAAGGGCGTCTGCTAAGAAATAAATAATAATAATGTTAAGAATGAAAATAAAAATTAAGCAACACCTGGGGACATGTAACACTATATATTTAGGAACCCCGCTACTTACTCTTTAATACATATTACACAGAATAGAATATAAAAAGCAAAAAATACAAAAATGGAACCAAATCTGTAGAATACTTACTATTCTCAGCAGCCACATGAGTGAAAAACTTGAAGTTGAATAATGGGTGCCATAGTGAAACTTTGGGACTTGGTCATCCTCCCAGGATTCAAAGCGATCAGAGAAAAAGGCTGCTCTCTTTGGATTGAGAGCTCCTATGGGCTAAAAAAAAAAAAAAAAAAAAAAAAATTAAAACTAAAAATCACATTTACATCTTATCATTGCTGTACTAATTTAACACTTTTCTTAATAGCTATGCAGGCACAGAAACTAAGAAATATGAATGGTTCTTCAATTGTCGGTGTAATAAACGTGTAGGACATGAACTAATTATTTAATTAAGAATAAAACAATGTATGTCCTGATTTATGCATAAAAAAGTAAGAAAAAAGAATAACGAAAAGGAAGTCAATACTAGTTTTTTAGCACATTTTTCACTAATGTATCACAACATTTGAAATTCAAAATGCATTTATAAAAAACAATACAAAGCTTCTATCATCGTCTGGTTTGACAAAAACCCTATTAGAAAGAGCAGTTCACCAAACAGATTAATATATACAGTGCTGTGAAAAAGTATTTGCCCCCTGTTTGATTTTCTGCATTTTTGCACATTTTTCACATTGTATTTGGTCAGATATTTTTGTGGGTTGTAGTAGTATATAGACGGGGACTGACAGAAAAAATGACACCAAAGTTTGGTGCTTTTTTCATTTGTTTGGACCAGGCCTGCCCAATATAAATTGGACTAACTTTGGCCCTTACCATCAGAGTGAAGTTGTCAGCACACAGGTTCTAGAGGCACATCATACCACGAACAAAAGACCTCCGGAAAAATGTTGTTGATGCCTATCAGTCTAGAAAGGGTTACAAAGCCACTTTTAAGACTCTGGGACTCCACCGAACCACAGTCAGAGCCATATTGTCCAAATGGAGAAAGTTTGGGACAGAGGTGAATCTTCCCAGGAGTGGCCGTCCTGCCAAAATCTCTCCAAGAGCAAGGCGTAAAATCGTCCAGGAAGTCACAAAGAACAACATCCAGGGATCTGCAGGCCTCTCTCGCCTCGGCTAAGGTCAGTGTTCATGACTCCACCATCAGAAAGACACTGGGCAAAAATGGGATTCATGGCAGATTAGCAAGGCGGAAACCATTGCTCACTAAGAAAAACATGAATGCTCGTCTCAAGTTTGCCAAAAAGCACCTGGATGATCCTCAAGAGTTCTGGAACAATGTTCTATGGACAGATGAGTCAAAAGTGGAACTTTTTGGCCAACATGGGCCCCGTTATGTCTGGCGAAAACCAAACACTGAATTCCACAGTAAGAACCTCATACCAACGGTCAAGCATGGTGGTGGTAGTGTCATGGTTTGGGGATGCTTTGCTGTATCAGGACCTGGACGTCTTGCCATCATTGAAGGAACCATGAATTCTGCTCTGTATCAGAGAATTCTACAGGAGAATGTCAGGCCATCCGTCCGTGAGCTGGAGCTGAAGTGCAGCTGGGTCATGCAGCAAGACAATGATCCGAAACACACAAGCAAGTCTACATCAGAATGGTTGAAGAACAAGAAATTTAAAAGTTTTGGAATGGCCTAGTCAAAGTCCAGACCTAAACCCCATTGAGATGTTGTGGCAGGACCTGAAACGAGCAGTTCATGCTCGAAAACCCACAAATGTCACCGAGTTGAAGCAGTTCTGCATGGAGGAGTGGGCCAAAATTCCTCCATGGTGCTGTGAGAGACTAATCAATAACTACAGGATGCGTTTGGTTGCAGTTATTGCTGCTAAAGGTGGCGTAACCTGTTAGAGTCTAAGGGGGCGATTACTTTTTCACACGGGGGAATTGGGTGTTGCATAACTTTCTTTAATAAATAAATGAAATATGTATCAAATTTTTGTGTTATTTGTTCACTCAGGGTCCCTTTTATCTAATATTAGGTTTTGGTTGAAGATCTGATAACATTCAGTGTCAAAAATATGCAAAAATGCAGAAAATTAGACAGGGGGCAAATACTTTTTCACAGCACTGTACATGTGCAAACAGAACATATTTAGCACGTGAATTGTGTATTTCACTAAAATAAATAATATATCAAGTGACTAGCCACTTTGAAGAGCCAATGTATGCTGTTATTTAATTTTTTGAATTTGTGGGAACAAATGTTTTGTGGAAAAAAAAAAAAAAAATGGAATGGTTGATTTTTCACCTGCAGGACATAAAAAGGCAAAATATGTAACAAATACCCCCTCTCCCCCTGATGATGACACAAAACCAAATAAATTACATTAGCCTTGAATTAAATCCCAAATCAAATCCTCATGGATTTACACCATTATTTAGTTACTCATTTTAAGAAATCATTTTGATCCAGTTCAGTTTTTTATTACTCCCAATGTCTTGCCTCCAGATCAATCGTAATGAAATAATGCCCTTTTGAATATAGAGCCCTAGCCAATTTAAAATCGATTTCATTGCTTTCATACAATAGCACTGTCACTGGGAAATCCATCCAGAACGCATCTGCAATATTGATTGCTGCAGCAATTGTAACAGTTGGGTGCACAGCAGGGAAAATTACTCGACATCCTTTATTTCTTTGCTCTTTCTGTATTTACTGTAGAAGCAGATCAGCCAGGACCCATCAAAGAGGCAGAGACTGTGTAGCCCTGCAGTGAGACTGTACTGCTGACAGTGATACACTATTGGCTTACTCAGTGAAGTTACAGCGGGAATACACACACTGCATTATACATTACACGATTGTGCTGATTTATTGCAGTAATAACATCTACCTCATTAAAAAACTCTGCTTTGCCGTGGCTCGAGTGCTACACATTGTTTACTGCTATAAATTAATGGCACAGAGCAGTACGTTGTGGAAACCTTCTCACAATAGATCTGCTGTGACAGTGCTGTATATCACTGCATCCCCAGAAGGCTTATGATAAAGTGAAGACAATGTATTGGGCTAATATGTTCTACCAGGGCTGGCCAATATTTCCCTGACAACTGGTCTAATAAATGAGGTGCTTAAATGTTTCTAATTAGCTGTACAGCAGTTACAGGGCACATTTGTTAAGGTATTCTTCTACGAATGTAGCAACGCCACCCTACCCCCAACCCCCCCTCCCCAACTGACACACATAGCATGTATATATTACAGTACTTTCTCTTATTTATTAAATTATGAACCTAAGCAATGCAGAACATAGACAATTCAGAATTGCTGTGCATTTGAATAAAAATTCAAATACTGAATATTGTTACAATAAGGCACTAAATAGGACTCTCTGATAATACTAGAAAAGGTTCATTTTTACTTGAAATTAACCTGTAGTGAATGACACATACCCTCAGGTAACTTATCTGTTTTATGCAATGTCATACAATATGATCAACAGCAAATAATCCTGAGTGTTTGAAACCGATACTTGTTAAGACAAGTACGTTATTCCTGTACAAAACAACGCCTGTAGCTTTAAAATACATAATGCACAAAATTGTACTGCAACATACAGAGATATAAGGCAGTCTTGATCTGGTTCTAGTCAACAGATTCTGACAAACTAAAGCTAGCTCTTAATTGGTGGGATACCCATTATGATACTAAAATATTTCTCATACAGCAGCATCACGACTTGGAGATTATGCAAGCTTTTTAAAATGCGAGTTACAAAATAAAATCTTTATACAATAAATGCATGATCTATGAAGATCATGATTCTTTAAAACAGCAAGATCATTTTTAAACAGTAAAAATGCATTACCAGTAACTGACTTTTTATGGCATTAATTAACTGAATCAGTAAAAGCTTATTATACTGTACCTTTTGTACATTCAAAAATGCTTACACTGCCATCATATAAATGCACATACTGGTCTAGACCATATTGTTATTACCTATATACTCTACTAAATGTATACAAATACTTTAGATCTTGAAAATATATATTTTATTAGGTGAGATAAAATAACACACCAAAACTATAAATTATGTATAGTAAGGTTGTCTTTTTGCAAAGAGTTAATGTACTGTGCTATTGCCACGATACTCCTCCACACATCCAAAAAATGACTACTGTACTGTCTGTATCAGTGCTTCACAGCTTAAATCAAAGTCAATTCTAGCCTATAACAAATTTTCCTGTCATTCTTTTTCCAGGCAAATACACTTTGTGCTTCCTCGGGTCTCCTGCTCATGGATCTCCTGGTTTAAAATAACACAGAATGGATAAAGCAGAGAATGGAAGAGAGGCACATCCTCTGACTAAACCCTTTTAATTTTATGTGAGGCTAGCCAGCAGTCAGCCCAAGAGTTAAGACAACGTGATCTTCCACTGCAACCGATGTCACACAAAGGTTAAAGTTTATGATAAGAGAACCCAAGAGGGCATAATCATTCCATCTAAAAACATAAATTCTACAACAAAACTATATTCTTTAATGACAGTATGTCACACTATTTTCCTAGCAGCTTCAGCCCCAGATGACATTGGTCCCATATGACCTGTTTCTATCACAATGCTAAAAGACAGGAGCACTGATGCTAAGAAAGGAAGAAAAAAAACCCCACAAATTACATTTGAAGTCCTAAGAATGCACAGTTCAGTGATTGTGCACTGATATTATTCAACAAAATGAATATAGTAAGTGTAATAAAAGATTGCTGAGATTTGCTAGGAAGGAAAACAAATAAATAAAAAAATAAAATAAAGAAGCGGGTATCCAAAAGACTGCCCTCCCTCCCATTTGACTCCCCAGGGTGTGAAAGCTTGACTGAGCACAGCATTGGGCTGTCAGAACTCGGGGGAAAGGGTAAAGTAGCTATTGCCATCATGTTTCAACCTGGGAGGCAATACGAAGCACAAATAAACAGACAGCACAAGGCAAGGCAAGTGAGGTATCAGAGGCAGGGCGTGAAGCCTTTTCTCCAGGCCACAAGCAGATTGTACAGAATAAAGAAATACATATCAGCCATGAAAGGGAACTGCCCCTGTGCATTTGCAGCTTGTCTGCCTCTTGAAAGCAAATATACTCTGTACCTCCAGACCTGTTTAAAAGGCATCACTCGGCTACAAATCACTCTGCTTGAACGACAGGTGTGATTTGGTTTGTAAAAAGGAGCATTTTGAGTGTTTTCTAATGGCTAATAATATGGTGGTGCTTTGGAAATGGCTGATGTTCAATAAGCACAGCAGGTAGTGGGGCCACATCAGACGGGATGTACCCATTTAACACAGAGGGGGGTGGGATTGGGGAATTTGAGGGCAGGTTCAGGCTCTGCCTCTTCAATTTATCCTTTTTATTTAACTATTTATATGAAGAAATCTTAAAAACAAATTGCAAAGGCATGAAACGCCTGTAACAGGACCATTAAAAAAGTGTTCCACAGTAACAATTAAACTCATAGTTAATGAGAAACATACTTTGTGTAGAATGACTGTAGAATGTATTGCCAAGATGGAATACAAGAAAAAAATAATGAGTACTTAGTCTGAATCTCATAGTTTTGTGGGGGAGGTGGTGGGGGGGGGGGGAATAAAGCTTTGCCCTAAATCAAAAGCTCAGTAAATATGGCCTATTACTGTAAACCCCATGCTGTCTGTATAGCTTGGATAGGACTTTTCATCTTGCAGGTATTTCTAAACAATTACATTCTGCAATTTTATTTTATCTTTCAAAGGGCACTTAATTTCACAGTTTTGTGATTTACTCAGCTTTCCTGTCTAGGGCAGATGTCCACTAGTATTGTCTTGCCTTAAAAACAAACCCACGTCCTCCCACAACAGGGTCCATTACACAGACTTGATGCATGGTTATTGCTCGTTTCCCCTTTGGATGGTTTTAAATAATTTAAGCCGAGCTATCAAAATAAAATGCACTCACTCTTCCTAATACAGTGCTCATCTTCTCAACCACAATTCAGATAGGGTGAAAAACATCATAGGTTTACCCTTTCAAAAGTAATATGGTTTGATCATAATTGACATGGTATAAAGCACATTTACATTGTCTGAAGCCTTAACCCTATGCAAAGCCTATAAAATATTAAGTTTCTCTGACAGGTTGGCTACAGTAGTTGACTGGTATTATTCACTTTATTTTCTGTGATCTACTCCCGCGACTGGAAAAGTGTTCCCCTTAACACCTTCACACACAGCTTGTGTCTACATTTCAGAGTTAAAACCAAATTTAGACTGAGCAATATTCCTCTTTTGTTCTTGGGGTCAGGCACTCTCAATAATAAATTAGTTAGTATCAACATATCTATAACTTAGATCACCATTCTTCTGCACAGTTGTATTTTTGCTACTGGTATTTTCAAGTGTTTTTGCATCATTATAATCTTAATTTTCCTTAAGAAGTTCATTTTATTTTCCTAATTTTCCTTAAATGTGATCCATTTGGGATATTGCTTGTTGTTTACAGTATATGCTTGTGACCAATGGTTGTGAGCTTGTTTTTAGCCAATGAATAGGCAACAAATGTAGTGAGTGGAGTTAAAATAAAAAAATGCAGGAATTTGAAAACACATTGTTGGCGGTTTGAAGTAGTCTTTTTGTTATTTATCAATAATAGATTCTTTAGTAGATTCTTTTCTTGGCCTCAGCTGACAGGACCCAGTTCCAAGCTACAGGTATAGTGCGCCTGAGCAGTGGAAACACTAGCTGTGAGCAGGCAGGCAGTTAGTTTGTTGATCAGTATCAGCAGAAACACTGTCTGGTGATTAAAGAGGCGGCTCTCTAAATAATTATCAATTGCAATTATACCAAGACTAATCGGTGCTTTTAAGTGATTAACTGGGATGAAATAAACCTAGAATTAAAATGCTACTGTCCTTGCTATACAGATAAGTCACTTTTCACAGAGAAAGATTAGAAGTTATTTTTGTCAATTAACAAGCTAGACCATAATTAAAAATAAAAGCAGGAAATGTATTTGTCAAACCACTGCACACACATATGGAAGGTCATTTCGGTCTACGTTAATGTAAAGGTTAAATATTTGTACAATATCAAAAGGTTTATCAGATTAAACCAGAATACGATCTAAAATATCTATTGTAGGCTAGGAGCATCCACCCTTGCCCCTCAGTGATGGAACAACCTGCCCACAGATATCAGGACTGCTCAGTCCCTGACCACCTTCTGGCGCCTCCTCAAGACACACCTGTTCAGACAGCATCTGTAAACATCACAACTCTAGACCATATTGGACTCTATGGCACCCAATTGTACCAGTACTTGCATTCGCTTGTACTTGCACTGAACTGCTCCATACCTTGCTGCACTCAACTGCTGCTCCTACCTATAACTACTTACTGTATCTTGCATTTGATTTTACTCTTTTTTGTAATTGCCCTTACTTGAAATCATTCTGATCCATTTATCATACTACGTGTTCGTACTGGACTTTACTCATATAAGCAAATATTTACTGTAAGTTTTAGGGGGTATACAAGGACTTTTTTTATTGTATTGTGTTACATGTTCCCATGTTTTGATACAACTGTTTAAGTAAGGTGCGTGTATTGTTTTAATTATTATTTTTTATCATCTTGACCACTTTTCTTCACTTTTAAATTTAGGTGCTCTCTGGCTGTTTCTATGATCGCTCCAACATGGCTTCATGTACTTCTCAGAACTACATTTCCCATCATCACCTCCTGCTCACTGGTAAATCCATCTCAGTTACATATGTGAGCAGGAGGATGATGTGAAATGTAGTTTGAGTGGACCATGCAGGTCCATGGGAAGCCATCTTGGAGGCATGGAATGCAATTTAGAAGTTTAAAAACATGGTCAAAATGTAAAAAAATAAAAATAAAAATACACACACACACACCTTACTTAAACAGCTGTAGCAACACAAGGGAACATGTAACACAATAAAATAAAAAGGTCCTTATAATACCTTTTAACTGCTCTAAGTCAAACTCACTCTTACTTATAATTTACTGTATTCTTGATGTTGCTCTTACTATAATTTGATCTTATTGTACTTTCATAACTGCGCTTATCTGTATTATGATATTTTGTAATGTGATATTTCATAATATGCTAACTTGTAATGTGATACTTTATAATACAATATTTTGTAACAACTGTAAGTCACCCTGGATAAGGGCATCTGCTAAGAAATGCATAATAATAAACCTAATCTGCATACATGGATATACATTTTCTCCACAGTGCTCCATTGCACCATAATAGAGTAAAAAAAAAAAAACCTGCAGAAAATATTACACACTAAACTGGTTTCTTTTTTCTTTCCATTAAAGCATTAACATCAATTTAAACTTGACTTAATATTGTACAGTATCAGCCATTTTGATTTTAACCCTCAATTTGAGCTGCTTTGTGTTCACTGGGGACTTCAATTTAAACAACTCCACATGGGTCCCACACAGCTCTCATATCACTTGATTTCAATGACTTCTTCATTTCCTATGACTCACTGTCCCCTTTGCATGGGCTGGACCTGAACTCAAGACCCATCAGAGAAATGCCTGACAACTGATGCAGTAAACTGCAAAATGAAAACAAAGTGCGAGTGGAACAGGAATTTAAATCAGAAGATGATTCCATGGGCTTGTCAATCATAAAAACATGCTCCAGTGCAAAATACCTTGGACAGATCTCTGAAATTACTGGGCAGTGTCAAATCCAGCTCTTCTGAATCATAGTTGGTGATAACCCAAGGGAACACGGGGTACTGATTCAAGTCGTTGAAAGTCCGTCCTAGCAACAAAAAAACAAAACAAAACAAAAAAAAGAACAATGAAAAGAAAAGGTGGTAACATGTCAGCCAACTCAATTAAGTTTGGCTCTAAACTTCTGAATGTGCATATTATCCAATACCTTTAGGAATCACATTGTTAAAGTACCAGCAAACAAATGTCATGCTTTTATCCACCAGCAAAGACTTTATAAAGAAACTTCAAATCGAAACAAAGGCAAGTTGCCTAGGACTATGCAAGAAGTACAACAATGTCATCGACTGCTTTGAAAGCATTCATTTTCTAAAATGTAAAGGATGTGCGACACTAATAATCATCGCATAGTCTCTGGTGGAAATACATTAAAGGCATTTTTTTCTAGCAGTTCTTTTGAGCTGAAGTCACTCTTACCAGATATTGTGTTGAGGAAGATGAGGTACTCAAAGTTTGAGATCTCTCTGCGTTGCCAGCGCTGGGTCATGTTAGAAGCTTTGTAGAGTTGTTTAGGGCTAGCCAAACTGATACGCCTAGAAAAAGATCATCATTATAAATCTTAAATGTCAGGTTTCTATTTTTTTATTTTATTTTTTTTATTTATTTTATTCAATAGCAGTTTGGTTAACGCTTACATTTTCATGACAAATAAAATAAAAAATCTTATGTTGGTGAATGTAGTGCTCATGAACGGTATGCAGGCCAGCACTAGCAGCTTCCTCATTTGAGTCAGGGCCTCAGCGAACACATTTGCTAATCCTACACCAAGTGCGGATAACATGCAGATAACATGCTGTGGTTTGTTCAAATGGACTTTCACACTGGAAATATTTGGAGCTGAAAGGAGTTTGCAATTGCCTACTTCTATATTTACAATTGAACAATGTGCACAGAATTATCACACTTTCATATTAATTTAAACACTTGTCTTTCCCAGGAATTCAATTCCTGGGAGGGAGGGAGGGTGGGAGAGAACCTATTTTTTTGGTTCTGCATCAATCTATTATGATGAAGTTTGCAAGGAAACCAAAAACTCTGGTCTGGTACATAAAGCGTGAGTTGGTACATTAACTATTATCACCATTTCTTTTTAATTCTCACCATTTACTTGTTTTTGTGCAAGAAACAACATGACAATTGAACTAAATATAAAAGTAGCTAAACTTCTAAAACGGTGTGAAGAGGGCATCTCTGTCTCACTGCACCATACGGAAACTCTAGCTCCAGGGGAATGATGTATGAAGGACCTAAAACAAATTACTGGCAATCCAATTAAAACAATAGCAAATTAAGGTATTAATCACTGTCAGAGTACAAGATTACAGTCATTAGAATCTTTCTGAAGTTTTGATCGTGCTCCTAACTCTTTTCCTGTTTGGTTTCATACCCTGTAATGGCATCTTAAAAATAGAAGAAGAAAAAAAAAAAAACTGTAATGAGGGAGAGAGCGCAACAAAAAATTGGCAACTGGAGATTGCCACACGCCACGGGCTTCATTCTTGTTGCTCTGCGAAAAGCTCGGAGTTTCACAGCTGCACAAGTTCAGCAGGGGCAAGCTTGACACTCTAGTGTTGTTTCACCCTCTGATTTATGGGCCTGACATTGAATGACTGAGGACAACAATTATTCTGTGCTTTATTTGAATAAATATTATATTTTAACTGTAGCCCTTCCCCTGCAGCCTTAATAATTGGAGGACATTTGAGAAAACAGTATTACAACTTCATTTTACTTTGGGGGCTTTTATGAGGTGTTTTCGGGTTTTTGAGAATATTGCAAGTATAGCTATAGTCCTCACCAAGACTCGGAGCAACCTAGATCTACTGAATAATGCTTGATCTGGAAGACATTGTGGTGCAAGCGTCAATAAGATAACCTTCAAGTTATTGTCATTAGTGGTGTAGAGACATTTTGACTTGTACTGGATTTCCCTTCATGGCAAGCACTGAAATACACCCTAAAAACAATAGCACACTTAAAAGGTGAAGGTAAAAGGTAGCATGTATCTTTCACGATTACACTTTTATTTGAACTGAATTACACCAGTTTAAAGTTACCTTGCATATGTTGAATTTTTAGTTATCAATAATGTTCTGGTATGGCTGAAAACAAAGCCAGATTTCTGCAATATTCTATCTCCAATTTTATATGGGAGCAGGGTAGTTGCTGCAGTGGACATTTCCGGCCCACTCTTTTAGAGCATTGAGAAGAACTCGGCACGTTTTTTTTTTTTTTTTTTTTTTTTTTTTTTTTAAATGTATGTTCGGCCATGGAGTTTGCACAAAAGTTTTTGTTTAAAAAAAGGTGGTGACAAATACAGATGCAGTCACTATTATTATTTATTTATTAGCAGACGCCCCTATACATTTCAAGAATCACAGTACAAGTAATAATACAATTAAGAACAAGATAAAAATACAATGACTTTAGTTCTTTACAATATTTTCCACCATGCCTGTGCATGGTAACCATTCGTTTTCCTGTTTGAAACCAAAATTAGGCACTTTTATATTTTACAGACTTGCATTTTTTGTCTTTCACATTCAATGTGATTGGCGTTGCACTTTATAATTCATTATGGAGGGAAGCATATATATTCTCCCGATTTTGGAGCTGCATTTGTGCCATATAAAAATGTGAGAAATGTCATCAGTGTGCCCAGCTGTCTGTGGTTATTACATAGCCTATATTGTTCTTATACAGTTCTATGGTTATTCCCCCATACAGCTCTGTGAACACGATTTATAATTTCTACACTCTTAAGGATAGTTCATGCACTGCAGGATGGTCCTTAACAAATGGTTGTTACTCATTCATATGTGTTCATGGGTTGCTCTGAGCTCCTTATGAGATATTAACATACAGACAAGCCCAGTATAAAGCTAATTTGATACGAATCATATGTAAAGTTCAAAATAGGTGAGTACACGATATCGTAGGAACCTGTTAAAACTGTTCACTGCAAGATGATATTTCCGGACATTTACTTTATTTTCAATTTACGCATTCTTTCAGTACCAATCAATAATAATGAGAAAGTGTCTTCGAAATGAATTAGATTAATTCGTACATTACATCTTCATCTGCAATCGGCAACACAATGGGGGGAAAAAAACAGCTAGTTTATTGTTATTTTTTAATACCATGTGAGCGGAGCGCAGCGTGCCTATTTTGTCTGGAGCGGGGGAGCGGAGCGGGAATCGCAAGCAGTGGAGCGGAATGGAAGAAAGAGCGGAGGATATTACGAGTGGAACTTTGTCACCGCTCTGCTCACATTCTCTAATGACTGGTCCTCATTCTGTTTCTAAGCTCTTCCATTGTTCGGTCTGATTAAAGATTATTTCAGCCATGTTCATCTTAAGCCCTTGCCCATGCTATATACATACGAGAATATGTTTTTTCTTAAAGAGCTATCAGAGAGAGTGACTGCCTTGAATGCGGAGAAGCAGTCACTGAGCCCTCATTGGAGGCAGTCATAGCAGGCAGGTGGTGCTCAAGGCTCAGTTGTGTAAATATAAGGAGTGCATTTAGTACAATTTCAGGCTATGTTACCTGGTCTGTGGTAAACCGAAATTCGTCCCAACTCCAACACGCGGTAGGCAGTGAACAACTTTCTTTACTGTAGACTGGTCTGGAAAGTTGAGCATGACAGCAGCTGCAGTGAAACAAACAATGAAAAAAAATGAGCGTGGAAAACCACATCACTCGTTGCAGAGTGTTCCTATATAGAGCAGATGCTGCTGTTCAAGACCTTTAGCCTCTAAATAAATCAAATCATTGTCTATATTCTTTCAGCTCAAGCACAGTCCAAATTAATACATTCAATGTAATAATCATCATGCTGCCAAGAGCTCATGAAAATGTGGCCACATGGACATCATTGCATGCAACATATTTTTAAAGAAACTACATTCATTTTTCTTCTACAGGCCCTGGAATAAAAACATTTTGTTTAGCATGTGTAAAGGTTAATGCAGACAAACTGGACAACCACAGACTGAGACATACTAATAAGATTATTAAAAATAATAACAATTACACTATGTAACACAATTTTTGTTCCTGGGTAGTAAGTGTTATTTCCTAATTGCTTATGCTTCAAAAGTATAGAAAATGGCTATTATTCCCCACAAACTTTGCTTTTGTGACCAGGACAGTGATATTTTGAAATTTACCTATTTCCAATGAGAAAACGGGCGTATTTGTGTGTCTTCGTTCACATAAAGTCAGAAAAAAACAACATATGAATCCAAATTAACATGTATTTATACTAAAGTAATACAAAAGATTTAGAAGTGAGTAGTTTTTCGAGATTTACGATTATACTGTAAATCACTTTCATGAATCAGCCCCCAAATGTAGTCTCCCATCATGTTCTCGTTATACTGTCCTTCATTGACAGCTCATCCAGGAGCCTCAAAGCCGTGCTGCTCCATAATGGTAACAAGTACCCGTCTCTTCCCCTGGCTCACTCGGTGCACCTCAAAGAGGATTACAACAGCATCAAGACCTTGCTGGACGCCTTGAAGTATGATGAGTACGGCTGGGACCCCCGGAAGGTGCTGATGCCACCACTGCACATCAAATTGGGCCTTATAAAGAAATTTGTCAGAGCTCTAGATAAGGAGTCGGCAGCCTTCAAGTACCTTCAAGACTTCTTCCCTAAGCTGTCTGAGGCAAAGGCCAAAGCCGGTGTCTTCGTCGGACCACAGATAAAGAAGATCATGGAGTGTAATGAATTCCCCAAGAAGCTCACTAGTAAGGAGAAAGCAGCTTGGAACAGCTTTGTCGCAGTGGTTCGGGGCTTCCTGGGCAATCACAAGGCCGAAAACTATGTGGAGCTGGTTGAAGAACTACGGCACAATGGGCTGTAGGGTGTCCCTCAAAGTCCATATCCTTGATGCTCATCTTGATAAATTCAAGGAGAACATGGGAGCGTACTCGGAGAAGCAAGGCAAGCGCTTCCACCAGGATATACTGGACTTTGAACGCCGCTACCAAGGACAGTATAACGAGAACATGATGGGAGACTACATTTGGGGGATGATTTGTGAAAGTGATTTACAGTATAATTGTAAATCTCGAAAAACTACTCATTTCTGACTTTATGTGAACGAAAAGACACAAATTCGCCCGTTTTCTCATTGGAAATAGGTAAATTTCAAAATATCACTGTCCTGGTCACAAAAGCAAAGTTTGTGGGGAATAATAGCCATTTTCTATACTTTTGAGGCATAAGAAATTAGGAAATAACACTTACTTCCCAGGAACCAAAAAAAAAAAAAAGTTACACGGTGTTATTTTTAATACGTTATAATAATAAATATATATAAAATCAACCAATAGAACTGCATTTTCTCTGTGGCAGTCCAATCATAAGTGAGCGGAGGCAGGACATAAACAGTTGACGGTCTTTAGTAGGTTTAACCAATGGAAGTCTCAAAGATCTGCCCCATGTTATACAGATGTCCAATCATAAGTGAGCAGAGGCGGGACATAAATATACTAGGGTAGGGTGTAAGAATAGCTGAATTTTGCACGATATTGCTTATTACAGAGACTGTTATTGAGAATTATATTGAGAACTTCAAAGTAATATTTCCAATTGCTTTTTACAAATTAAAGACATTGTAGTCGATTAGGTTACAAATCAATTTTCAAGAAAAACTTTCTCAGAAAAAAATGGAGATTGTTAAAAGGGAGGTATACACCACAAATACCTGAACTGACAGGAAGGGAAGGGATATACTTGCCACTTCCAAAATTGAAATTATGACTGATATATAGAAAACGTTTTACAATATTTGTTCAGGAATTACTTTTGACCTTTAAAAGCCTCAAAATGTAACAACAATCTGGGGCCTAATTCAACCAACTTCACTTCTCTGGGTATAGATACATGAATTATGTTTAGTGAAAATAAATCAAAAAGTTTAAAAAAAATAAAAAAGTACATACAATTTTTTTTTTTTCAGCATCTAGGAGATCCTCCACCGTTAAGAGTTAATACAAGGACATGGCTTGAGCGAGTGTCTACCTGGAGAACTGCTGGAACTGCAATGCTATTAAGGCAAACTAACAAAGAAAAAGCACCCACCAGGGACTTGAAGATATTAAGTTTAAAATGGGAAATATGGTATATGGGAAATAAGATATATTTTAAAGGTAAAAAGTCTATTGATTTTTTGGTTTTATTACCTTTATATTTCTAGCAAGCGTTTACTTTTAAGAACAATTCTACTGTATTCTGCAGTTGGTATTGATCTGCAATAAACCCAGGATTATCTGATTTTATTTAAGAATGTGGAAAGTCAATTACAACAAATCACTCGCAGCATTTACAAATAGTGTCCATTATGTTTCTAGTAACACAGATGGTAATTTGTTAACAAACAAGAGGTATTTATAAATGCCTTTGGTCATTAAGTCACAAGCCACTTCTTAAAGCTACTATCAAATAAAACAAATAATACTATTAAGATACTATGCTCTCAAGGGTTGCTCTTAACCTATAAAATGACTCACAGAAGGAAATAAATTTGATAGAAAAAGAAATGCTCTGCTTCCTAATCTTTCATTGACAATGTTTTGTGATGCCTTGACAAAGTTAGTGCTGGGACCTACACTGGATTCTCATGTTCGGATATTCGCTCAATTTAAATATTCACTCGGATAGTCGTTTTAAAAAGTAATAAAAGACATTCTATTGCTCAGAGCACAGGCAGGAGACAGTACAGCAGCAGGGGGCGTGGCCCGTGTGTGTGTCTTTATCTTACAGCAAGACGTTACAATATTTAACACGTTAAAGTAGAAAAATACCCGTGAATTAACTACAAAACAAAGGATATCAAATAGCAGTTTCAAGTTAAACGTTGGTTTTGCTTATTCCCGAAATAAATAGCACATAAAGTTCACACAGCATTTTATTTATTTTTACTTTTTCATTCCTTGCCGTTTCTTCACAGTAAACAGTGGCCACAGACACGTTTTCATAAAGTAATAACATGAGGTTTACTTGTGCCTTTTTGTAGCTGAACAAGCAAACGAAAACTGAAACTTAACTTTAAACACTTCAAATAAAACAAACGTGGAAATGGCGTTTTGGTTCTCGTTTTTATTACATTCCACACAACAGAAAGTGGCTGAATATATATATATATATATATATATATATATATATATATATATATATATATATATATATATATATATAATTAATTAAATTAATTAATTAATTAATTAATTGTCATTTTTGTCATTTGTAGCGAATACGAACATCTGATTTTTGTATCCGAATACACATCAAAAGATATTTTTTCGAATATTTGGATATTTGTCCCAGCACTACATAAAATACAATTTTTGTTAGTGTGCTTGTTCTATACTTAATTTCATCCCAGTAGTTAATACTAATTTATAGTATGCATTATGCTACAGTATAGTCTCTCTACCTGATGCAAAAGCTCAATTAATATAATTAGCAAGTTGTATTAGTTCATCAATTTTGTATTTCTTCTTGTGCGTAATTAAAATCTTACTTCTGTTTGCCATGAATATTTCCAGCGCAGTGTTCTGTAGCAAATAGCGCCTTGAGAAGACAGCCCGAATCTCTGTGAAGAGCCATTTTCCATGGAGTCCTTCAGTGTAGGCGAGAATCTAGAGGACAAAACGGCGATTTCAGTTAATTTATCAACCACTGATGAACTATGGGTTTGAAAAGTAGTATTCATGAATATTATTGATCAACTTTAATTAAAAAATATATATATATTTTTATAATCAGATGACAAACCTGGCGATTGATGAAAACATCAAAATAGAAAAATAAAAAAATATTCATTTTCAAACAGGATAATGCGACAAGATATAATACCCCAAGAACATGCCACTTGACAAAAATTTTTTTAAAAAATAGCCAAGTTGTCTTAGAAGCATAATGTGATATTACAAAGGAATCTATAAGGTGTTGATTATCAAAAAGACTTGCAGTAAATTGGTTTACATATTTTGAATTAAGTACTTGCTCACTTTTTAGGCAAGTTATCTGTAAGTATGCATTGGAGATGTATTAGCATTTTTCTTACTACATGCTTACAGTGGACACTAAAATATTTCTGAGACATTTACACACATCTGGAGTACCACCCCATGTTTAAACAGTTTTCACATAAACCATTTACATTTTACCCTTTGGGTGTTTTTTTGGTGCGGGAATGATAAATGGCAATAAGGTAATGAGAAAACATAAAGCAGACCAGCAGAAAAGTACAACAAATTGAAGGTGTTTTTTTCCCCCTTGTGCTAAAGCTTCCATTAATCTGATATTCAGTAATTCTGAAAGCAAAGGGCTGCCTATATAAGAGGTTAAGTATCATTTTGTCAGCTAAAGCTAAACAAAAAGCTGCAGATGAACTCAGCCTAATCTCTCCATGGAGTAAGCGGTTGTCAGAGTAACTTGTTACAATGCCTGTCATCCCGCTTGACAGACACAGATGCTTAGTCTGCCTACACAATTCAAACTAATCCTATCTTTAGCCCTAACCCACTTTGTTTCATTGTTGCCTCAGTTTTTGCCTTTTCATTTCAAAGCTTAATTATGAAGGTGTTCAGGGACAACCAGAAAGGGCCACTTGCTCTGCCATCGTGCCGAAGACGGCATTAATCAAAAATATTCAAATAAGGAAAGTATGCCACAAGGGTTCATAACAGTTCCTTAAAGTACTCATTAAAAGAAGGTGACAGTAGTGGGGAAGCAGCTGTGGCCTAGCTGAGCATAGACCCTCATTTCTCCCTGGAATAGTATCTGCCTGCTTGGCAGCTTCACTTCAAAGTCTCTGGAGTTCAATTAAAACTGGATTAGGTGGAAGCTGCCCATCTATGGAACTTTGCAGGTCTCTGGCACTATACTCACTGACAGTACCCAAGGCAGAGGTATGGGCCTCCTAAGAGGAAGTTGCCATGGAAACCACATCACAAGCACTGTCTTGTCTACACATATATATATATATATATATTTATATATATATATATATATATATATATATATATATATATATATATATATATATATATTTATAAAAAACTTGCTGTTAAAATAAGTAGAATAAGGAAAAAAGCAAATAGATGTATTTAGGTTTCGTTATTAAACAGATTTTTTTATTCCCTGTATTTGTTTTTCAGAACTACAATACTATGTATGTTAGAACCCAGCACTGGATTAGTCATAAGGTTAGAATTCCTGTGTGAAGCGAAACCATGTGATTTCCTAATTTATAAAATTTAGACTGTAGTTTGTTTACATTGCGTTAGATTTTTTTTCTTCTTATAATAGCAATGGATAGAGACAATCCTCTGCATTGTATGTGTAAGTTCTGGTAATTTACTTTCTCCCATCGCTGGGAACTGTTAAAGTACCATTGTTCAACATTTTTATTTTATTCGTTTTAAATCTCCAATGGTATGTATGTGGGTTGATTTAAAAACGTATACATTCATTGTTATAGTAAAGCAACACTTAAGAACCACAACTCACTTATTCGGGAATTAAAACACACAAATCCTATACCATGGCAAAAACAACAAACAATGGCTTAAACGCTCCGAAAGGCAATGGCTGCATCTTTCTTTGTCGCTGCTGTAACTATGAAATATCAGGACATCAAATACAGAGCAGGAAGAGATATGAGATAGATTGTGAAAACAGGAGAATAAGAATACAGCTTGGAATGCTTTTATTGCAGAGCAAATTTGAAATAAGAAAATAATTAAATTATCTAGCTCTCTATATGATTTCCATTACATGAGAGCAGGTGTTAAAATTTCATGCTGATATTAGACTCAGCTCTCGGCAAGATAAGCACCAGCTAAGACATAGCTTATTTTACTGTAAACTAATGTGATCCATCTGCATTTCCTTCCATCTGATGATGTAGATATCCTTCTGCCTGGTGTTGATGGCTGAAGTGTAACGTTGGCTCCAGGGATCAACCTATTTTTGCCTCCTTGGCGCATCAGCAGCCGCAATGGCTGCAATGCTGGCTCCATGATCAACCACAGTGCGGCCTCCCTAGCGCATCAGCAATTCTCTGGGGTCTTCAAGAGGGCACTTTTCATCCTTGGCGTTTCGTCGACTAGCCCACGACACCTTAAGAGGGTTTGACAGTGATTTTGGCCTCCCAGCATCACCCCCCCTCCGCCCCCCACTCAGCTAAGGCCAGCTTACTTACCTTCCTTTACATCAATGTTTTTTTTATTTCAACTGTGCTTGAGGTCCCCAACCAGAATCTTTTCGTCTCAACCAGAGCCAGTTGCTGCTCCTCTGCCGCTTCAGATAAGTTCTTCACTATGCGTCGCAACTTTTGACCACTGAATCTGATGTCTCTGAGAAACCGGGTTGTGGAGTGTGCCACAAATCCTTGACAACCCACCTCCACTGGGTAAACCTGGACTCTCCATCCTCGCTGTTTCGCTTCAGCAGCTAGTTGAGTGAACCGAAGTTTCTTCCTTTCATACACCACAGCATCATCCCAAGGCACTGTTAACTCTACCAGGTGAACAAGGCGTGCTGATCCAGACCACAAGACAATATCAGGTCGAAGGTGAGTGGTGACAATCTCAGGTGGGAAAATAAGCTGTTGTACAACATTTGCCATCATTGGGGTATGGTCATTAATGAATTAGTATAATATGTTAATGTAATTGATATACAGAAATGCACTTTACAATAGCTTGTGAAATGGTGTTGTAATTAACAGCCTGTAGGTAAAGTGTATCTGCAAGGACAGCTTTCAGTTCTAGTACATCAGGTGCATGTTCACCATTTAGGTCTTGCAAAACAAATACAATGTGTAACCCATACTGACCTTGGACATCAGTCGACTCGTCAGTGACCACTGACAAGCAACCAGACTGTTTTACCAACTCCATAATCTCCTGCTTGTGATACTCGGCAACTTTAGGTAAGTATTCACGTCTCAGCTAGGCTGATGAAGAAATCGCTCCACCATTTGCTACACTCTGCCTGAAGAATTTCCGTAACTTTTGGTTGTGCAATTTTTCAAAAGGGATATTTGCACAAACAAATGCCTCTGTCAGGTCAAAATTTAATAAGTGGACTTTTGGAATATCTAAGTCACTGTTTTTTGTTTCTTTGCAAGTAAAGCAGTCGCAGTACTGCTCTGGATTTTCGCCTTTCTCTGGCTTTCGTTTAGCATCAGTCCCGATGATCACTGCTCTGTGCAGAGCTTAGAATACGCACATTTTTTTTATTTTTTTGCACCGTCACACTCAGGGTGGCACAGTCGTTCTGCCTGAGAAATGTAGTGTAAATAATAATAATATATGATGTGTAGAATGACTTTCATCAGTGTTTCAAGCACTCAACAAGATTATAATATGTTATTTCACAACAACGTTGATTTTATTACAAAGCCCAGACTAAATTGTCGGCTATATTGTATTGATTTCAATATGCCGCATAAACTGCGGGTCTGGCGGTTGAAGAAGCAAGTGCTTATAACTTACTCATTTTTACGATTCTGCAGCTGAAACACCGTATGGGTATTTAATTCAAATATTCAGTAACACTTAAGAACAGACATGCATGAGATATTCACATATGCGGAGATATTTAAATTTGAATGGCAAAAGCCATTCAAAATGCAGCTATGGCGGTGCTACTGTTAAGAATATTGTAAAAATCGCAGTATTGGGCTAATTTCACGATTTCCGCGCAGCCCATGAAATCGCGATTTTTACAGGGCCCTACTATTAACGCCCTAAGTGTGCGGTTATCTCATGTTAACCCACCCCGTCATACCTTAATGCTTCAGTAACAAGTTGCAAACAGGTGATTGGTCGATCTGCACTAAGGTGCCTTTGTTCATTTAAAAAAAAAAAAGCTACATTTATAAGCCTATTTCTAGGGACCCCAACTGTTGTTGTTGATTCCAACTTAGGAACTTCACATCAGGACTAGCACCACAATACTGTTTGTTTCTAACCCTGTAGAATTCAGCTGTGTACCAAATATTAAGATAATTAAGATTAACGTTAAGGTTACCTTAACCCTAACTTCATATGGACTCTGAAGTATGAGGCTTTGGCAGTGGGAAGAGGAAGCTTTGTAAAATCCAATGCCATAAAATAGTTCATTTTTTCACGCTATCAAACTTGGCCTAGAATCATAGAATATACTTAAGTTAGGCTAATACAGTATCTGCAAGTGTAGCTATTTATCATACAGAAACCAAAAATACCTCAATATGGCAATCATCTTATGTTACAAATCAAAGTAAAGTGTACTGTTAAATTTTGCCCAAGATGTTTTCAAAAGACTGAACATATGAGGTTGGTATTTCAAATGGTTTAGGAGATTCTAACAGTTGAAATAGCTGTGATGGCAATGGATAGACAAGTAAATAAGCTCCCCTCACAGGGATACTTAACAATAATAAACTACACAGAATATAAAATTAAAGTATTTTAAATACGTAATGTATTTGCTAACCGCAGCTGCCAATTTTCTTAGATATGAATGCAGTAATTAACATAAAAGCCATAAGTATTAACCCCTTCAACATTTGTCAAGCCACTGTGCATTAATGGCATGAAAAAAGAAAAAGAAAAAAAAACTCTTCTGTTTTCCCTTCCAATCACTGATGGGGATAATAAACTCCAAGCAAATGATATATCAACTCATTTTATCTTATCGCTTTAAGCCTGGCTGACAATGAAGTTCATATTTCACTGGTTCCATTGAAGATTGTGAAAATGACTTGGCCTCTTGACTTGAAATTTCACTAGAAGACAGAGATTTCTTTTCTGCAAAGTAATGCAATTTTGCAGGTGTCAACCTTTAGCCCAGCTTTAAAAATTAATTTAATTTATATTAACCAACGATATTGATATTTTCAGAGGCTCCCACAAGAACACTCTTTGATACATGAAGCACCGACTGGCAAATTGATGTCACTCTTGACAGGTAGATCTATTTTATTCGCCGCTGCTCAGCGCAGACAGATTTATGACAGTCTGAAATTCTTATTTTGTATATAATATTTGTACTGGACTGATGCACCTCAGCGATCCTGAAGTGTAAAGAATTCACAGTAGGGAAAAACCTATACTAGTGTTTGACACTTAAGCAATATTTAGTAGCCCCATAGTTATATTTATTGGGTTAGAAATGTAAAAAAATCATTATGGTTGATATCCTTTTTGTGTTTGTTTTGTTTTACTGTATTATATGGCCATTGTACATTTGACTACATCACAAAGACACAAAACTATTTGGCACAATTGTCAATCCCAGGACTAACAGCTAACCGGTAGCTGGTGTTCAGGTCAAGATTGAGGTGCGGTCACAGGGCTATGAGTGAAACAAATGCAAATGTCTACTTTTTTAGGATTTGGTACTACACAGAACAGTGGATCAATGCTTTAACTGGATTTGAACCTGGCTCAAGGGTCACAAATGAATGAGTTTGGTGGTCTGTGTGGGCAGTAGTCCACATCACTAACCACACCACACCACAAAGTACCCAATTGAAGGCTGAAGATTGGGTGGGCATAGAGACTGAACTGCTCGCCCAAAGAGCAAAGTACCTCCAAGGCAGGATTGAGTCATGCTTGCTGGGCAATACAAGAAAAAAAAAAAAAGTCACAGCTTACCCCAGCTCTGTGCATGAACAGAAATTACTTCAGACCCCAGTAACAACAATCCAACACTTTATCAGCACCAGTGTGTCCATCCGACACATAACCACCCTAACCGTTTATCCGCCATGATCAAGCTCTTCAGCAACGTCACCCCAGTGTTTTTTTTTCATAAAACTATGCATTTTGCTACTGTATAAATTATCTGACACTAATGTAAGTGTATACAGCACTGTGGTAGGGCAGGAGCTGTGCACATGGAGAGGTTTTTGTGTAAATGTATATTGTAAATAGTGTGTATTTATTGTAATTAATTAATGAATGAAGTACCTGATGCTCCTGGGAGAGCCTGCCTGTTGTGTGTGATTACCAGGTGTGGAATCTAAACCAGCAGGGGTGTCAGGTATAAAAAGTGGTAGCAGTGTGGAGTAGTGGTTAGGGCTCTGGACTCTTGACCGGAGGGTTGTGGGTTCAATCCCCAGTGGGGGACACTGCTGTTGTACCCTTGAGCAAGGTACTTTACCTAGATTGCTCCAGTAAAAACCCAACTGTATAAATGGGTAATTGTATGTAAAATAATGCGATATCTGTATAATGTGAAATAATGTATAATGTGATATCTTGTAACAATTGTAAGTCGCCCTGGATAAGGGCGTCTGCTAAGAAATAAATAATAATAATAATAAAAAGGTTAAATTTATTCTCCTTAGGGCTGCTGCAAAACCAAAGCCAACTGGCTAAAGAAGCTGAAATTCGCTGACGTGTGTGTGTGTGTGTGAGAAAGAGAGAGAGAGAGACTTATAAAAAGTACAGTAATCCATCGTGTATCAGCTCATCACATATCCGCCATGATCAATCTCTTCAGCTATGTTAGTTTATTATTGAACAGAGAAGATTATTTCAGAGATTGTAGATCCCACCAAAGTTTTCGTACACTGTGTTGTATGTACTCCGTGCGCTGCCATTGCTGGTAGTGTCACGTGAGCTGTCCAGTGTGTTGATATGTAAATAAAATCTGTTCGCCTGCGGGGCGTATCAAGTTGAACCTCTGTCTCAATCTCCTGCCTATAATTCAGCAGCGAATGCACGTACCCACACGGCAGATGGCTACCCTGTCACAAGCATTAATACCCTGTATCTTTCTAAACAAGGGATTTAGGGGATCTTCCTAATAAAAGCTGAATCTCAAAACAATAATTGTGTGAATATAGTAAGTGTTACAGCTGTGTATAATGGTATTTAAAACCAGATTAATTTATCCGCCCTTACTCTGGTCCCACCGCAGTCAGATACGCCTCGGACTCCTGTATGTATGTATGTATGTATGTATGTATGTATGTATGTATGTATGTATGTGTGTGTATTTTTTTTTTCATTTGGTCCTTTCAGAAGTCCAGACACAGAATGCTTAGCGTGTGAAATTAAATACATGCTGTTACCGATGCAAGTGGACCCCAATGGTACAAGGAGTATGTTTTAATCAATCCCCAACCTTAAGACCAGCATCAGACACAAGCATCTTACTTCACTTCCCTGGCTCCAAGGTGATCAACACTTTTGCTTTTCAGATCGAGACCAGATACTTGGTAAACTGCTGCCACCTTCGATTGTACTGGGTTTTGAACTCATGGGCCTTGGATGATAGCGGGTTAATGAATGAATGCACCAGATTTGCAGAAAGTGGAACAAGGCAGAATGCATGCAGACGCTAAGCTGCCATGCAGGCACTGCTTGATGCAGAATATCAACCTTTATGTAGGGTGTTCTTAGTTATTCATAGGCAAATCTATACTAAAGTAATGTTTTTAAAATAACCCCTAAATAGTAATAAAAATCAGCACCACATTTTTTTTTAGGAATAAAACAGTGCAGGGCATGTTACACTATAGAAACACTGGCTTCCATTATCACTCATTGTAATAGTGAATAACACACTTTCTTTTAAAAAATATTTTTTAATTCAATCATGCTATAGATAACCAGCAGCAATATGTGTGTAACCTAGCCATACGTCAACACTTACACATAGGCACAGATACTGTACTGTATATGCATACAGACAGAGAAACATTAAGGGGGGAGGGAGAGGGATTGTGTTGTCTCTGGCCCTTCACCAGAGCAGAATGTCTGCACTGATAAGTCTATAGGTTTTTGAAATCTATTAAGTTTAGAGTATTGTCATCTCCTTCTCCTGTTTGATTGATTACCCCTTTTCCTTATGCTCATTAATCTACTCACCTTATCTTTTATAACACTTCATTTCAGCAGAAAGGTAATAATAAAACCCTCATCCATTATCCTTTTACTCATCTAGTCATGCGGAAATGGTAAATAACAGGATACAAATTGAACTTCAAATCACCTAATTTTCCTCCAAAGGCAAAAGCATATTAAAACCAAACTCAGAATGAGCATCTTTATGGGGCAAAATGCAGGCGGTGTAAATGGTGACATTTAAAATTAAGCAATTTAATGTTTGCTTATTAGGTACATTTATGTAAGAGCTGTTCAATCTATTAAGCTAAAACACTGGTTTGTTTTTATTAGAGAGCAATAACCCAGGAGTCTTATCATCCTAAACCCACAGACAGCTCGTCAGCCCAACAGTAAATCCTGTACAATAGGGCATTTATCTTTTTACATTTATGGCACCGACTAGCTTGCTTTAGTAAGTTGGGCATTCTTCAATTACATTTTACAATGCCTTCATCAGTTTATTTATTGATTTAAAATTTAAATAAAGAAATTTGATTTAAAATTTAAAAAAAGAAATTTGATTTAAAAAAAAAGTACTTAACATGAGACTTTGCCCTTCTATATCCAAAAAACACTGATTCTTTAATCTCAATGGAAATTATTTTTGGGTGATGATGATTATTATTATTATTATTATTATTATTTATTTCTTAGCAGACGCCCTTATCCAGGGCAACTTACAATTGTTACAATATATCACATTATTTTTACATACAATTACCCATTTATACCATTGGGTTTTTACTGGAGCAATCTAGGTAAAGCACCTTGCTCAAGGGTACAGCAGCAGTGTCCCCCACCTGGGATTGAACCCATGACCCTCCGGTCAAGAGTCCAGAGCCCTAACCACTTCTCCACACTGCTGCTAGTTTTTTTTTTTTTTATCTAATTTTCAGTAGGGATGAAGAGCAATGTATGCGATATACTGGCAGTGCATCAATAGATTTTATAAAGCACTGAATTTGGGAAGCTTGCAGAGATGAGCTACACCAGTAGCTTAACTGAATATATTGGCATTGTCGTAGAAGTAGAAATTATTTTAAAGCGAGTAAAATCATTTTAATTTAATATTTTGATCACAAAAATCTGGGTAAACTTTAATGTTATAGAAAGGGATAAGCTACCACCACCTCACAATCTTGCAGGTAATTTGTGGATCCCCTACAGCGAGGTTATACATCCAAGTACCCATACTGTGACTGTGCACCATATTGTTATACTGCAATGCCCTGTACACTCACTGCATGCCAAACACAGGATGTTATACAGCTGTGGCACTATCAAATGTGCAGCCCTGGCCAGCAATTTCATCTGCTTTAAAAGCCCCTACACCTTCAAAAAGCTAACCCCCAAAAAAGACACACCAAAAAACAAGCTCAACGGTACACCAATGTGTATCCAAGACTTATTGGTTTAGTGCCTCGTGTTTGTGCTGTAGTAAGTAAAGTAAAAAAAAAAAAGGCAGCAGAACACCACAGGATCTTGGATTCACAAAATGCTAATAAAAGCGAAGGCTGTGCCACATACAGCTTTTTCCTTTGTGGATGCTCTTTAAAACTATGCGTAGCTTTGCATCCCTTTTCTGCTCTTGCACTCAGAGGTCAACCCCCATCAGTAAATGAGTTCATCAAATTAATGAGGATTCAGATAAATCTGCTGCCTAATGAGCACTAGTACCAATGTGGCCTAGGTTCTGCTCCAGTGCTGCCAAAATCAGCTTGAAGAAACACAAGCACCAGAGCAGAGCTCCTCTTGTGCAAATTCTGTATCCAATTAACATGGATTTGTTGTTGGTTAAAATCAGTGGTACTCAACTCTGGCCCTCAAAATCAATTCCAGTCCTGGTCTTTATAGCAAACCAGGTCCTAAATTAGTTAATTGTCTCTTAGCCGCTTCAATGAACTACGTTAGAACCTGCTTGGAGTAAAAAACCTGGACTGGATTCGATCTCGAGGGCCAGAGTTGAGTACCACTGGTTTAAATGATACATGAGAACAGCACTGTTTCCCCCTCCACGAAGATTTGTGAACAACAAACGTATGGAAAAAAAAATAGGTTGTGTTTTCCAAGATACAAAGAATGTCACTTGTATTCAAAATACTAAATCTCAACATATATCATTGTAATTAAATATTTTAAGACTTCTCTTTTAAGACTTCTATTTTAAGACTTCTCAGATTCAATAAAGGAATCTTGACAACTACTGTTACAAAACATTATGGCAGTTGCCTACATCAACTGGCACTAAATCAAAAGATGTGAAATAAAGTTTTGACATTATAGAAAAAAATGTATATCTATACAATGTTTCTCATAAAATGAAAGGTTAATCATAACTTATGCATAAAGTTTAAAATGCTTTTTTTCATTCATTAAAAAAAGATGTAAATGAAAGTTTAACTAAAACAGGGTGTTAAAAGAGGAAAATCTTTCATTCGCAGATGTTCTGTTCAAAAACTAACTTTTGGGACATTTAGTCTGAATTTACCCTAATAAGGATTAAATCCTTTTTTGTTTTGTTCCCCTGCAGCTTGCTTGCAGCTTAGCCTTTAAAGTCCTAACAAAAGTCTTTTGCGGATTTACAAAAATGCTAGAGTGGTCTTGGGGTTAATTGGAAGAGAAGTGAAGCATTTAATGCATTGACTCATTAAACATTTAGCCCACCAGAACCCATTGTGTTAGGGAAAGAAGAAAAGGCTCTGGAGACCCCTCACTAATAATACAGTAACAAACTAGCTGAAAAATAACGGTTGCCGATTGTTTCACAAACTGCGCAGGGCTCCTTTTATTTGTTTTGCGCAATAAATAAAAAAAGGTTAAATACAATGCAAGGCCTCAAGTGAGCCACAAAGTTGTTAGAAAGAGCTCCTGAACAGGATGAAATTGGATTTTAACTTATTACCCACATATAGGGATCACAGCAGCCACCGGCTCCCTCCCCCAAAAAACTGGATGCAAGCATTTCTTTTTCCCTAAAAGACTCAAGGAGTTTTAACCTTTGAGTCTATAAAGGGCAATGCTAGCTACTTTTGGATAAATCAGAATAAAAGCAGGATAACGGCGACATAAGTGAGGAGAAGACCGTGAAATTTGTCAGACATACGCAAATTGGGTGGACTCAATCTGCCCTTAAACTTGTGATCTGAACAGTAAAACTCTGGCAATTTAGTAATACAGAGGAACACAGATTATTAAACTAAAGTGGGAACTTGTGTACATGTGAAACGGTACAGTTAAATTGTTAAATCTTAGGAATGATTACTGGAGGCAGAGTTTAGCGTTAAATAAATAAATCATTACAGCACAATTTAAAATAGAGAAATTGACAGAGAAAAAAAGGGAACTGTTTTAGTACTTTTTTTGTACACAGGTTACATCAGTACACAACTTAGTCAACTGAAAGCAAAGACTTGAAGTGAAAGACTGAGTTACATTTATGTAAAACACAAACAATGAGGAGCACAGAGAAAATTGAAGAGACAGCTGAAGTTTTGCTGCAAAGTGGTTAAAGACTCTGAAGTATTGTTCCCCCTTTTTTGTTAACCTCCGCTGCATTGTAAGCATCGCAAACATCAGACGTGTTAAGATTACTGACCATTATCTCCTTCATTTTCTCAGCTTTCCCTCATTCCCCTTTGCCATCAAAATACAATTTTGGGGGAGTTGTAGGAGTGCCAAGAAGTAAACTTTCCCTAATCCGCCTATTATTACAGCCTTAATTGGATTGGAAGCGGGGTGGGGTTAAAAAAAAAATATATATAAAATAGACCCCATTCACTCAGTATGACTGCAGTCTTGAAGACTAAGAGCAGAAAGGTGTTCCTGAAAGAAAATCCACAGGGATTCTGGGATTGAAAGGTGACATAACTGAACCCATCAGATCCCAAACATGTAATGAATTGTTTCCTTAAAACAGGAAACTTTCTTAAATATACTCTGCAGATCGGCTTCAACATTAGCAGTAAAATACAGAGTCATTTGAATAAAAATATATCACATGAGTAACTAAATTTCTATTTTTTCACACTATTCACTAGGAGATGCCAAATATTTGTGAAAACATATTGGGATTAAGGCAGTCTTTTTTTTTTTCAGATGGATCGCTTGCTTATTAGCATTTTTACTAAGAATGCACTAATCTGTGATAGAAGTGAAAGAGATAAGCTTGAGCATCAGACTTGGTAGTAAAATCACAAGACACAGGCTGAATCTATCAGCTGTAAAACCTTAAAAACGTCCTAAATGTTTTTTTTTCCCTTATCAACAAATGTGCTGCCTAACCAATTCTCCAGACTCCGTACTTCTATTAAAAAGCCAATGGACTGTTTTAAATTAACAACAACTCTTCTAACTTTTTTTTTTTTACTGTCATTGCCCTGTGTAATAAGAGAAGTTACTCAATAATGTTAATTAAACTCAGATAAACTACTATTAGATATAGCAGGTCATTCAAATTTCAATTAGAAAACAGATGAAACAGTTTGAAGACAAGGGATGATATGGTTATACTTGTAAATGGTTCTTGTGAATGTTTGCGTTTGTATATATTTAAAGAATGACAGGATATATTTAAGAATACATTTCACAGATACCGGCTGCTTCAATTACAAAATCATATATATATATATATATATATATATATATATATATATATATATATTAAAGACAGAATTAAATAATAATGCATAGTGATTTAATTTAATACATTTTTTCACTCTAGTTAATTTTAGGTTTTTTCAAGTGCATGTCTATATTACAATTTTTAACCAAGTCGACTTTCAAACATGCTGTTTACATTTTGTCATTAGCACAATTAAATCTGAGCACAGGCAAGGAAAACAAGTAGCACATTTAACCAAACAAATTTCATATTTCATAAGCCTGACAGCCATTTTGTAGCATTTCAATTTGTAATGATTACCAGGCCAGGCTTTGAATACCCATGGTATTACAATGTTAAATGTTAGTATGCTAGTAATATACACCCACTTCATGGCTATAAACACAAAATTAGAGCTATCAATATCATATGTGCATGAAAAAAATAAGTGCAACATATGGATAGGCTGACAAGACTTACTCCTTATACTCCAGATTCAAGGTTCAAGAGATTCATAAATTAATAAGCGTTTCTCTAGATACATGTATATATAGCGTGTCTCCACTGTATCCCTTTCATCAGAAATATGCATTCCAAGTAGTAGGTAATACTCTTTATCACACTCCTTGAATGTCCACTTAACCTCCAATTCAGATTTAGTGATTATTGTAACCTAGTTATACATTTACACTATCCAAGTTATGCACTTGATTACCATTCTCAAAACATGATGATTGGGTAGTGTGCACAGGGTGTAAGAGATAAGAAACAAGACTGGTTGGTATTTGAGAAGCAATAATTAATTAACCGATGAAAAGAAAGCACAAACAAATTCCTGCTGCCTGCAATACAGGAAAGTGTTGATGAAAAAAAAACAAACATTATATATGTTATTATATTATGATATATATATATATATATATATATATATATATATATATATATATATATATATATATATATGACACACAACAACAGTTTAGATACATCAATGGAAATGTATAATTTCTCAAAATTTTACAAAAACAAAATTATAGGAAAAATCTTTTATAGCTAGAGTTTTGCTTTTACGGATGAGGGGAAAAAAGTTATAAGAAACAGATGTCTACAATTACTTATTGAAGCTTTTTTTTTTTTTTTTTTTTGCAAAACTCCCAAAATGCTCATTCAAAATTATTCATACCCTTTGATGTACTGTCTACAAGGTCATAGAAATTTCAATATGATAATGCAGAACCTAATTCTAGAAAAGTCTAGGAAATGATGGATTGTAGGTGAACATTCTTAAAAGCATAAAAGAGTTGGGCATAGGATGATTGTTGTCATAACCAATAAGTCAATATGGGAACAAGTAAAGAGCTATCTGAAGACCTTAGGCAGAAAATTATTTATTGTCATAAAACTGGAGAAGGATACAGTAAGATTTCCAAGCATTTGAGTATCCCAATTGCAACTATTGCTTCTATTATCAAGAAGTACACGACTCATGGTACTGTCACAACGCTCCCTCTGTCTGGAAGAAAGAAGGTTCTTTCACCAAGAACAAGAAGAAGAAGAATTGTGAGGAAAGTTAATAACAATCTGAGATTGACTGCCAAAGATATTCAGAGTGAATTGGCTGCAAGTGGGACTGGGGTTTCCATTTCAACCATAGGTCGAGTATTGCATGGTGAAGGTCTCAATGGACACAGGCCAAGGAAAAAGCCACTCTTAGGAAAACGTCACAAGGACAATCGCTTAAAGTTTGCAAAACAGGTCAAAGGTTTTGTGGAGTGATGAAACAACAAATCAAGCTATTTGGTCACGCTGATAGTCGTTACATTTGGAGAAAGTCTGGTGAGGCATACAAAGAAAAGAACACCATACCTACTGTCAAGCATGGAGGTGGTAATACTGAATATTTAAACTATGAGCGAATATCCGAACATGAAAATCCTGTGTTAGTCCTAGCACTAATTATATATATATATATATATATATATATATATATATATATATATATATATATATATATATATATATATATATATATATATATATTAGGGCTGTCAATTAATCGCAGTTAAGTTCTGCGATTAACACGTAAATATTTTTAGAGATGAATTATTTTAACGCACGTTAATCGCATTGCTGTGTCTTGAGCCTTTCGGCACACCATACTTCAATCCCGGCCGCGCCAACATTGTATTGAGTGTCTGAGTGCAGTTATTGTTTAAATAGAAAGTTAGTCACTGAACAGCTTTATGGAGCAAAGCACTAAAAATGAATGGGATTTTTTTTTTTTTTTTGACGGCTCACTTGACAGAAAGACGCTTACTCTGATACTGTCAAAGTGAGTTCCAGTGTCACACATGAGTACATCTAGTCTGCTGCATGCTGAACACACCTTCCTGTCTCAAAATACACTAGCAGCTCTTCTGCTACAGACAATAACAACAAATTAAACCCACCAGTTTTGACAGAAATGCAGGATCGCTGCAAGCCCATATCAAGAGAAGTATGATAATATATCTATATCTATATATATCTATCTATATCTATCTATCTATATCTATATCTATATATATATATTAAATGAGTTAGGCTGCGCTGCTCTATTTTTTTTTTTTTTTGCGTGTAGTATGTAAAGCCTAACAATTGTTAGTTTGCAGTTTTTGGATATGATGACAGGTTTTTTTTTATGTTCTCTTCAGAATTAACAGTTAATTTCCTGTTAAGTGCTTACTATAGCTGCATATTTATAATTTTATTTAATATATATATATATATATTTTTGTTCACAATCACATTTAAAAATAGATATCCTATGTATTATGTTTTCTGATCTCTGTATGCTGCTGATCAAGCTTGAACCGCACATTTTATTGTGGTGGTTGTATTTGTAATTTCTAAATTATTGCCTCTAGTAAATTTTGGTGGTGGTCTCAATGGGTAAATTTCCTGGCTAAATAAATACATAAATAAATCCATACATTTTAAACAATTTTATTTACAGTTAAGGATAATAAAAACAATAGCATCAGTAATAAAACAAATTTAAATTAGATGGATGTAGTAATTGTAACAATTTAATGTGCGATTAAAACCGAGATTAAGATTATTAAAAAAAAAAAATATATATATATATATATATATATATATATATATATATATATATATATATATATATATATAGGATGCAGATCAGATGCATTTCCATCTCAAGTTGCTTGGACAAACAAATTGGTTTCCAAGAGGAGCTGTTACTGATGAATTGGGCAAATGTTCATTTTTTGATTGTGTAGATTTTTTAAAATAATTTCTCATTCACTTCATTAAAAAATCTCAATTATAAAAAGTACAGTAATCCGTTGTGTATCCGCCCATCATATATCCGCCATGATCAATCTCTTCAGCTATGTTAGTTTATTATTGAACAGAGAAGAACAGTTCAGAGATTGTAGATCCCACCAAAGTTTTTGTACACTGTTTTGTATGTACTCCGTGCGCTGCCATTGCTGGTAGTGTCATGTGAGCTGTCCAGTGTGTTGATATGTAAATAAATCCTGTTCGTCTGCGGGGCGTATCAACTTCAACCTCTGTCTCCGTCTCCTGCCTGTCACTCAGCAGCGAATCCATGCACCCACACGGCAGACGGCTACTCTGTTGCAAGCATTAATACCCTGTATCTTTTCTAAACAAGGGATTTAGTGGAGTGCCCTAATAAAAGATGAATCTCAAAACAATAACTGCGAATATAGTAATTTTTCCAGCTGTGTACAATGGTATTTAAAAACAGGATTCATTCATCCGCCTTTTTACATATCCGCCCTTACTCTGGTCCCACTGCAGTTAGATATGATGGATTACTGTATACACCCCTCTTAAGCAAAATTTCATAGCAGCAAAACATTTCAGCAAACTGCAACTCTTTTCTACCCAATGTTAATATGGTATTTGTTGGTACCACAATGTCACTTTACTTAAAAACAAAGATTCTAAAACCCTTTAATCCCTGTCAACCATAAAAAAAAGTCACAACTGAGTGGCCACAGTCTTTATGGATGTGCCATTTCATCCAGACTGGACGGTTCATTGGTCATAATTACTATAAGAACATGGCAGAGAATGCACTCTCTGTGAACGTACTACTGGAATCGACTGTTTCATGTCCAGCTTCCACACATCTAGAGGTTTTAGACTATTCACACATTGCTTAATGTTCATCTAAGTTAGTTAGGATTTACCTCTTTACTTATCTAACAACTAATGTAGCTGAGTTTATAAACATTGTATTATTCTTATTGCTATTACTATTATTATTATAATTTTGATGATACACTTCATAGTATATATATTTAATAGGTATGTGAAGAATTGCTGTTACAATTCATTTATATTAAAAAGGTAAATAAGACTACCTGAACACCAAAGCATTTTCAATATGTGATACACAAGGCAACCATGTGAGCCATAAAAAAAAAAGTCTATGATTTAATATAGCACACTATCAAGTGTTAATTCTGTAATGCACTTGGCTGTTCTCTAGGGGCCAATATTGACAGCACCATGAAATTGACGTTTTTACACATTAATATCCTTTTAACAGACTAGCACCTCTGGGCGTGAACGGTAAGCCATGAGGCACACCCCACCTCTGTGACAAGCTACTTAAGAAGAAGAAAAAAAAAAAAAAAACACACACTTACTTGTGATAATACCACTTAATACTACCTACTGAGAAGCCTTGTTTAATTTAAGGAATTACAGACTTTGTCAAAACATAACAAACATTCAAACTCTTGACTGACTGACTGACAGGACTTCCGCTAGCTATGCAACCAGTCTTCCTGTTGGTCTCAGCAAGGGGAGTTTGGCTGACCTGTACTCCCATGACAGCAGCTCCACACCCCAGAAAAAGTAGGAACTAAATCCTTATGGGGAGAGATGTACAAAGATAAGAGGTACCCCACCCCCCACCTCCACACACATTATATATATATATATATATATATATATATATATATATATATATATATATATATATATATATATATATAAAATAGGTATTTTAAACAGTTTATCTTGAATTCAGTTTTAGCCTTTTATTTTAAATTGCGGAATAACACAGAATTATTATTATTATTTTTTTTATTTTTTTTTAATCCGAGAATTTCGGTTTTTTATATTGCAGAAAACTAGGATCTGTGATAATTACTAAACATTCACCTGATATATGAATCAATCAATCATTACTTTTCTTCAAGTAAACCCCTCGAGTACAAATTCTCATTTGCAAGAACGCCTGTTACCAGACTGTGCCTTTTAGAAAGTGCTACGTTTGTAGCCCAAAGTAATAATGAATTGTACGTCATATGACAGATATTGATGCGTGTTGTTGTTATGTTTAGCAACAGTGATGTAAACACTAGGGGTTGTGCATCATATAGCTTAGCATTTTGCTTTTCAAAATATATCCAAATGTAATACCAGCACAAATGCCCAAAAATTAGGTACCAGCCCATTTTTTCACACACAATACAAAAAATACAAGCCCAATTGGGTGTGAACCCGCCCAATCTGGCAACACTTCGGTCCCGCTCCCTGCACAGCTGTGCATCTGATACAGAAGATATTTATAAATGCATCTTGACAATTCCTGCCGTACATTTCTCTCCAGTAAAATGTGTCCATGTATGACGGTATCATCTCTTCTGCTGTGACCTGCATTGTTTTAAATTGTTTCTTAACATGGGCCCAGTAGTTCACGTTGTCCAGCTGTAAACTGCAGTCAGTTTGATAAGTGCGGGTATTCTATAATGCAAATAACGTCTTTCTCACCACTGTAAAGCGGTAGCACAAATCTGGTAGCCATACCTCCTTACCCGGCATAACAAAGGATGATAAATACATTTAAAATTAAAGAACAGCACTGTCACCCGATACTGCTGCAGGTCTTGTGAGGAAGGTTCTGTGTGATTTAAAGGCAGACTCGTTTGTGTCGTGTCATGATGAAAATGGCCATTAATATTTTACATTAAAATGTAATGAACAAACCAAGAATTACAAGTATAACGAATCAAATAAAGAAAAACTGCACGTTTACGGCAATGTTCAATTCAACATCTATAAAAAATATATATATATATATATCTTTTTTTATTGATGCATTTTTGGTTTTATAAATAAATAAATAAATAAATAAACAAAAAGTTAAATGGAACTATTTTTTCTTCGCTCAAAAATAGTTTGAGCTTTGCTTTGTGACTTGCAACACACCCGGGGCGTGTTGATATTAGAGTATATCACACACCCTGTTGTGCCTTATTGCTTGCATATACACACACACAGACACACATTAACAAAATTGTGAAAACTTTATATATTGTTTTCCCATTGAGATATGATATACCTTTTGTTTTGCAATTTGGTATTCTTAACCTTTGCAATCTACCAGATTAGACCAAGAAATTCCATTTACAGAATTCCCTCCTAAAACGGAGAAACCTTGTTTGTTTATTTATTTATTTATTTATTAATCTTGCACGCCCAACATTCTAGCAATGCTACTGCATTTAGCCAAGGTTATGTTCACACCTGGCAAATAACAACATGATAAAAACGAGTGCACAAGTCAAAAGTCAATTTTATTATCCACTCCTTCTGGAAAGGAGAGTGCATCAAAAGATGTTTCGATACTCAGCTAAAAATACATTGAGTATCCTAATATTCTTTGTTTTACTGTGTGCAAACTTTTGTTGTCCTTCTCCGGAATACCATCTTGTTTCTTCATTCGTCAAGCTGCAGCAGCAGAGTGTTTGAGCATGCACTTGTTCAGAGGAAGACATTAGTCATCATTAGCAGAAGCACTGACACCAAGTCTAAGTGCTTTCCCACAATGACCAAGTGGCAATCATCTTTCCCCCACACTGTCACTGCTGATTAAGCTTTTCTTTCATGAAAATTTAATTTGCAGCGTTCCCCGAGCCTTATTTTACATTTCTGCAATAACAAAGCATGTCAGCGCCCAGACTGCAAATGCAACAAAATACTTCACACATGAAGTAGAAGATGAAAAGGTTCAGCCTGCTCAGCTCTGCCTTTTATCCTTAAGAATTATATACATATATTTTAAAGAAGGGTGTCAGGTTGTTGACAAAAGCAGTACATACTGACTCGTACAAAATGTGTGTGCACTGGCCTTTGAATGTAGCATTCTATCAGTGATACTTTGGAAGTGTAGCAATTAGTGAAATCTCACACTCTTTGAAGCATAGCAGTGGCTTTTGAAACCACTGTAGTGTTTTTGAAAAGCACACAGAATGCGGGTTCAAGAAAGAATACTGTGTGATGCCTGCAAGCAAAAAAACATGCGCTGAAAGTGAATAGGTTACAAAGATCTACCAGAAAGAGCATTATTTGCAATTTTACCATATATCTAAGAAAGAATAACTGTGGCAATAATTAATCCTGGCATGCAGCATCATAGACTATATAAAGCCATGCGCAAATAATTCAGAGTTTTATTTGCTTTTTTTTGTTGAAAACATCATGTTTACTCAAACTGAATACTGTAAAACACACCATCTTCCCATGTGACAGTGACCTCCCTAGCACTGCTGAAAGCATCTCAGGAGAACCTTAGTAAAATATTTAAAAACACAGATCTTCTTTAGTGCATTCATCACAGTCGTTGCTGTGTTTGGATGTCAGATTCCAGCAGATTTAGAAAAAAAGAAAAGCCATACAAGACATTCAGCAGCAATGTCATGACCCAGCCTCAGACTTCTGTTCTGCGTAACATCATAAACATTGTTAAAGAAATCATAGCAATAGCTTATTTTAGGAAACTCAAAACGTTTACTCTCCTGTTTCATTTCAACTTGTTTAAAGTTTTGTTTTAATTGTTTGCATGTGTGTGTGTAGAGATTTCAGCTGCCACAGAAAACTACCGATCTGCATCAGAAAATGCTGCAGCAGTCAAGTATTACGTATGTATTTTATTTACAAAGTGAACAAAAACAGAATGGGCAATTTGTTTTCTGTAACATTGGAATTTTAAAAATATTTGTTTTTTGCATTGTATAATACAAGGTGGTTATAAAAGTCAACTGTCCTTATCGCACAACTGTTGTGTAAAAATAAACAAAACAAAAGACGATGTAAAGTGGCAGATGGAAGTCCCTAGTGGTCAAATACTGTAATTGCATTTTATATTGAAGGTCCACACAGACTGGTGAAAAAGGAAAACCAGAACTCCATATGCAAGTTGCAATGCTGAACTGACAAATATGAATTTCGTTTTTACTTTTGTTGAAACTAAATCGAGAAAGGCTTGTGTGCAATAATGACACTGCCCTCTTCTTGAGGAACAACAAACTGAACGCACTGGAGAAGTTAAAAGAACAGTCTGTCCTCAGAATCCTTTTACGAATGCTTGTCACTGAGAGGTTGAGTGATTTATTGACCATACTGGGATGCACTCTGTCAGTGCTGAAGGAAATATGAGTGAGGGTTGTGGCTCATTGATAATGACATACCTGCCTCAGTCCTCTGTTATCCATAGTACAAACTATCCAAAGTGAAAAATCAATAGCCTCTTCACACTGGCTCCTGTCACTGCCCTCTTTGATTGTCAGCTCCCATCTAAGGTCAACTCTGACAAGAGAGGGGCAGTGACTGCTTACATGCTTTTTAGGACAACCTAATGATACAGGATTGCCAAACAGAACAGTACACCTCTCCCCTCCCTCTCCTCCTCATCAATTAGGAGCAGACCAGACCTGCCCATAAAAATGTAACCTAGACAGTCAAAACTGAATGCGGTCCAGCTGTACAGGGCATTGCCCTCCGCGTACTACAGGAAATCCACTGACAAGTTAAGCAAAACAGAAAGTTGTAACTGTCATAATCTGAAATTGCACTTTTCACGCCAACAAGGGTGTTATCAGTCAGGGCAAGCCCTTGAACACATGGCTCAAGCATCCTTCAGTCACCCTCATCATAAATCCTAAAGCAAAAGTGCACGAAAAACTCCACGTGGTAAGCAGCCAATAAATCTTCTGCCAATAAATCTTCTGCCAATCTTCTGGTCGCACAACTAATAATTTTTTTTCTATTAAAAAAAATTTAATTAATGAAGCACAGAGGCACCTTCCTAGAAGAAACCATTCATCGTATGAGTCCAGTTCTACAAAGCTGGTTTTCATGGACAACACATTTTTTTATAAATAAATTCTATAACCTTCAATAAACTACTTCATTCTTACTGATATTTTGGTCTGCATTTACACACACAACACACATACAATTAAATAAGCGTTTCTTACATACAAAGTGAGAGGGTACCTCCATAAACCACCAGATTTTCATACAACATATTGTAAAGTATGTCCTTTTCATCATAACTGGCTAAGCATGACACTATTAGGTTGTACTAAAGAATGTCATTTCTAACAGACTCCCACCTTTCATCCATAATTTCACAAAATACAGAGTAACCAATGTCCATTTGTTATTTGATATTATGAAAAAGTAGGTCTCCACAACCTGCATTTACAGCATGCAGAAAAATGTCTTGTAACCACTGTTCATAAAATGTACACTATGCCCACCAGAATTCAAGCTTTATTGATCTTGGACACCTGTATAACCATTACTGAGGTGTGACTTGTAAAACTTGTAGTGGCTCCGACTGCTATGCAGTGGCATTTCTCTGCTATTTGATTAACAGTTCTTAGTATATAGCATACAATAACAAGTCATTTAAGCATTAGCTGCATAGAGAAGAACATGTCTACTATACATCCATGGCTGGGGACAATACATAGTTCAGGGTTGGGTATCGGCTTATACCCCAATTGAGATGCAACAGGATACCCACGTGGGATTTGGAAAGCAACCAGCTGTGTATTAATAATTACCTTTCACAACGTTTAAAAAATATAGAATTAGCACATCTGCTAACATGACATCATCAGTTCAGCTATGCACAGGCATTGTCCTGCAAATCAATTAGCACCTGTGGTCATCATTATTAGCAAGTTGGGTGATCTCATGCCACCATAACAACTTGAAGGCACCACAAATACCATAAAATGTTGGAGTGTCTATGCATTTTCAAAGGCATCAAAATGTGTGATAGTGAGTTGTCCTTACTCAGACAAGGGTCAGATTCAACCCATAGCACCTCAGGTGAATTGAGATCTTGTGATTGCACAGACCTTGGCTATGAGGCAGGTATACCTAAATGTTATTAGTACACTAATAACATTTGCTGCACAAAATTTCAACTAGAATATATTGTTTGTGATTTTGAGAGATCAGATGATCCAGCAATCAAGTCCCACCACCTGCTAGGCAAAAGTTATTGACGAAGCAGAAATTAAAACTGAAAATATGGACTTTTTGTTCTAATTCCACAAGAATCCAGCTGACAACAATCAGTTACAACTTCACTGCTAACTTGCCTTTCAGCACAAAACTAATTAATATACATCAGTCACCGGTTTTGTACCAATTTACATGATCTCTTTGTCATTTCCAACTGCAATAAAAAAATAAAAAACAGCTGGAAATAACTAATTGGAAGGAAGTACTTCATTGTTCTCAATCCCAATAATAAAACCAATAAATACCAACCTTCAAAATCAATATAATTAAGTGCCCCCTGGTAACACTGATATAAATATATAAAAATTTACCCTGTATGTATGAAAGTAACACTCATAGTAATACACAGGCACTGTGTGTTGCAAGGCAAGTCAAACATTCCCACAAACCCCAGGCATATTCCAGGCAAAAGTAATAATAAATGGCAGCTTTTAAAAGTATTTGGATGAGTCTCTCTGCAGACCTGGTAAATGTGTCAGCTCCTTTTGGGGGCTTATCAGATAGCACAGTGAAAGGGCATGGACAGTGTCCAGTCACGGCAGGAGAATCACTGTGAAGCAATCACACAGACAGATCAAAGATTTCTCATTGTAGACCAGAGACCAGTCTTCAGCACGTTTTTTTTTTTTTTTTTTAAATTTAAAAAATATATAAAAGACTCTTTAAGATCTACAGATAATCCACTATAAAATCAAATCAGCCTGTGTTTACTTGGCACAGATTCATTACATATGATGAGATCGCCCAGGCAGTCAAAAAATGCTACTCTTTTGTGCAGTCATTATTTTCCCAGCCTTCCCCTCCTGTGATGGCCAAGAAGCTTGCCTGTGAATTATACCTGAAGCTAAAATTGTGAACATTCTGACCCTGTATACAATTGTGCCAGACGAACATGTTTTAAATGTTTGAACTGTTACGGAATCTCATGTGCAGTTAGTCAAGAAAACAAGAATCAACCTATTTATATAGAAAGAGTATTCCTAAAACAAGCTGCTATTACAAAGATGGAAATAAGATTCCTATTGCATAGCAGTTTCACCCACTCCAGGTTTTACTGCGAGCTTGATTGACCATGGTTTATAGGTAATAAGCTCAGGTGTCTCATTAAACCTGCAGTAAAACCAGGAATGGATCAAAATGATATGCAATTTGAGTCTTATTTCCAGCCTTGTATTATTACATATTCTAGTTTACACCAGCACACAATTATATGTGCATACAGAAAGCACAGTTCGGAATTGTACACTCAATCTTCTATTAAACCACGTAAGGGCACAGAGGCATGAGTGATGGGAATGTTGTGCTGGCATGGGGAATCTACACCCTGTCAATTACCCCACAGCACTATTAAGAACAAAAGCTAAACCAAATAAGGGTCATTTTCAATAATTTAATTTTGTGTTGATGATGTGAGGAAGAAGCCAAACAATTATCTACAGGAGGGAACAGAAATATACAAAATAGGCTGATAAACCTATATGGCAATTTATGTTATTCAATTTGCATTTAACTTGTAATATAAATGGACAGTTCAATCTCATATTGCTATGAGATGACTGCTTCAATAGTTACACTTTTTCTCTAAATGCCTCTAGAACAGGGGTCTCTAACCCTGGTCCTAGGGAGCCACAGGATCTTCTGGTTTTCATTCCGACCAAATTCTCAGTTAATTAATCAAACCAGTTGTTAATTAATTAATTAGGCAGGATTAACATGTGTTCTAGATCTTTCACCATTAAGACACATATAAAACCTTCAGGACTGGGGATCACCAGTACCAGGGTTGGAGACCCCTGCTCTAGAATAACACAAGTTTTGGAAAACAGCTACATTCACTATAAACACTTAGCATAGTCCCCAGCCCTTCTCTGGGTGATTCATATAAAAATAATGCTACATCACAACAGTTGCAGAAGGCTTTTTGATCTCAATAACAAACCAATCCTTTAAATAAACTTAACATTAGAGCTGTCTTTGTAGCCTACTTTTTCTTTCTTAATCGGTTATGACATTTCTGTAAACATTAAATAGACTGGACCTGCAATAAAATAAAATAAATACTTTCACCCAACAATCTACAATATCTGTACTGAACATTTAAAAGCTGCAATACATATAGCAGACCCTGACACCTATGTGATACCACCATTTCAATGTTCTTTGGATAAGATAGTTCAGATGGCTTGTATTGGCTGAAAATGATGTCACACCAAGATTAGTGATACTAGTAATACATTTTATAATATATAGTAAAATGAGAATTAAAAGAACAGAGTGCTGTAAGAAACAAGCTTATTCACACTCCATTCAATGTCAGAGTGACCAGGAAGCCCACTCATGGGCAGCCTCTTGCGGGGTGGATATCGATTTGTATAGCACACCCTGTGCAGATACCAACAAACGGGAAGATTAATTTATTTATTAATAACTACACACACACACACACACAAGGTCTTATAAGGGGCTGATTGCAGCTCTATTGATTTCTCTCTCTCCAAATTACTATTGTCAGACTTTGTTGTTTCAAACCATTCTTGCTCCCCTGCTATTTTACCTAAACTACGTAGTGTCTCTGGCTGTCATAATACTAGACAAGAGTCGCAAACCATAGTGCCACCTTCACTTTAGAATAAATAATAAAAAAATGTGTTTCCCAGAAAAAAACAGCTGTTAACATATAATGGCCAATTAACATTTTATAACACCTAAGTGTTGTAGGAGTCTAAAAAAAAAAAAAAAAACTAGAAGTGTAATATGCCTTTACACAGACACATTATTCTGCACAATATCATAACACTTTTCTAAATCAGAGCAATTCTATATTAAAATAACACGATCTTTGAATTCCTAATATAACAAAATATCTGAGTAATGCTGCATATTTGTTTTGTTTGTTTCCCCTTACTAGTGTACACCCTCCACATAGAAGTCCAAAGGAAACAAGTGCAAGCCTGAAGGACAACTCTGAAATGTGAGCAGTTTTACAAAAGTATTACACTTGCTATTTCAGTTTACCCCTCTGACTGCTAGCAGCTACATTTCTGGTTTTCTGACAACTTAATATGGACTGCAAAAAAGGACAAAATGCCTGCAAACCTAATTAATCTTAAAATATCAAGCATTTGGGAACAGTTTCAATATCCAAGTAAAAAAACAATACATTTGTCAATTTCGATTCTAGCTATTCTTAACAGTAGGCTACTAAACAGATGGAAAACCTCTTGGCCTAGCTTTTGCAATAGCAAGCCTCTTCACTTTTGTTTGTTACAATCTGTAAAACCTAAAACTGAAATTAGAAAAACACACACACACACCACCAACACCAACACCAACATTACAGATTGGAATAATATATCATAATATTAGAGGAAACGTATCATTTTAAAAAGCTCAAATAAAAACTAATAATAATAATGTATTTATCCACACATCAGTAGCTGAAGTTATTTTCACTTCTGACATTAATTGAACAAAAGGAGACTGAATTATAAATGCATGACTTTCTTGTCTTCTTATTATGGTTTAAAGCCAAACAAATCGTGGTTGGCTCTTCAAGCAGATTTTTTTTTTTTTTTTTTTTTAAAGGGCCTGAAATTTAACAGGATAACTCGCAAAAGAATCATGATGCAGCATCATTTATCTGTTAACGTAAATAGGATTACAACTGCCAGACTCGCAGGAGCATTTACTAAAACTATTAGCTTGGCTTTATACAAAGCAAACACAACACACACCACTGAATCATTCGTTTTCAAATCTACTCTTTCCCTGCAGCATTTTGAGCTTAATCACCAGTGCAAGAATGTATGGAAATGACAGGGAATGGGCAACAGCTATTTTCCCCATACAGCATTTCTATAAATGGAAACATAGCGTTTTAGGATGTTGAACATGACTTAAGGAATGTACAGGACAATAACAAAACACAACATAAACTAATTGAATCTTTGGTGGACGCAGGCTTCCATGTTGCTTTACTGTGATCTCTTTTTGTTTTTAAATTACAGCACATTGCTACTTTCATTTTCATATTCCAGTAATCTGAAAATATTTTTTGTTTCAATGTTTATTTGATCAATTACCGAAAGTAGCTTAAAATGCAGGAATCTAAAACAACTACCTTAACTCAAGACTGCTACAAGGTGAAATGCTGACAGATCTTATTTAGAGGTAGGTCTAACAAACAACTGAAGTTCTTTACATAGTGTAAATTCAAACAAGTATGAACTGTGTAAAAGGAACATACTTCATAATCTGCAGTCACATGAAAGTAATTAATGAACAAATAACAAAGGGCACACCTTTCTTAAAAAAGCATACATCTTAATAAAAACATACATCTTGCATCCTAAATCATAATAATCATAATAATAATAATAATAATAATAATAATAATAATAATAATAATAATAATAATAATAACAACAACATACCATAGGGCTTACTTATTAATACACTTGATGCAAGATTCATGCATCCTGGAAATGTTTACTATACAATTTAAGTAAAATATTAAAATATTGTATTTAAATATTGAAGAATCCTTAGACACTAGGTTTATTTTTTTCATGAGATCATATTACTGATGAATGAACTGCTATGAATTATAACAGCAGCATTATAGGCTACATTTACATTTTACAAACTATTAATCTGTTTTAAATATATAATACTATCAAGATTTTCTTTAGTTTATTTAAAAAAATAAAATAGTGGCTAGTAAAAAAAAAAACGATATACTAATTGACTTGTTAACGGACTTAACCAAACAAACACGACGTGTTTTAGTTAAAGGGAATGTCCAACAACCTCCCTAATGAATTTACTGCCAAGTACTACCAGACCTCCGCCTCATTAACTCAAGTATGATTAGAGGCTTTGAGGAGTGAAAATAGATAAAGTGTGTCCGAGGGCTTCAAGTGCTTTTCATTGAACAAACCTATATTTACTTCGTTCTTGCACTGAATACAGTATCTTCTAAACCGAGTCTATCCGCTTCCCCAAAATAACAAGAGGTGCTGATATGCTCTTACGAAATTAAACATGAAGTTAGAGGTGATAAGGGCTCTTCAATTACAACCTCTGATGTTGTCTCTTTAAATATTTCATTCCGACAAGTTCCGTTGCCGATAAACACAATGTCACTTTAACAAAGCAGACGACTTCCTTGAAACATATTCACAGGCAATATTTGCTTTATGACCTCCATTACACTCGTTTATTTGACAAAAGTATTTAACTGCATTTTTATATTGTAAGAGTTAAAAACGCATTAATTTTGAAAACCATCTACGTAAATCCTTTTGGATTATTGTACATTTCATTTATTATCGTATCACGATGCTTCTCTGAATCAAAATAATATAACAAAAAAAAATACAACATGCATTTAGATTGTATTATTAACCTCCACGTATTGAAAGACTATACATAATGTAACCATGTTAAATGTTTACTGACGTCCCGTCATATAATAAGCAGATATCTCTAAAATCAACAGACAGTGGTTGTATTTCATCCTTGTGAAAACACAGACTTTCTGAAAAAAAAAAAAAGATTATTTTATCATTCTTCGTTGCAGTAATGTTCAGCGCACGCGTCAGTTACATATGCGGTCCACGCCTCTTGTTTAGCTGGTCCATTGGCTGCGGGGTTGTTTGGCCTATTAAAACCTAAACAGTAGCTATTTGCCTTCCCGCCTACCAAGATGTCAACACTGAATACAACAACAAACAGACAACAAAGTGCCCCGTGTTCAATAAACAACTCAATTAGCACCAATGCGTTTGTGCGTATGCGTGTGTAATGAATGAAGGCGAAACAAAAGATGAACAGCGGGTTGAAGCGGACTGCTTGAATGACAGCTATATTTATCGAATGGTCTATTCATTGGAAGAAACTCGCTTCCCAGATGTACCCAACAGATAAGGACACAACAGCACAACATTGTTTTGGTTTATTTTGGCTGTATCTGTGTTGTAGCTTAATTCCCAGTCTTAGCAACTCATAAACAAAATCTGCAAACCGCATCTGATTAACATACGTTTGGTAATTAAAACAGAGGCGAGGGAACACAGTTGTCACTAATTTACATTTACTAATCACGACTATCTTTTTAAATATATCAAAAAAAAAAAAAAAAAAAATAGTGGCCTAAGCTATAAACACGGAAGACCATTAAAATGAAACTATATAAAATTAAGGCCTTGTTTATTTTTTTACGCAATTAGGCTACTTTGCTAATTCCATGTTCTAAAAATGTTTAAACTCAGTATGAGCCTATAATACCGATCTTTAAATGGTAATCTTATAGAACCTAACAGACGATGAATAACACACAAAACAAAATTAACTTATAAATGCAACGATGCAATACGAGCAAATTGATGGTAAATTTATAGGCTACAGTTTATTTCTAGGGAAAAATGAAGACAAATATATAACAGACACAAGGTTTTGGTAATTTATATATATATATATATATATATATATATATATATATATATATATATATATATATATATATATATATAAAATAATAATTCCTTTAACATTTACACCGAGGAACCAATTATAATTGGTTACTGAACTTTACATAACTGGATATTTTAATACGATATATACCACCAATATAAAACATTTAAAACTGTATAAAGGATACATTTTATTCCAGAAAACAATCCTCAGACTATTCATAATAATACAAACGAAAACAAGATTCTCACCCTACTTAAAGCCCTAAGGAAGCCGGATTTGTTATTAGTATTATTATTCCTTAAAAATTCAAACATCTAATGAGACAGGAGAGTCTTATTATGAGAAAGATTACATACACGGGTGTCTTTTTTTAGCAGTTGATTTAATCATATTCCAAGCTACAGACGCAATCAAAAATATTAAGTATTTTCAGTATGAATATAAACCGCTACACGTTTTAAATTGATGATCCCAAAATGAAGTGTTGCATTGAATTAGTAAGGTAATAAGCACATTAACACAGGGCAAAAAATAAATAAATAAATAAATAAATAAATAAATAAATACTGCCTTAAAATGTACATCACGGGTTTAGCACTTTCTCTATAATCGAGCATTTTTTACTTTTCATTTTGTAAACACTAAAAACTATGCAGCATAAATTCAATTAGCCCAAACAAAACCAATGCACTCCAAAGGCGTTGCTTACTTGATAATACGCTGGTTTGACCACAATAACCAACGGATTTTTATTTTTACGTCTACAGTATACTGAAATATAGCTGTAAATAACTCCACTCTCTTTAAAACCTAGCCGTGCTGTTGCCTTGCAATGGATGTTTCAGAGGAAAGTGTTTCTCCTGTCCAATGTGCTTGTTGCTGGAAAACCTGATTGGCGGTTTACCCTGACAACTCGGTCTGTGATTGCAGGATGTAAAGCCCAGCCCCCTTCACTCCAGCTTGGTGATCATTCATAACTAAACAACTGAAGCACTCTCAACTGAGTCTGGGCAACATAGCAGACACAGTATTATAAAGGAGCAGTTACACGGCAAAAAGGGAGGGAAAAAAAACCATGAAAGATCACAGCCAGCGTTTCGTCAGTTAACACATAAGGGCTCAAAAAGGAGGACGGACAACACATTTTCAAAGATCGTTCGCTTTCACGCAATCTCATTTGCTGTTTAATGGACTTAACTGCTCGCTCTACTAATATTTTAACCTGCTGATTTCTACTGCTGCTTGATGCACCTGAAGTCCCTTCACCGTTGATCACAAAGTAACTTTTTGGGTGTGTGTGTGTATGTGTGTGATTGTATTTAAGTTCTTGCCTCTGGCTTAACCGGTAAGCATTGGATCCATCAGCGTACTGCGAAACTCCGGTGTACAACCCGGACCTTTGCCCAAACATGATAGCTGCCCAAGCAAAACTGGTTTATCAGCTCAACAAATATTATAACGAAAGATGCCAGACGCGGAAAGCCGCCATAGCCAAGACCATCAGAGAGGTGTGCAAGGTGGTATCGGACGTCCTAAAGGAGGTCGAAGTGCAGGAGCCCCGTTTCATCAGCTCCTTGAGCGAAATTGAAGCACGCTATGAAGGGATGGAGGTTATTTCCCCTAACGAATTCGAGGTCGTGCTTTACCTGAACCAGATGGGGGTTTTCAACTTTGTGGACGACGGGTCGTTGCCTGGTTGCGCAGTATTAAAACTCAGTGATGGGCGCAAAAGAAGCATGTCTCTTTGGGTAGAGTTTATCACCGCCTCTGGTTACTTATCTGCCCGCAAGATCAGGTCAAGGTTTCAGACACTGGTGGCCCAAGCAGTAGACAAATGCAGCTACCGAGATGTTGTGAAGATGATAGCTGACACCAGTGAAGTAAAACTGAGGATCCGTGAGAGATACGTAGTCCAGATCACGCCAGCCTTCAAATGCACCGGCATCTGGCCTCGAAGTGCTGCCCAGTGGCCGATGCCTCACATCCCGTGGCCAGGTCCCAACAGGGTAGCCGAAGTCAAAGCCGAAGGCTTCAATCTTCTCTCGAAAGAGTGCTATTCGTTAACCGGCAAACAGAGCTCAGCTGAGAGCGATGCCTGGGTCCTGCAGTTCGGAGAAGCTGAAAACAGACTTCTGATGGGTGGCTGCAGAAAGAAATGCCTCTCCGTCCTCAAGACTTTGCGCGACCGGCACCTTGAATTACCTGGGCAACCCCTTTACAACTATCACATGAAAACCTTGCTTCTTTACGAATGCGAGAAACACCCCAGAGAAACCGATTGGGACGAATCGTGTCTCGGAGACCGATTAAATGGAATCCTCCTTCAGCTCATCTCGTGTTTGCAGTGTCGCAGATGCCCCCATTACTTCCTACCAAACTTAGATCTGTTTCAAGGAAAGCCCCATTCAGCACTTGAAGCTGCTGCAAAACAGACCTGGAGACTAGCAAGAGAAATTCTCACGAATGCAAAAAGCCTGGACAAACTATAAAGCAATTCAAATAAAATAAAATTGTATTATGATATTGCTATTATTATTATTAAACAACATTCGTGATCCGAATTGGTCTGCCTTTTCTCCGAAAAATGTGAAAAAAATGACTTTTTACAAAGAAGCAATGGGACTTTACAAGAAAGAAATTGAAGGTACATTTTCAGCTAAATGTCGTCCTTTTTGTTTTTAATTTTTCACAAAGTGAAGAAACTTTTATTTAAAGATATATGCACAAATTATTTCAATGCAAACAAAAAAATATTCCGATGTTAAATGTAGAGTGCCAAGTTCAAATTTTGATTGTGCCCTCAAAATTGAAATGTATAACAGTAATAAAATTGAATTACCTTAATATTGGCTTTGTGTTTAAAATTGTTAACAATGTGGTCATGGGTTAATCTTGGTTTCTGATAGAGGTGTAATATTAAGCACTCTAATATTATAACGATGCACGAGTGTTTATCGTTGTATTTAAACATATGAAATGTTCGAGAACTAAATTACCGAAAGTCTTGTGTCAGATGCTTTTAACCAATACTTAAAAAAAAAAAAAAATCGGACCGTAGTATATAAAAAAAATAAAACCAAGATTAATAACAATATTTTTGGAAAAGTGGATTAGGCCTGTCCTATAAATTAACTCCACTTGTATTCAGAACAAAAGTATGTCACGCGCACACAGGGTAGGTATTAAAAGCGATATAAACAATTCATATCTAGACCCATTGTAAACATAGCTACAGTAGTTTATTTTTCACTTTTTCATATAAAAACATAAAAATGTACAAATATTGTTTTGTAATGTATAGACTCCGAGAACAACAGAGACGAAAATATTGCTTTTAAGAGCATGGGGCCTACAGATATAATGCAGATGTAACATTTATATGTTGTGCTTACAAACCACAACTTACTTAATACCTTCATGAATTCTTTTTTTTTTGGTTGCTTTTATTTCGACAGTTAAAGTAATATGCTTAGATTCATACAGGAGAACAAATGTAAAATGATAGGTACTTAGTAGTCTAATTTTGTTAACCTATCGACGTTTTATTTGATGCAAGACATTTACAAGATGTTGTTTATTTTACCGTTATCTGCAGGTACAGAACAGCACATATGACAGAACGACAGTACGACATGACAGAATGTTAATATAAGATGTAAGCTGTCTAAATATTAATGAAACAAACACACACACACACACACACACACACAACTGTTGGCATACAATTATAAAAACTCCACAACGATCACTTATTTACTGGTTGGCTTTGGTAAGTTTGGGAAATACTTGAAGTACTCCCATAGAGTTTCGTTGCATGGTCTGTATATCTATATATTGACACTGTATAATAATGCAACAAATAATACATTAACTGTACTGGTAATTTAAATAGTTGCTGTACGTCCCTGTAAAATGTGTTTACAGGGACCCCCCCCCCCCCCCCCCCCCACCCCCCCCCCCCCCCCCCCCCACTTAACCACGAGGAAGTCGACGGTCTTGGTACTGTGCAATAACGAGTCTGTTGAGTAACCTTACCTCGTTATCAGTTAAGATTGTATCTTTATTTTGAGATCTTGCTAAAGGGTCAAGCGGCAAACAAGTCAGCTAAATTCAACAAGCATAGAAAAGTAACTAAATCAAACACCATCTTCACGCGATTTGTAAAACATATTTATCATCACCGCAATGTGAATTTTACATACATCTCCCTATAATCTTTTAAAAACAAATAACTTTAATACTATATAATTCTTCTTTCACCGCCTCGAAGACTCGCATAATAAAAAGATGCTGGTATCACAAACCATAAGCATATCTCCCCATTAAACTGTGCTCCAGGGTCTAACCAGAAATTATCGACAGTTAATCGCTACATACCTCCATAATTATACAGTACCTACAATAATTAAGACATGTTTAACTGTATATGTTCTGATTTTGAAACAAGAAATTGAACTAAATTATTTAAGGTTTAGTTATTTGCTATGTTAAGCGCTACGTCTGATGTTTTAATAAAGTATTAGTTTAAAATAATGTCTGCTGCAAGAATTAAATGAAATGCATTAAAACAACTGCAGAAATTATATATACTTTCATGGTTATAGTCCAAAATGTATTAAATCTCTAACACATGGCCTCCTTTTTAAATTAGTTCATCAATTAAACATATCCAGAAAGTATTGCGAATTGCTGTCATTCTGTTGTAACAATATTCAAAAATCAATTTCAGTAAATATTAAAAAAAATGTGCGAAAAAAAAAGTTATTTATTAAAATACCCCACGGGTTCAACAATTACACATTTTTAAAAAATGTATTATTTTACACAGAACCCCGTTTTATATAACAAATCTGAGATTTGAGTTTACATCTGCTACAGCGCGTAAAAACAAAATGATCAGACACCAACCTGTATGCCACTTTTCTTTCTTTCAGATTACAAACGTATATATATATATAGTAGATAGATAGATAGATAGATAGATAGATAGAGATAGTTAAATTTCAGCTTTTGCAGAAACTAATTAAGTGAATTACATACTGTAATTTGTTTTGTTTAGTTATAGGGTGGAGGTCATACATTAAAAAATAAATAAATAAATAAAAAACAGGAGAAAATTGTTTTGTAGTGTAGCCTATCTATGCAAAGTGGACTTTATAGTGTTATTCTGACCATTGAAACACATTGCACTTTATACAGTAACATAAGGTGACTTACTAAATACACTTTGTGACATTTTGAACACTACCAAATACATTGTTGTCCGGGAATATAACAATAATATTACCCGGCAAAAACAAAGGATAAACCCCCTTAATACAACACGCTTTCTTAAAGGGGCAGTGTATACAATAGCCATTATTATACATTTGGAAATGCCTGTTTTCCATGAGAGCTCTGTTACACTGTCTGAGGTAGATCAACGAGTTAAAGCCCTCTCTTACCTTTGGGTCGACTTTCGTAAAGCTGGGCTCTTCTTCATCTACTTCGAAGTAGAGTTCAGAAGCCGTGATGGACAAGGTCCCTTTAACCACTACAGCTGGAGCAACCAGCTGGGCTCCAGTGCTTAGGCTTACCGGACCTGAAAACAGTCAACAAGAGAACAACTGCAATAATAACATAAAAAACAAATGTGTTTTAAAATTATACACACAACTAGACAAACAGAAAATGGACAATCCGATTATTATTATTTTAATAGCTAGATAACATGAACACATATTTCATACTGTAAGTATCCAACAGAACAGATTGATGGATCATATACAGGGTGATTAGAAAGTAAGTTTATTGAGATGGTGCGTTGATGTGGTAAATTTACTTTCTAAATCACCCTGTATACTTTGAGATGTGCGGGATTAAACGTCGATTAAATTAACACAAGGTCGAATGACGTAGCCTATTTAAATCGTCCCTCTGTAAATCTCCACAGAATTTGCAAGCAACCGAGGCGCCTCTTAACACACACTACAATTATGTATTAAAGTCAAACCTAAAAAGTAAGCACGAATGTGTTTGCGCCTATTTACGCGTTTTATATGCATTTCGCATTGCTAGATTTTTCTATTTGCCATGTTTGGGGACACTGGGAATAAACAGCTGCAAGGGGTCATTTACATCTGAATGGGTTTTTATTGGAATAATCACATCATGCCGACCGGGTTATCACAGCTCACGATCTAACACAACTACTATTGCAGAAGGCAGACAATGCGACAATTCGGCGTGGAAAACAGTCAAATTGAAACGCAATGTGCAGGTTTCGTGTCATATAACAATACATCACGATTTACTCCGTAAATCTATAATGTGCAGGATCTATCGCTTTCTATCTAAATATGAATATAAAAACATACATTTGTATAAATATTTATTTATGAAATACTGTTGTACGACACAAGTGACCATTAAAAAAAACGTATTTAAAATAATTCTGTTTTTTCGGTTACTTGAATAGAAACGATTCTATTTCCGGTCACCAAACTGATGTGCACGCGCCCTCAATGAGCAAGTAATTGCGACCAGAAAAATCAAATGAATTGTCATTTCCATTGATTGCAGGGTGGGTGCTGGTGTTTAATCTCTCATCAATCTTAATGTATGCCAGTATGACAATGAGAGGGAACTGCTCTGGGGGACTCGTGGCAAGCTATGCCCTCTATCCCCAATGTACAAATACATTGTATTTGCAGATGGGCATCTGATAGCTGCAGAACTGCTTTGATTTCCCCAAGCTCACTTACACAAATGGATGAAATAAGCAGCGATATGTTCTTTTTGGTGTCTCCCTTTGCCCTCTGTGCATTAGCATGCAATCCAGAGGAGAAATAACATTTTTTCAATCACTCTCATTCAATTACACCCGGAGCAGACAGCTGCAGGAGTCGGGACGTTGGGCGTCCTACCGGAGACCCCTGACAATTTCCACTTCATTTCTGAACCATACCACTTTATCAGTGAGGATTACTATTTAATCCTATAGCCATTGTCAGGGTCTTATAATTAAACTCCCCGCGCACCTCTATTACAGTGCAGGTGTACTGGGGCCTTTTGGATGTGTCACTTAAAAACGGGATAGACTGCTATTAGGCGGTATAAGAATCAACGTTAAGACACGCTTTCCCGTTATTCTAAACCGATTCACTTACGAACAAAGTGCAGCGTGTTTTCTAAATTGCTCCACTGCTGTTTTGTAAACGTTACATTTGTATGTTTATTTTTAGGACGTGTGCTGTTTTTGGAATAGATATAGACGACCAAGCTTTGCGACTGAATTTATTTGGCGTTGACACTGATTACATATGAAACTGCAGAATGCCTTAAGACTCACGAGGTATCAAGAGAGACCGACTAAATAAAGCATTCACAATTGTAGTTTAAGGCAACGTCAAAAGAACCGTATGGACTACATAAAACATATTTGCACAACGTAGTCATTTAAAAACGATTCAAAGTACTCGAGCTTTGCATTGTTGTCCTGTACATTATTTCATTTTAAAGTTAGAGTATGCGTATTATAGTAGAGAAAATGCAGGATACACTGCCAGTTCACGGTAGATTTTGCAGGACCATATCCACCAGAGTTGCCCGTATGCACGGTGCTTATTATATATTCATGTCTTAAACTTTCCAACGAGAGGTCAGCGTGTGTGCTCAAATACTATTCAAGTTGACATCAGCACTGGAAAAACTTACATGACGCCAAACAAAGATCTTTAGAATGAGATAACTTCACTGTACTTGATGAACGTAGCAAAATATTTTTCCTGCACTCCATGTAACAGTTGGTGGTTGGTCCCAATATGACATACATATATACTCAATTTCTTAGGTATATGACTCAAGGGTTAACACAGGTGTGCATGATTAGAGTGTATTCATTTTGTTGTTGTATTACCTTTACAATTACCTTTAAAAAAAACACATAACGCCATTTATTTTGATTGTGTGACGCACACGTTTAACATTTTAAAACGTGTGTATACATACACACACACTATTTGGCAACCGTATTAATCTCATTTTGTGAGCTCATACTCTTGACTACACACAAAAGGCCAATAATTTCAGGAAATTGCAAAATGTGTGTTTTTTTATTTTTACTTTTCAATACATAATGCCAAATGCGCAGTACAGTCACGCAATACTAACAAATGCTGCATAAGTATCTGCTCAGTAGCCTACATTAAATGAGAAATGGATCTAAAGAAAATCAGGGCTATTAGTCGATGCTTGGAAAGTGATCCCTTGATTACCCGTTTTAACCCAAAGGGGGGAGAAGCAGCGGGCGAGGTAGACCTTTTTTTCCTGTTTTGAATACTGTAGGTGATGAAAGGAGCGATTGCTTTACCGGTTAAGTTTTCCAATTCTTTATCCTCCAAGGAGGAGATGGTGTCATCGTCCCCGTCCAGAAGTATCTCACTTTCAGAATTTTGATTCGCCAAAGCCTGGTTTCTGATCGACTGCTGCTTCCCATTCACCAGGACATCTTCCTCGGGAGCTGCAACACCAAAACATCAACTTCTGCAGCCGTAATGCACACGTTGCGCTCTTCACAAATATACACATACGTATTCCTCCACATCAGGTAAACAATGAAACTATTTAACTAAATTACATTCATTTAAATCTTATTAAAAACAGAAATGAGACAACAAACGAGTCTGATCAAGATTCCAAAATGCTACACATATGCATCCCTGAGGTTATCCCTTCCTAATGTCTCTTAAAATCTTTTTTTTTTTTTTAATTGCATTCCAACTATTAACTATAAAACAAGGTGTTTTGTTTACGTACGAAAAATCTTTTCAATCTGTATTAGCGAGTCAACTACTAATTTTAGTGTGTATTTTAAACGGCATCACTAAATATGACACACTGCACGATTACTTTTATTGCAGTTTTTAATTTTTTTTGATTGAATGCGATTTACATTTACAATATGGTGTACGTTATTGGCTCATTCCATAAAAATGTAACTTGTGCTACTTTGAATTTATCATCAATACCAGACTACCAGTAAACTTAGACTTCTTGTTGATCAGACTTCTACCGTTTTCACAGATTTCCCACTATTAGTGGAACAGTGAAAGTTTTAATTGATCACAATATACAACAAATACGTTTAGCAGCACCGTGTTCCACTCATAGCCTATATATAACTTGTGTACATATTTGTTTGTAAATAATTTCAGAACAACAAAATGTCTGATGAACATAACAGACTATTGCATAAATATAGTCTGAAGTTTAAAACTGTCACAGATTGCTTCACAGCCCCCGGTTACTATAAATTTTGGACTTCTGCAAGTGAAATTTAATAAAGATGACAGTAGTTTTGGCATAACCGATACAGGTTTGCACGTACTTTTCCTGTGCATGCATGTTATGTTTGTGGAAACGCTGCAGAATGTGTACGACCCACGTACATTAGATTATTCCAAGCATTATAAAAGGCTAGTTTAGCATTTTCTAAACAACTTACTGTAGACCTACCATTATTTAAGATAAATGTGTGTTGTAAATATTATGCAGAAATTATTTTTTTAAAAAGACACGATGTCTTCATTAGGGATGTATATTTTCATAAAAGACGTCTTCATTATATATACATTATGAGATACCAAAATAACATTATACCGGCATTGACTTTAACTCGTGAATTTAACAAAACAGAATTGCACATATTATGATGTATAATATTCTACTGTGATACATGAGGACCAACAGCCTTTAAAATGTTAAAACAGGCTATTCCAAACCAATATCCATATTTCTGCCATACATGACTTGAGGTTCCAAAAAGATTAAAAAAAAAAAAAATGGTAATCTGCAAATATTTACAGAAGACTGCATTCCCTGGTGATATAGCGATCAACTGTTCTTTCAAATAAATCTATATTTGTAAGTCTTTATTTAAATAAATACACTTCATGACACACTTTCATACATAATTTCTACTAGGAAAGCTTTACTGTGAAGCTGCAATAAGTGAATCTAGAAACTATTAAAATAAATATAAACCACATATCCTTCAGCTTGACTGCTGCATACTAATCACCAAAAAGTGAATTGACACTTGTTTCTTCCAATAAACAGCAAGTTTCTTGGCAGATCACCTTTTGAAGATAGATTGTAATCTCAATGCGGAGTGTTGCCTGAATGAATAAAGGTTATTATTTAGTAAATAGCTTTATTTGTGTAAAACGCCAAGTTAATTTATAAATAGTCCAAACTGAAAAATCTCTTGTCATGGAAAATATGCAGCTTGGTGATATTTAGAATTGTCTTCCTGTAATTAACTCCCCCTTGAGGATTTTTAGTAGGCAGCAGTGAAATTACTACCAGCTTCCTAATACACTCCACATGCCTGAGTATTCACCACTGAGACAGGGTCTGGGACTTCACATGAAATGTATGGTATTTCCATATTCTCAATTTTTAGTTTTGACAAAGTTGTGCACAATACTTACAAACTAAGTAACACAATAAATTAACAAATTAATACATACGTGAATAAAAAAAGAAACACACACACACACACCCCACTCTGGTAAATTAGAAGAAAGAATCAAACAATGGATTTTATTTAAATGTAAAGGATATTTATCAGATCTTATCTAACATTTCAAAGCTATTGATTTGAATATCAGATTCCGTCAATTTAATTCTACCTTTTGTTGTAAGGCCAAAAACAAAATGATTGTGTGATTGATTGTGTGATTGTGCTGGATTTAATATATGGTTAATGGTCACCTATGTGCATAACAAAACATAAATATGAATATTAATTTGTAACTAGTGTTGAACTGAACCTTTTACTAATCCAAAGCATGTTAAGGTAGTCTATTTTGGAAATTGCTGTAATTCTAACATTTTGTTATCAGTAAAAAAAATAAATAAATACATCTTTAGGTGTAATACAACTGTAACTAAAGTGTTGCTATAATGTATTTGATAAAGTGCCTCATCAGTGGGAACTTTCAGTTACACATAGCATCCTGAAACCGATAAAAGACTAGCTGTATTCAAATAGTAATAACTGTAAAAGCCATTAAACAAATATAAAATCAGATAGTATTCCTATACTCAATTGCTACATACCACATCTACCACATTTATGCAAACTGTGTTTTTTTCTATTTCTGTGGTGACTATTATTTGGCTTTAAATCATTGTTGGGATACTGATCCTGCTGCTTCTGCTGTACCTGATCTGAATCTTCAAATTAGAATAGCACTACTGTGGATACAGTCCCTAAAATGTGTCCAAGTAACTATGGAAGCTAATAGATTGCATTAGAAACCCAAATATTTCTTGTAGTTCTTTAGAGGAAAGAAAAGTGAAACCGAAAAAAAAAGTGATTCTGCATTTCCTTCCGAAACTTCCTTCTCATGACCTTTCAGCTGTGTTAAAGACTAAATCATCATCTGGTAAACATTTCTACAAGTGTTCAGTAATGTGTCTGTGCTAACTTGGGTGTTCTTTCCCCCTTTTGGATTTGCCAGCAGAAGAAAAGTATCTGGACGTTGATTTGTAGCTTGCCAGACCTTTTATATTTGAAGCTAATGAAGGACCAGTTAATCGGTTTTCAGAGCTAGTAAGACCATACACAAGCAAAACCAGGCAAGTGGGCCTGCTTCAGTCTCCCCATGCTACGCCACATCTTCAAAGAGAACAAACACGGTGCTTATGCACATGAGTGCAATTGTCATGGTAATCCCAACAGCTTTGAAGCTCTATCAGCTTCATTGTAAACACCAGTGTGGGCTGGAGGATTTCTGCTGAAATGCTTGGTGCACATAATTAAAATAAAACTATTAAATATGCATATATGTGCATATCTGTATAAACAGAATATATATTGTAGTTAAAAGAAATGTAATAGTACATTTCAGATATTGCTAAAAATGTGGTCTTTACGCATAACATATATGTTAAGCACGTGTGTAGAAATGTTAATTATTAAATATTTAAGATCAAGTATAACACAGATTACTTTGTGGTTTTGCTCTAAATTGGCATTTCTTTTCAGAAATACAGAAAAGCTTATCAAAGCTAGTTAACTAAATAATACTTCTAAGCAGGTACAAATGTAAATAATACCTGTTACATGAGACTATTTTAAGTCATGTTTCTGAGTGAGAAGTTCAAATACTCATTTATATGCTACTAAAGCCAGACTTAGCAAGGGCAATTAAATTGTCTGAATTAACAAATTTGTTTTTAACAAGAGTGTAGCCAGGAGTGTAGTCATGGGGCTGGTATTGATCGCAAGAACAGAGACATTAGTCTTCAGGTATTTACTCTGCACCACAGGCCCTCATCCAGACCAAATCAATCCCCAGAAAAGAGGGCTCTTTCCAGCCATAAATATATAACGAGCCTCCACAGGACTGCCTCGCTCTGGGGTTATTGGTGTAAATTGTTATAAAGTTCTTGGCCAGCTATGAATGACCATAATTGTACTTGGGTACGTATCATAAAACAGAAGCATTTAAAATACGTTTTCGAAATATTTACTCCTTTAACTTTATTAAAAATGGACTTCAGAATGCAAAATGTGCGTGTGTGTGGAGGGGGGGGGGGGGGGGGAGGGGGGGGGGCAGACGACAAAAAAGATTTACCAAAGACCATGTTGGATTAGTATAGATCTCAATTTACCTAAAAATGAAATGGTTATAGTTGTATTTTTTATTATTATACATTGTGTTGTTGCTACGATTTCATGTATTATGCATTTTTCACTGTATTGTATTAGGCATTGTTTTTTTTTTACTGTATATCATGTATTATGCAATTCTCTGTATTTAAAGTATTATGGATTTTCTTGTTACTTCATCTTGTAAAGCACTTTGTGATGGTGGTCCACTATGAAAGGTGATATATAAAATATAGATTGATTGACTGATAAATCTCTTTTCAGCAGTTACTGGAGATGATGTTTAATAATGCTTAACTTTATTTCCTTCAGTCAAATTTTCCATTTACTACATTAATCTGATTTCAGATGTAAATAGTCAGTCAGCTATGACCTTTCAGGTTTAATTGAAAATTTAAAACTGCCGTCGTCAGCTGCTAAAAAATGTGTCTGAAACGTTGGATGGATGGATAAAAGTAAAATAAAAATGGAAAAGGGTTTCTAGTAAAACTAAAACTACATCACATTTTAATTAAGATAGCCTCTGTCCAGATCACTTTTCTCAAGAACATGCAGTGACTGAATCAGTTGTTGTAATTTTAGTAGTGCTTCCCTTTAAAGTGATATGATGCAACTGGGTACATGTTGGAAATCCATTTCTTTTGCCAGTTATTTTGTGTTTGTTTATTTATTTTCAGAATTTAAAAATTACAATGTATTTATTTATTTAATGTATTTATTTTTTAAAGTCAATAAACACAACAGCAACCTTCACTTAACATTCTAAAAAGTTCAATCCATATTTCTTTCACAAAGGCAGTATACTCCCTCTCCAAAACAAGCCCTTTAGCAGCAGCATCCCAGCTGCACATTACAACCATTAGGTCTCTAAGGATTCTGGGATTTGGTACAGTTATTGCTTTTAGATCACATTCTTATTGACTACTGTCAGGCTGGTCATTCATCTTGAGGACCAATGCCACATTTGCTGTGCTATCTTATGACATATTGTAGACATTTTCTCCCAGAAATGGCTCTTTAAGGCAGAGTGCAATAGGTTAAGCTGCTAGACTGAAGCCAAAATGCTGCTGATTGTATGTACTGATCTGGCAAGAAAAGACGCAGCATGGTTTTCAGCAGCAACACTGGGCTTCAGCACAATATACTCAGGATTCATGTTTGTTTTGGCTACCTTAAAATTATGAAAATGCCCAATGACATGTATACAGCTTTTTGCCAATTGTTTTTGTTTTACCAGTATTTGTATTTTGTGGTTTTTCAGGTGACCTTGCTAAAATCTAGCTGGACGAAATTAAGTAAAACAAAATGTCTTAACTTCCAGCAACATCAAATGGAATTGTGTGCATATATAAGGGCAGCAGTGTGGAGTAGTGGTTAGGGTTCTGGATTCTTGACCGGAGGGTTGTGGGTTCAATCCCCAGTGGGGGACACTGCTGTTGTACCCTTGAGCAAGGTACTTTACCTAGATTGCTCCAGTGAAAACCCAGCTGTATAAATGGGTAATTGTATGTAAAATAATGTGATATCTGTATAATGTGAAATAATGTATAATGTGATATCTTGTAACAATTGTAAGTCGCCCTGGATAAGGGCGTCTGCTAAGAAATAAATAATAATAATAATAATATATATTATTGGAAAGGATTTGCTTCAAGTAACTGCTAATTCTAAAAAAAAAAAAAAATCATATATACATTATACTATACACACACACACCCCAACACCATAGTGTAACTACAATAGAGGATTAAGAAATATTTAAACATGTTTGGGTTTATATATATGTTGTTAGGGACTTGCTAATTAGTTCTCACTGCAGTGAAAACAAAATACCAGGTCCATGATCAATCTTTATGCACCAGAGGACTAATCAATGCTGCTGGTCATTAAACTAACTTTAATTCTACAGGTTTCACATACCTTGGGCAATGCTTTTTTTCTGTGGATACGTGTACCAGAATGTAAAAATATACTGTATTGTACTGGCAATTTTTTATTTTTCACTGAGATCTCCCATTTGAAAATTCTAAGTAACTGTGTCTGACACTCTAAAAGGGGCCTATCTTTTCACTGTACTGTGGACCGTAGTAAACTGAAACATCGACAGATTGCTACATTTTTAGAGGGTTTTTTGCATAATAATTGAGGCCAAACTAAAAAACAGATTTAGATAAAGGGGTTTGGTGATGAGGATAATAACCACCACCACCACCACCACATCATAATTACTTGTAGGGCTACATGTTTTATTTGACCCAATAGTGTAATGGCACATTTTGTTGCACAAGCCTTTTTTGCCCTTATAGGTCATATTAAAAATAAACAGGGCATGCTTTGCACTTCTATAGAGCTTAACTGAAAAGCAGTATGTGAAAGTCAAGCTTTCAAGTTGAACTTTAAACTCAATAAAAATAACTATTAACCTTTAATTATTATTATTATTATTATTATTTTTTAATGTAACAACTAGAGAAGCATTTTGTAGCTAAGTCTAGATAAATATTGTTACTTACCAGCTAATCTTATTGCTGGCATGCAAAAAAAAGCACAACAAAAAAGCAATTAAGTTAGTAAATATATTCTAATTGATAAAGTCACTTGATTTAAAACATATAAAACCAACCAAACAAAGCCCACAAAAGGGTTTACTACTGTCGAGTGATCTTTAATGTGGGCCTGCTTTTAAATGAACTGTGTGAAGTATTTAAATGAGGGTTGTTTTTACGTGTCTTGTGGCACAATAAAACATTTATGGCAACTGCAGTTCTAATTTTTATTGCCTTGTACCTGCTGCCACATGCACAGAGTGGTTCTTAAGAAACTGACCGTGTTCTACTGCTGCTTTGAGTGTGGCTTCAGGATGTGTGGATCCAAAGGGGTTGCGTACAAAGCGTCGCCGGCGGCGCAGGTCATCTTCCCAGTAGTCGAGGCGCCAGAACTCACGAGGACGACTGCAATGAAACCGTGGTAGAACATATGTTAGCAATTATCAAAACAGCCTGGTAGCGCACAAGTACTGCATAAAGCCTTCCTTGTTTGCTTGCTCTTTTCTCCCACACAACCCTTAACTTGGGTATGTCCTTGAAAATAACAATATCACCTTCCAGACTAAGGAACTCCTTTCCCTTTTTTTCCTAGGAAGGTGAAATGAGCACTAAATACATCATTTTGAAATGAACTGCTGACAGAGTGATCAGTTTCCACACTCTAGTGGCATGTGCTCCGATTTCAGACTCATTTCAGCCTCAGCAGGGCACCTTTCTCTGTGACTGCACTTACAAACCAGAATAGGGAAAAGGCCATTATAAATACAGGATAGCATTACCAATATTAATCAAAGTCTGACCCCTCCATCATTTTTCTTCCTAATTTGCACCTTTTACCACAAAAGGTCAGTAAATCTTACCCCAGCGTTGCAGGCACATAAAGTGTTCACTTTTAATGAACACGACTATAGCACAGATATGTGCACAATAATACAATATTACTCTATTTAGACGTGCAGGAATTTAATTAAAATAATCTCTTAAAATATTTATTACATTTAGCCCGAGGCACAACACAACATAGGGAAATGCATTTTCCTTCCATTACTGTTTTTCTTTCCTCGCTCTCTTTTTTTTAACCTTCTTGAAGAACCACAACTCAACTGAATGGGACAGCAATTTATTCAGCAAAGTAAATGACACTGGATGCTTTATTTTCTCCTTTGTGTGGATGAATTTTAACATTTAATTACAAATACAAAACACTGATGGCAAAACTATTTATTTTCAGATCAAGAAGAGCAGGGGTCATGAGACGAGTACAGCCCAGACGATCATATATTATTTAAAACCACAGGTTGCTGTGCTCGAAGACTTATCTATTGAATGATGGAATAATGATCTCTCTAATACGCTTCTAAACAATTATCTTTTCAGTCTTGCGTGCGGTGTAGGCAGTTGTTTTCTTGGTGGACACTAAATGGTTTTTCCATTGGCAGAAAGTCTTCTGTAGGCTGATTTACACAAAAACAAAATGTCAAATATAATTCTATAACTCCATGTTGCTTTGTCAAAGCAAGAAGCAGCTTTATGGTACAGAAAGCACACTCTTGATATTCAGTACATCTCTCCTTTTTTTGGTCTGCGTAGTTCCTTAAATACCAAAAGCATTTTTATAAGGTGTGCTGTCTCACACAGTTTTAAAAAATATTTTTTCATATTATTAAGCAAGGTTGTTACCTTATAAGGAAATGTTAAACATATGTACAAATATTACCAGTATTACCAGTTTCGCTGAGTGTGGAGAGGTGCTTTTGTTTTTACAGCAAAATTTATGCTTGGAGAAAACGAATGAGGAGATATACACACACAAATATATAAAAGTATTTGCCCCGTCTGATTTTCTGCATTTTTGCATATTTTTGACAGTGGCGGTGTTTACATGCAAGTTTACATGCTATTATAGTGCATTCATGACGTGTCACGCGCAAATGACACATGATTGTGCTCGTTCCAAAAGTGCACGGCAAAAAAAGTGTGTGACTCAAGTGTCATTACACTTTGGTAAAGCACGGTAAAGTGCGCGCTAATTGGCCTAATTAGTCCCATAGCAACAAACTCCACAGTCGTGCAAAATACTTAACGATAGACTTTCATGAAATAACACGATACCTCCTCCACTTCCCCTATATAAAAGAACGCTCTTCTCTAGGAACGGTCTTTCCACCCTGTTATCCTCCTCTGTAGTAAGTAAGATTTTCCTTCCCAGTCTTACTAATACAAAATCAGTTAAATATCCATCCATCCATTATTATCAATCCGCTTCTAAATTATATATAATTCTAAATTATCAATTATTATCAATCCGCTTCTAAATTATATATAATTCTAAATTATATATAATATACGCGGCTAAATTATATATAAATTGTATATAGAGATGTTGATTTATACCAATACAATGATGTCAGCAGTTTATAACATTATTTATTCATTTCAGTGTATTATGAACGATGCATGAGAACTACTAGATCATTATTACCAGCATTAGTATCATAATAATAATACTATGAATAATGTAGCTTTTTTTTCCCGCAGGATGTTTCAAGCTTCCACCCCTTCTGACAGCACGCAACACCAGGTCCGCTGGACGGATGAGGAAACTCGTTCCTCCTCCACATTATTGCTGACCTGGGGGTTATGGATGAACTGGATCGACCTCGCCAAAGAAATGCCACCATTTTCACCAGTAATACTTGGTATAAATGGAACGCTCCTGCAGGTACGAGATAAATTCAAGAAACTGAAATATCTGTACCTGCAGTAGAGAAAACGCCTGCAGTCCTGCGGTCAAAGCTCGAGGTCCCAATTTCGGTTCTGGGAGGAAATGCACCGGTTAATGGGTGACCGGCCAGTGGCAGTGGCATTGGACCATTTACTGGAATCCTTATCCTCCCAGATGTCCTGTGAAATACCAGCCCCATCAATACAATATGGTAATTGCGCCAGCCATCATTTACTTTTCTAAACTAAAATATGCTACCGCGGTAAAGTTAGCTTGACGTTTGATATTCGTTTGATATTCGACTCAAGCTAACCCGACATGAATGAAAATGGCTGTATCTCACCAACCACAGAAGCTAGAGTGCTCAAACCAACTTTAAATTAAAGGACACCAGTTGTGAATTGTTTCACAGCCTCTGTTTTACATGTGAGTCCTAAAGAATAATTTCTGGAAAATAATAACATACCGCATATACACACACTTAGCCTCAGCCATGCGTAAAAGGGCTTTATCTCCTTAACCACAGCAGCTATCGCGCTCAAACAAACTTTAATTTAAAAGGAGGCCAAACGTGAATTGTTTCACAGTCTCTGTTTTACATGTGAATCCTAATAATAATAACTTGTGAAAAAACAAATGGTTGGGGATATCAAGCCATTTTACGCACTTCAGGCTAAGTTTGTGCGCATATGCGATATGTTTTGTTTTTCACACATTATTCTTAGAATTCACATGTAAAACAAAAGCTCTGAAGCAATTCACAACTGTTCTTCTTTAAATTAAAGTTGGTTTGAACACTGTAGCTGCTGATCCAGGAGCATCATCTGATGCGCCTGGAGTACAGAAGGATGTACCGTCTGATTGCACGCACCGCTGCCATGCAGGAACGGCAATACAGCCACCTCTTGGAAAGGCTGGACTACGCTGATCAACAGCACCAAGAGGTGGTTGCGTTGCACGCCGAACTTCTGCGCACAATAACAAGAGAACTGCAGGTGCCTACCCCAGCTCTCACTGAGGTGGGCACCTGTTCTGCTGTGCGCAGTCTTGCCAAAACAGCGGTCCGAGAGGTTTGTACAGAGCAATACCCACTTGCTTCTGTAGCGCACAGGTGTACAGACATGTATTGGTGACGGCTCCATGTCCACCCGTACAAGTTCCACCAGTTGGTCAAACGTAGCTCGGATGACCCGAAATGTTTCAATCCACTGTTCATCAGAGAAAGACTCGTGAATTACAACCTCCTCCCACCAAACAGAGGGATGATGATGCGCCCGCATTCGTCTTTCCTGCCAATGCACAAATAGAGGTCTGTACATAGGGACGAAGTGGATGAGGGTGTCTGCTGGAAAGAAAGCTCAAGATAAGAAAGCAATAGATGCACGATTCCTTTCCTGCAAACCCATTGCATAGGACTGAAGGAGTTATTCCCATACAAGATTTAATCTAGCCAGTGTTTGTCTGCGTCTTCTCCATCCATCCATTTTTGTCGCAACTACATTGTAAGTAGGCCTATGATTTTATATACCCTTATAACTAATTAACAAATACACACAAATTATGTATTTATTATATTAACAGCGTTTGTGTAAGTTTCCACATTTTCTGCATAATTAATTTTAATATTTCAACAAAGTGTGTGTTTGAAACCAACATCATGAGTTGTTTTTAATATACTTGTTCCACATTAACGCATATTTGTGATTATTGAACGCATAATACTTTTGTTTAGCACATTAACAGTTACGCTGTTCACTAAGACTAATATATATATATATGTATATATATATATATATATATGTATGTATATATATATATATATATATATATATATATATATATATATATATATATATATATATATATATATGGGTGTGTGAAAGGACATCAGTAGCCTAAGAAGCATAAGAAAAGCAGTAATGGGAATTGGTGAGTGCTGTCGGTTTTTGTACAGATGCTACTTCTACCATTTCTAGAACAACTAATTCTAAACAATAACAGTAATAACTATTATTATTTTCTTCTTCTTGGCAGCATGAACCGTTTTGACTGCAAGCCCTTTGCATTCTAGACAGATGGGGGTAACCTTCTCTTCATCTCTGCCTAGCGCGTAAAGCCTCATGTAAACCCCTATGCATTATTTGAACGATATCCTTTATCGTGCAGCATCTCTTTTCAGCGCGTTTGGTGATATTTAAATAAACCCTCCCATTATTTTATTATTAATGAGGTTGTTTGCATTTGGACAACTAAATTCTCTCTCTAAAATAAAAACTCTCATGTAAACATGGAAGCAGAACTGTCATGACCATAAAAGCGTGAGAGATCTGTTGTCACGCTTTTCAGTTTTTGCTTGTATACTGCCCCACTGAATGTTGTCAGAGCTTCAACCAAAACCTAATATTAGATAAAAGGGACCCTGAGTGAACAAATAACACAAAAATGATACATATTTCATTTATTTATTAAAGAAAGTTAAGCAACACCCAATGCCCCCGTGTGAAAAAGTAAATCGCCCCCTTAGACTCAATAACTGGTTATGCCACCTTTAGCAGCAACTGCAACCAAACGCTTCCTGTAGTTATTGATTAGTCTCTCACAGCACCATGGAGGAATTTTGGCCCACTCCTCCATGCAGAACTGCTTCAACTCAGTGACATTTGTGGGTTTTTGAACATGAACTGCTCGTTTCAGGTCCTGCCACAACATCTCAATGGGGTTTAGGTCTGGACTTTGACTAGGCCATTCCAAAACTTTAAATTTCTTGTTCTTCAACCATTCTGATGGAGACTTGCTTGTGTGTTTCAGATCATTGTCTTGCTGCATGACCCAGCTGCGCTTCAGCTTCAGCTCACGGACGGATGGCCTGACATTCACCCGTAGAATTCTCTGATACAGAGCAGAATTCATAGTTCCTTCAATGATGGCAAGGCGTCCAGGTCCTGATGCAGCAAAGCATCCCCAAACCATGACACTACCACCACCATGCTTCATCGTTGGTATGAGGTTCTTACTGTGGAATGCAGTGTTTGGTTTTCGCCAGACATAATGGGGCCCATGTCGGCCAAAAAGTTCCACTTTTGACTCCTCTGTCCATAGAACATTGTTCCAGAACTCTTGAGGATCATCCAGGTGCTTTTTGGCAACTTGAGACGAGCATTCATGTTCTTAGTGAGCAATGGTTTCTGCCTTGCTACTCTACCATAAATCCCATTTTTGCCCAGTGTCTTTCTGATGGTGGAGCCGAGGCAAGAGAGGCCTGCAGATCCCTGGATGTTGTTTTAGGGTTCTTTGTGACTTCCTGGAAGATTTTACGCCTTGCTCTTGGAGAGACTTTGGCAGGACGGCCACTCCTGGGAAGATGCACTACTGTCCCAAACTTTCTCCATTTGGACAATATGGCTCTGGCTGTGGTTCGGTGGAGCCCCAGAGCCTTAGAAATGGCTTTGTAACCCTTTCCAGACTGATAGGCATCAACAACTTTTTTTCCGGAGGTCTTCAGGAATTTCTTTTGTTCGTGGCATGATGTGCCTCTAGAACCTGTGTGCTGACAACTTCACTCTGATGGTAAGGGCCAAAGGTAGTCAGATTTATATTGGGCTGGGCTGGCTCAAAATCAGGTCTGGTTGTTAACCAAAGTACTCAAACAGCTGACCCTAATTATCCCTTTAATTGGGTTGAGTTAACTAGGGGGGGGGGGGGAATAACTTTCACACCTGAAGATTACATGTTTGATTACCTTGCACACCAAACAAAATGAAAGAAGCACCAAACTTTGGTGTCATTTTTTCTCTCAGACTCCCTCTATATACTACTACAACCCACAAAAAAATCTGACCAAATACAATGTGAAAAATGTGCAAAAATGCAGAAAATCAGACAGGGGGCAAATACTTTTTCATGGCACTGTATATATATATATATATATATATATATATATATATATATATATATATATATATATATATATATATATATATATATGATATATATATAAAATTAACCCCCATTTAACAACCCCAACAGCAAGAATCAATATTTTCTAGGGCTGCAACGAAGGGTACATTTTGACCTTCGAAGGTTCGGAACACATTACTGAAGGAAGGTTCGAACCTTCGATAGTACTTATTTGTCTATTAATTTTAAAAATACATTAGAGAACAGTAATCATGTTTTTACAATTGAAACAAAAATACACGTTTATGTACACGTAATTGATACTGATTGCGATACAGTAAGCTTGCACTGCAGCAGCACCTTATTGTTGCCAATTAAAAGAACTGCAGCGGACTTAGGCAAAATAAACCTTTATTTAACAGTCAGCGTTCCAAGCAGGTTATCAGCCATGGTAACATTTTACTACTACTAAAAATACAAACAACAACAACAACAACAACATGAACTCAAGTGACCCCGGGGACTGGTTGTGCCTCCATGATACTTCAACAGTTGCTTGCACAGTTTGCATTCAACTTTTTTTTTTTTTTGTCTGGGCATTTAACTAAAAAATTCCAAACAGCAGACGGTTTGAGACATTTCCATCAATACAGCTTACGTCATACAAAGAAGAATGATGAAATTAATGTTCTGCCTCTGGATAACACGAGCGGGAGCGGGGAGGGGCGGACACGGCTCAGTTTTCGAAATTAAAATTGTTAAGTGTTCGCGTATATTTTGTATGTTTCAAACATATTCCACCATAGCACTTCTCTTACACTGTCTTGTACACTAGATATTCAGTACATATTTTACTGAAGCACTACAAACCCCCCACCCCACCACCACTGCTTTGGCGTACTATACCCTGCTCCATACACGGCAGTGGCGCCATATAGAGTTGCTATGTATAACGATTTGGATTTTAATACTACAACTTTTGTTTAAGTAATATGCATTACACAAATCAAAAGTGACATATAATGTGAGTGACATATAATGTGTGATTTACAAATAGAAGTCTGGCATAAAAGATTAATTCTAAAACTAAACGCAGTAGGGATTCAGGAAATGCATGCACATGGGATTAGGAAATGGTTAACATGTAGAAACCAGAAAGTACCGATTAGAAGAGAAACCTCAAAATGGAGCGAGGTAACCAGTGGAGTACCACAGGGATCAGTATTAGGCCATTAAAGACTTAAAGATTCTTGTATAGTAAGCAAACTTAAACTTAAATTTGCAGATGACACAAAAATAGGAGGTGTGGCAAACACCATTGCAGCAGCAAAGATCATTCAAAATAATCTAGACAGCACAACTGGGCAGACACATGGCAAATGACATTTAATATAGAAAACTGTAAGGTACTGCACGCAGGCAATACAAATATCCATTATAAATACCATATGGGAGACACTGAAATTGAAGAAGGAATCTATGAAAAAGATCTAGGAGTTTATGTTGACTCAGAAATGACTTCATCTAGACAACGTGGGGAAGCTATAAAAAATGCCAACAAAATGCTCGGATATATAGTGCAAAGTATTGAATTTAAATTCAGGAAAGTAATGTTAACAATGTACAATGCATTAGTAAGAACTTATCTAGAATATTGTGTTCAGTTCTAGTCACCTCGCTACAAAAAGAATATTGCTGCTCTAGAAACAGTGCAATGAGGAGCGACCAGAATTATTCCTGGTTTTAAAAGGCATGTCATATGCAGACAGGCTAAAAGAATTGAATCTATTCAGTCTTGAACAAAGAAAACTACGCGGCATCTGAATCAAGCATTCAAAATTCTAAAAGGTATTGACAATGTCGACCCAAGGGACTTTTTCGACCTGAAAAAAGAAACAAGGACCAGGGGTCACAAATGGAGACTAGATAAAGTGGCATTCAGAACAGAAAACAGGACGCACTTTTTTTTTTTTTTTTTTTTACACAGAGAATTGTGGAAGTCTGGAACCAACTCCCCAGTAATGCTTTTGAAGCTGACACACTGAGATCCTTCAAGAAGCTGCTTGATGAGGTTCTGGGATCAATAAGCTACTAACAACCAAAAAAGCAAGATGGTTCAAATGGCCTCCTCTCGTTTGTAACCTTAATGTTCTTAAAGTATTTACACATTGTCAAACGGTTGCTGTTAACAGAGAGAAAAAAAAAAACCCAGACAGTGCGTATGACAAACCTTCGAAGGTTTAGAATTTCGAATTCCTGGGTAGTGAACGAACCTTAGAACACAGCCCAAATATTTTGATTAGAATTTTTCTTTTTTAATCTTTTTATTTTTGTACAAATATATGGAACATTAGCAAACATACAACACTGTACATTTTCCACATTTATGGTCCGGTCCCCCCCTCCATCAACCTCACAGCAATAAACGAAAAAAAACAACACCTTAACACCAACCCACCTTCAAATTTATAATGAATTTATTAAAACAAAAAGAAAATTGTGAAAATAAAAATCCAAATTCTGTAACTACATGTTCCTCTTACAAAGACTGGTACGTGTTTGCCTGTGATAGTCTCACAGCCCAAACAGGCACTTCATCATTCTAGCTTCCTACATTAATCTATTAAAATTGTTATCAAATATCTGCCGAGATGCAGCCGTGAATCACAGCCTACTCCCCGTCTTCTGGGAATGATGCAATAAGGGTCTATTCATCAGTATGGCAAATCGGCACAAGTAATTAGTTCCCCGGCTCGAAATCTCCTACGAAGCTTATTATTTCACCAAGTGCCACAAACATATGACAATAGAAACCTAATGAAAGCTGCTAAAATGTGTTGACCTTTCAGCCATCAATCCTTCTGAACCTGTGCATGCAGAGTATTTTCTAAAGACGATAAATTATTAATTTCTCATCCACCCTCCAGCATCTTGGCAGAATTATGCAGTGCCATTCTTCAAGATAACAACAATTAAAATTACAATGGCCACCTAGCAGGTTCACTTATGCACCACTTGTGTAATTAGTTTGCTCAGAAAAATGACTGCAAACCAGACTAATTTGGCCCGAAATGGCCTGTTGTCTTAATGCAAGCATTATAAAGCATTTGAGAGAGGTTCCTTGAAGCCTGTATAATTAAAAATGCATTTATGGATAAGGGAAAAAAAAATTGCACAAGAAAGACTTTTATATTGAGCAGTAAAGTATAATTATATATTTTGCTACCCAGAATTGATGCATTTTAGTAGTCTGCTGTGTAATTTCATGCCATCTTATAAACACCAGGGTTTTCAAATCATCGTTATAATGGCAGCTAAACTATTTTAACAGATTGGACCTTTCACAAAAGCTGGAGTCAGCTTTGGGGAGGCATTCTAACTTTATACAACGCATACTATAGGTACAACAGTTGTTAAGGATATACTCAGGGGTTCACATAACTTTTATCATTAGGTTCTCATGGGAGTACCAGCAGAAATGGTTTGGTACTCACCAAAATTAGGGGCCATCATCCAAGTCGCTGTATAGCTCCACCTCCTCCCAAAAATTGGGATGTCAAAAGACCAGGGGTGCAAATTTGGAGCTAGATTTTTGATATTTCTAAATGTTGTAAAAACAAAGGCAGAAATGAAATGTTTTTTCTCTGTTTGAGTAAATTATTTTGCTCAAATTGCAAAATGTAAAATACAGACTAAGAAAAGATCGAAGCAGAAGACAAAACCATTTGCATCGGTCTTTGTACGAAGCGATTTAAACATATTGCAAACTGGAAAATAACAAATAATCAAAGAGTGAATTGGAGAAAAATAGAAAGCAGCATCGTTCATTGTGTAAATCAATTTAAGCAAATTACGAAGTGGAAAATGACACACCAACAAAAGACAGTATCAGGGAAAATAGAAAGCTGTGTCGGTCTTTGTGCAAAGCTATTTACACATTGCAAAATGAACAGGAAAAAACAGAAGTTTCTTCAGTCTTTGTGTAGTATTGTTATTATTTGTTTATTAGGAGACGCATTACCTTTGTTAATGCGTTGACAGTTCCTGTGGACATTTTGAAATGTACCACCAGAAACTTATACTGACTATGATCACATTCTATAGGTGAAATCACACGCATGGCCTGGATGTGCCACCACAAGTTAGGCAGAATTTAAAATGTCTCTTCAAAATAAAATAGATTGCAGAGTGGCACAAACAGACATTTCGCAAGGTATGCCACGAAATAAACAAAACAAAAAAATATATATATATAAAGAAAAATAAAAAAAATAATAGGCTTATTGAATGAATATAAACTTGAATTGCCCCCCGCTCAGTAGCAGGTAAAGCAAAATGTGTTTTAAAATATATATTAAAACACATGACAGGATAAATGTTCAAATATAACTAAGTCAATACATCAGATTTACAGTGTAAACAAGCTCTTGTGTCATGTTTTGTCTCTGCGTGCTGTTGTGACACACAAAAAAACAAAAACAATCATGCAGTGAAGTTCGATCCAAGCTGTATTGCAAAGTATGGTGGCCCACTAAGCCAAAAAAACAAAGTTCTTTTTATATCGTGTTTACAAGACCACAGTCCTTAAACTTTGGTTAATGAGTGTCAGAGAAAACAACAACAGTTTATGGATGTTTAAGTATGAGTCTGGATTGCTGGTTATGACAACGAACACATCATCATGCATTCCCTGTTTATTTCAATATAATAGCACCAAATTCCAGCCCCGGGGATTCAAAAGCAAAAAACGTCTTCACTTTATTAGTGTTGTTGAACATGTTAGCTTGACGGCACAACAGTATTTATAGAAGGATATAAGTGAGGGAAACAAAATATTATTTTAAGTAAAATGCTTAAGTAAATCGTCTTTTTTTTTTTTTTAATAGTTCCCTGGCATTTTATGCACACAGAAAATAGTTCCCTAGAATTTAATGTTTGCTGTTCCCTGGCATGTTATGAAATTAGTTCTCTGACTTAACAACTGTATATAGTTCCCCTCCCACAATTTAAAGAGAATATAAAATGTAAATGCAAAATATACGTCTCCTCATATTGTCCCTAGTTGAAAATGTTGGCCACCATAACAGTTCACTTGGCCAGCAGGTTTTGAAAGCTAGTGGCCAAATGGCCACCAGCATACAAAGTGATTTGTCCCACCCTGACTGCAACTAGAAAGTATTTTAAAGGATGCACTTCCTTAATATGCTGTAACAGTAACACAGACACACAATCTGTCTCAAACATAATCATTATACTATTGACATAAAAATTGTGACTCATCTTAAATAACATGGCTAATTATTGCATGAAGTCCTTCTCTTTAATTAGGCTTTAGCTGCTTTCAGATAAATGGAAAGTTATATACGGGAGCAGTGAAAGATTAAGTGAACATTGCAACTTGACCATCAGCGACTTGGTGTACTTCAACTGTAACACACCAGAGGACTTAATATGGTAAAATCAGCAATACATTAAAAGAAACCCAGAAAACCAGAAACATTTCAGGTATAGTAAAGGCTCTAAAGAAACCTTGGTGTACAAGAAATACATGGAAATTAAAGTTGAAATCACACCAAGCATTTCATGTTGAACTATACACTTTAAATAATAAAGGACAGCTTCAGCATTTGAATATTTACTTGAAAGCTAGAACTCCACAGATATTCTGGACTTGTTTTACCTTTTACGAGAAAAACCCTGTTAGCAACAATGGTAAACAAAACAGGGAGGTTACTGTCACAATGTCCAATTTTGTTTTTCCATCTCCGTCATGCTGTAATTATTGTTCAAAATAGGATATCCCCATTTTCTGTCCACCCATTTACATAGATGAGTCTAGGAAACAGGCAGAGAAATAAACTTTTTAACAGTTCCCTTTGCCCCGTTTATAACGCTTCTCTTTGCACAGATACTGTAAGTTAAATTGCTAGTGATTAAAATGTATACATTGTAACTTTCTGACCCTTTGTTAATTAATTTTCAACAGCATGTAACTTTTAAATAACACAGTGGTAAAGGCAAGAGCCACTACCAGGCATTTTATTTTTCCTTGGTTATACTTTGTCATCTCAGAGAACCAGTGAAACTAAAATAATCTAGTTTCAAGACTATATTCATTATTCATAAATGTATCCAAAGACTTAAGTGATTTAAAATACTAACTCCAACATAATAAATGGCTTGCAAGTTTGTTCCCTTTAATAAAATGCCACTGCATGACAATTCTGGTATGCAATGAAATAAATGGTTGAGTAATATGCTTTAATGCTAAATAGGAAACACATCTTTACATGATTAGACAGTAGTGGTAGGGGTAAATGGAGTTTACAGTCTCTATACCACCCCTAGTGGTCATGTGATCTACTAGATGTGGAGCAACAATCATGGGACCTTCATAAGGGGCACACCAGGGGTTGTCTGTGGAACCACAAACCTTCAAAACTGTACCTGTTTTTACTGGAGCAATGCTCCTGGAGAAACACATTGTGGGTTATTAAGGCTTTTCTCAAATTTTGCTCCCCCCATTTGTCAGGGTCTTCATCAGACCTGAAAAGTCAATTCTACCTCATGTGCTCAACAAGCTAAGCAGCTTTCCTATTTTAATGTACAACACACTGTATGCAAGTTATTTATCCATTTCAAACCCACCCAACAAGACCAGTGAAAGAGCACTGCCAGAAGTGCATCATTCAATCCAATAGCGTCCAACATGAAAGTAGAACAGACATGGGTTCTGTAATTAGACAATGCTACTTTTCATGCCCTGGTAAAACGTGTTGGACTTTGTTCTGTTATTAAGCTATGCATTTTCTGAAAAGGGTTTAGATTCCAAAGATTAGGGTTAACACCCATATACCTGGATTCACAGCATGTACAGTATGACTGGTTATCTATACAGACAATATGTCTGGTGCCATTTAAAATCTTGCCAAGTCTGCGAGTGATGCACCTATTAAAATAATACAACCGACACAAAATGCTATTTCTGGGAAATTACTTAAGGAATTAAAATATTGGCCCCATTCATTTTTAATGTAGTGTATTCTCAATCAGGTGAAGTAAATTGTTAGGGGGAAAAAAAAAAAGAATATAAGCCTTTATACTTTATCACTCCCCTTAAGCTAAACACAACACAGAAAAAGCACTAATGGAATCTCCTTGCCAGAATAGAAAGTTTGATAGCACTCTTATTTCAATGTCTGAATTGTTCTTCTTTTCTGACAAAGACAAATGATTGCCATCAATCAAGATCCAAATCGGTTATACAGACACACTGAGCAAATGCATCAATTTTTTTTTTTTTTTTTTTTTTTGCTATTTGTGTAGCCTTTGCTTCATAGTATTTTATAGAACAAAAAAAAATAAAAAAAAATAAAACACAACTGCAAGATAGATAATTTACACCCACCATAAAATTAACTTTCATGACTAATGATAGGTTTTTAACCTTTGATAATGTATGTTATACAGATAATATTACTATGCGGTTCATTTCTGGTTGCAGATTATGTAAATTATACTATATGATCTTTATCATTACAAACAGGACATGCAAAACCCACATTATTTCATATATCACTTGAAAGCAAGGCACTTTATAAAGGACAAACAGTCATTTATAATATTCTTGCTGGATTAATAAGGTTACAGTCAATGATATCAAGTATGCATGGGAGATTTTTTTTCTTCCTTTTTCTTCATTAATATTGCCGATTGGTGCTCTTCCTTTAGATTACTTTTGCTTTTGCATTTGCTACTGATATTACGGTTTTCATTTCAAAAAAATCTTAATGCATAAACGATGTGTTTATGAAACACACAGCAAATAAATGAATAAATAAATGAAAGCTATCCTGTTATTGTGACATTTATTTAAGTAATGGTGCTAAACTACCCTACCCTAACCCTAAATTAAAACAAGCCTCTCCAAATGTCTTAGCAGGGAAATTAAATTAAACCATGTGATTAAGCTGACTGGTAGGATTAAGCACCATATTTTCCACATGATTTGCACCCCCATTGTGTATACTAGCTAAACAGCAAAGTCTGATTTTTTGTTTTTGTTTTAATTATTATTATTATTATTATTATTATTATTATTATTATTATTATTATTATTAATAATAATAATCCATCCTTATTTGCAGTGATCACTTTGATAATTTAGGGCACACAGTTTTCAATTTAAATAAAACAATGTAAATTGTGTCAGCACAATAAAACTCTGGTTCAGGTGGGAGCTGTTTAGCTGTAAGATCTGGGCAGATATGCTCAAACATCCCCTACATAAATGTCCTCTTTCTTTCAAGTGACTGTAGTGCTGTGTGCTACCAAAAATAAAATTATTCGATCCTCCAAGCTAGACACCGCTTAAATCAAAGACATAAACATACCTTACAGTAGCAACAACATGGGTAAATATGATGCTGTATTTGTGTAATCTTTTTTTAAAACCTACCATAGGTGACAAATTACTTTTCACTCAACAGTAAAATCCACCACACTGTTAATTTATTTAAAATGACATGTAGTTTAAAAACTACAGGGGTTTTTAAATTCTCACATGCTAGTTGAAAAAATAATAATAATAAAAAAAAATCTTGGCTTCATATTATTTTTGTGCATTATTCTACTGCAAAACTAAATTGAACATCTTCACGCACATGCAATCTGTAATACTTTTTTTAAAACTACGTCTGTAACTTTAATTCAAAATATAAAAACCTATGCTACAATCGCACATCTTGTCAGGGAAATATCAAACAAGCAGGTCATTGGAAAGCTTCAGCCTTCAAAAGCTTCATCTTCTAGTTATTACACAACTAGAAGATATTACTAATATGTTACATTGACTTACAAGTTACAAGTATCCACATTAATGTTCTGGGGTTATTTTGTATTCACAAAATTGTTTATTATTGCCTGATATATCTTTTTGTGTGTGTTTTCTGAAAGATTACAGTTATGGTATGCATTGACATTCGCCTGGTTCTATTTCAAATATGCATGAAACAAGGAACTGGACATATCATTAATTTGATCATGGCTTAGAACCAAATACAGACTACACCACAAAAAAAAAAATGAAAAGACTATTCTACGTCTCCAAAGGCACAAGCTCTAAAGGAAAAAGCCTCTGTATATTATTTTTCAAAAGTAAGCACTTCATTTCAGTCTACAGAGTTATCTGAAGCAGTTGTCTGAAATTAGGACCCCTTGCGGCTAAAGGTTAACATCAGTGTTTATCCAGTAGTACAGGAAATGGTATGTACTGTATAAACTTCATTTATAATACAAAATCCCCTTTGACATGGTCAAAAGCTCTGCTGTACATAGATATTAAAGCAAGATATGTAGAAGTATTATAACAGCTTCCAAAGGGATACATTTTTTGTCAGAGATAAAAGAGATGTCTTAACACCAGAACAAACCAGTGAAAAAAAAAAATGAGATAAAAAAAAAGATAAAAAAAAAATCACACAGGCATTCTTTCATTTCAGAAGCATTTGCTCCTATCGAGGTGTAAAGTGATTTTCTACCCCTAGGGTTCCACTGTCAAATCCTAAGGAGACTCCTTCCTTGCAATAGTAACCGAATTGCAATAAACTGAAATAAAGCAAAAGTACCACAATATACACTCAGAGGTATAGCACATCATTAAAACCTTTATGGACATCAGTATCTCCTTATTTTGCTTTAAGTGTACAGACGAATCCTTCATTATATTTATACAATAACCAAGCGTAATAACACCAAGTCAACAGCCTGAAAAATTTGAGAAGCTATCCAAGACACAGCCTGAAATAGCTCAAATGACTGGCTGCCCTGTTAAACATTCATGATTCTGAGAAAAGTAACATTAGGTGGACACAAATTCATTTTATGGTATAATAAATTCATAGTACACCATAAAAAACCGTGTAAACACACCGATTTTTTTAGCTCTCGTTATAAAGCAAAATGCTCTGGAGGTCACAAGACCTTCTTTGACACAGAGCACTTTGTGATGTTTTGATGCTATACTGGCTCAGTATGTCCAGTTTTGATAGTTATAATGATAACATCAATGAAATAATGTACATAACAAACAGGTGGCAAATGTGAAAAGCAGTGACCACTATAAACATCCTAACTGAACTAACACCCTTAACACAAACATATTTCTTTGCTGAAACTGGTGATGAACAACCCCCTTTAATTGCAGAGCAACCCAGGAAGTATAGAAGAGGTCTCACAATAATATCAAATGTAATCAGAGCCCTGGGTAAATGAATCAGCATTGATTTTTACTAAACCAGGTTGCATTCAGGCTTGCTGGGCTTGGTGGAGCTTTAATGCAGCCAAACCATTTTAGGCAGGTTCATATCCAGACATCATAACAGCTTCCTCAGTGGAAAGCAAAGGCAAAGATACTTAAAATATCCTGCACTTGTGCTGAAAGAAAACAACCAGAGCACACGCCCCACTGACAGTAACAATAATCTGAGCTGAACAGCAGCTTCTCTCACACGCTCCTGTTCTAGTTTTATACCATCCAACAGGCAAGACTTCCCATATAACAACGCAAAACAAAATGCACTTAAGCACTGGCCTTTCTAACTAATCAGAGATAATCCCTTTATGAGCAAATGGGAATTGAGAAATAAAATGAAGGGAGTGAAATCGCATCTCCATAATATCAGCGACTAAGGGGGATTAGTTTATTCTCTGGAGACGCACAGCAAATAAAGCACTGTTCTAAGTATCACGCAAAGCTGCAAGATGAAAAATGCAAATGGATTCCTAATTACGTATGGCTTATCAAGACGCACCCCCCAATTAACAGCAATTAAACTCGGTGTAAATTTTATGACAAAAGGGTTGAAAACGATATGCTAATTATTAGAGACTACTTCTAGTCAACAGCGGCAAACTGAAGTTCACAACACTGGAGCAGCCTTTCTTTTTTTAGAGAAAGGTAACTGCTCATTTATCTTAACCTTACTAAACACAAATCAAGGTTAAACTGCTAATGAATATATACAGGCAAAATAAAATGGTTTAATAAGCTGCATTATTGGGAACATATTTTCTATTTCAACCCTGTGTGTAGTATGTTGCTGCTGAAAGAATACTTTTATTCCAGGCCAATATATACACTTTTACAATGTTCTAGTATTTGTTGTAACATTCATAAAATCATAACAAGAAATGTTTCAGAAAGCTATCTCACCACTGACTATGGCTTCAGGGTAATCGGTTAAAACAAATTGATCTCCTCTCTGCCTCTGTGTTTATTTCCCTGAGGGAGATTTTTGCTGCCTCGTACCCTGGAACAACTGACTTATTTCTTGAAAAAGAAAAGACAGACAGATAGAAATATGTGCTGCTGCACCTCCAAAAAGAACCCAGCACAGCAATCCCTGTACGTCGCGGCCCGACGAGACACACAAAATATAAAATCTAAACTGGATCTGCTGCTAAAAGTTTCTAAACACAATCCAATATGTTTTTAAGTATGTTTCTCAGCAGCTTTGTAAGTATTAAAATCTAGACAGTAAAGACATGGTGCATGTATTTTGACAACATAATCCATCTGAAAAAGGTGCATATAATAAGAGAATCACACAGCTGGGATGGCTTAAATGTAATGAATCCAGTCCTGTAAGCAATTCTGTATATTTTGGTGGGTAAGTAGTATTTAGTAACATGTCTGCGTCTGAGTGCTGAACATCTTAATGAATTTCAACAATCTTTAGATCATTCTGAAGTAGTTAAGGGGACAACTACACAAATGGTTCAGTTCAAATACTGAAAAACATTTAAAATGATTGTCCTTTTTCTATTTTTTTCTACCTTTGTTTTTCTATTTTAATATAAAGACCAGGGAACTCCAACAGCTCCATGGTGTATCTGGATCATTACCTTTGTCAATGGAGGAAGACTGAGGAAAAACATACTCCGACTTTCACTGTCACTCACTACAGTAGCGGTCCTTTAATCCTGCACTAATCCTCTTTACTCAATTTGTGTAACTCAGTATGTATACATGACAGATTAATCTAGCAAAACAAATATTCTTGCAGCTAGATTTACTAGATTGACACCTCAAGACTTATTTACAGTAAATAACCATAATGTTTTGGATTACAGTGCTCCCTCACTATAACGTGGGTCTCAGGGGACACACAATATAAGCGTTACAACTGAAGAGCGTTATAAATAGGGGAGGGGGAGGGGGTCGGTTGGGAGCGCCGCAGGACACAACACACATCTGACAAATACAAAATAAAATAACTCCCTCTCTATAATGCACATATAGTGAAGCAAAAATGTAACTTTCTGTGAATTAACCACGCATAATGCACCATATAATCAATGCTAGATTTTTTACAAAAAAAAAAGGTAACATTCCCAATCATTTTAATAAGCAGTTTTTAAACTATAAATAGCCTGGCTAAACAGCGGTTGGGAGTTTAGTTCGAAGCGACAGGCAAGCAAACCAAGAAACCAAGTGCGAGAAGGAGAGCGGGTCGAGCGAGAGGAAGAGGGAATGGGCTCGCCCCAGATTCGGCTGCCGGAGCGGGGCTGAAGCGTCTCGTCTCTGGAGAAAGTCGCATCTCCTCTTGCAGTAAAAAAGTAAATGCATTAACAAAGATAACCACTTAATAGGCCTAATATTTATTTAGTTATAAAACAAATGCTGAATAAGATGTCTGTGCTATAAAGTGCCAGTGCAGCTTTTCTTCAGTTCAGATACTGTATCAAAGGGAGAGACAGAAACGGAAGTTAGACTGAGAAGTTGTTTACAGTTTGAACACCGGTACAGTATTTATTGTAGAAATATTGCATGAATCACTAGTATAGGGAATTGGGGGGAATGCTGTAGGAGCGTTATATCTCAGGCATGATATAACCGAGAGCCTTATAGCGAGGGAGCAATGTGTGTGTGTGTGTGTGTGTATATATATATATATATATATTAAACATGTTTAAATATTTCTTAATCCTCTACTGTATTTACACTATGCAGTGTATATATATATATATATATATATATATATATATATATATATATATATATATAATTTGCAAATAAAGACAATTAGTCTGATAACAAATATTATTAGACAAACTTACTAAGACCCTGTTCACATTACTGTGCGGGCCCAGGGCCGCCGCATATTTAGGTCTGCAAGCCCGTTCACATTTGCGTTTTTAAGGCGCCTTTGCGTGTTCACATATGTGACTGAAAAGCAGGCCTAAAATGTGCCGATTTATTTATTTATTTATTTATTTATTTTTTAAATGGAACAATAGCCTGCAATCAGAATGGAAGTTACCGGGATACACAGTAATGCTTGATTCGTAGTAGATGTTTCTTATTCATTTTCATTTTTCTTTTCAGTGTCACACAGTAGCAATTGTATACAGTATTATACAGTATTTATATATAAAAAAAAACATATATTATTGACTATTTTGACTTAATGTTAAGTGTGTAATGGAGTGGCGGTCCAAGCTTACCCCCATCCACAATCACATTGTTCTCTCAAGAACACGGAGGAAACAGCAGCTTGCTAGTGTTCACAGGTATAAATATTTATTTTCGTAATGGATACTTCACTCAGATTGCAAATGACTAACAGGTTGTACATACAATGGCTGACATTCATAATAAAAAAAGCCGCCCGCATTAAGGTGAACTACACCACTGCTAACCATAAAACCGCCCTTCAGCCACTACTTTGTGCCGTCTTGGAATCCACAGTAACAACTGACCTGCTCCCTTACAATATTTACAGTTAAGGATAAACATGCTCATTAACATTTACACGTGAAATGCGGGTTTCCATGCAAAACTGGGCGTGGTTTTCCCGTATGTTTTGTCATTTACACGAGTAAATGAGATTTACCCTATCCCTCTCTTTGGCCGTTTTTTTTTGGCCACAAACCTGATTTACCCAAGTACTTCTCCCAAACGTGCACACGCATCGCCATTTCACGTGTAAATTGACCTGCATGGAAACCCCATGATTGTCATTATTTTTCTCTAGTCCCTAACCATTACCAGTAAAGACTGAACATTAGCATTACCCCTTCTCTTGGAAGATTACAGAACATACGGCTATAACAAAACCCTCATTAAGTGAAGCGTCCTAATCTAAATACAGCAATACACGGTCAACATGCATGATACATAATAAACTACTGCTCTCTCTAGCACCAGTAGAATAACATTAACAATAATAATCACAATAACAGGCATTGAAATATTAGTGAAAATACAAATTGTTACACTTTCACATTTTAAGCAAGTTACAAGCTTACCAGTGCCATTAATCAGTAAAACAAACTTGTTTATATATATTTTTTTACTTCAAATATTAAATAGTTCCCTGTTATAAAATATATATATATATACACACACACACACGTTAGTTCATCTCTGATTGTCGTGAGACGCTGGCGTTGAGCACAGAAAAGAATCCCACGTTTGCTGCTGTTTACGTTTCCTTTCATTCAATTTTATGTTTAGCACTTCTCATGTGTTCTATATGGTCTGTCTAAGAGTGTAATCTACAGCCTTGCTGCATGAAGTACAAAACAGCACATTACCATCAACGTGAAATTCATCCTTGCCAAACTCGTTGATCCGATCTTTAGGGGTGATTGTTATTGTTTTCGGCATCTTTGAACAGCTCTGGATACTGACTGAAGTAAACTGAAGCTTCATTCAACACTGAACTTGAAGCAGCAAAGTTGCCTGTGTTAATTTGTATATATGGTACGTGTACTGATTTGGTTATTATCAAACAAACAAAAAAAAAAAGCCTTGTTCGTTTTTTGCCCTTACCCATATGTAAAACAAAACAATCTCTGACATCATAGAAAATCTGCGTTTTTCTGTGTTATCATAAAAAAATCTGCATTGTTCCTTGTTATTCCACAGCAAACTGATTCCTATGATCCCTGCTACTGAGCTACATAATCAAATTGGTAACATGATACAAAAAGGTGGCCCCAAGTCTGCTTTGTGTTCATACATATGTAAAGGCCGGCCCTGGTCCCAGATTGCAGCCCAGGGCCGGCCTAAATCTAGGCCGGCCCTGGGCTGCCTTTTCTTTTTTGAAGCGTTCACATATGAGAAAAGGCGGCCCTTGGCTGCCTTAAAACGCAAGTGTGAATGGGGTCTAAGAGAAAACCAAGAGGCACTGTTACTAATTTTTTCAACCACAAAGATAACCACAAATAATTGTAGGGGCAGAACTAATAAACCTGCAGGTTACAAAGGTCCTAGGAGGTGTAACTGACTGAGAAGTATAACAAAAGTTTGGGGAAAGTGAATGACACCGTAAGATTTGCTGCTATAATGCTTCATAGGTGAAATGTGAAACATAGGGATCTCCTGCTTTGGAATCCCCACCTCCCCTCCCATCAAGACGATGTATTTTAGGTACCCTTTTCTGCTTTCACTGCAAAAGAAAGTGCTGTATTCCAAAGATAAAGGAGATTTTTAGTAAATTGTGAAACTGGAGAAATAAATGACCTGCTTGACCAGTGTGTAATTACTGTGGCTGAGATTGTAACAATTTATCACAGGAGGGAGGATGACACCACACGAAGGGGTAAGTCAAAGGAGATAGCCTTTGACCAACTACTGGACCCTGACAATCGATACTGCCTAGATACTGCATCCTCAAAAAAAACAAGTGAACTCCTAAAAACTTCCAAAAATAGCTTTTTCACTCAGATATTGATCAGGAACCCCATCATGACCTTACTCTGGCAAGGCCATGCTTGCTTAATGGCATATTAAACACATAAATCCTGACCTGTAACATAAAAGCTGTGCATTTAACAATGTAATGGGGTTCACATGCAAGTATCTTCTTTTTTGCTTTAAAAAACAAAGATTGAATTAATAACTGATAAACATTTATCCACATCTTGAGAAATCATAAAGCATGACAAAACAGTATTTTTTATATTAGGATGAAAGCCACAGAAGGGAAATGTTTTTTAAAGGATTAAATTATCCTTAAAAAAAAAAAACACACACTTGTAAATTATGATCAGTTTTTAATGTTTCTCTATAAAAAGATGGTAGCACCCGGCAAAAGAAATGCTAATCTAAGCATTACAGTGCTGTGGAATCCTTGAATGAGGATTTAATGCAATATAAAATTACAGCGCCATATGGCAAGCTTCAGCTGCTCAGTACTCCCCAGTTTGACACTTTGTTGGTATTCTGTGCAATCTTAGTAACTGTATTGTTTATACTTCTAAAGGTAAATGTTTTCATTAAACGAGTTTATGAAATGCTGTAACCCCCTGTACTGTATGAAGGCACTCTCTCTCAGATAAATTAGGTAATGCATTCCTGTCAAACTTAACATGCTCCCTAAGGATTAAATAACATCCTTTTTCAGATGTCACTCTTTGTTTAAGAGACGTGTTATAAATGCCGGAAAGATTTCTTTTCAAATTGTTTAAAAACAGAGTACTTGAACTAGGCATTGCTAATGGCTGAAAAAAGAAAAAAAAAAAGTGTTTGTATCCCCTTTCCCACAGTTCATATATGTTTATTAAAAATATAAGTAGAATAATGGTTCATCTGTTGGTTTTTTTTGTTTTATTTTTTTTAAATCAAACTTACATTCTCCAACTATTTTAAATATGCCAGTACAGAGTTCAGTGGGGGTGGGGAGTAAAAGTATCCCAGTTTACAGTATACTGTACATGGAAGGAATCACATGTTTTTACTACATTTCAGTCTGCTTATTAGCACAGCATGCAACTTCTTTTATACAGTATCCTCTTTATATTTGCGACACAGGAAGAACAAATCCGACAACAAGCAAGGTCTCAGATAGACAAGAATAACATGTTCTGGTACTCAACATTAGGTTTCACTGCAGTATAGCGGGTTTCAAGCTCTCCATGGTTGTTTTATTAAAAAAAAAAAAACAGTGCTCTCTGACTTGAACTTAAAAAAGTTTTGGAACTTCAGCCACCACATATAGGAATCATTATAGCAAAAGGCATGGCAGCAGTCTGCAGGTGGTGATGGTGGTGTTTAGGGTTTTGTGGGCAAAGTCATGACCCTTGACTCTTCAATGATAAAGTGAGCTATTAATATCAACTCACGTCGGTACAGGCTGGTTACAAAGAACCTTCCTGCTAAACACCACAGGAGTTACCCCTTGAGGAGATTCAATGCATGAAGAGATGCTAATTAAGTTGAGTGTCCTTGCCACATAATGGGAAAGTAAAACACTGTTACCCACCTATAAATTAAAGTCTGGTATGTCTAAGGACTGCTGTACCACTCCAAGACTGAATAAGGCTGTCTATAACTGTACCGTCATTAACCAGTAACAGACACTGTTTTTTAATTCAGTTATTAGTGTGACTATATAATTGTGAACATGTAATTAGAAGGTATGTACCAATACTAAAAAAAAAAATTTCTGCACTGAATTGTTTCCAGCAGATAGAGTTAACAATGTATCAATGTATTCAGTTCTGGGTCAATTGTTACATGTCTATTGAGGAAATTTAAAGTGGCGTCATCACATTTTCTGAAAAATTTAAGAATGGAAATATGTTCGTGTTTGAAACTGGTTTGCATCCGCATCCAGCTAGCTTTCTTTCACTTCAGTGTCCTTCTCAGTGTGGTTTGAAAGCACATCCAGGATAAGTAATAAAAGTGACCATATAGCCCCAGATCTTCATGGTTTCCAAGTGAGCAACAATAATTTGATAGTTTGTGACTGCTTTTATCATCTATTTATTTAAAAAAAAAAAAACATTCTAAAACATTTAACACTGAAACATGGGTATTGACTTTACTTGTACCACCATTTTTTCTCCCAATAATTATTTTACAACTTTATATATTAAAAGAAACATTCTGTATATGTCATGTATTACAATGTAAAACAATCTGCCTATAGTATAATAAAGTGTCACTGCCAGTCTAAGTGTGCATTGATGATTAAGCAACATTAGTAATGCAGCTAGAGAATTTGTAAATTATTGCAAGGCAAAATGTAAACATTAGTAACTTAGATCAGGAAGCCTTTCAAAAGCCAGAGACTGGTGTTTATTCTCCTAATAAGTCTTGTTCTGGGAGACTGAGTTTTAGATAAGAAAGCAGACACATTTTTTTCAGAAGAGCAACCACACCAAATGTGTTTTCTAAATTTGCAAAGAAAAGTCCAAATGGCAATTACATGTTTTTAGACCTAAACCAACTATAAAATCACAAGTTTAACAATCAATACTGCTTGGCATTTTGGCAATTGCATTAGAAGATACAATTTAATGATAGCTTATGTGTCTAATTATTATTCATATAATCTTAGGTGCCTTTTTCTTGTTTTTTTTTGTATTGTGAGCCAGCTCACAGACCTGCTGGCAGGAGCAGGGGGAGATAATTGAGCTATAGGCTACAGGTGCTGATAGGTAGGATTAGTTAAATGAAAAACATTATGTTTGATTGCCAAAATTGGCCAGTACCTGTAGCCTATGTAGCCAGCAATTGTCTCCTCCAGATTTCAAATATTGAACAAATCGATTATTTTGTGATTGACCCCCAATCCTTTTCATCACCTTTGCAGGGACTGCACCTTCTACGATGCACTTTAAGGTCGTTCTGAAGATGCAGTTTCACTAGGTGGTTTTGGGAAACGCACACGAGGATCAATCGAACTCAGCTGCAGTCAATCGTGGGAATGATCTTGAAACCAAGTACTACCGTTATCAGGAAACGGCCCCCAGAGCGAGAGGCAAACAGGAGAGCTCAACCCCAACACCAGCCCGAGGACTTGGATACCAGACCAGCACCTAAAGGGCTGGGGTTTAAAGTGCAATTATTATTTGCAAGGGACTTGGCAACCGAATTTGTTTTGTTGTTGGATTGCAATGCCATTTTGGATCAGGGCTTTGGGGATACAGGAGGTTTTTTTTGTGGACTGTTTTATTTAAACCTTTTTGTTGTCCTTTGCACGTATGACTGTCGTGGGTACCTGTGGGACGAGCCGATAAAAGAAAATAATAAAAACCCTGTGTAAAACTGAACGGTTCTCGACTGTCTTATTTCCATGCAATTATCTGTGCCTACATTCAACTAGCTTACAGCATATTGGAGAAGATGAACAAATACATCATGACTGAGGGCACTTGTTAATAGTTTTTCCCCCACTCATACCCCTCATTTACTTAATATCCCTGAACTGATAATCTACACATCTCCAAATGTCTGTCCCAATACTTGTTGGAGAGAATGTATTACAGATGGTAAAAGGAAACAGCCCAGTGAAAGAATACATCTTTTCTGGATACAATAAATTAGAGGGTGACCGATGTATTGACATACAAAGTACTGCATAATGCACAGTTATTACCAGTGATGTCTTTTTAATTAAACTGATATGGTAGGTGTGAACTCTGTGTTTAAAGGGACTACAGGGGCTGGGTGGCAAAGTAGATTGGCAATTGGATCCAGGTTGGTAGTGCAATCAATTAAAATGCATTTCAATCTTGTTGGTGAAGACCAATGTGAAGTGGGGCTCTTAGACCCTGCACTTGGTGGATGGGTGTCCACAAGTAACAAATGGTATTAAATCAGCATACAACTGTAAGCAGTCTTTCAATGCGGCAAATAACATGAAGGGTATGGAGAATGGTGGCTTATCATAGACAGGGGGTTGAGGAGCCAACCTTTTTGTGCATTGCATGCTTTGGTGGATTTCTGGCTATATGGATCTTGTATCAACATTTATGTGTATGTATATTGTTTTTTATAAGAGACAATGTTGCTACAAGTTTAAGAAGGGAAAGAGGCTTTTTTTTTTTTTAACTATGGTCAAATAGGTCAAGCAGACATTTCTATACCAGGTTGGGTGAAAAAAAAGGTTTCTGAAATGCAAACTGCACATTCATGTTTAATGTAGAGTACAATATATTTAATTTAAAACAGAAAAAAAAATACAATTTCAGATGTCTTACAACATGTTAAGTAGAAACGGGCGTTCTCTAAATAATTAATTAGATTTTTATTTTCCTAACACAAAGATTATTGTCATAACTTATCCTTCATTTGCACACATTAAGAAAAGTGGATGATGCGTGCATCTTGCACCAAGTATTAAAATCCAGCAAGAGTCGTTTTCTTTCAGGCTGCTTTCTTCTAAAATGACATACAACAAGATAAAATAGTAATGCTAATATTGATAGTTTGTCCATTACAGGTCAGCTAACTGTCCACTGGAACAGTTACAAAGCTGTTAGTTTCGATTTCACAAGGCCAATCAATACGGAGGCATACTGTTTCAATTTTGCCTGCATTGATTTTTTTTATAACACCACAACCTCGGAGCATTCATCTTTCTGATAGAAGGATGATTTGATTTACTGAAGAAAAATGGAAGACCGCATCACAAAGATTTTTCCGGCAAGCCTGTGACATAGAAAAAGATGAATGTCCCTCAGGCTGGGAAGCCTCTAGCTTAAGGGCATCCATTAGATTGAACACACTGAAGCTGCCAAAAACGAGCTGCTTAGAAGAGATGGGGAGGTTGCACTTAAATTAGGTGGATCTCTTAACAAACGACCGGGGGAAGCAATACTAAAATGTCATTATAAAAAGGGAGACTGCAAGAACTTTGACTTTGTGTTCTCTCGTGATCACTTTTATATTCACGGCTCTACTTGTAGACACAATTCCATCCTGTGACGAGGCGCAAAGACATCATCTTTAAACCAAGAGTGAATCTCCATGGTACATTAGTCAGCCTATTAGAATGCAATGAAGGACGATATGAGAAAAGGGGAGTGTGTCCTCTGAGACTTCAATCCTGCATTCTCCATCATCTCTCCTCATCTTTCTTACATTCAGCCACTTTACCAGGTGTCATCTACATGAAAGATGATTTGTCTCCTGACCCAAATAAACACAATGGCTGCTCCATAGTCTGTACCAAAAATAAAAAATAAATGACTTCTGCCACTCTGCTCATTTGCGTCAGTGACAGTAATGTATGGATGAACAGGTACTCTTGCATGTCCCTCGTGTTTCCTCGAATCACACAACATTTGAAAAAAGCAATGACAGTAAAGGGCAAGCTGTTATCAGAGCACTGAGTGGAATACTTTCTTTGTTTGCCAGACAAACCCCCAAGACTTTCAACAATCCAGCCAAAAGGAAAGGAAAAGCAAGCACGAAAAAAAAAAAAAAACACCTCTTCTCTCTGGTGGCAAAAGCTGGTGTAAGCTGGATATTAAGACACAAATTGCATTCCAGCAGGTCACTGGATGTCACAAAATATTAGATGCCTGCTGTGAGAAAACAATTCCTATCAGCTTCTGAGAAAATAATATTTTCTTTTTTTATTGAACGGAAACTTTGGGGAATATGTCTTTATGAAACGCTACGAGGGTTTGCAAATTTTACACCTTCACAAAAGACTCTAATCATTGCCGGTGCTATCTTTGCAGTAGCAGATTTCATTTGGACTCAAAATTGAATTTGCAATGTTTCCCCCCCCCCCCCCCCCCCCCTCCTCTCCCGTTTGCAGTTATGTTGCAGTACCAGATGTTTCTCAAATGCCACATGCTGGGGCTCCATTGCTGAATGCAGCACCTGACCTTCTCGGTAATTGACGAAAAATATTGATGTAATGGCACAGGTCTGATTGTGATTTATTAAAACCACTGCCGATCCCAGGCTGTCTGCCAGCATTGCAGCCCGCTGATCGCATGGCATTAGGCAAGCCATCAATATCAAAACAAAATAAATGACGTTAATGGGGGTGTATTGGAGCTTTAGAGCTAGATCTCAGAGCAAATTATATGGGTTTGTGTGAGTGCAGGCAAAAAAAATAAAATAAAAAAAAAACTAACACCACCACAACCCAAGTATGTATACGCCTCCTGAGATTAAACCTAGCATAGCAAGAGAAATGGGGCTTAAAAGACGCCCGTTACACTTCAAGAAAGACATTTTAAATAGTATGGTTCATTAAAAAATATGTATTCTGTTTAAGTTTACTCTGAGCCACAATTCTAGTGAAAAAAACATGATTGTGGTTATAAGCACATAACAGTAACTGGATTTTCAAAGGGGGAAAAGCACTTGGAAAGCAGCAGATATTTATAAGAAGGGAATGCAAGGTTACTGTGATTTTAAATGCCCTTTATGTAATGTACAGTCAAAGAACACACGCTGGGAGTTTGGAAGGCTTTATATAGACTGGCAAGTCAAAGTTACATCATGGTGTGCTTATTTCTGTGTCATTGCCAGACACTACCCCCCCCTATTGTGAGAAAAGTCGGAATACTGCTGTGATGCCACTAAGAACATAAGAAAGGTTACAAACGAGAGGAGGCCATTCGGCCCATCTTGCTCGTTTGGTTGTTAGTAGCTTATTGATCCCAGAATCTCATCAAGCAGCTTCTTGAAGGATCCCAGGGTGTCGGCTTCAACAACATTACTGGGGAGTTGGTTCCAGACCTTCACAATTCTCTGTGTAAAAAAGTTCCTTTTCCGGTTCTGAATGCCCCTTTATCTAATCTCCATTTGTGACCCCTGGTCCTTGTTTCTTTTTTCAGGTCAAAAAAGTCCCCTGGCTCGACATTGTCAATACCTTTTAGAATTTTGAATGCTTGAATTAGATCACTGCATAGTCTTCTTTGTTCAAGACTGAATAGATTCAATTCTTTTAGCCTATCTGCATACGACATGCCTTTTAAACCTGGGATCATTCTGGTTGCTCTTCTTTAAACTCTTTCTAGAGCAGCAATATCCTTTTTGTAACGAGGTGACTAGAACTGAACACAATATTCTAGGTGATGTCTTACTAATGCATTGTAAAGTTTTAACATTACTTCCCTTGATTTAAATTCAACACTTCTCACAATATATCCGAGCACCTTGTTGGCCTTTTTTATAGCTTCCCCATATTGTCTAGATGAAGACATTTCTAAGTCAATATAAACTCGTAGGTCTTTTTCATAGATTCCTTCTTCAATTTCAGTATCTCCCATATGATATTTATAATGCACATTTTTATTGCCTGCGTGCAATACCTCACACTTTTCTCTATTAAATGTCATTTGCCATGTGTCTGCCCAGTTCTGCATGCTGTCTAGATCATTTTGAATGACCTTTGCTGCTGCAACAGTGTTTGCCACTCCTCCTATTTTTGTGTCATCTGCAAATTTAACAAGTTTGCTTACTATACCAGAATCTAAATCATTAATGTAGATAAGGAATAGCAGAGGATCCAATACAGAGCCCTGTGGTACACCACTGGTTACCTCGCTCCATTTTTAGGTTTATCCTCTAATCAGTACTTTCTATTCACCATTGCTTTGTACATGCACAGTATTTACCCCCCCCCCCCATATATAATAAGCTACAACCAAATTGCAACACAGTAGTATATAGTTTATTTTTAGTTTTTTTAAACAATCAGTAACAAAATACAGATTCAATAATTGTATATTTCCCCTGATAAGCAGAAAGGGATGGCTTTGGGTGCAAGAGTAATCCAAACTGCTTCAGAGATGGATTGGCAACATTCATTCTTTCTGTAATAGAACTACTGAAATGACTACACAAACCTCAAGTTCTTCAGACTCATTATAAAATCACGTTTCCAGTATTCTGTATGTGTGAACATTTTAATTAGTTGATCTTGCAATTCTCACACAGCTGTTAACAAGATTAAGACACTTTTCAGTAAGCTCCAGAGGTCTTTGCTTATTGCAGACCACTGTAGAAAGGTGATAATTAGTGATATTTCAACAGAGGAGGGAAAAGGTCTCTCCTAAAGCACTGGTAAAACAATTAAATTAATCTTTTTTTTTTTTAGATAACTCAATGTTAGTTTACATGCTGAACCAGTATGTTTTATTGTTATTTATTGTGAAAGCTAATGTGTAACATGTCTGTGTTTACACTGCTCCAAGTTAGGTGGAGAACACACTTTAGAGTTAAGATAATAGCTCTCTGTGTTCCTCCTTGAACCCAAATTTACTTTGCTGGCCTACTATAAGAAACTCTAAACTAGGCAGAAGAGTTTGCTTTAGGCTAGAATTCAATCACAACTTCAAATAATTAGTGGGGGTAAACCTGGACCTGCCAATCTACTAACATCCCAACACATTGTCAGGGGGCACTGTGTTGCTGGAGGGGCCATGCTTTATATAACAGGCAGCACAGAACAAACCTGTGGACTTTGCTTTGTGGAGACAAAAACATCTCGCAGCACTTTCCGAAAGGAGAGCAGGCTCACGTTTCCCACTGCAATACCTGGAACACAAATCCAGGGCCTACATTCTCACCCATGTCTGGGTGCCTTAAATCAGTAGGGGCATTCCTTTACCCTGATCTCCTACATCTTGCTACATTAAACATTACCTGTAACAGTGAGCAGCACTTCTGAAATGTGGGTTACCTTAGAGCAGTGCTCCCCCAGGCTCCATGCTTGTCCGTGAGGATGTGGATGATTTTCTGGATCAGCTGAGTTGCCGTTACGTGGTCCCGATATTTGGCTGCTCGTATCAAATGATCACACATCTTCTCTTCGTCTCGTTTTTCTGCCGAATACTGGGCGCTCTGAGACTGTCAAGAGAATCAAAATTGTAAGTTTTAAACTTAAAATCAAAACGCAAAACATAATTAAAATAAGAACCAGGCCGAACAAGTTTTAGTGAAAGATTAGTTTTACTGCTTTTGAGGCAAAAGGTTTTCGGTATCTATTTTCTAATCATACTATTTATCAATAGATGAAAGATTTTGTTCCCATCTGCACTTCAATGCAACTCAAAGGGAAATAAATATTACAGGCTGCATCACACCTTCTATATAATGTTTATATTGTAGATGTGTTTGCTGGTTAGCATGTACAGGTACATTCCTTTTATGAATATGCACAATGCAAGTTTGATCATTAATGTAAGTTTAAATATACCATGATTGAAATGTAATTGTAAAAGGTAATGTTGTGAGTAGCACTTGATATATACTGGAGGTGAAATCTGTAAAGAGGGCTACAAATCACTCCACTCCAGATGGGGACCCAAATACCTGAAACAGGCACCCCTGCTGGACAGTCTGCTTGGCTACTTGAACGTCTTGAAAGGGATTTGAAATCAGACTTGTTCTATTTCAACTGGGACTCCATCAGCCAGTTAGGATGGTGGGCTGGCAGAATTCGATCTCACAAACTCACGCTACTGGTGAAAGTCACCTAAATGAGCGTCTGAAGAGCTAGATGGCAAAGGGGCAGGTTTTGATTGTCTGCCTGTACAAGTTGTTTCTAGCTAGTTTTATATCTTCTTGCCTCGCAACAGAACCAAAAGGCTTTACTACTACTACTACATGTACTAGTGGCAAATAAATTATATGAAAAAAAAAAAAACCCAGAGGAAAAACAAAAGATTAGGCAGAAACATGACCAATTCACAATTAGCTAGCTCTACGATAACTGACGGACAGTGGGAGACCCATGCAAGTCAAGTTTAATTGGTTCATAAGATGTCATTGTTATATTAGTTGTACAGTTCTAAAAAAATAAACCAGTACGCAGTAAACATTCTAAAGTGCTCTATAATGGATCCTCCTCTCCAATTTGAACAGCAACCTCTCATATCTGACATAAAATCCATAGGTTTAAATCACATTAGAGGGCTATTCTTTGCTAATTGTCAATCTCTGTCTCTTTGTAGAACATTCAAGTCAAGTTTGACCTTAAAACATGATAAAATGGAAATCTAACAAAAATGTTTTATACAAACAGCAGAGCTTAAAACATTAACCCATTCATAGATCTGCATTCTTACTGGAAACTGTTACCGATGATCTGTATCTGTGGGGTTTACTAAATGCAGGACATGCATTAACATGCTGTTTTCTCCATGTTAGCAATATATTTTATAACAATACTGATTGTTTTGTTATTTTATTAATGCATCATAAAATCAGTTGGAAATTCTGGAGAGTGTACGCCTGCAGATAGAAACATGAGCAACATAGTGTAGCATTTTCACCCTCCTTCATGCAGCAATGCTGGTGCTTCAATTGAAACAAATAGTGTTGTGTGGGAACAGAAAACGACAAGCAGAGGCATCTGCATATATTATGTTGCTTAAATCATCTTTCTCTTAGTGAATGCTTTTAAAAGAGTAAATTAGTAAATGTCATTATAATAAGCTCCCTTCCCCCCCAAAGGGCTTTGCCCACTGGATCTGTTCCGTCATTTATCATCCGTCATCCGAAAAAGTCGTGAGTCAATCCATTGCACACTAGATGATCTAGTGAACTGCGACCGGCAGAAACGATTCCAGAAATGACGATAATGACGCAGTCTCTGTTGCAACGCCACCCAAAGGTCATTCACACAAAACTCTAAGTTACAGCCTCCAGAGCATTTTTGGGTATAACTGCATTTTTAACAACTCAAAAGTCAGCGTGAAATTTGATGAATCTGATGTTAGCCAAAAGAAAAAGATACTAAACGACAGCGTCTAATTATTATTAAAAAAAAAAAAATATAGGTTTGTGATTTTTAGTAAAGAAAAGATTTGTTTAATTTTATCTGTGTGTTTATTTTTTCTTTTTGTGCTGGTATTATACAAAATATAATACAAGCTACTGTGCAGACCTGATCAGATAGTAAAAAGCCACCTTGGAGTTCTGTGGCCTCGTCCATTGTGGTGTCACGGAACTCCTTGGTGGCTTTTTACTATCTGATTATGTACTGTAGCTTGTACTTTATTCTCTATATAGTTGATTGAGAGACACAGAACATTCTAACAAGTTGACTCATTACATTATTTTTCTATACATTAATGATTTTCACTACAAGGAAAAAACAAGTAAATACAAGGAAAAAACAAGTAAAATAAATCCCAGTATATTTTAGATCTTTACAGCCAGTTCACAGAATTCGACAGCTGTTTAAGACTAACTGGAGGTTTTCCTTATTCAAATAATACAGCTACCAAAAAAAATAAAAACAGCTGAGTTGATTCACTCAGCGGTTAAAATTGCTGTAATTTTATTCAAAAGTGTAAACACAGATTAATTTTGTGCCTAACAAATGTAGTAATTGGTTGTCTAAAGTTGAATTGCTTAAATGGCACTAATTTGCACTCAGTCCACCCACACAGACCACTGTCATACAATTCTGCAAAGTTTAATGGTATTATATGAATAGATCAGTACTGCGGAAATAAAAACTGGGGTAGCCAAAAAGGACTTGATTCCCTCACACAATAACTAGAAACTACTATAACGTCAGTGTCTGGTCTTGCATTGTACGTGCTAAGCTGCTATAAAAATAAAACACGTTTAAATATAAGGGCAGTTCTGCATAGCGACTGTTTCAAGACTAGTTTTTAAAGTCATTTTGACAGACTGCATTAAGTTTCTTTGCATTAACTGCAAGTCCTTTTCAATTTGACACGAGAGAATTATGTCTAAGTTCCCCTTTTGGCTCCAGGATTATCCAATCAAAATCCAATTATTGCATGGAAAAGTTGGGCTAACAAGACTGATTGCTCAATTAATCAATCATCATTATTATTTACATACACACACACAAACAGTGCTACCCAGTTATAACGAGACCCGTTATAGTTCGGAATCGGTTATAACATGCTAAGATCGTGGCTCACATTTCCCCCATGATGCAATTTGACTGACAAACATTGGGTTTTATTGTTGTTTTACATTACCGTATTTGAACCCATTTAAGTTGAAAGAACGGTTGTTCTGTGAAAATGTGTTAAATTTACTAAAATAAAAAAATGCTTCCAATTATTTATTTATTTATTTTTTTAAGATTCTATTGATTTGTTAGTATTACAGTGAAGGACAGCCGCTATAAGATTGATACCTTTATTAAAAATGTGCACTGATTAATCAACTAACCACCCAGCTGCTTATCCCGTGATTTCCACGTGGAGCGCATGCAAGTCCAAATTTGTCACTCCTGTGAGAATAGCTGCAGGCGCTTATATGTGCATCTGCAATGTTTAACACATCTTTTTAACATTCTTCAATGAAAAAATAAGAAAACTATATTGTAAAAGTATATGCAGTTTTATGCAGATGGCAGCAGTCCCTAAGAAATGTGCTTTACAGGCCGGGTCATGTATACACACAGCTGAGTGTGAAAAATGGATGCCTGTGTATCTACAGAAAATAAAACAGGTGTTACAGGTTGTAAGGAAGCAAGGTGAGGTTTGGTACTGGTCAAAACAATCTATATTTATTTATTATACCTACACATCACAGATAATTCATATAACAGCACTATACACCTGTCCATGCCTGAAACTGGGGAAGATACTGTATATGACATACAGTATATGTGCTAGATAAAGACGTCAGCATTGATGAGGGTTTGAAGTGCATCTGCTTTGAAAAAAATTATTTCTAAAAAGTGATATGTCTGCACAAGTATTATAATGTTATTATACTGCTGCCATTGTAAAAAATGATGTTACTTATAAGTACTTGTATAATGCTGCCATTGTAAAAAAAAAAAAAAAAAAATTATATATATATATATATATATATATTAGCTCAAAGAGCCAGCTGCCCAACGTTTCGATATGTTGTACATATCTTTCTCAAGGGAGCCTGTGTTTGAATCCAAACATTGGAGGTATTTCTAGGTTTTTGACGGCATGACAACTACTTGTTATTGTTTACATTCAAATTCATGATTTATTCTTACATGATGTAATGGTGTTCTGTATATTGTGACATCATTTTTACTTCTATCTTTGAATCTGTATCAATTCTCATTAACACTACTTTATATAAACTTATATTTTTATTATGGCTCTGAGGATCAGTCTAGATTTGGCCTCCCCAGCGCATCAGCATGCACAACTTTTGAATGAATTTTGTTTATTTATTTAAATGTTATATATTTATTGAAGTTAATTAGTTCATTCTTTTCTGTTGAGTCCCGTATATATATATATATATATATATATATATATATATATATATATATATATATATATATATATATATATATATATATATATATATATATATACATACACACACACAGTGCCTTGCAAAAGTATTCAGACCCCTGACCAATTCTCTCATATTACTGAATTACAAATGGTACACTGAAATTTCGTTCTGTTTGATATTTTATTTTAAAACACTGAAACACGAAATCAATTATTGTAAGGTGAGTCAATACTTGGTAGAAGCACCTTTGGCAGCAATTACAGCTGTGAGTCTTTTTGGGTAAGTCTACCAGCTTCGCACATTTGGATCCTGCAATTTTTGCCCATTCTTCTTGGCAAAATTGCTCAAGCTCTGTCAAGTTGGACGGGGACCGTTGGTGAACAGCAATTTTCAAGTCTTGCCACAGATTCTCAATCGGATTGAGGTCTGGGCTTTGACTGGGCCATTCTAAGACATTCAGGTTCTTGTTTTTAAACCACTCCAGTGTAGCTTTGGCTGTGTGTTTAGGGTCATTATCCTGCTGGAAGGTGAACCTCTGCCCCTGTCCCAGGTCTCTTGCAGACTTAAACAGGTTTTCCTCTAGAATTTCCCTGTATTTGGCTCCATCCATCTTGTCCTCAATCCTGACCAGTTTCCCAGTCCCTGCCGATGAAAAGCATCCCCATAACATGATGCTGCCACCACCATGCTTCACCGTGGGGATGGTGTTCTCAGGGTGATGAGCAGTGTTGGCTTTGCGCCACACATAGCGTTTTGCGCTAAGGCCAAAAAGTTCAATTTTGGTCTCATCAGACCAGAGAACCTTTTTCCACATGTTTGCTGTGTCTCCCACATGCCTTTTGGCAAAATCCAAATGGGATTTGATATGGGTTTTTTTCAGCAATGGCTTTCTTCTCGCCACTCTTCCATAAAGCCCAGCTTTGTGGAGAGTCTGAGTTATAGTTGTCCCATGGACGGTTTCTTCCACCTCAGCTGTGGATCTCTCCAACTCCTTCAGAGTTACCATTGGCCTCTTGGTTGCTTCTCTGACTAATGCCCTCCTTACCTGGTCACTGAGTTTTGGTGGACGGCCTTCTCTAGGCAGAGTCGCGGTTGTGCCATATTCTTTCCATTTTTTAATAATGGATTTAACGGTGCTCCAGGGGATGTTCAAAGTTTGGGATATTTTTGTATAACCCAACCCTGATTGGTGCTTCTCCAGAACTTTATCCCAGACTTGTTTTGATAGCTCCTTGTTCTTCATGATGCTGTTTGTTTAGATATGCTCTCTAACAAACTCTGGGGCCTTCCAGAAACAGGTGTATTTAAACTGAGATCATGTGACACTTTAATTGCACACAGGTGGACTCCATTCAACTAATTATGTGACTTCTGAAGGCAATTGGTTGCATCAGAGCTTATTTAGGGGTGTCACAGCAAAGGGGGTGAATACTTATGCAATCAAGACTTTTCAGTTTTTTATTTGTAAATAATTTTGAAAAATATGTAGATAAAATCCTAATTAAATCCATTTTAATTCCAGGTTGTAACACTACAAAATGTGGAAAAGTCCATGGGCGGTGAATAGTTATGCAAGGCACTGTATTATATATATATATATATATATATATATATATATATATATATATATATATATATATATATATATATATATATATATATATATATATATATATGTTATGTTGATCTATATTATAATGCTACAATTGTAAACACATTGTTGTTATTTTGTTATTTAAGTTCTATTGAAATACAGTATTTCTGTTTATCATAATCACAACAAAAGTGTGTATTTAAAAAAAATATAGCAAAAACTGGTTTTGAAAACTGTCCAAATTGCTTATTTGAGGGCTAAGAATAAAAAAATCTACAAAAAAAAAAGAGCATTTTTAACATGGAAATTGCCAAAATAAATGGGCAGCTGGGTGGCTAATGCCCATAAATTAACCCATCAAAATTTTTAATCGAGTGACAGCCCTAATATATATATGTTTTTGTTCAAAGAGCCAACTTCCCATCGTATCGGTATGTTTAACATACCGTTGTCATGGGAAAGTGTGTTTGAAAACAAACATTAGAGGTATTTATAGGCTTTTGATGCCATGGTAACCACACATTTATTTAGAATATATTTATATAGCTAATGATGTAACGATCTACTGTTCCTTTCTACTTCTATCATCCAACATTTGAGAAATGAAAATAGGTCCACTTGTGTGGCATTAAAAGAGCAAGCGGCTCATAGTGTGGTAATGAGGGACCTGCTTCCGTGGGGGTCTGGCGACATGCCCCTCGCAGAGAACTTTTGAAATGTTAACTTTAAAATATGCAATTTCCTGCAACCTAGAATGCACATTTTTATATTTAGATGCAGCAAAAATCTGTATAGGTTTCATTAGGTCTCAAAAAATCTCACTAACAAATTCCATCGTGCTGAAGAGCCTTCCCTGTCTTCTTAACTCTGTGCTCAGTTGCCCTGTCCTGGCCCACACTTGATTTGTTTTTAAAGTAGGTGGTATAAACTGACTTACTCCAAAAGCATCCTTTTTTAATTAAAAAAATTTTTTATCTCTTGCCAAAGTGCACAAATACTACTAGGGTGCGTGAACAGAGCGTGATCGTGTTCATCCCCTATGGGAAGGCTTGTGTGTGCTGCAGCAGTTTTGAAATCGATGTAAAATTCTCAGTAATCATCAATCGAAAAACATTTACATATATTAATACAACTTTATGTCTGCTACACGTCTGTGCTAGTGTATTTAAGTATGTTTGTGTGGTTTTATGTTTAACTGAGCTCTGAAGTCGCTACATACAGTAAAATACAACGAAACCCGTTATATTAATATTATAATAATTTCTCAAAATATAATATTAATCAGACAAAATATCATTCTTTAAACTGTACTGTTAACCTAAATTACATTCGGCTCAAAAAATTCGATTTTTACCTAGTGGTTTTTATGATATACATATAACTGTTTGTTTTTCAGACAATGCTTTTCAATCAACATAATACCATTATGTGTTGTCTGCAGACCTGATTGACAGTAATTCCGACAAGTAAAACATTTTTAAAAAAGTCATTTAAATATTTCGAGGGCAGGATTTCGAAGCCGTAACCACCTACCAAATCGACAAACCAGTACATTATTGGTTAGTGCTATGTGTCAGGAAGACATACCTATTTGAATTAGGTGTGGTTCTATAAAATATATGGGTTGGAGTAAGTGACGCACATCAAGTCGAAATTCTCTCCCGCTGAGACAATGGCAACAGCTGTGAGTGTTAGAAGGCACCAATCAGTGATAAGGGAAGCAGCATTCCATTTTGGGCAGAATTAGACGTGTCACTAACAAATGGGGTGATGCAGGATATCTATACATTTGGCAGAATTAGTCTATAACATCTTAAATCGTAATTTCAGTCTCTATATTAGAAATGTGCAGCATGCACAGTATTTCAAATGTGCTATATGCACATATATAAATAGCATGATTAGTGTGTGTAGAAACTCCACTAAAAATACATGGGATACATTTAAAAGGCACGTTTTTACTTGCAAGCAGACGTGTGATTGACAGCACTGGCATAGATGGTATGACTGGTCAAACGTCACAGGGCAGCTCAGATAGTGCAAACACTCACAGGGCTAGTAGTAGTAGCAGCGATACAATTCACAGTGGACCTGATTCTGCAAATATGCTAGACCATTTAAATACATGAATTTGTAATATAGAAAGTAAGTTGAAACATGTGGAAGACATGACTTTGCAATGCACAGATTTAGTTTAAATTGGATTACATTTATAACTTTTAAAAAAAAAAGCTTCATATTAATTATTTATATAGATATTCACATTACCTGCTTTTTCAGTGGCAAATGCATTAATCCAATGTGGTATAATAATATTCTTTACAAATTATTAATATGTAAAATGTTGTTATTATGACTTTTGGACCCCTAAGAAATACTACAAAAATATTGCATAATGGTATAATTATAATTTTGTAACAGACAAATAAATGCCTTTTAAAACATGCAATAATACATTATGTTTCTGTATATTATAAACAAAACCCATACATTTAAAAATGTCGCAGATGCATTTTTTTTTTTTTTTGCAGTACAGTGTCTGTCTCTGTGCCACGCCCTCCTGAAAGTCTTGGCAGAGTGACAGATGTGTTTTTAGGGGTAGGCTCTAGTGTTAAAAAAAAAATAAAAAATCATTCAATTTAAACCACAATCTAGCTTGGAATTAATTTTCCAATGAAAAGTTTTAATATTTTAGTGACAAATCTTTTTTTCTTTTTTTTTATTCTAAAATCTAATGTCAGTAGAGTGCAAAACTTAAATTCAAGATGGACACCAGGAAAGGTACTGTAGTCGATTCTGATGCGCAAAAAAGCATTTTTAAACGTTTTAACTTTTTTCTTTTTTTTTTTTTTTTTTTTTTAAATTTCAAGTATGTTTAAGTTAAGTAAAAACTATTCTGGGGTTTTATTTGTTGAAATTTAATGTGCCCACCCTAATACTACAGAAGGAATATAAATGTCTGTGTCTGCATGATATACTGCATAAACATCTGTTTTTTCTTATCAAAATACGTATTGAATAGAGGAAGAAATGACATATACCATTAGTGTTTTTTTTGGTTGGGATACATAGTATGAGAAGCAAATTGTGGTAGGACTACAGCAGTACTGAATTGGTAGCCCACTGAATAGGTTACCAATTTGTACTATAGCCGCTTCATCTGTAGAGTTGGCACATGATGTGAATTTCACTTAGTATAACCAGAGAATAGGTACACCATTTTTTGATGTTTTTAATCATTTCATTCCACTTTATTACTAATACTGATTTGCCAGCTGCCATTACATTTTCCAATAAGCATTTTTTTTTTCTATAACAGACTGCCATTTGGCTATAGTTAAAATAACTTAACTTTATTTTAGTATGTAAATGTATGTATTGGTATACAGACTTGCATCATGCATCAAAGAAAAGCCTAAAACAACTTTTGAAACATATTGTAAATCATTAAACATTCCATTAACTGAAAATATATGGTCTTAAAAAAAAAAAAAAAAAAAACATTAAAATGAATGGGGATTGTTTCTGGCTGTCCAGTCATAGGGTGCAGGAATTAAATGTCATTACTTTAAAACTAAAGAACTCAAGGATAATTATGGATCTAAATGTGTGAGGAAGACATGACCAGTTAAACTGCCTTAAAACAAACACATTTAAATTAAATTAGTATTATTACAATCATGTGTTCCCTTTGGGACAAGGGGTAAATGAGATGGGTTAAAATTAAGAAATCAAGAAGTTTCAATGCCTGGCTCTAATAAGAATTTCAGTTTCACAAAAACACCCTAAAAATATTTATCTTCTAAAATCTCTTCAGGTTTTTAATCTCCAGCACCCAACCCTGCATGTAATAATGTTGAGAATTCTTTCCTCAGTAATGGAACAAGCCATGAATGTGGTTCTGAGAAGTGAACCAAACAAATTCTACAACAGAATATCTTTGAATGGACTGTCTCTACCAATATCTTTGCTGTCTACTAAGTATCTGTCCCATGGGGATGTGATGTCAGCACCCGCATGCCTCTACTGGCCTGGCAGGGCAGTGCAGGAAAGAGAAAAAAAAGCTTTAAGATGAAGCTCAAAATTCGGTACACAATCAATTTGTGGGGATTCGGTACCAAACTTGGAGGGTATGTATATGTATATATTGTGATGCTAAAGACTTTGACACACTAGAAATGTATTTCTGGGTAGAGTTGTTATTGTTTTACTACACAACGAAAGCAGTAGCTCAGACAACATTGAAAAACTGGAAAGGAAAAAAAATCAATACAATAATAGCACAGTTATAGTGGGGGGAACTTAATTTCAGAGGTCATAGCACAGCAAGTGCATGTACAGTAAGTGGGAAACTCAATACAAAACACACTTTGTATTGGCTATACTGGGTGTCGAGTTAAAACAGCACAGCTTGTGTGCAGTACTGACACTGAAGAAATTCAGGACGCAGGGATAGTGTTTGAAGTGGGTCTTTTTTGAATAGGAAATATTTGTACATTTTAAGCCCAGCATACACTAGGAAACATGTTTCCAGAAACATAAGAGATGCCAACTTATGAAAGTAGAAAATATTAGCAGAAAGATAGTAGCATATAGTAGCAGAATTTTTGTTTTGTTTTGTTTTTAAGGCTAGGGGCTTTGCTAGCCCTAGAAATTAAAACGTTCTTAGGGTCTGGCAAGCCAATTACCTCTTTTGCTGTTCAATCTATCATTTTGGTAATTGTAAACACATGGCATTTAGAAATTAACAACCCCAATAGAAAACACTTATTTATTTTTAATTTGGAATTCTATTTATTCTGGATTTAAATATTAGTAATGGAGACTAAGTGCTATCAAACCTGGACTGAAATATTCAATCTCAAAACTTATAAAATTAACTATAAAAATAACAACACCTCAAGAAAGATTTTCATAGTTTTTCATTTACATTTTACTACTCTGCAACTATCAAAACACAAAATGTGTAGTAATTTATTCATTATTAAAGCAAGTTAAACCTCAAAACCCATTTGCACAAACATACAGTAATGGGGAGTCCAGCTTTTGCGTATTGCTGGTGTTTCTTCGTACCTACGTGAGTGATACAGTCATGACGCCCACCGTGTTTCACAGAGAAGTCTGTCTGGCAGTATTCACAGCAGACGTGAGATTGAGACACTCCACTTCTTTTAATGCATGACCATGTGACATTCCTGGATTTGACTAATGCATATGGTTCAGTGCCACATGAACTTCTTTGGGCAGCATTTGATTTTTTCAGTGCACCGATGAAAATAACAAATTTAGTGAAAGCCTACTTTGGAGATTTGCAATTTAGTTTTTCAACTTCAGAATTCAGCACTACATGGCAATGCCTAGAAGTTGGAATAATGGCAGGATGCACCATTTCTCTACTGGCTTTTACCATGACAATGGAAGTAATCATTAGGGCATCAAAATGGGTAGTAGGAGGAGAGCGCTTGGCTTCTGGAATGCGACTACCACCAATCTGAGCATACATGGATGACATGACAACCATGACTACAACAGTAGCCTGCACTAATCGGTTATTGGGCAAATTAACCAATAACATTGAAGGGGCACGAATGCAATTAAAGCCCACTAAATCAGGGAGCATCTCTATAATTAAAGGCAAAGTAGTAGATAAAACGTTCTTCATTAATAGTGAGGCAATTCCAACAGTGTCTGAGAAGCCAGTGAAGAGTCTTGGGAGATGGTACGACGGGGATCTAAAGGACACAGTTTGTGTGGGAGAAGTTAGACAACAAGCAGTGGAAGGGTTGAAGAGCATAGACAGCAGCGCTTTACCAGGCAAACTAAAACTCTGGTGCTTTCAGTTTGGTCTACTGCCGAGGTTGCTGTGGCCACTGACTGTGTACGAGGTTTCTTTGACAACAGTAGAGAAGCTGGAAGCTTTAATCAGTTCAAAGATCCGGAAATGGTTGGGAGTTCCACACTGCCTCAGCAGAGTGGGACTTTATGGTGAAGGAATACTGCAGCTACCAGTCTCCTCTCTAACCGAGGAGTTTAAGTGCACCAAGGTCAGACTGAAAATGACATTAGTAGAGTCACGTGACAAATGCGTAAGGGAGGCAGCACCTGTGTTGAAAACTGGAAGAAAATGGGCAGCAAAGAAAGCTGTGGAGGATGCAAAGGCTGCCCTTCGATTTGGTGATATCATGGGGCAAGTTCAGCATGGAAGAGGGGGTCTTGGTCTCATTTCAGCTCCTCCTACATGGCACAAGGCAGCCCTAGCTCAACGGAGGAAGCTGGTAGTCAATGAGGTGCAAAAGCAGGAGAGGATGAGGTGCATAAAGGCCATTTCCCAGGCCAAGCAAGGAGAATGGATGAGATGAGAGAATGTGGAACAACGCAAAACATTACACACAAAAGACAACATTCCTCCACCCAGGAGAGCAACCACCAAGAAAAGGTGTTAAATCCAATCCTCGCCCAGGGCAACTGGAAGCTGCTAGAGACTGGAAAATGCTGGCAGATGTTGGTCAACTGATCATTTGTCCACCTGAGATTGCCACCACTAACCTTCGACCAGATTTTGTCTTGTGGTCTGGATCAGCACGTCTTGTTAACCTGGTAGAGTTAACAGTACCATGGGAGGATGCTGTAGATGAGGCATATGAGAGGAAGAAACAGCGGTATGCTCAACTAGCCACTGAAGCGGAACAGCGAGGATGGAGAGTCCGGGTTTACCTAGTGGAGGTGGGTTGTCGAGGATTTGTGGCACACTCTACAGCCCGGTTTCTCAGAGACATCGGATTCAGTGGCCAAGAGTTGTGTCGCACAGTGAAGAACTTATCTGAAGCAGCAGAGAGGAGCAGCAACTGGCTGTGGTTGAGACGGAAAGATTCTAGCTGGGGATCTCAAGCACAATAGAAAGAAAGAAACGCTGATGTATAGGTAAGTAAGCTGGGCTGAGTTGAGTGGGGGACGGAGGGGGATGATGCTGGGACGCCAGAATCACCGTCGAGCCCTCTTGAGGTGTCGTGGGCTAGTCGATGAAACACAGAGGATGGAAGGTGTCCATTTGAAGACCCCAGAGATGTACCCTACTTGGCTCAATCCAGACGGTTGTCATGCTAATGCACTGGGGAGGCCGCACTGTGGTTGATCCCCGGAGCCAGCATCGCAGCCGTTGTGTGTGCTGATGCTCTAGGGAGGCAATAAGCTGATCCCTGGAGCCAACATTACACTTCAGCCATCAACAGCAGACAGAAGGATATCTACATCATATGGAAGGAAGTGCAAATGGATGGAGACACAGATGGATCACATTAGTGTAAAGCTATGTCTTAGTTGGTGCTTATCTTGGCGAAAGCCGAGTTCAAATCAGAATGAAGTTTTAACATCTACTCTCGTGTAATGGAAATAATTAAATCGTGTACTAATTAATAATTAAAACTCGATATTTCTGACAAGCCAACCTTAATCTTTCAGATGGAGGACAGTGACATTTTTTGTTTGATTAGTGATTCCTATTTTAATAACTGGTAAGTAAAGCTGGGATTTTGTCACAGAAATTTGTACTAAAACCACAGAGCAGTCATGGTAAATTTGTTCAAAATCACAGAGGATGGGGGAAATGTGTGAAGTCACAGGGATGAAAATTTAACTGTTTATTTTTTAATACAGTATATATTACCTACATAAACGTACAAGTACTTTTTTATGCAGAAAATGATTACAGCAAGAGTTGGGAATCTCGTTTCCATGTTTTTCAGTAACTGGTAAACGTTGCATTTCATTTCACTGACAATTTCGTAGTAAGCATGGTATTCACAGCTGTGCTACACAGTTGTCTTCAAACAGTAGAAAGGCCTCAAACGCTTACTTCTCTTGCTTGATTTGAGTCCCGACAGGCATTGAAAAATGCAGCTGCAGGTTGACAAAATTGTGTAGTAGAGTTTCACATGCATGTATGTTTAAATCAATTGACAGTGCTGTAAAAATTGAAAGTGTGAACGACTACATTGCAAAGTAAGGCAATCAAGCTAGTTCAACATCATTACATAAACCGTGAAAAAAGCGTTTATTTATTTTTTTGTTAAGGTGGAATTTTCAAGTTGTGTTGGTAAAGTTCAATGTTTTCTACTAAAATCACAGAACCCGTCAACACTGTGGCTTAATCCCAGACTAAAAAGCAAACAAGGCTACATTTGCACAGCTGTTTCTGAAGGACCCCTAAACTGGTTACGAAGCAACCCGGCTCAGAGCTTTAGTATGCCAGTTAAAATGCCACAATAAACTGTCAGTGAAATACAGTATTACTTAAGAACCATTAATTCATTCTAAAAAATGAAACAGGAAAACACACATGGTATTGAAATAACATTTCATAAAATGTGCAGGGAGTATCCATCATTTATTTATTTAATAAAAATCGTTGTATTGTACCCCTTCGACGTAGTGCCGTAGCAGAACCTCCAAAATAGTAGCTGCTACTGCAAAATCGTGCCAGTTGGCATCTCTGGTTTCCGGAAACATGTTTCTTCAAAAATTGTCAAGGAAACATTAAATCAGAAAACATTGGTCGGGAAACTTTCAAGCAGCACGTGGTCATTCCTGCTGCATGCTTCAAAATGGATGAAAGCCTTATTTTACTGAGTGGTGCTGACATGGGCATAATTGCATTAAAACTTCGAAGGTGCGGCTGGTTAAAAAAAAAAAAAGACCCAACGTAAACAAACAGCACTGCATCAGCCCCTGCCTAAAGTTTTTCAAAACTATTTCACTTAATCGCCTTAAAATCCCCGTTTACATCACTGTTTCTGATAATATTTATAAACACTAATCTGGAGCAAGTTCTTTGAGAAGTGCTCACATAAATATTAATGTATGCTCCTGTCATCTGGCTAACACCAGAAGTACTATCTTATTTTGCTATGTTAATTCTTATGAACATTTCAGTTAAATAAATGTGTGACAGGTAAATACAGCATGAATGAAATGTATCATTAAGTATAAATTAAATTTTTAAAATAAAACTACAATTTTTATGTCGCATAATGTTAACTACTGCTAAGCTAAACAGAAATTTCTACAACGTAAACATTGCACTAATGAAGGCATCCGTAGACTGCAGAAGTCTGTAAAAGTCGCCATCTTGCAAAGTCACATGACCAATGAACTCACACTCAGAGAGTCTCTCCTGACTGGCCAAAGGCAAAATGTTTCCTAAAAATGTTAACCCAGGTCTACTCCGGGAAACATTTCCTGGTTTCTGGACACACAGAAACAGCCAGCAAACACAAGGAAACATTGCGTCTGCAAACATGCTTCCTTGTGTGTGCTGGGCTTTACAGTACCTGCCAGCTTCAGTTATGGAATTACTGAATTTGTGAAAATAGAACATGGATGGAATGCAATTCGGGTCCAACACTCCTATTCATAACAATACAAGGTTTAATATTTGCATTTAGAAAACTGACTGTCAGGAAAAGTATCTGCATTTGTTTTGTTTTAAGACAGGAAAGCTATTTAAAAATCAGTGAGTCTTCTCTCAAGCCAGTTATACATAGTGTTAAAAAAACCTTAAGTGGGGGCTGAAAGAATGATATCCATTTGCATCCCTCTTTCTGTTGCTAAATATCTGAGTAAGCAAGCATTTGTTGCACTTCCAAGCCATACCTTGAGTATTCAACACTTAACTAATTTGCAATCGTACTCAAAACCCTCATCACATGGAAGAGACACTAAGTGCCACCTCAAAAAACAACACCCACCTTCAAATAGCCATACGAATTCCATATTTAAAAAGCAGTTAAGCGCTACAGCTAAAAACAGTTGTGCAGTCTACTAAAGTTATCAGGATTGAATAATTTTTTCCCCTTTGAACATTAGCTTTGGTAATTGAATTTCTAGTAATGTGTGGCTCTAAGGATCTTTCAGTGAAATGCGAGACACTAGGAAGTGAATTATTAAATAGATAAAAAATAAATTTATGTTTACTCCCTGTCAGAGTTCATATCCACAGGAAGCCTTGATAAAGGACCAGAATGATTTAGACAAGTTTGCTTTGGAGATTCATAACATATGCTTGCTGGACAGAATTGAGTTATCTCTGCTCCTGAGAGTAAGTTATTACAGCAGGAGCTGACAGAGATAAAGATAACTGAGGAAAATTCAATTACCTTTTAGTGTTTTCTTTCTAATAGGATCCTTAATGTGAATAAGATCTCAGATGATGCGCCTCTGTAGCACCATGTGATCTGCTTTGATACCTGCTTTAGGACAAGAGTCAAACTCTCTTTTACAGACCTTCATTAACAATGAAATATGATTGCTTTCAGGGCACTAGGGTAGATTGGAAGATCTTGATATAGAAAAATGGGAGCTAGTGTCCCTGCAGCAGTCTTTTGTAGGCGTCGGTTGTTGCTTTTCTTTTCACAGATTACCATTTTATAATTTGTTTTAAGTAAATTGTCTTTCCCTGCTATCTTTAGTAGACAAAATAAAATACACCAGTTAACTGTCCTGGTGCGTTTTCTAGGACAACATGATTACAACTTTAAATTATAGATTATGTTTTAAACAGAGTGTGTGTGTGTGTGGGGGGGGGGGGGGGGTGCTCTTATCATTAATATTAATAATCGTAACCTTGGAATCAAAACATTACATAAAAAGACGGATTTGTATTACAACTTTGAAAATATTAGAAAAATAAAATGCTTTAATACTTTAAAAACCCTACCTAACCTAATGTAATCCCACCTGTAATGCTTCGCCTGGTTGGGGCTAGTCTGGGTAAATTATTAAACAAGTATTACAAGTACAATTATTATTTTTTTTAATATTGAGGTTAATTTTGGAATACAAACTAGTGTATACCACCTTGCTTGGTGGACTGCAATTGTTTAAGCCATCTGCGTCACGAGAAAACAAGCATTCCAGGATCTGTATGCCATTTAAATTGGAATTCTTATTCAATGTGAACATTACAGGATTCTATAGCGCCTCAGTAAGTTATAAGAACATAAGAAAGTTTACAAACGAGAGGAGACCATTCAGCCCATCTTGCTCGTTTGGTTGTTAGTAGCTTATTGATCCCAGAATCTCATCAAGCAGCTTCTTGAAGGATCCCAGGGTGTCAGCTTCAACAACATTACTGGGGAGTTGGTTCCAGACCCTCACAATACTCTGTGTAAAAAAGCGCCTCCTATTTTCTGTTCTGAATTCCCCTTTATCTAATCTCCATTTGTGACCCCTGGTCCTTGTTTCTTTTTTCAAGTCAAAGAAGTCCCCTGGGTTGACATTGTCTATACCTTTTAGGATTTTGAATGTTTGAATCAGATCGCCGCGTAGTCTTCTTTGTTCAAGATTGAATAGATTCAATTCTTTTAGTCTGTCTGCATACGACATGCCTTTTAAACCTGGGATAATTCTGGTTGCTCTTCTTTGCACTCTTTCTAGAGCAGCAATATCCTTTTTGTAACGAGGTGACCAGAACTGAACACAATATTCTAGGTGATGTCTTACTAATGCATTGTAGAGTTTTAACATTACTTCCCTTGATTTAAATTCAACACTTCTCACAATATATCCGAGCATCTTGTTAGCCCTTTTTATAGCTTCCCCACATTGTCTAGTTGAAGACATTTCTGAGTCGACATAAACTCCTAGGTCTTTTTCATAGTTCCCTTCTTCAATTTCACTATCTCCCATATGATATTTATAATGCACGTTTTTATTGCCTGCGTGCAGTACCTTACACTTTTCTCTATTAAATTTAATTTGCCATGTGTCTGCCCAGTTCTGAATGCTGTCTAGATCATTTTGAATGACCTTTGCTGCTTCAACAGTGTTTGCAGAGCAGAGCAGAGCAGCCACTTTATAGCCATGTAACCCAACTGTGCTGCTTCACTTTGTTATGAGTAGTAGTAGTAGTATCAGTATTAGTAGTAGTCATAGTTTTATTATACCAGTTAATGCAGAGATGGTTCATCAGACATCTAGAGTGCTATTAATAGCAATCAGTAAAGAGTACTCGGTAAGTCCATTGTGCTGTTTTACGTTTGATAAGTGAAATCCTCTTAAAGACAAGTAACATATCTCTCTCTCTCTCTCTAGTTCACTTGTCTGAGTATCAGAGCTACAGCTCTGGATCAGATCTTGCAAACTGGGAATTGCGGCTGTAAAAAATAAAAATAGAAAAAAAAAAATCCTGTTGCCTGTGCTCACTGTTCTCTTTCCCCCTCCTGTATGCCTAATGAAGTCCCTAGGTACAGCTTGAGAGTGAGAGGATTTTACTGGATACATCATTATATTGGAATTTTGACATTGAGGTAGAAACTAGATATATGATGATTATTTATTTTTTGCTTTATTTCTCATAACCGTATCCTTGTTTTTTGTATCCGATGTAATCTGCTCTGCTGAAATGTTTCAGGGCAAAAACGATAAAATGGATGGCGCCACAATCAAAATGCTACAGAATTATTATTATTATTTTTTTTAATATACACTATCTTTTACCGTTATTTATCCATGCAGCAACACATTATTAAACTGCTACTCTTATTATGATTTAACATGGCCTCTCAGGGAGCGTTTATATAAATCACTAGTGTTTCTGGGGCCACTGCAAAATGATTCTTACAGTACAAGTCTGGAAGTTTTTGTTTTTATAAACTTTAAAACAATACAGATACAATATATGCCCTTGGGGAATTTGCTGGTTACCCTTGCCTATTTTGTTATATATTACTATGGCTTTTTATACTGTAGATACCAAACTAAACAAGGCAAAGTATTGTTCATTTAGAAAGAGTTCCTGGCACCATTTTTTTTTTTTTTGTCAGAAAAATTACTCTTTAATACATATGATTTTCAGCTTGCTTGACCTTGAAGTACATGTGGCTCAGAATTTTAGTCTGAGCATCAGCTAATAGGATAGATGAATGCGTTTTTGGAAAATGCTGCTTGGGGAGAGATGAAGAAGCTGCCATCTCTGCATTGTGACCAGTCCATTAAAACAAGAAGAAGTAGGAGAGATACTTTGATAAGTGTTCTGCCTGCGTTAACCTTGATGGCTGCTATCGATGGGACGAAGCAGTATCTGTTTCATTGGATTAGATTCTTTCCATGCACAGGAAAATCAATACTTCGAGGCGTTGGGTGACAGGGGCATCATTTCAGAATTGAAGTGGCTGTCAGACATTGTCATTCGGTGACTTTTGTTCGCCATTGTACTTTAAAGCCTTCATTTTTCTAAGTCGTCTTTCTTTCTCTCCAGGAGCCTTTGTAACAATTCCCCAGGTGGCACTTTATGTTCAGATTTTAAACTTGAGGGCAAAGATCAAGTGTGCAGATCTCTGAAAGCATCCCCTTCATTTGCCAAGAATGTCCTTATTTGCAGTGAATTTGCATGTGTGTTAGTGCTACAAGGACACTTCTGTCTCATGGATGGTTCTCTCTTTTAAAATGAAACCCACTGGGACCAGGTGTCCCAGGATTTGAGAATAGCAGAGCAGTTTAAGGCAATAGCTGGCATACTTTATAAAACAGTATAAACAGAGTGCAAATCAAGTGCTCTTTTAATATGATTTATACCATTTTGGCTCACAGCTTGAAATAACTTTGCCTCCATAGCTCAAAATATGAATGTACATACTGTCTTTCCAACAATAAAGTGTAGGTTGCTAATAATGTTAATCCCATATGGACTCACAGGTAAACGTCACTGCACTGATGTATACAGCTTATACACTGTACATATTTTAGTATACCAATAAATTGAGGTCAAACTACACAAAAAATGTGTCTATTCAACTTCCTTATTAAATATTTTAGCATCTGTATAGTAGTCTATTCTTCCATAACTATTTTTAGGCTCTTGCCCACCCTGGAAAAAAAAAGGTTACCCTAGAATTGCCCAATCAATCCTAGGTTTGGCATATTTGTTTTCCCATAACATACATTGTCCTAAAAAAGTGTTGCACATCCCCTAAAATAGATCACCTAATGCACCATACCATGTCTGGGATTGCTGATCTGTGAATTTCAGATGGTAGAAGGAATAAAAGGTTGAGTAACAGCTGACACAGCCCAGTTTGACGGCATATCTCGAAGCACAGAACTGTCTGACTTCGATCTAGGTGTGATAGTTAGGTGCCATACTACAGCAAAGAGCAACAAGGTGACCAGTGAGCTAATCAGGATTGCCACACTGCAGTGGAAGGACTTGGTAAAAACATCCACACTGTGTAAAGAATGGAGAGTGTAATCCATGCTACTGGCCAATCAGCAAGGCGGAGAAAATAGAACGATAAAAATAAACCAAATAATTTGAGGATAACAGAAAATGCGTTCCTAAAAACATAACAAGTGGCTGAAGATGCATATTCCTGCTGCTTTTCAATGTTATTATTGTGCCTGTCCTATATGCTTTGTCATTGTTTCAGCTGACAATACCAGCCTCCTCCCAGCACGTGTGGAATATGCAATTCACAGCATTCACTGAAGGAGTGTTCACCTAATCAACGATGCCATGTCATGCATGAAGCTTCTACATAAATCCAGAGTGCAAAATGTCAGCCTCATCCCCGTCTAATGATTATTGGGCAATGAACTGAACAGATTTCATCTCCGTTCGGCTCCGTGCCCAAATCCCTTCGTGTAATGAAGGATCAAGCCTGCTGTTCCACAAATGACAAAGACTTGTGACAACATATCGGTTTGCAGAGAAAGGTAACTAGCCACAGATGAGGTGCGGACACATTTCTGAACGGCGACAAGAAGTTCTTTTTTGCCAGCTGTGCCACATTACACAAAAGCCATTTGTACATCTTAAGCACTTTGTTTTTGTTTGTTTAAAATAAAAAAAGGACAAAAAAAAAATCTATATATAACAAAGACATAAGAAACAAATGATCAGACCACAGTTGACAACAGAACCTTTACTTCCGAAGCCAGGGTTTTGAGGATCTACGACTTTCAGTCTGTAGAACCTAATGAAGGTATGGGGAGTTGCCCACACCGCTGCATTGCAAATGTCCTTGACAGATGCACCCTGGAATAAAGCCCACAAAGTTGCCAGGCCCCTGGTGCAATGGGTGGTGAGCTTTTCTGGAGGGGGCATGTTAGCCATCCATTTGGACAGCCTCTGCTTAGACAGGGCTTGACCATGGGACTTCAACCCATAGCAGACAAATTATTCTGACTACCTCCAACTTTTCGTCCTGTCAACGTAGTATGCTAGGGCCCGCACTGGTCAGAGCATATGGAGCTGTCGCTCCCTGTCAGACTGGAAAGGAGGTGGATGGAGAGCCTCAAATTCCACAGCCTGGGTGACATGGAATGCCGAGATAGTCTTTGGCAAAAGGGTAGGATTGGTATGGAGCATAACCTTTGTCCTGGCCTCTGTAAAATTTAAGCAGGCTTTCGCAATTGAGAATTTTACAGATGCAACAGCAAGCAAGAAAGCCATTCAGCAATAAATATTTCAACTCAGCTGAATGCATGGGCTCAAATGGAGGCTTCATGAGAGCATTAAGCACAATGTTTAGTCTTCAGCAAGGAACAATGTCTTTCATAGGTAGTCGAAGATGCCAAGCCCCTTTCAGAAATTGCTCCTCCTGGAAGTGAGCTCCTGGACAGACCGAAATAGCTAACAGTTCGCAAAGAAACACGCTCAACTCAAACCATAATGACTTCTCTGTGGGTGCTGAAACTCAAAAAAGAATGTAAAAGTAGAATAACTTTAAAGAAAAAATTATAATAATGGCAGAAACATAAACAAACGCGTTGCAGCAATCAAGTCTTCATCAGTGCACTTTTAAGGTCCGCCCAATGTTAAATATCCCGCCGGCGACCTGGCCCTTTAACTCTTTTTACTCAGGCACTAAGAAACAGCCCTGAGGAGAGCTTTAAAACAAGGTCCTATTTGTTTATTTCCAGTAGAGGACCATGTTAGGAGATAGCCGTGAATGCGAGTGCTTTGCAATGTTACTGCTGTGCTGTAAGACAGACCTACTGCGGTGCAGTAAACAAGCATTTTCACATAAAACCTACAAAATAAGAGAAATGGCGACACCGAAGGCACAAGGACCTATTTTCCGATAAATATATATTTGTTTTTCGTGTTTGTGGATCAGATGCACGAGACAAGAGCCATTAGGGTTATGCTGTCACAGTCACCACCGTGCTGGCCATTCAAGCAACAGTGAACAGCCCCATCTTGTTCCACATGATAAGTGTCCCTGGGACGAATAATGTGATTTTTTTTTTTTTTTTTTTCCTTTTGCACATTTTCAATGAATCATTTTTTTTGGTTGATTTTGGTCCTTTTTGTATATATGGCCATAATTCCTTTATTTATTATCCAATTTGTTCAATTTTTTTCCATGTTCCCTACACGTTGAAGTTTCATTGTGCACTATCACATTTGATCTGGCCATGCTAAAATAATTTTTACAAACAATAAATAATGTTAGACAATTACATTATTTTGTTTACACATTATTTTTTACATACAATTACCCATTTATACAGTTGGGTTTTTTACTGGAACAATCTAGGTAAAAGTACCTTGCTCAAGGGTACAGCAGCAGTGTCCCCCCCACCTGGGATTGAACCCATGACCCTCCGGTCAAGAGTCCAGAGCCCTAACCACTACTCCACACTGTTGCCCTACTACTCCACACTGCTGCCCTAGTCGTCTGGCTTGATTGACTGCAACAGTTGTTGTATTGTCAACATTTTGAACCTTCAACTCAGATACAGGTTAACTTGTCTGAGGTTGAGGATTGGTCTGAGGCAGCTTGGGAACTAGGAAGTACCTGGAGTAGAACCCTTCCTTCAACTGGAGGGGGTTTCTATCATGCAAATAGACACCAATGCGGCATCTTGCGGGTCTGTGACTGATGTGCTTGACCTGTAGTGAGTAGCTGGTTTGAACGGTAGTAAGCACCCAGGTGTCCATGGTGGCACTGACGCCAATACTCCAGATGGCTCCCTGAAAAGGGGTCCTTGGCCTGTGGCACCAAACTCCTAGGGCTGCTGCTCGGCTTGTGGCTTCGATGGAGGCTTCTATCTCTGCACAGGGTGGCAGAACCTATTAAAAGCTTCCGCGGCGAGCAGCCGCGGGCCAGTTCCAAACATCACCTCTGGCAGCGGGCACAGCCAGCTGTGCCGGTCTTTTGAGTCTGCTGGGGCCTAGGGCACTGCAGGACCAAAACGTATGCCCTGGTGTGAATCGGGGCGTCCAACAGCTGTGCTTTGTCCCCATCAGGAAAGCGTGCCTGGGAAAGCCAAAGCTGCCTACGTGCAGCTATCAGCACAGCCAATTTGATAAATATTGTTTAATATTTGCTTATATTGCGTATAAATATTGCTTAATATTGATATTAATATTTTCTCTCATTTGTGAGCAAAAAAATTAAATAGGCACCAAGTACTTATCTGAACCATACTCTCATGTCAGGTCAGTCGTGAAAGGAAAAATGGCGCAGAGATCTGTGAGCGCAGTCTGTTTATGCCCTCGGGGGCGGGCCATGACTGCGTCACAGGCTCTGCAAGGAGCTTTGATACATCTTATTCAGGTTTCAGATCTTTAGAGGTAAGTACCCATACGGTAAGGGTTACATTTTGTACTTGAAAAGGGATACAAATCTGTCTTTGAAGAAAAAAAACAAAAAAAACACCCTTCTTTTATTCCTGTTTATGTGGGTATTACGTTTCAATTGAAAGGACCTACCTCAAACTCGGCATGCTTGTGGATATCCTCTGCCCTCTGTCTGCTGAGTATGAACTCTGCCTCGTTTGCGACCCTCACCAGGTGATCTTTCATAGTGTGGCTCAGCAACCTTCAAGAGAAGAGATTATTAAATACCAGCATGAGGACACCTGGGTCAAGGATGTGACTTGACAAGACTAGCTAAAGAAAACTTAAGTAACTAATTTTAGTGTCAGTCACTCATTAGAGGGCTGTAACAAACTATTGCCAGTGTTACTACAGAAACTTGCAAAAAAATAATTCTATTAATATTTCTACTCCACCCATTATAAATAAAAAAGTGTGAAATCATTTTAAAAGGATAACACTGGAAGAGGACATTTTAAATGAAATCTAGGAATTTACTATCCATCCAGTTATGTATGCATGCATGTATGTATGTATGTATGTATGTATGTATGTACATATGTACAGACGTGCTCAAATTTGTTGGTACCCCTCCACAAAAAACGAAGAATACACAATTTTCTCTGAAATAACTTGAAACTGACAAAAGTAATTGGTATCCACCATTGTTTATTCCATATTTAATAGAAATCAGACTTTGCTTTTGATCTTTTATTCAACATAATATTGTAAATAATAAAACAAATGAAAATGGCATGGACAAAAATGATGGGACCGCTAACCTAATATTTTGTTGCACAACCTTTAGAGGCAATCGCTGCAATCAAACGTTTTCTGTAGCTCTCATTGAGACTTCTGCACCTGTTAACAGGTAGTTTGGCCCACTCTTCCTGAGCAAACTGCTCCAGCTGTTTCAGGTTTGATGGGTGCCTTCTCCAGACTGCAAGTTTCAGCTCTTTCCAAAGATGTTCGATAGGATTCAGATCAGGACTCGTAGAAGACCACTTCAGAATAGTCCAATGTTTTGTTCTTATCCATTCTTGGGTGCTTTTAGCTGTGTGTTTTGGGTCATTATCCTGTTGGAGGACCCATGACCTGTGACTGAGACAGAGCTTTCTGACACTGGGCAGTACGTTTCGCTCCAGAATGCCTTGATAGTCTTGAGATTTCATTGTGCCCTGCACAGATTCCTGGCACCCTGTGCCAGGCGCAGCAAAGCAGCCCCAAAACATAACCGAGCCTCCTCCATGTTTCACTGTAGGTATGGTGTTCTTTTCTTTGAAAGCTTCATTTTTTCATCTGTGAACATAGAGCTGATGTGACTTGCCAAAAAGCTCCAGTTTTGACTCATCTGTCCAAAGGACATTCTCCCAGAAGGATTGTGGCTTGTCAATATGCATTTTAGCAAATTCCAGTCTGGCTTTTTATGTTTTTCTTTCAAAAGTGGAGTCCTCCTGGGTCTTCTTCCATGGAGCCCACTTTCGCTCAAAAAGCGACGGATGGTGCGATCAGAAACTGACGTACCTTCACCTTGGAGTTCAGCTTGTATCTCTTTGGCAGTTATCCTTGGTTCTTTTTCTACCATTTGCACTATCCTTCTGTTCAATCTGGGGTCGATTTTCCTCTTGCGGCCGCGCCCAGGAAGGTTGGCTACAGTTCCATGGACCTTAAACTTCTTAATAATATTTGCAACTGTTTTCACAGGAACATCAAGCTGCTTGGAGGTGGTCTTGTAGCCTTTACCTTTACCATGCTTGTCTATTATTTTCTTTCTGATCTCCTCAGACAACTCTCTCCTTTGCTTTCTCTGGTCCATGTTCAGTGTGGTGCACACAATGATACCAAACAGCACAGTGACTACTTTTCTCCATTTAAATAGGCTGAATGACTGATTACAATATTGGAGACATGTGTGATACTAATTAAAGAAACTAATTAGTTTGAAATATTACTATAATCCAATTATTTATTATCTTTTCTAAGGGGTACCAACAAATGTGTCCAGGCCATTTTAGAATATCTTTGTAGAATAAGCAATAATTCATCTCTTTTCACAGCTTCTTTGCTTTATTCTATGACATACCAAAGGCATGCAAGTATACCCTGATAAAATAGCTCTTAATTTCATCACTTTTCAGGAGGAATGAAGCATTATTTCAATGAGCTGTAAGGGTACCAACAAATTTGAGCACGTCTGTATGTATGTATGTATGTATGTATGTATGTATGTATGTATATACATACATACATACATACACACACACGCAAGTTATCTTGCACACTTATTTTACACAGGAGTAAGAGCTGACTTTTGCTGACCCAGGCCAATTTTCAAAAGTGATCTTTTAAAGCCAGAATGATCATAAACCCAAACAGCATTCTCTATGAATGCTAAAAGCTATTTTGCAGCACTTGTAAATGCTCCTGTAATTGAAAGATGTAAAAGGAATTGCAGATAATGTTCATTTTATCACAATTAACTCCCTGCCAACTCAAATTGGGGTTTATATTAACCCTGCATTACCTTGTGAGCATGTAAGTGACTTTCAGAATAATGTTAATAATTGCCTCAATGCCGGTACATAATTGAAAAGATATTTCATATTAAAAGGTTAGATTAAGAAATTTGACAACTGTATTTTGTTTGTCATGTTAATAAAAATCTACTAAACTCACCTTTAATACAAATGTCTTTTTTAATAGTCAAAAATAATAAAATTAAATTATTTTAACTTGTGTTCAGAACACATCATATACGAAGTATAATCACTTCTTCTTTAACTAAAAGAAAGTCTGAGCTTAAAATAAACTTTAGCAACTCGCTAGTAACACATTGTGTCCTTGTAAATCATATGTGCCCCTATTTATTACCAAACACAAAAACAGTTCCAGCGGTGGTCTTGGAACTAACTCTTACTGTATCTTTTCATAGCAATTTGTTATTTTACATTTACAATGTTAATCACAAACAAGCAGTATTAAAAAGTATTTAGGTTATTTTACCTATATTAAAATATGGATAAGATCAGTAAAAAATTGTTTTTAATTGAAACATCGGTAAAAATCAGATGGAAAAAAATCTCAGTATACACAATTTACATGTGGAATATGATGCATAGCAGTTCTGGTTTCTGATCAATATTGTCCCTGGCTTGCAAGATGAAGTCAAAGCCACATTTTCCCAAGTTAGCTGGTACTTTGCGAACGTTTGGGCAATCCAGTGCTGACGGAAATAGTATCTACAGAAGGTATGAATGTGACATCAGCACAAAACAAGCCAGGTTTATTTGTCTTGAAGTCATAAAAAGAAAATTGACAGAACTGGGTGGTGCAAGCCATCGGGAGACGGGTCAAAACTCACACCGGACATTTCAATCAATGCATATACATTTACCAACTAAAGCATCACCATTTTCAAATATTTACAATTTAGGTTGTCAGCTCAGGCAGTGTTTAACTGATGGATAGACAGCACTGTCGCATGAAGTCACCAATACATACCTCTACAATAAACAGTGGCTGTTCAGCAAAGCACAGCGCTCTGACAAACTCATTAACACAGTCATTCTGCCAACAATCAGGTGATAATGTGTTTGTGAAGTGACAGAGAACCACATTTATTTGTCTTCTGATGTCTAAAGGTCTGTTGTATACTAGGATACAGTGTAGGGCTGCTTATTACAACGTCAGAGTCAAAATAAAACAGCATTTTTTTAAAAATATTGTGTATTTCCTAGAAAATAGTACTGGGAAAATCTTGAATAATAGACAAAAAAATCGGGTATAAATCAGTAAAAACTGACATTCAGTTTTAAAAAAATACTGTAATTTTTTGGTAGAATTCGGAATAAACCGTAAACGCAGAACACTAACTATGATGCACAACTGTAGTGATGGAGTGTGTTTCTCTTTTGTATTTAATCCGTCACACGCTGAAAGGACAGAAAACGTTTTTGGCCATTCAAATTCAGACCCGAGCCTGACCCGAAAATGATATTTTCTTGCCCGCAACCGAACCGCAAGACCGGGAAAAGGTTCACATTCCGACCCCAACCCGATCCGCTTTGCAGGTCACCCGCGGGTACCCGACCCCATGCAAGACTCTGCACTGAAGTATGATCAGAGATGAGTTCCTCTTCTGAGATAATACATCAACAAAACAAGTCAGTTTATCAGTGCAAGATAACAGCCTTTGTTTATAATAGATACAAGCGTTTTCAATTAAAGTAAAAACACTGCATTTCATTTGGGACCGGGAGGGTGGAAAGATTAGTCACTTGGTTCTAATTACTTTCCCTTTAGAAAACTAATTGATTTGTTAATGATATGCATCTGACACAGGCAGACCTTACCAACCACTACATGTGCAAAAAATCCCTATGTTATCTGTACTAATAAAATATTAACCAAGGGCCAAATCCATAACAGCCACTTTCCAAGCGAGGTCAAGGCAGGTCAGGACTGTGCAAAGTGCAACAATAACAGGCCAGGTCTTTGCACTGTAACTCAACACCCTTGTTACTTTCTGCTGGCTCTAGGGAGCAGGACTGACAGCAGCATACCACCCCCCCCCCCCCCCAGCCCCTGAACAAATGCTTCTGCCAGACCAGATCCACATTAACGTAAATCTTACTTACCTTTTTATTGCTTTTAAAGTATTTTCTCTCTCTAACTAGGAATTAAGATCACATTACACAACAAAGCAAAACATTTTTCAGCAAAAAACTTAAACCCAGTATAGTATATCCTGTGCGGTGCTGTAAATGTACACAGTTTTCTGAATTTAGGGAACCATTAATTCAGAGATCTGAAGACATCATCAGATAAGCTACAGCAATAAACATCTTAAACCAGTGTATGTGTCACATGCGGCATGTAACAATTAACTCTGAGCGGTATTATTTACATTTCTTTTCAGGAATGCAGAAAGGTGTCTTCATTAGACTTCATTAGAATTAGAACTCACAATGCCACTCGCTATACCATTAACTTGGAAGTTAAGTTGCCAATGAATACCTCAACCTCATCAAATAAAAATTATATATATATATATATATATATATATATATATATATATATATATATATATATATATATATATATATATATATATTATGTTTTGCAGCACTTTAACAAGAGGCCTAAAGATTTTGAGTGTCACGTGAAGTCAAGGATCATGGCCGTCAACTGCTCTGTCATTCTGCCCCAGTCCACATGGCACAGACAGGTATTGATGGAGCCTTGAACTCTGGGGCTGGAGCCCATGATCGTCTTTCCAAAACGTATTGATTTTTCCTTAATATGGGTAAAACTTTAGAGGCCTTAGGCATTTTCTAGATTCAGGAGCAAGTCATAATGAAGAGGTGCCTACAGAAGGTCAAAATTCCAAATGATAATTACCTGCCCTCGTTGACGAGTTCAATAAAGGCCAACCCAGCGTTCTTCTGGATAGAGTTCTGCCATTCCTGAAAGACACAAATTACATGAATTTATGTAAAATGCCTCATTTCTCTACAGTCATACTGATATCTACCTGTATCTTCACCTCTCTGAATAACATATAAATATTCAATTAAACATTACATTTATTCATGGTACAGAACCTCATAATTGAATACCCAAAAGGTAAAGGAAATGTAGCCTCACAACATAATTTAACTGGTGAAAGGATTTGATAAACACTATCCTAAATGTAATCACCAATATGTAATTTGTAACATTTTTGAAAGAAGGAAAATAAAAATAGTTATAAAACTTGTACCAAACAACTCAGAGGGTTAATTTAATAAATGAAACGGCCAAGTTTTTTCTTCTCATATTCAAGGCTGTACTTGAATAATTTTGGTTCTGTGTATCCATTTGTAGTAGTATTTCCACACAATTACTTCTTCCTTATCTGGATCCAAGATAAACCACCTCTCCTCAAAATGGATCCAGATTTTTATTTGAGATATTTACTGTTTCTTTATTAAAACAATATTTATACAGCATAGCTCTGTGAGGTTCAACATCTTGTTCTCAGAGGTGCCCTGTTGGCAGCTGGATGACTACAAATCAAATACATTCATCAATCATGGAGTTAAAATCATAATTACCCGTAATTGTGACCACTAAAGCCTAGACATATTTATTTTTATAGCTCTCTTAAATTATTTATCCTGGATAGCCTTGTGGAGGTGTTAAATCCTGGCTCCTGTATGGTTTTACAACTGGTTGGGACTGAATGAGGTAAAATTATTGGTCTGTAGTCAGTCAGTGGGCACTACTGGACTTGAACCATTTTTTGTTTGTTTATTTTTTTTTTTAAGTCACCAGTCCTCAAGCTAAGGCAAACTTTACAGCATTTAAGGAATAAGCCTCCAGTAAGGTCCTGTTCATTACATCATTTTTTTGCTTGTAAAACGGCAAGATTGATAGCACTGTCCACAACTGGTTTTGCATCTTCTAGACAGCTCTGGTACATACTATCACAGAGATCAGCACACCAAGTTTTATTTATGTATTTATTTGGAAGATAGAAGTTGCAAAGAAACAAGAAAAAAAAAAACATGTATAATGATATCATACAGGATTCTTCAGTAAGCAAACAATAAATTACAAAGGGTGTATCTCTAAACAATTTTATAAATCACAACTGAGTGAATCCTAAACTGAGTTTTAATAGTTGTGAAAAAAAGAGCTTAATGGTCATCGTCTTTCATGATCAGTTCAATATTTCAGCACTTTATACACAACCATCACAAGAATAATAAAACAAAGTGATATGCAGAATGTATAAAGTTCTAGGCCCTTGTTTTCCCAGGGGCACTGGAGGAAACACATTAAAAGCCTCAAAGCCTACCGCTAATGCAGCAAAATAGCCTTAACACATAATTTAGCACTGAATGGGAAGAGCTGCAAAGAATCAGCATATTCAATAATTTCATGCCTATACGAAGTTGTATGCAATTGCCTTAGATTTCCTATTGCTATGTGCTGGATCAGTGGCAGATGTCTTCATTTATGCTGATATTTAACACAGATCAGAAAAAAGGCATGGAAAATAAAACAAAAATAAACAAGTTTAAACTTTTGTTAACATCAAGTGGCAAGAAAGCTTCCACTCTGGTTTAGAGTCTGGTAACATTAGCCAAATGAAAATCGGACATGTTTAACTCTTTGCTTATCTTTACTTCACTTGATCGGAATTCCGTGTTTATACATATCTAGCCCTGGTATGATAAACAATAAGTGATAGGAAATACCAGAGCTTCTGCTTCTTTATTTAATAATTTAAAGTTTAATTTGTCAAACTTAACAGATGCCTTTTGACTTGGGGCACGATCAGTCACGTCCTTAGACCCTACCGGTGAGGTAATGGATAAAGAACCATTAGCATAAACCTGATGAAGCTCAGATTGCAGAATGAGAAATTTAAATGTGATGAAATGTAGGTTTGCCAGTGCTAGTAACATCCCCCAATACGGCTGCAGATATGAAATTAGACAGAAAATAAATACCATTTTACCTATCAGCATCATTAAAAAGTAGATAACAATGACCAACTTCCACTGTATGCACATGAGTGTGACATGATGGACAGACATGTCCTTTTATTACAAGATTCTGATACTCTAAAGAATGTCCTAACCAACATTTCACAATGGGATAAGCGCTTCTATATGCTCAGGCACTCCCACTATATCACCATCGCTGGCAATATACACTCCCAGCAGGCAATAAGACATAAAAGAACCGAATGGCAATAGAAAATATCAGATGTCCAACATACTACATTTAATTGTGTGTACTAGAGGTTACTTCCAATAGGGTCCAGCTACAACTCATTTTTACAACAGGAGTGCAAGGAGGTCAAAATGACTTGCCCCCTCAAGATTACACAATGTTTGGTCTGGGATGTGAAGGAAGGGAAGCCCACAGGTTAAACCACACAGCTAGAACCCTTGAGATGATGGGTTTTAATCCCAACGTAACCACTAACAAGGTGTATGACCTTGGGGGCAAGTCACTTCATTTACTGCAGCCTCATTGTCGCCCATCTGTAAAACACGTCTTAATAATTAGTTTGCACTCGTTCATTGGAAGGGGGGGGGGGGGGGGGTTGTTTAATTTTGCCCTAGTGGCACCAACAAACACTGATGACCTGGTTTTCAACTTTTTGTTTGTTGCTTATGACAAGAGAAATCAGCACAGTGGTGAAGCAATTAGCCTATGCAGTGTGTGATGACATTGTGTGGGTACGTATAATTTGATTTTAAGTCTGATCAATTATAAAATTACAAGTACAAGTATATTTATGCAATCCATTTATTTGAGACTTTTGACTTCAAGGTAATATCATTGATCAGCAACTAGGATGCGTCTGATTTTGTGCGAATCCACTGCTAATCAGAATGAAACACTTCACTCATACAAGACCTACCTTACAACACAAATCGAATAAACCAAGAACTTATCATTGATCGTCTGGTCTAATAACTACCGAATCTCATACAGCACCGCATAGATCTGCGAGTAAATCAGTGATCACAAAAGCTGTTCCATCATCGCATGTTTTTTTTTTTTTTATACTCCGTAAATTATCATCTGATGTTTCTTCAGGAGTCCTTTTATACATACAAAATAATAAAAATATCTAATAAAAGACACATACAACCCAATAAGCAACAATTCAGTATTTGTTTCCAAAAAAACTGAAGGTGCAATGAAACCACTGGGGATATTATTCAAAGTGAAATACTGACTCTCCCATAAGACTTGAATCTGAAAAGAAATAGCAAATGCAATTTTTTTTACAAAACTCCAAGTGCAAAATGAAATTATTGTTGAAACACAATCAGACAGACAGTCTGATAGTCTTCAGTGTTTTCTTTTTTCTCCTTGGCAATTTTGTTTGCACCCCAAAGAGAGCTAATGGGAGCAAAGCTTTTTTTTTTTTTTTGCTTTGTTTTTAAAATGGTTCCTTAAATGTGGAACATGAGAACACTTTGCTTGAACGGCTGTCTAGCCATAACTGTACCAAAAAGCACCAGGAAGTGGAGCTAAACACTGCAGCCTTCTAAACCAGACTAAAATAAATAGCAAAGAGTTAAAAGGATGAAGGGTATCGTTTGGAAGGAAATCTCTTATTAGACAATTATAATGGCCATTGATGTTTCCTATCAAAACATCAAAAACAATGCCAACCACAACCACAGGAAAAACATTAAGAGGCCATATGTTTATCCCCATCAACATACTGTCAATTTAGAGGGGTTTTCTAGTTATCTTGGGAACAAATGAGCCAAGGGAACAGTGCTGTTAAGTTTCAGTGAAAAACTCCATCAAGTATTCTGCATTCACTGTATTAAAAGGTTTGCTTTGGTCACTGTCCCACCAGCAGTATGCCAAGCTTGAAGTATTGGAACTAGCTGCAGTGGTCATTTTCCAAGTGTCATGATTTACTTTTGTTAATTATCTGATTGCTAATGCCCTCTGTTCTCACTGTTATGACTAACAAATGCTACCCTGTTGTATATTACGGTAATAAATCAAACCGAAAAATAAATAAATAAATCACCTCTTGTGCTTCCCAAATACAATTCCATACAGATTTGATGAAATGCTGCTCTAATCTACGGTCTTATCAAATAAAAACAAGAAGTAAACCCCCAAAGCAATCTATTAAAACAATTTAAGAAGGGTGTTTGATTTTGGATTTAATTATGCATAACAGAATTTACAATTTGTAAGGTCCCAAAACCACCTGCCCACTGTAACGAGAAACAAAACCTCTCTTCTGACCTCTCATCTGCCTCTTAATATCCCTACGGATCACCCACCCTACTGCTTATGACCAAATCTAACAATCCTCATGATCTTTCACCCCTTCCCTTTGATCTCCAAGGACTATCTGCGATCTGCTGAATTTACTGGATACTCAAGATCTGTGTTTCAATGTGTTAGTTGTGCTGTCTGCAATCACTTTACGGCAATGCATGTTTACCAGTCAGAAGCAGCCCCAGGCTACAATATAGAATCAGTGCCTTAAAAGAAAACACTTCTTCAAACTTCTCTCTCAAAAAAACAACAAAAAAAAATTCTAAATAAATCACCATGGATATCTTGTTGGTTTTGTTAAAACAAAATCTAAGCAGCCTGTATATGGAGTGTAAATTCTTAGTTAAACCCCCTGGGCAGGTGCCAAGATTGCCTTGGTCCCCATGTTCCAATGCTATGAAGTAGGCCCCTCAGTCCCTCACAATACAGGATGCCTGTGGTTTTACATGCTAACATTCTACTTAAGTAACACAGTGCGAGGAAAGCAAGAGGAACCCAAATAATGTTGGTAACATTTGCATCAGCAACCTCTTGCTGATGCATCATTGGAATAATCATGCCGGACGATTATTTATTTACTTAATTGTTTAAACTTCAGTAGGAACAATCCCTAGAGGCCAAAAACATACTTACATTGTTTTCCCCAGAAATATAATTATTTATTTACTAATTGAAGTAAAATTGTATTCTAAAAAGATACAAATATACACATACATTCAACTGCAGTACATTGAATATATGCGTACAGACATTGTTTTTAACAGCTGTTCTCAAATTTTAATCCTGAAATCAGTGTTTGATTTTTTTTTTTAAATATAAAAATACTAAATTTCTAGACAACTAGAATGTATATATATATATATGTATATATATACCCTTGTGTCTTATTTTGTTACTTATATGTCATGCAGTAAAACTGTTCAGGTTTGTAAAATGAAGACCATCCAATTGGATTTAGCTTAGCTATTTTAAAATGAAGTTGTAATGTTTCACACCGTTAAAGATAGAGTACAGTACACAAATGGCACAGTTCTCAAATGGCAATATTCTTTTCAGTTTTTATATCATGGATTACTTGATCCTCCATTAAACATTATGGCCTTCACTGGAGGGGCAAGATTAATCTGTAATTCAATACCTAATTTTAAACCATCTGACGAGCTAAATCCAAACTCTTAACTGTTGCTGCAGGATTCAGAGCACCAGTATTCTTTGATGCATAAGATATCTTCTCTCTGAGGATTTCTTTCTTTGCTCTGGCTGAACGGCTTGTGCTGACTTCAAAATGATTGTAAAATAAGTTAAATTGATTTTCTTTCTTTCTTTCTCTTTTATGACTGCAATTTCTTTTTTATTGGAAGAACTGTTCTGCTTTCCATGTGACTTCCACTGTCACAATTGTAATGGTTTCCATTCAATCACTTGCACTGAGCCTCAGAGTTTCATAATCTTCATCAAATGCATCAACAAAAGAAAAAACAAAATAGTAATGATAAAAATTTATCAAACAACTGTTTAAATACTAGTACCACCAAAAGATCGAAAAAGCAATCTAGCAGATCAGGTTGGCACATAAACATTTTGTAAAAAGGACTTCAAATCACGCCCCCCCGTTAGAACATATTAGTAACAACTACAATAACTTTTATAAGAGTGAAATCTTGCACCAGAATGTCAATAGCAAAACATTCTAACCGATTAAACCACAACACATTCTATCTAAACCAATTAAAATCAGCTTTCCGTCAGTTTATTTAGATTGGTTGACTTCAAATAAATGTACAAGTGTTCAATGGCTTCCTTTAATTGTGATAAGTGTATTTCCTATACACTCTTTGTATGATCACGTCTATAGCATCTCTGGTTCCAAACAAAGAGGAAAAGAATGTTTCTTTAAAATGTTGACAACTGCATCATGAAAACCAAGGTAATCTCCATTACATTGGCAGCGTATTCATTTGGCAGGAAGTGCCTGGAGGTCGGCCTCTGTGAATTATGGAGGTTGTCGTACCTTAACAGAGACTTGTACACATAAATATACCAGGAAATATGCAGACAATATTTCATTGTATCAGTATGCGATTGTGATGCTAGAGTATAAAAACACAGACCCAAGATAAAATGAGTCAGAATTGTCAGCTGTTTAAAACTTATTTTGTTTAAAGTGGGTCGCAATCTTCTTTATAAAGCACGCTAGCCTGTACAAAATGCCAGAATGTTTGTTCTGAATGCCATTTTGCCACAAGTCAGCCTTCCACTGAGGGTTCCACTATTGCTTCAGACAGCAGCCTTGGTTGAGTCAAGTTCTTTAAGTGATCAAATCTGGAGGGTTTTGGGTTTCATGGAGGGTGATAAAAGTTGCTCTGCCCCAGCCAGCTACATGCTCCCGACAGATGACTGTCATTAAACCCTTCTGCGATCTTCTTGTACGGGGGCTGTGTAAATGTGTCCTATTAGTCCATGGTCAGTCTGTTTGGCAACTTCAGCCCTCAAGACAAATGGCAGCTGCTGCCCTCCGAGGTCTAAAGTCAAACCTATAGGGGATTTCAAAAGCCTAGCTGGAGAGAGAGAGGGGGTCTGTTCATTATAAGTTGCTGCAGGGGAAAACCGGCTTGCTACCATTAGGACTATATAAAAAGAGCTAATTATTTTTATGTTAGCTTTAAAGGGCACATCAGCACTACAAGAAATATAAAACAAAACTATCCCACCTTGCTGTTCCAAATGTATTTGGTCACTGTATCCGTATGCGCCCCAACATCTGCATAATGCCACACTGCTATGTCCAAAATCGCTGTTCTCGAGCATCTCTTGAGCCAAAAAACATGATTTCCGCATGTACCTTCACACGTACTCTGAACGTACCGGCACATGCCAAATGAAGCGTTGTATTAGCTAGATTACCTCCGTGTGGAAACACAGTAGTCTGTGTGACAAACATGGTCCGTCTAATTTTCCATAAGGAAACAAATTCCATCTCCCTATCAGTTTCAGAATAATCTGATGTTGAAATATTGTCTGGCATTATTTCGGACATTCCCTGTGTACAGTCACACTGTGTTGCTGAGGAAATTTGAATTTACATAGGGAACATCCCAAATAATGCCAGACAATATTTCAACATCAGATTTTTCAGAAACTGATAGGGAGATGGAATTTGAGGCCGAATTTGATTTCCCTACTCAGCGGTGTGTAGACGATTGTGCATGTGTTGTGTCAGGAAATGCAAATGAAAACCAAGTACGAAGGATGAAAAAATGCAATATTTATTTTTTTAGGTCGGATCATCCTCAAAGACCTGATTCCAAAAGGAAACACATTGTTTCTGAAACTCATTTGCTAGTTTATTTGATACGTGTCCATTCTGCAAACATTCCAAATCAGCTGGAGCTGTATGTAAGACTTTGGGGACGTATATTGAAATAACACAGTGCTGCTATAATTGTGGGTAGGTCCCTTCATTAGTTGAAAATGAGAACAACACCGTCTTGGGTTTTCTTTACCCCGCTTACACAGCACAGACTTTTTTTTTGTTGTTGTTGTTTTGTTTTACTGAATACAACATTAATCATAATAATACATCAAAATACAACATGTGAAGTAAATATGTACAGTGTGAAAGATGTCTACTACTACACAAAGTGGAAGCAGGTACAAGTTCCTTCCTTATGGAAAATTAGACGGACCATGTTTGTCACACAGACTAGTGTGTTTCCACATGGAGGTAATGTAGCTAATACAACTCTCCATTGGGCATGCGGCGGGACGTTTCAGAGTACATGTGAAGGTACATGCGGAAGTCATGTTTTTTTGGCTCAGAAGAGATGCTCGAGAACAGCGATTTTGGACATAGCAGTGTGACATTATGCAGATGTTTGGGTGCATACAGATTATTATACAATGACCAAATACATTCGGAACAGCAAGATGGGATAGTTTATATTTGATCTTTCATGTAGTGCTGATGTACCCTTTAAAAAGTTATCAGTTGCACTATAATAAACTGGAATCATCTGTCCTTGGTCACTGTGAACAAAGCACTTCTTGTCTTGTTGACACTGCCACGGGATTTAAAAAAAAAAAAAAAGTTCTTAGATCGTCTTGTTTTAGAAAAGACCCAAAACAATGTGGATCTGAAGCACGTCGAAGTAATTAAAAGAAAAATGCTAAGAGCTTCAAATGACTTTGAAAACTGGATGCCGCACTTTACTGTCAGAGTGAACTTTGTTTAGTCTCATGGTGATCACTGGTCTGCAACACCTGGAATAGTAAAATTATGAATGTAGTGATCAGTTTGATATGGTACACCTGGTTTAGCCTCTATGCACTAACTTATTGATCCTAACCCATCCACAGCCTTCAAGCAAAAATGAGTGCAAGACACAATGTATGTTTGGTGAAGTACAATATGCAACGGTGTGGCAACTCGGCTTTAGCCCCAGGGAAACTCCAACCTCTGTGCCAGACTACCCTGGGCTGGAATCCAACTAGTAACATTGAGGGGTCACATTTCAAGAATATGTGGGTCACAGCAGCTAGGCCAGATTCATAAATATCTGTGGTACCCAAAATCTAAACCATCAGACAGCAAGTTACATTATTTACCTCTGTACAAAAGATTGGCTAACACCATTAACCCATAAGAGCTAGACAGCAAGACTTACAAATTTTGATTCTGGATTCTATTACAATGCTATAAGACTATATTGAAAAAAAAACATGTGTGTTTTGACCTTAATTGTGGATATTGGGGATTTTCTAAACTAGAACAGGATTGGTGGTGATTGACTAGATTGTTTCTGGATTGCCATTAACACAAAAAAAACAGAAACTTTACATTAATTTATAAACTAAACTATTTGTTGTAATAAACCTGCATAACCAAAATAATTCAGTGTAAATTTAATTTCAGTCAAGTGCATTTTATCATGAATCAACCAATAAGGAGAACATAAAATAAATGCAATCTCACTACAATCTGGATGTGGCATAGCTGTAAATCACTGTTTTACACATGGCACACCGATGGTTGTAGGATGTGACTTGTCTATTTCCCTCATATGCTTGTCATATCACATTGACTGCTGACGGAGCACGTATACAGAGTCTAATTACAGATGTGATTGCTGCAGCATTTAAGCAGCCAATACCAAATCCAGATGAGATGGTATCTGATAAAAAGAAAACAAGCCTTTCTTGGGACTTTCCTCAAGTGCATTGAAATTTGAATTATGTCTTCAAGGAGAATGTATAATTAATTTAATTTAAGTTCCTAAGGTCAAGCTATTGTTCAAAGGCATACAGCAGGTCCGATTTTGTTCATTTAGAATTTCCATCGTAAGCAGACTATATGAATGACTAATACATATGCATATATTATAGCTATGATAAAATGTTGGGTACTATAATGTGTATATATAACTTCTGTTGGCCAAAAAAATTGGCTCAAGAAGACAAAATGAAAAATATATTAATCGTTGTGGTTTGACAGTTTTTTATTATTATTATTATTTATTTCTTAGCTGACGCCCTTATCCAGGGCGGCTTACAATTGTTACAAGATATCACATTATTTTTACATACAATTACCCATTTATACAGTTGGATTTTTTACTGGAGCAATCAAGGTAAAGTACCTTGCTCAAGGATACAGCAGCAGTGTCCCCACTGGGGATTGAACCCACGACCCTCCGGTCAACAGTCCAGAGCCCTAACCACTACTCCACACTGCTGCCACTTTTTTTCTTTGTTACCTTCCACTAAACGACAGAAAACTGCATACAAATATTACCAATGTTCACCATTCCTTCTTTATTTCCTCAGTTAAAAAGCCTAGCTGTAAAACATTTGGGTGCCAAGTTAAAAACACACTATTTTAGGTCCCCATGCTCTTAGACCCACTTCCTGTCAGGGAGCTTGCAGAATTAAGTGCCAGTTGATATTACTTTGTTTTTGACTTGCCACACTCGAGAATATCATTCATAGAATTTGTTATGAAATCAGCATGATGTTATCCTTTTGACTAGACGATCAGGTCGCAGGGTACCTGTGTATGTGCCCCTTTACTTGAAAAAAAATCCACTTACATAGAACTGGTCTTGAACTTTGCGTGTATGTTTTTTTAAACTACAGGACGTAGTTCTGGCTGTTCTGACATTCCACACACTGAAGGTTATTTAGTTTGCTCTACATTGTTACAAAGGGGGCCAACTTTGAATCTAATCTAACAGCCTCCGATTTCCAATTTGTTTGTTCCGCCACTGCAGTTTTAGAGCTACCTCCAATCTTCCACTGAAACATACACATATTTAATAAGCTTTAGTAGAAAGCTTGCATCACTTTATCACATGGAATAAAAAGCTGTTTATGTTTCAAAACGTGTTAAGAAAACATCCAAGATGCTCGTATGAGCCCTAGAAATTAACATGGACCAACAGTGAGTTTTTTACATCTCATTTCAAACAGCAACAGTTCTAAATGTAGTAAAAAGGAAACACTGTACAGTTAAATCATGCGAAAAATGTTTTAATCGATACTTTTTTTTTTTTTTTTTTTTTTTTAATTACATGGAACTGCAGCCTGGAAATGAAAAACTTAAATGCAAACTGAAACGAATGCCACCCTTTTATGGAAGAAAACTTGGTATTGTTGTATTCGTGTAAAAAAACAAAAACAATGTAACACACAACAATGCATTGCATTGCATCTCAAACATGTTTAAAAAGTTCTGAAACAGTTCTACAGCTATGGCCAAAGGTTTTGCATTATCTAGATTTGTAGGATTGAAACTGAAAAAATAAAACACACACACACACTATAAAAAGAACATAATTTAGATCTTATTTAGCATCATGTAATCAAAAAAACTACAAAACGATATCACAAAAGTCTACCGGAAGCCGTAACAGTAGTATTTCATGTTAGATTTCAAAATGTCAGATTTTTCCATTGTCTGCAGTTTTTCGTGAAGTATGTGGTAAACTACAAAGAGGTATGTAATTCAATATGTTAACGTCACATTATTCAGCAGGATTCATTCGACTTTATGAAGCAAAATTAGCTCATTCTATGCGGTGATGCAAAACTTTCGGCCATAGCTGTAGTTCCATTTCCACATACCTCAATCTGTACTAATTTATACTGAATACATTAATTTAGTTTGTTTGAACCCTAAGGTTTGGGGCATACATGAGAACAAGGCATTATAGTATTACCATTCACTAGACAAATAAAAAAAAACAAAAAAACATGAACAACTTGTGACCACATAGCAAGGTTGATTGTTACAATAACACAACGAGGGCTTCCCCTTCGCTCACACCTGCAATACTCATGGTTGTTACCTGTGCTGTTAATCCCCAACCTTTTATAACCAGTAAAAAATGTTTTTAAAAAGTTGCAAAAGCCTAAGAGGAGTTCAAGGCAACAGATGTCCTTTGTGGATATAATGCTGAAGCCTGTGCAGTTTTGGATGATCTATTTGACAGTAACTTAAAAGGTTAAGTAGCACAGCTACACCACTGCATACGCAGCCACATGAAGGGGCAGATTGAGTAAAAGATTTAAGAGGGTATGAAAAAAGTTTCATGCATTTGGTATAAGAAGCAACGCTGATCTGTTAGCCGTAAATAGGCTAGACAATACAGACAATTTTTCACTGTCAAAACCTTAGTGTTTCAAACTCCGAGTATTGATTTTGAACCCATCGTGGCTGCATGCTCCCTGTCAGCAGGAGGTTAAACTCTGTGCCCTCATTGCTCTCTTTTTTTGGCCTGGAGGTCAAGGGGCATGGAAAGCCAAGTACTCTGGGAAGTCAAAAGCCCTCTTCCCCTACAGTAGAAGGCAACCATCTGCTAAACAGGTTAACTCTGGCTTCAAACACAAAACGTATCATTATAAAGTTAACGGCTTGTTAAAACATTAAAACAAATGAGAACTCATGATCTCTAATGCACCACTCCAAGCTCTGCTGTATGCCTATGCAAAAACTACAATTGTAAACACACAACACCGTTGTTTAAAGTAAAGAAAAATAAGCTTTTAGGTGTATTACGGCATGGACTGCACCAAGGAACTTGGACGATCAATAACATACAAGTAATTACATAGCTCCAAAAACACAACATAATCTGGTTACTTAACACTGTATGTTTTTTTCCCTAAAGGGATATACCCAGTACACATTACAATTAAAGAATCCAGTATAGAGATAGCACAGGTCTGTGTAAATAATTTATTTGTAAAACCTGCAGAGCTTAGCTAATACAATTGACCACAAATACCAACGTCAAACTGAACACAAATACTTCTAACACTGATTAAGAAAGGATGCTTCTTTAAGATATCACTTCAAGTAATCCTATGAACTCCTGGCAGGACGTCTTGACGTTAAACATGTGTATTAATTTAGTTTTATATCAGATGAAAATGTATAAGTTTAACAAACAGTAAATATCGAATCAAAAAATTGTTTTTTGCCTTGGTTGGTTTTTTCTAATAAAAAAACTTAAGCCATACTTCCCACAGAATCAATGTTAAAGCTGGGCTGTCTAGCCAAGTTTCAAGTACAATGCTACATAAATTATTTACCAGCAAGAGGATATTGTTAACAACCCGTCAACACAGAAATTACATTTTCAAGCAAGTTATGGGCTAAAAAGGTCTTATTTTCACTCATCCTCAGTATTTAAAACAAACAGCTCTTAAAAGCAGAAAATGAATTGTTTTATAAAATGTGCATTTTTTTAAAGTGTTTTCTAGCAGTGGGCAGTAGCACATACCCACAGAATGCATAAGTGTATATCACACAATAAGCTGTAATCTAGACAGGATACAAAATCAGATCAGTAAAAGAAGATTTATAACATCCTAGCATAATAACGAAATGGGAACTAGAATTCATAAGTGCAATTACAGTCAAACACGTGCAGTACATATTGGTAACAGGACCCTTTGAAAGAGGTGCTGCATCTTCACAGCAATCTAGCTTTTTAAATGCTGATGTTAATTAATCTCAGATCTCTTTTTAATTAAGCCAGTCTAGAGCTAAGTCATTCTAGCTATTTTTTTCTTCTTCTGTGTACTGGATGCATTTCTGATAAATGGGAAAAGAACAGATGACCTGGCAGAAGGCTCAGACAATAACATGTGATTTACAGGACACAAATGCAGCTACTATAAGATTGATCAGACAGCTCTTTTAGATAGTGGACTGTTGAGTATCCGATGAAATGATTTCTAGTCTGGAAATTCTACTACTGAGTAGCCCTACGCATTATTTATTTATTAGATGTTTTGGGTTGAAACCAATTTTAAAATGATGCACTTCAGAATGCAGAGCTATAAATCCAGCTATAAACCTGGAATTGAGGTGGTGTTATTGGAAAAGATGTCAGACTGAATTAGGTCAGGCAAAAATAGAAGCTTTTTAAGTGGCCTTCAATGGTATGACGATGCTTTCAAAAATGATATTCATCATGTCTAATAAAGAAGTGCACTTTGAAGACACACTTATTATTACCTGTAAACCCAAAGTGCTGTGATATAATGTTACATGATATACCAACAGCAACCAAAACAAACAGTACTTTTTTTAAGACAGAATTCTTGTTATTTTTTTTTTTAATTATTGTTATTTATTTATTTTTTAAAAGATATCAAAAATATTACAAAAAGGCACAAATCCCAAACTATACATAAAGGGCTTACTCCATTTCGATACTGATGAACTTTGCTATGTAGATTTTCAATAGAAAACTAGTTCAATCGAGAGAGAGAGAGAGAGAGAGAGAGAGAGAGAGAGAGAGAATAAAAGATGGGCTTCAGTGAGTTACAGGAAAATAATTCCATCTAGGGTTTGTGTGATGTCAAACTATTAGACTGTTAGGTTGAGTAGTTTATAAAACGGTCACAGAAACCCGAGATGGAATCATTTTCCTTCAACTCACTGTAGCCCATCTATTATTTTTATAATACATGGATATTATCTGTGATAAAAAAGACAATAAAACGGGTGTTAAGGTTCAAATTGCAAGTGAATTTAATGAATAATAATAACGTACATTAAGTCAATATTAAAGAATCTTAAATTCAATTATCTTTTTGATAATTCAGGAACGGTGAATTAAACTGGATAGATAATGAACTGCAAAAAACAACGTATGTTTAAGGAAAAGGTGTTTCAATGGGGTATGCTCTATTTTATTTTTTAGTCTCTGACCATGGTCCAAGGGATATTCAAGGCCTTTGATATTTTTTTATACCCATCCCTTGATCTGTGCCTTTCAACAACTTTTCTTTTGAAACCGCCTTGGTGCTCATGGTTGAGTCTTTGCTTTGAAATGCACTACCCAGCAGAGGGAACTTACAGGAACTCCTGAATTTATCCTGAAATCATGTGAATCACTACAATTTAACACAGGTGGAGGCCACTTAACTTGGTGTGTGATTTTGAAGGCGATTGGTTACACCTGAGCTAATTTAGGACTGCTATTACAAGTGGGGTGGACACTTATCCAACCAAGCTATTTCAGTTTTTATTTTTAATTAATTTTCTACAAATTTCTAGAATATTCTTTTCACTTGGAAGTTGTGGGGTAGGATGTGTATATATATAAAAATATTTTAATGCATTTTAATTCCAGGCTATAAAGCAACAAAAGGTGAACATTTGAAAGTGGGTGTAGGCACTGTATATATAATCATCTCTCACAGAGGGAGCTGTTAAACTAGATTGTAGTTGCTTTATTAATATCAAGGCATTATAAATTAACAATGTCAGGTATTCTGCACTTTAAAAATCATATATTCAGTTATTATGGAGCAAAATATGATAACTGCACTGATTTCACCAAAAACAGACACATTCTTCTAAGAATTCTTTTTGACAAGCTCTTGAAGATCTGAATGCAGGGTTTAAACAAATAGTGTTTTTTTTGTATGACTGCTGCATGTATTATTTACTTTTGGAGAGCTTTGTGGATGACAAATGCACTGTATTTATTTTGAAAGGGATTACAGTACCTGCTCATGACAAGACGTAAGATATGTAAATATAATATTAATTTTAGACCTGCAATATGACATTTAAAACATCCATTCTCTAGTCTAGCACCAACACTCCAATTGTATAAAAAGATTCATTTCATCTTTGTGTTCCGTAAGTATATATCTCATGATCTGATTTGTAAGTTCTCTGCCCTATTATTTAATTAGCAGATCCTTTATTGCTGAGTTCTGTCTTGTACACAGTTCATTTGTATATATTTTGTTTTCTCTTCATTGTAATTTTTCTCTATCAAGACAATAAAAATTACTGATAAAAAATAAAAATAAAAAAAAGATTCATTTTATCTGAATAAGGACGTTTGGCAGGAGCAATATTCCATGCCTTACAAAGCTTGCTTGAGTCGTTAAATCAGTTTCTTTACTAAACGCCAAAAGGAGCAACTGTTGACTGCTGAAGCATACTTTTAAAGAGGCCAGCTTGTTTCTCATTACGTCTGATCCAGGAGGATATTCAGATGAAAATGTGTTGCAATTGGTTTCACAATGATGTTTGAGGCTGCTCGCTTTGTACTCAGACTACAGTGTGTAAGCGATTTGTTGCAGATGAGAAACAGGTTTACCAGTGTTTTCAGTAAAAGCAAACTCTTCCTTCCATTTTGGCTTAAAGCTTCATACTTTCATTTATTACTCGTGGAGGGTTTGCTCAATGTCATTGATTCCACGAAACGAACAAGCACTTCATTCAAAATAATTAAACTGACTTTCAACTGCACATCAGGCTTTCCCTCGAGGTGGTCGAAATACACATGCGCCAGCGAGTGGTGTCCAAAGTCATCAAGTTACAAAACATACTTGCCGTGAACATGCAGGCTCAAAGAAACAGGAGAGAGAGAAGGGGTGAGATGAAAGAATAATTAACATGACTGAATACAGAGAACAAAAATAACAAACTTGTGTTTATTTTAACTTTTTCTCTCTTCGTTTGTTATTTTTTCTTCAGTTCATTCAAGCCGCAAAGTGTGCGTCACCCAGGATTTCACCATGAGCCGGACTTCAACTGCCTGAGAGCTGCATGCAGCTTGTGAGCCGTGATTTGGCCACCTCTGATCTATACCTTTCACTAGGTAGCAGCATGTGTAAATGACACAAGCCAGAGGACCACCGATTAATAGAGGGTATCGTATCTTACAGGATTTGGTAGGATAGTATAATATGCCAATACAGTAGAACCTATCACAACCAAGACTGATATATTTTCTATTTAAAGAAAACCAACAACTCAGGTTAGAATTGACCATCAGTCTTTCATTAACAAGGGAAGTCAACGTATGTACAGCCAAAGGTGCTGTACAGGCTGATGTGAAATTTCTAACAGTGCATCAAATTGTAACCTGTATGTTTGATTCTTTGCAGCCTGCCACAAATATCATGATCATTTTCATTTATTTGTTACAGCCATTAAGCAGTAGGTTGCTTCATTATTAAATGAAATGGTGAACTGAGACAGACAGTGTTAATAATACAGTGTTTAAATTCACTGGTCCCTCTTTTACTATTCAACTAGTAGAGCTTGCACTTGACAAAGCAGACTTCACTCAGACAGTGGCATTAAGAAAAGATCATTATTCCAGAGATTTGAAGTTAGATATAAGAATCAATACAGTGCACAAGAATGGGCTGAAATATACCATTCCCCAGTTTATGTTCATAATCAAAATTGAACTTTAATTGCAAAAGGCCACACATCCTTTCAGCAGGCACTATCAAACTACAGTTTAGAATCCAATTCTCAACGAGAGTCTGACGTCTTTGTGCATACATCTCTCATATTTGCCATGATTAAAAACTAGTTTTTGACCTGATCCCTTGATCTTTGACATCGGACGCACTCCATCTCACAGAGGAAATTAATTACAATTTTAGAGAGATAGTATCACATCCCACCCCATCTTACTTGAAAAATAAATCAATCAAACTCAGCCCCGTCTCCTCCCCATATCTGCAACATGTCCACTTGATATCTTGTTCCGTATCTCTTCAGCCTTCTTGTACTGGAAGTAAGTTCACTTCATAGTGATATAAATCACTTCTGCGTCTAATCGGATCCACTCAAAGAACGCGAAACGCAAATCATAAAATGTAATTATCGCAGCACAACAGTCTGTATGTAATTTATCTCTGGATAAATAAGGGCTCATTTAGACACTATCCATTTTTTATTTGAGGTGGAACACACCCCACCCCCACCCCCCCCTCCCCCACCCCTTATATAATTACATTTGCATCGGGTGTGAGAGAATTTTCTGTGATTTATTAAAGCAATCAGCACCATATTTTCTGTCCCCTTTTTAACTGGAACTTCAGCCTCCTGTGTTGGAGTACTTTGCAGCTTGGGCTCAAGCAGCGGCCATCGCCAGATTCTCAGTTTGATTAGATTAGCATTAAACAACACCCTGACAGATATGACAAATAGGTGCATTAAACCATGTCATTTATTCTCCCTTCTGGATGCCAAGGTTCAGTTCTTTCCTGTGCCCCAGCTTCCCAAATATATGCAGCAAATAACACAAAAGATGATGTGTAATCTCTATAGATTACCATTGGAGAATAACTACAGTGAAAAATGTGAGATAAATGGGGGAAGAAAAGAATGGGAAAGTGTGTTTTTCATTAAAATAAAAAAAACTGCCAAAAACACATTGGCAAAAGCATTTTTTTCACAATTTTGAGCCTTTGTACTTTTATTTTTGTAATGTGTGCATTATATATGCACACGTTACATTCATACTGTATGGAGTACATTATTTGCCACCATATAGCTAATGTCTACAACGACTCCACTGTAACACCCATTAGGTGTGATCTCCTGTAGCCATTGTCCTTATTGCATTTTATTGGCAACATGTAGTATGGATTTTTTTTCACACCTGCTATGATTCTTTCATTTGTATTCATGAACTATCCATCAGCATTACCTAAATAAATGTGGAAACACTGACACAAAAAAAAAATAATCGATGCAAAGAATCATTAATTTTGCATTATCCTTTTTTGTCAGGCAAGTAAACCATCAGGGCTGCAAATGAAGGTCAAAGGTGTTTAAATGGGTCGAAACCCTTGACCTCTAGACCAATATTGCTCTCATTAAAGATATCTTATTTTACATTATTTTAAAGTAATAAGTGGGGTTTTATTGACAGGCAAAGGCTGGCTTCAAAGCGTCCATGAAAGATAACCAGTGTAATAGTCTCTCTCTCTCTCTCTTTATTTACTGCATATAACTCAAGAGCTGTAATTCAGTTGCTTTACTGCCAGCGTGAAAGAAAAGCTATATTAAGCAGTGAACAAAATGAAGAGCTTGTTGTTGTTTTAAAGGTCTGTTTTGTGTCATGTACAGCATTGACTTGCCTGAGAACACAGCAGCATGACCAGCTCCACAACCGAGCTGCTGGACTTCATGCAGACCAAACCTGAAACGACAAGAAAGAAAGGAAGGTGACCCAATACCCTCCTATTCTGCACAACCATTCTGTTCCTTAACTACCACAGTGTAATGTAATCAATTACTCTAAAGTCAAGGCTACTTTGCTGATATGTAGATCATAAAAGGGTTGATTTTTTTTTATATATATATAAACAGTTTCCACAGCATTTCTTACCTGAGAAAAGAGCCAATCAAGGTAATATAACGTTTTGTGCATTATATTTAATTGTTGGCCTATAAATAATTATAAGTTAAAATACTGTCCATATTATAAAGACCCACACATTTTTTCACAGAAGAAATTACTTAACTATGTTGGTGTAACAGAGGCTAGGTTAAGAAAAGGGACAAGCCTCTGTTTTTATTCTACACTGAAAAAAATCTGACAGGGAAAACAGGTTAGCAGGGGAAAACATGCTTGGGGGGGAAAAAAATATATATACGGTGTGTTTTTTTTTCCATGCAGCTACCATTAAAAAAATTGTAGCGCAAAAAAGAAAAAAAACAACAGACCAGACTAAATCTGCAGATCCAGAAATATTGATATTTTAATGAACAAACAAAATGTTACTGTAAACTAATACATGTTTCTGCCTTGTATTACAGCTACAAATGTGCAGAGCATATGTCTTATTGATCCATATCTGCATTTTGTGGTTTTGGACCGAGGGGGTTATTATATATGCAGAGAGGGGAAATGGCTCCATGACCTTTGCTTTCTCAGTTACTCTCTCCCTTCAGCCCTCCAGCTATCAATCAAGTTTCCATTTTGTTTGGTGGCAGCAGACACCCCAAACACTCTTATTAGTACTCTGACCCATGACCCCTTTCTCTATAAAACCTTTGCAGAACTGTAATCAGTTAGTTAAAAAGATACTCTAGATGGTTTACGGCTTACATTTGATTACTATAGTTTTTTCAAAATATTAAGAGCCAACACTTGAAAACTGCCCCATTCATTAGCAAGAGCCTTCGTTGAGGGATCCCAAAACAGCCTGTGAAGTTCAGAGGGCTCATTTACAAGCAAGACTACCCTTTGCCTATGAATGAGAGTTTAGATTATACGCTCCGCCAGTGGGGCTGTCAGAATCAAAGGGTCTGCACTCGTTTCAGATCTGCATTGTGTGATCAAAGTGGTGAATTCAGGCTACTTTATCCAGTTATTACATTTGATTCAAGGTTACATACAGTGCATACATCCATATAGTATTTAATGGAGAATACTGACAAGACTTTGGTAATAATTAAAGTTGTAAACCATGTCTAGCAAGGTCAGGAACAATTTTAGCTATTCATCATTACATCTATTTTCTCTCCCCTGTTATGACACAGGAAACTGTCTGACAGTGTATAAGGTTATTTAAAGGGTACGTAGGTAGGTTTCTTAAGATTTCTTCAAATTAAAACTAGATTTGCAATTCCCACACCTAAATTTAGATTTTCAGGTTACCATCAACGAATAGACAAGGCGGCATTTTTATCAGAACTAGAATGTGAAGCATACCACATTGTAATTTAAGCATCCATAGGAGGGACACCTCTGCCTGTCTTGCAACATGTTTTTAATCATGTTTTAGTTTATTTACGGGTACAAATCTGATGCTTACAACCATTCTGAGAGTTTGAGATTTGTAGCTCCAATACTGTATGCTGATCACTTTTCACTATCATGATCCAGAATCCTAGTTGACAGCTCCTTTTGAGTGCTTCCTGATTCCAAAGAAATCGCATGTGGTGGCCTTTCAACTATGCTGGTTGAAAGGTCAACTAACTCATGATGTGATTTCTTTGTAATCAGCCAATTACGATTCTACAGGCTCAGATAATGCCAAGATTTTGATACGATTAAAAAAAAAAATATTGGAGCAATGGAACTTGACTTTAAATGTCAATAAAGTGCAAATGAAAAGTAATAGTAATACAGTAGAAGTTACACACATAGAAGTTGTGAGCACATCACAGGAATGGAGTGTGTTTGCAAGTCTAAATGTCTTTAATTCAATGATTTCATGTATATGTACTGTATTAAACAATATCCACAGGAATCTCAGGAATAAGAAGGAGGAGCCCCATTTTCTGTTTCAAGGGGGGTGTTTAACAGACTGGTTGAAACTACTGTAAGCAACAACCAAATGTTTTACATTCCTACCATAGGCACCTCATTGTAAACACTAGTGTTTAACAGTAGCTTTATAACCACTACACTATGACATTTAATCAATAATACCTCAGCAATGTGAGGGTAAGAAATGGAAGACTTACTTGTACCTTCTATGAGCAGCTCCTGCCCATGGCTGCCCAAAAGGGTACGGGAAAGGAAGGGAGAAAAATCCACAAATATCTCCCTCAGGAGAGGGGCAGCCTTTTCAAGGGTCTGTTCAAGCCTTTCAGAAATGCTGCAAAAATTAAGGAGATGAATCAGGAGACAGCCCAGGACCTGAAGAGATTTTGAGCATTTTTCACTTTGATGTACAAAACATGAAGCAGTCCTCTCTTTATACAAATGCCAAAAGCTACCAACAGCTATCAATAGAACAGTATTGAATTGACAAACATCATATTTTAATCTGATTGTTTGGGTTTTAAAATTTGATTTAAAAAAATAATGCAATTTGTAGTAAAATGCATTTAAGAGTGCATATTTTCTCTCTGATTACTAATACTTAAAATATTAATTATTCTTACTGAAAATATATTATGACATCTTTAGGTCAGGATAAGTGTTAAGAGATGAAAGAAAGCACCAATAACTTGACTTCTTTGGAAATCCTGGAAAACTGTGCTCAATAAAATTATTGACAAAGCGTTACTCCAAGCTGAATTACCTCATATTTGAAGCAGAATCTTGTGTCATTGGGGACACTGTGGGAACAGATGGTAGATTTGCACTTGCAGATCCACTTCCTGTATTAAATACAAAATGATGCTATTACAACATCTCGATTGTTCATGGTTTTAAACAATGCTACTGCAAAATGAATGTGTGTGCTATATGTATTTTTTCATTATATACAGCGACTTGTTAGCAGTGAATAGTTGGGATGTCTATTTGCTTATGACAAGTCTCTGTGCACAGTACTGGCCATCTGTATATATGACACACAATCATGAAGTTTATAATAGAACTAACAATGGATAATATAGCTGAGCCGATATATGAATATTTTTCACAAATATGGATTGTATTGCCCTGAGGCTCAGAGAACCAACCAACAGTGGGTTATAATGCCACAAGGAAGTGAGTTTGTTACTAAAAGCAACAGTTGATTGAATTGCTGATCAGAGGCAATCAAAAATAAAACAAAATCAAAATTTAAAAAATATTACAAATCTAAAATCCCCAAAATATATATAAATAAAAATGTGAGCAGTCACCTTAACGGACACGTTTAAATAAGAAATCAATAAAATACAGTAAAGAAGGATGCTTGACCTCAATAGTGGTTCCCTTACTGGTAGACGTCAAAAAAGTCAATACAAAGATGAAAGTCTTTTCACACTTTCTCCTCCAGAACCTCCAATGTTTCACTTTCAGGGTCTAGATAAGTCAGTAGGCAGACACTCCCAAAAATCAGTAACAACGCATGGCGGGTTTAAAAAAAAAAAATAACACACATCTGCAGTGAAAGTGTTACAAGTGCTAAACACCGCAAGACAAGAGCATGTGTCTGTGGCATTGGAAGTTCTTCTATGTGTAAATGAAGTAGCCACTTCAAACACGAAGGACTAAATTGACTTATCTCTATTAATCTCTTTCCTGATAAACTGGCTCCTTCAGACTGACGGCTTTACAGACATTTACAAGGACTTGAAAGAAAATGCAAATAGATTAACTGTCTAGTGTTCCCCCAGTGAGGGCCATTGTTTACATACATTTGGAGTCCAAACCCTGCACAGCTCAGGATAATAAAACGGTCACAACTACTTATTTTATTAATTTTAGCAATAAATACCATTGTGTCTTGTCCACCTTTTAAATACTGAATGTAAATATAACCTCACTATATACAGTTTAATTGCTGTCCATGACTTATGTATTTGCAACATCGGGCTAAAATGGAGTACTTGTAGGTTAGACTGCTAATGTTTTAATATTACCACATATAATTTACATACAGTAATGTTATTTAAATACATCAACAAAAATGTGTACATATAAAGGCTAAATGCTGATATTTTATTTTTAGCGCCTCTCCTAAAAAACATACATTAAAGTACAAGTTTAACTATGTCTGATACTTGTGACATGTTCCAGTTCTTTCACACTTATCAGGATAGATTAGATACAGAACCTTTATTCAAGGTCTGGATGTTTTGGCATTCTTGCATATCCTCTGGTGTAAACACCATGATGTTTCACTCTTACTAGTTCGTTTATGTCGGCATTAAAAAAACACTGAACACCATAATTTCTGAACACCATTTGTTTGCGCATCTTTTGGCAAACTGAGTTAATTAATAACAATAATTAATAACAACTGTCTTTGGTTGCATGTGACGTCAGTAGCATGGCTCAGCTCTGCAGTGGAAAAACAACCCAGGCTCCCCTTAACCGCACCATGAGGGCTTGGTACGGCCCTGGCATGGCTCGGTTGTACAGTGGAAAAGAGGCAAAAGGGTCTACAGGAAATTAATAAGATTCTTGGCAGTCCAAAACCGCTACACAATCGTTCGGGTGACTAGAGCATTAGGAAAAGTCCAACTTCTTTAGGAACCTGTTTATTCAAAGTTATAGAACAAGTGGGGTATCCCTGAACTATGGCGGAATGGGTCTGAACCATTGTTGAACGGGAAAGATTGTTAATTAGTGTGCAATATTAGCAGTTTGTTTAATTATACTTTGCTTGGTTAGCAGTCAGCTGCTGTCCTCAATTGTTTTTTTATATACTTAAATAAATAGGGTATGAAAGTGTTTTGTGAATGTTGATTTGTATAACATTTGCCTACAATGTTTAACCAGGCATGTATTTGTAGCACCAAGGACACTGCATGGGTAATCATGCAGGAAACTTGCTGTGCTACATACAAGAATGTTATAGGCCATCATGAACTAGCATTTCTCTTCATCTGTTTACGCATTGCATCACCTCTATACCTGCGCACTGCATACCACTTTGCCGCAGGTTTCCCACCATTTCTAAAAGTTAGAACAAATAATGTATTTAGACACTGATTTTCTCAAGTAACACATTGACAATCATTTCCCTCATCAAGCATATTAACAACGACAAAAAGTAATGGCACAAAGTTTTGAGTCCAGGACCTCTTGATGCAAGTAAGCTTTGATCTGAGATCCGATCCTTTCATCAGTTTTGTCCCAGTCCCGACTGTTAGTTATTTGGAGAGAAGACAGATGATTGGCACTTTTTTAGACATTCAATCTGAGATGTCATGAACATACCAAATGAAGCACCTTCCTACACCCATCAGTAACTCACCAGCAGCCGGCTCTGTTGCTGTGCTTTGGGGAGAGTCCGATGTGGAGACCACGCTGACATTATTAACTGGGGTGGCAGCGGCAGCAGTAGCAGGGACTGGTGTGGCAGCAGTTACTGTACTAGGAGGCAAAGATGGAGCTCCACCTGCCTTCTTGGGAGCTACCACAACACTCCTGAAACAAAATGTAAAGAAAATAAATACAAGGTAAGGTTGAAACAGTAGCTGATGGTCGTGCTATTATCAATAATTATTAAATAGATAATCATCTGACAGTCATCTAAAGCTAAAAAAGGGCAGTGCCACTACTACCGAGATGTTTTGTTCCTCTATGATTTTTCCATAGAGATGCTGAGGGGGTGTTAAGTGCCACATAATTAAACTGGGTATAAGGGAATTAGTTTAATTCACTGCCCCCCTCTACTCTGCTATGGGAGAGAACATTTATTTTAAACAGTCAACAAGTGAAAGTAGGCCGAGTGTGTGAGACAGGAACTGAATTAATCTGTTGCTAAAAAACAATAATTAAAACTTTCATTATCGTCCAGCCCTTATATAAGGTAGAAAACAAAAAGAAAAACTAGGGCTGTCAATTAATCACAGTTAATTTCTGCGATTAAAGCGTGTAAACTTTTTGTATTGATACACCAGGCTTTTATCAGTATTTAGTTTGTTTGTGCTCTACACCGATTGTTTCCCAGCTTCCCCTGGTAACAGAGGGGCAGGGAAGTGTGTGCAGGAAAAAAATAAATAGAAAATCACGTTTTGCAATAAGTGTCTCTTTCTGTCACAGCTGATGTGAGGCAGTGATATGCGATGTAACAAAAGAATCACACCGAACGTAGCATCGCCTGTTTTATACAGAATATTATTCTCATTAGTGAAATTCGACTCCTACCTCCTACTGCAGGTACTTTTTTAAATACATACACATGTATATACATATATATATACATATATATATACACATATATTATATATATATATATATATATATATCTATATCGTATTTACTCAAATTTAAGTCATACTTTTGTAGCCAAAATGAAAGTTCAAATTTGGGGGGAGCGACTTGGATTCAAGGTTTTTAGTTAGGATACCAATTTACACAGTACTGCCCTCTATAGTAATTACTCTCTGTACAGTACCGGTATATTAAAATGGCTGCACACTTCATGAACATTTGTTAATGCAGCTTTTAAAAGAAAAGTGATTTTGTTTGCTTAAGAAAAGAGAAACTGCGGCATCTGAGATGTGTCAGAAGATGGAGACGCAATCGAAAGGCTATGTAATACTATAATATTACCAGTATAGTACTTGTTGAAATGATCAACACGGGTCCGGCTTCAAAATGAATATCATAATATTTTTATATATATTATATATATATATATATATATATATATATATATATATATATATATATATATATATATATATATATATATATATATATATATATATACACACATACACAGTACTGTGCAAAAGTTTTAGGCAGGTGTGAAAAAATGCTGTAAAGTAAGAATGCTTTCAAAAATAGACATGTTAATAGTTTATATTTATCAATTAACAAAATGCAAAGTGAGTGAACAGAAGAAAAATCTACATCAAATCAATATTTGGTGTGACCACCCTTTGCCTTCAAAACAGCATCAATTCTTCTAGGTACACTTGCACATAGTTTTTGAAGGAACTCGGCAGGTAGGTTGGCCCAAACATCTTGGAGAACTAACCACAGAACCACAGTTCTTCTGTGGATTTAGGCAGCCTCAGTTGCTTCTCTCTCTTCATGTAATCCCAGACAGACTCGATGATGTTGAGATCAGGGCTCTGTGGGGGCCATACCATCACTTCCAGGACTCCTTGTTCTTCTTTACGCTGAAGATAGTTCTTAATGACTTTCGCTGTATGTTTGGGGTCGTTGTCATGCTGCAGAATAAATTTGGGACCAATCAGATGCCTCCCTGATGGTATTGCATGATGGATAAGTATCTGCCTGTACTTCTCAGCACTGAGGAGACCATTAATTCTGACCAAATCCCCAACTCCATTTGCAGAAATGCAGCCCCAAACTTGCAAGGAACCTCCACCATGCTTCACTGTTGCCTGCAGACACTCACTCATTCGTGTACCGCTCTCCAGCCCTTCGGCGAACAAACTGCCTTCTGCTACAGCCAAATATTTCACATTTTGACTCATCAGTCCAGAGCACCTGCTGCCATTTTTCTGCACCCCAGTTCCTGTGTTTTCGTGCATTGTTGAGTCGCTTGGCCTTGTTTCCACGTCGGATGTATGGCTTTTTGGCCGCAAGTCTTCCATGAAGGCCACTTCTGACCAGACTTCTCCGGACAGTAGATGGGTGTACCAGGGTCCCACTGTTTTCTGCCAATTCTGAGCTGATGGCACTGCTGGACATCTTCCGATTGCAAAGGGAAGTAAGCATGATGTGTCTTTCATCTGCTGCAGTAAGTTTCCTTGGCCGACCACTGCGTCTACGGTCCTCAACGTTGCACGTTTCTTTGTGCTTCTTCAAAAGAGCTTGGACAGCACATCTGGAAACCCCTGTCTGCCTTGAAATTTCTGCCTGGGAGAGACCTTGCTGATGCAGTATAACTACCTTGTGTCTTGTTGCTGTGCTCAGTCTTGCCATGGTGTATGACTTTTGACAGTAAACTGTCTTCAGCAACCTCACCTTGTTAGCTGAGTTTGGCTGTTCCTCACCCAGTTTTATTCCTCCTACACAGCTGTTTCTGTTTCAGTTAATGATTGTGTTTCAACCTACATATTGAATTGATGACCATTAGCACCTGTTTGGTATAATTGTTTAATCATACACCTGACTATATGCCTACAAAATCCCTGACTTTGTGCAAGTGTACCTAGAAGAATTGATGCTGTTTTGAAGGCAAAGGGTGGTCACACCAAATATGGATTTGATTTAGATTTTTCTTCTGTTCACTCACTTTGCATTTAGTTAATTGATAAATATACTCTATTAACATGTCTATTTTTGAAAGCATTCTTACTTTACAGCATTTTTTCACACCTGCCTAAAACTTTTGCACAGTACTGTATATAAAATCTTTCTCTAACTATCTGGAGGAGCACAAGAAACAGGAACACTGAGGTATGTACTGCTTAATGGCGGTTTCTCCATCGCTCTCTGATTCTCTAACTTACTCACTGTTATTATGGTCTGTAAAACTACTGGAACCCCACTAGGGTAAACTCCAAAGTCCTAACTCAAACCTAAAATGAACAACACATTTCTGTCTTGCACTAATTTTGCTTGTGAACGTTACAGAGTCATGTTGGACAAATTAAACAAACGAGGACAATAAAGCAGACTGAAATAAAGTTCAAGGTAATTTACCCTTTCCCAGCTACCATAAACTGCAATGACTGTCGTTCAAAACTGAAAGTACTGTACATATTTTTTTCCCCCATTTGCATTTGTAATATAGTAGGTGATGTACTCTGATGCTTTAATGTACAGTGATACTGTGTTCCCTGCCGGCACCTAGAAATTAAATTATTTAACCGTTTATTGTGTTTTTTTCATTAAGACTTAAATGTGACTTGCATTCAGGGTCTTGAATGCTCATACCTGCAGACTGATTACAGACTGATATAAAACATTTATGGATTTGTCAAAGAAAGTGTTCTATAATATGCCAGCAAGCCAGCACAACAAAATGAAACAGAGAGCAATGCCTATGATCCAACGACTACTATTATTTTTTATAAAATAAATTATTATTACAAACAATACTAAATGTATATATTAAAGGAAACTGATAAGAAAATACAGTATAATTTTAAATGCATATGATTATTATTATTATTATTATTAGGCTTCCAAGCTGGCTTGGGAAGCCTATTGTTATTGTTAGGATTTTTCTTATTATTATTCTTCTTCCATGAACTGCTCCTGTTCACACGCGGTGTAACCAATCAACATGAAACTTGGTAGGTATCATCCTGTGTAGATTACAGTTCAGATGCAAAAAAAATTGCACTCGTGCATCAAACAAGATGGCGGCCTGACGCATTTTTCAGAAAAACCTTTCAAAATCTTCTTCCTGGGAACCAGTGAACCGATTGATCTCAAACTTTGCATACATCAGCAGCAGCCAAACCCGCTTCAAGTTTGCAAAGCAGAAGTTGCTGCGATAAATTTTACTAACAAAATGGCTGCCACAAATTTTACCAAAACGCGCCCCTAACAGCAAACTGCGTTTATTAAAGCCGCTTGACCTACAAACTCCAAACTTGGTAGGCATCGTCCCAGTTACAATGGAATACAAATGTCAAAAAGGTGCTGTTTTGTAAAGCAGTATGGCTGCCAGATGCACATTTACATCTTAAATTTAAAACTGCCTCAGTTGACAAATGGTTTACTTGACTAACTCCAAATTTCACAAGCATCATCTCTGTCACTGTCAGTACAACTCACTCTTAAAAAAATGGTGTTGTTGACCTGAACCAAAATGGCCGTCTGACAGGTTTTTTTTTTTTAAAAAAAGCTTCGAAATCTTCTTGGGAAGCGGTCAAGTGATTGATCTGACACTTGGCATATATCATCAGCAACCAAACCCACTTCAACTTTGCAACGAAGTTGCTGCGATAAATTTTACTATCAAACTGGCTGCTACCAAATTAAAAAAAGCGCACACCAAACAAACTGCTTCTGCTTGAAAACCATTTAACCAACTTACTCCCAACCTGGTAGGCATCATCCCGGTGACAAATATGGCAAAATTGAGTTGTTTTGTTAAACAAGATGGCTGCCGGACCTAATTTTCAAATTAAATTTAAAACTACTTCAGTTTAAAAACGGTTTACTTGATTAACTCCAAAGCTGAAAACCATCATGCCTGTGTCAGTACAATTAACTTTTTCAAAAATGGTGTTTGTACGTGAACCAAGATGGCCGCCCGACATTTTTTGGAAAAAAAATTCAAAATCTTCTTGTGAAGAACTGGTGAAGTTACTGACTTCAAACTTGTCAAACATCAAGAACTAATCCTGCTTCTTCCATTAATTGCTTAAGTGTTTGGTACCTGGGCTTGTGAGCCGTAAAACTGCCCGGCAGTTCCTATTATTATTATTATTATTATTATTATTATTATTATTATTATTATTATTATTATTATTATTATTATTAATAATAATAATAATAATAATAATAATAAAATGACAATACAAATGTCACTTATATAGTGCACTTCATGTAAGCATTCCAGGGCGCTTTACAAAATAAATACAAAAAGCCTGTGTCTAAAATATAATCCAGCTACAAATAAACAGACCCAAACAAATACGTTTTCAAACAGGATTTAAAAGATTCAATTGTGCTTGCATTCCTGCTATGAATCGGGAGCAAGTTCCAAAGACGAGGGGCAATATAACTTAATGCCCCGGCTCCGACAAAGTTCAAACAAATTTTAGTGACTGTCAGAAGATTAGCATTTTCCGATCTCAGTGAATGGCCAGGGACATATGGGGTCAGCAGATGTTGAAGGTAAGAAGGTTCAAGACCATGTAAGGCCTTGTAGGTAATAAGAAGAACTTTTGTAATACTGGCACCTCTTGCATTCACATATTTAGTTACTTGTCTTTTTATGTCCAAATCATGAAAAGTAACAAGGCAGTTCCATCAGCATTAACAGTAATCACCACATTAATCTGAATGGTTGGTACTTAACACAAGTGGTGATACCTACAAAAGCTGCGAAGCTGCCTAACCAGATGTCAACAGATTGCTCTTCACTGTAAAAGAAGAGTACATGAAGTGCTAAACAACAAATCTCATTAAGATTAAATAAAAAGCTATTTTTAATGATGTATTTTTTTTTATTATTATTTTACCCGTAAAGATGTAAGGATCCTACTAATTAGGTAAATCTTTGCGCCAATGCATTCTGCACTCCCTGAGCAGTGCTTAATTTTAATTACCTAGTAACATTACCCATAAGCCTAAATGTACTTCATTCAACTGGATATTTACTCAATTATATCATCTGCAGGCCCTGCTACAAAGGCATCCCATATGAATTCCCATAATGGCCTTTAAATACTTACATTTGCAAAAAAATAATAAATAACCCAGCTGAAGGTCTTGCTTTTGACTTCCAAAATGCTTGTAACTCCACTTAACAATAGGAACGTGTTTTTACAATATTATAATAATAAGCATTGGCGCATAACAGAGAAGTTTAAGACACCAGCATTAAAGACCTGCAATCATGAACATTTATTTGGCATAATAATTGTGGGGGGGGGGGGGCAACTTTTTCACTTCCTACCGTTAATGCAACATTGATTTTATTTGAATAGCTTGTTAATTTTATCAATCGCAATCCCCCCTCTCCCACTCCCATGAGGTTTTTTTTGAGGTTGGGGTGGGGTCTATCTGTGCTCTCATTATTTTTCTAAATTGGTGTAACAGTAAGCAATACGCTGGTATCAATTAATCACTCGTCAAGTAATCTTGTCGTACAACCAAGCAATACATCAATGCATCTGGATTCTGGCCATTGGTCATTTAATTATTTAGAAGGTTAACCGATACTGTACCAAATATGTCAACATATTAACAAGTTGAGTTATTATTATTATTATTATTTGTTTATTTAGCAGACGCCTTTATCCAAGGCGACTTACAGAGACTAGGGTGTGTGAACTATGCATCAACTGCAGAGTCACTTACAATTACGTCTCACCCGAAAGACGGAGCACAAGGAGGTGAAGTGACTTGCTCAGGGTCACACAATGAGTCAGTGGCTGAGTTATGGTGGCACTAAATTTTGTTCCCCCACTCTATTAGGTCCAATGAAACATTTCCACTGAAACTATTAGGCATAGGTATTGGACTCAGGAGTTTATTCCAAGGAGTGTTAAAATTAGACAAGGAAATGTATTTTAAAGTGGAAAACAATCCAAAAGGGTTCTACCTCAACTGGTGGATTTAAAAAGGGGTACAGGTGTGTAGGACATGTGTGCTAGCCAAGGTTAAAAAAATCATCCCCCATTACCTTTTTTTTAAAACATTACTAGTAGTCCCACTGCACTGTGCTGATTATTATTATTATTATTATTATTATTATTATTATTATTATTATTATTATTATTTTAAGTTTATGCAAATATAACTGGTGCATGGTGCATCCTGGGAGTTTGCTGTTGGACACGTGGTCTCATGGCAGTAAGGTTATTGAAGTGACTTTGAACAAAAAACAAATGATTTTGAAATGCATCTGTTATGTTGCTGAATAAACAGTTTAAAAAAATGTAGCCATGTAAAATATTTCATGGTTGCAACAGAACTGTCTCGACAAGCGAACCAGAAACGTCCTGATTCAACAAACAAGAAGAATTAAACTTTAGCCGAATACAACAGGCAGAGTTCAACAGCCTTTATTCACATTTTAGGGCAAATACTTTTCACCTCCCTCTTACCTTTTTATGAGGTTTACAATTAGACTGGTTCTCAGTTCAGTTGCTCCAGTATTGACTTAATTTTTCTTTGTATTTCTCTTCTCGTATTATAAGCAAGTAGAATGATTGCAAAGATTGTAAAATGTAAGGGAAAAGGCCATACATACATAAAAAGCTGTGTGCCCCTGAATACCTCAGATTGTACATTTCACAAATGTGGGTGTATTGATACTGACAAGTATTGAATTGAAGATTTAATGACAATGGATTTATCTACAATTTAAGACACTAATACGGGTTGGTCCTGGTCAATACATGGAAGTGAGACTGCCAACGACCACCAGGTCCTGCAGGGCATGACTCCGTAGAGGACTGTGCCAAACAAACAACCAAACGCTCAGAATACTGCTTGGAGGTATTGTAGTGATGGGACATTAATCCAAGGTCCTGTCTACTTTGTGGTCATGAACAATCCTATGGCACAGATATAAAAGATATGTTATGTGTCACTCCAAAACAGTAGTTGTAATTATGAACAATACATTTTGAGTATGCTGTTGGGAACATAGAAAAATAATACAGCACAATATAGATATTTGTTTTTCTTGCTTCTGTATGCAGGATTGTCAAAAGAGAATAAGATAGTAATCCACCTTATTTACTATTTAAGTGTTGCCTGAAATCCACAACCTACTGGGGTTTAATAGGAAAACAGACCCAGCCTTAACAGCTGATGTACCCCACAAGATTTGAGAGCCATCAAGATAAACCTTGGCACCTACTTGCCGCCTGTGTGGATCCCTCTATTAGATTCAGCATGGGAATGAAATCACAAACCTGGTTGTTTGAAAAGGGCTCCAGCACAAGCAGACCCAGCAGGCTTTTCCTGCTTAGCTGTTACTCTATGCTTTCCAGTGAGGTTGGCAAGCCAGGGTTGATAATCCTTAAGGAGAGTTATGATTTCTGACAAAGCATTCCTCAGATAAATGCAGGATCAGAGGGATGCCTTGAAATTCCCAGAGATTTTCAAGAGACTACTCTTTCCACAACATGAGAACAACTGTTAACAAGGTGCCTTCTCCCAAATGCATGTTAGCTCACAGAGCTTTGTGTCTGCCACAGAACAATATTTTAAATGCAAACCAGACCCAGTCTGTCCTACAGCACATCTAGATGTCTGTTCCTACAAAATCCCACTAAACTATTACTGCTCTGGTATTTCCCCAGGGATGAGAATTTATATTTCTAACTCTAAGGAGAGTTTTTACATAAAACCTCACAATCCACAAAGGACGAGATGAAAAAGCAGGCCTGTAAAATAAAACTGACATTCTGAAAAGGAACAGCTTCCTAGAGCAACAAATACTGGGTACATTTCTAGACTTTACTGGCAATGTACAGTCAAACACATTTTTTGAAAATAGGTACTTTTGTTTTTTTTGTAGTTCACATTCCCTTCTGCTAAAAGTATAATTGCTTATAAGAAATTCATTTATTGTATTTACTTTTTGTAAATACCATGTATGACATGTATGACAAGCAGGACTTCATCCGAGTACGTCATTTAATATTTTAAAATTAGGAAAAGGGAATTCCTAATTAAGAAGCAGTTAAGTACTGATTTATTTATTTATTTATTTTTAATGACAGATGTTAAATCATCATGAACTGAAATTTGTCTGTTCGGTACTTTCAGACACATGCAAAGTCACATTAATAATAATGTATTAAAGACAAACCAAAAATAAATAAATAGAAACAGAAAGAAACAAACAAAACAAGCAGAAAAAGGTTAGAATTCAAAAAACATGACCAAACTAGTGCTTTATCTGCTGACGCACGATCTGCGATGAAAACTCATTCTTTTCCAGGTACAATTTATATTAATCTGCATTGTTAATGCTGCATCTAATGACATAACAAGATTATACCAAGAGATACCACATCTAGAGTTTGTAAAAAGGCTTACCTGTCAAATGACCTGAACTGTACAGATTTATCTGTAGCACCATCTCCCATAGCTCCCAAGAATGCTGGAGGAAGGAAGGCTGGGTCGACTACCATTTCCTCAGCTGGCGTGCTGACCAGACTGCGCAGTATGTCCTTCACGTTCTTGCCCTGATTGGCAGCAGCTGCTGAAGAGGACATCTTGTTCTCCTGCTCTAGGGAATCCTGGGATTTCTTCACCTCAGAGGAGAGGGCGGACAGCACCTCACTGATGGCGTCGGGCCCAGCGATGACAGCCTCAGTCCCAGCCCCTGCCCCAGCTTTCACTTCGCTGGCAGCAATGGAGGCCTGGTCCTCTCCAATACCAGAATCCCTTCTCCGTAAAGAAGAGACATTCTCAAAATCAGCAGCAGCATGGGCGTTATCCCCATCGGCACCCTTATCCAGCTCTAGAGAAAAAAAAAAAAAAAAAAAAGGGATTTTATATGACATCGACCACTATAATATCCACAAAAGTATTTCCTTAAATAAATAAATAAATAAATAAATAAATAAATAAACATTCAACAGTCAAAAACCTAAAATAAAAATAACATATCTGGTCACTTTTGCAAGATAGTTAAAGGTTTGATTAGAACTAGTAACTGGCTACTATGTTTGCTTTTTATTTAACTGAACATATTATGCACTAGTAACCTATAGATGCAGCCACATCGCTCCCGCTTTTCGTGCTCTTCACTGATTGGCTGCGTTGTGGAGGCTTCCGTTCATTCTGAGGTTCCAGGATGTCCCTGTACTTCGATACCATGAGAACTGAAATGAAGTACACTACAGCCAAGGCTAGAAACTGGGCTTGCTTGCTGTCCTCCTGGAAAAGAAAACATCTAAAGGTAGTGCACACATCTGAGATCTGTAATTATAGATTAGAGATGTGATATCGATTCATAATGCCGTACACCCGCCACACAACACAGACATTGAACCTACGCTACGAGTTTAACTACGACTCATCTGCTACTTTAACAATGAAAGTTCTGAAAAAATAAAACATGTGCTAATAAACATGCATGCAAATTCGTAAGAGGTCATTCAGATACTGGTTAGGAGCAAGTAAAGAGGCAAGTAAGGTATTGAAAATCAGTAGCTCTTGAGAACTTACAATATCTCTGAAGACCACGGCACGTAGACGGTTAATATCCATGTCTTGTAGCAACCGATCAAGATCTCTTATAGGTGAAATACCACCTATGACAACATCCACTGGGCTCTAAGTGAAAGCAAAAACTTACCATGTCAGACAGTCTTAGTATTAATACATAATTTAAAAAAGTGCTCCAGCAAATACTTGCTTTGTTTCCCTAATCATCATGTCATGGTTTAATGTAAAGCAGCACAGCACAGATACTCGTTAATATGAATTTAAGGGACCAGCAAAAAAAAATTCATATTCTCAGTAATTCGAATTATCAGGAGTCTAAGCCAAATGCATACTGTCAGTTTTTATTGAAATTACAGTAACATGGAAATCAAATTTCAATTACAGAACAGAATACTTAAAAAGTATACATTGGAAATTAACTGCACTTGCAATCTGCATGTCCCATTTTATTCAATGGCATTTTTAATTGAGGTATAGAGCAAATTGGAAACACTGACAACTTGCATCTAGTTTGCTGTTCATAGGCCTGGATTATTGTATTCCAATAGTGTTCACGGTAATGTTTAAATCTGCAGCAACATCTTTCTTTTTCTGTATGGTGGTGCATTATCCACCGCTGCAAGAATATGATGTGTGAGCACTACGGCAACTTAAAGTGCATCATAGGATCTGCAGTCTCAAAACAGCACTAAAGAGGCACTAAACTGGATGCAAGTTAATACAATTCCCAATATTCTTTACACTCTGTTGTAACTAGAGCGATTCGTTTTATTCACGTTTCTTTCCTGGGAGGACGAAAAAATATATTTCACACCAACAGTAAGCGACTGCTAAATTTGCCTCGGACCATGTAGAAAATGTGTAGTATCGGCAAATTGATCTAATTCAAGTTCGTTTTAACGAGAATTGACGACATGAAAAAGTGATGCTATATTTTTCTCCTCCTAGTTTCAAAGGTAAATGAGTGGGGAGGTTGTGTAGTTTAACCCCTTATACCTGTTCTATTACAGGGTTATTAACAATTCTGTGCAAGTGTCTTTTTTTATATAAGGTTATTGAATATAAAATTTGACATTTGCTGAGCTAAGAATGCATAAAGATGACAGCAAAGGCACCAAGATTTTTACTGGAAGCCAATATATCAAATTTAAAAGTTCAAAAACAGAAGAGGGCTCAGAATTGGGTTTATATATTAAGGACTGCAGAGAATGCAATCTGATATGAACTGATGAAATTAAGGGTTGCGCTTTCAGAATATAAAAAAGGGATTTTGTTTCTTTCATAAGCTTCCTCTCCTCAAGAAAAAACACATTCTTCCTAAGATACCTGTGCCTTAAAAAGGATAGTACTTACAATTCACTAAGTGCAGCAATCCCATTAAAATAAGCTGTAGAACATAATCAATGATCATATTTCTCTCCAGTTCACTTCTGCTGTGGAAATGAGCGATTCAGAGAAGAAAGGCCCCTAAAACCTTATTCTGGGCTTACTGTAAGTGGCCAAAGAAGGTGACTTTAAAGATCTGTGTTTAACTGTCCCAGTATTCCAAAGGCTATTTAAAATACATTTTGGATTAAACAACAATTAAAGGTGTTTAAAGAGTATGATTAAGGGAGCTTTAAAATCAATTTTCTGACCTCTTATCAGCACTAGCAACATTATAGTTGTGCTGAAGATATGTTCTTGGTTGTTTTGTTTTTCTTAATATACACATATTTTTCAAGTTCCACTATAGCTTAAACCTAATTTGCTCTTCCTAGAACTGTGTTAGTCACACACGGTCAGCCTTTAGCTAAACTATAGAAAATGTACCTTTATTACTGGAAGTGATATGGTGCCAGGGAGAAGCTACAGTGTGGTCCTTGAAACTCTGTAAACTCTAGCACAGTGGTACTCAATTCTGGCCATCGAGATACAATCCAGTCCAGGTTTTTACTCCAAGCAGGTTCTAACGTAGTTAATTGAAGCCATTAACCCTTTGCGGTCCTATGTCGGACCTGGTCCAACATTGCAATTTTCCTTTTTCGATCCAATGTCGAACCCTGTCCGACATCATCAAAAAGACGTAAAAAATAGGTCTCTAGGTCGGAAAAAGCAGAGAAAACCATTCAACGGCCGAGTGAGACCGATAGGAAACGAGAGAAGCCGAAAAAAAAGGGGCGTATCTCATGAATACAGATAGCCCCGACACCACATAGATAACACGGACATAAACAAACAAGACAGCTGCTTCTGCATCCAGTGCTCAAAGAATATCACAGACATTTGCAGAGCTTTTTTTAGATGTTATCGTAATAAAATAGTGACTTAGATCGCATTATTGAGGAGTTTGGTGATAAAACGAGTGATCGAGATGATTTATCGGTATGCACTACTACGTAGAGGTATGTAAAAAATACAGCGAACAAGGGGTGGGGCGGGGCTGGAGATGCAGTACTGAGTGTCCTGTTGATATGCAGGGCCTTTTAAACCTGTTTTACTGTGAAAAAAAATACTTTTAAAACAGCTCAAATAAACTGCGTGAGTGAAAATAAATTGGACCTGACGCGCCTGAGACGCGCTGAATAAATGGACCACTAAGGGTTAAGAGGCAATTAACTAATTTAAGGCCTGGTTGAAATAAAGACAATGACTGGAATGGATCTCAAGGGCCAGAGTTGAGTACCACTGCTCTAACACATAACTAAGACATTTTCAGTTTAATGCCTTGCGAAGTAAGTCTAGTGCATTAACTTTCTAATTAAGCAGTGGACACAATGCAACAGGGAACATTTTTTTTATTTTTTTTTTATTTAAAATTAGTACAGCAGTATGCGTCTGTAGATTTACAAACACCATGAAATTACCCATCTAGAAACCTTGATGTTCTAAAAACTTTAGATAATTTACTGCATTTTCCAGACAATCTATGCCTGTAAGATTATTAGACTTGCCTGTGCTGGGGCAGATTTTCCCGTTCCCATTAAGCTTTGCATAGCTTTTTGTCCCCTGGCATTTTCCAGACCAGGCTTGAAACGGGTGAGCTGCTGGCATTCCAAACAGTTTCTTACAGCCACTGCACACACTGTCAAACAGAGGGAAGACATTAACAATTCTATTCTATTCTTTACAATATGAAAAACAGTTTGGTCAAAATCATACTAAATCACAAATGAAAAATAATTATATTTAATAATTTAAAAAAAAACAACAACAAAGAGCTAGGGTCATTTCTTCTCATGAAATTATTTACTTTTGTTTTAGAAACAGCAGCAATGGCATTCCTCACCAATATCAGCAGTTTGGGATTTAAATAATTAAATACGATAAAAAGGTGAGGGCAGCTCTATATGCCATGTATACTTTATGTATTTAAATCACTTCTTGTAGTTTATTGCCATAGCAACGGCGGTTCGAGTTCTTAATCTGATGTATTGCATGCCATTTTTAAAGCACAAGGGTTTGCCCACCCCCCCATGCATTTGACAAGTGACAAATGTAAACTCTGAAACGTTTAGATTATGGGAATTATTCATCTTGGAATGGACTAGCTTTTTCTATTACAGCATTCATATATCCATTTATAAAGAGAAGTTAGAGAAACCTTGTTACAACCTAGAAATCCGATTACATAGCAGCACAAGGGAGAGCATACCTCATAAAATATTAATTTCATAAAACCATGCTTCTAAAAGCAGACTAGGGTCAGACTTCCATTTCACTATATCTTAGTTCTGTAATAGCCTAGTATAAATTTAAAGGCAACATGGCTTCCATTTAACACGCAAGTATACTTGGCACCATTCCGTTGACTTACTTTTTCATAACGTGCATTAAAAATAAAAAAATAAATCTATGTGCGCCATTACACAAATGAAAGCACTCGGGTCTACTTGTTTATTAAATGGATTGTTATTCATAGTGTAGATGACATGAGGAAATGAGAAAAACTGGAATAAAAAAATGAATAATGTATGCGTTTGTAACTCTTTTATTCAGACCTGTAACCTCAGGACTGTCATTGTTGCTCTAATGTAATGGGATATAATACAACAGGCCCAGGGCTAAGTCTAGACCATTAGAAATATCCAATATAAAACTACTTCATTTTATGCTGACAGTGGGTTATAACAACAACAACATTAAAAGAAGAAAAAAAAGACAAAAAAGAGAGTAACAAGGCTCCCGAGCTATTCAATTTCAGATTTTTTTTGAAAATGGAAGCAAAAAGAATAGTGTTGCAATGCTTTTACCCAATCTGAGGCACTGTCTCAGAATCCCTCCCGATGAAATGTTCTTTTCCGCCTCAATCTCGGTGAAGCTAAGAGAGCTAGCAAAAATCAGCACATCTACAAGGCTAATCAGTCTCTGGAGGAAGGTTACAGAAGCCTCAATGGAAAGACCCTGAGCTGGCTCGAGGTTCTCTAATTCATGCTGCAAAGAAAACAAAGGGGCTTGATTGTTACAAGAGATTAGACATTATCGCCAGAGAAAAATAAAATTGACACAGTTATGTCCTCCCTCTTCTACAGCATAACAGCAGCAATACATCTAACAGGTACATTCTCATAACGCAGGACATAAATGAGAAACAGCGGGAATGAAGCTGGCAGCTGCACAAAGCAGCGCTATCAATTTAGAGGATGAAATCCGAGTCTTATTATGAGAGAGAGCGATGGCCTAATCTAAGATAGATTGGTTTTGTGTAGGCACACTGTTTCAAGGGGGTGATGTAGCAGAAGTGGAGCGGCATGGTAGGCTTGTAATATCAATACTCCAAAACACAGAAACTCCAAAGCACAGCTAGATAAAAAAATCACTGAGGAATTGGACAACTTACCGTAGCAGAGGTGGCTGCAGACAACAGAGGCAAGATCCCACCGCAAGCCATGATGATGTTGTCTACCACTTGGGAGATCAGATGAATAGTGTTGTGCACGAAGATGATATTTTCGCTGCTGTTAACAAAATCCATCACCGTCTTTGTGGAATGACTGAAAATAAAATTGCAGTGTTGGTCAATCACAGAAGTGTTAAGTTTTTGTACAGCTTTCTAAACATTACCAGCAGCTCTAATAGTACAGTCATTAAAATAACATAAGAAAAAATAATTAAAGATCATACTGTATGTCTTGCTAAAACTTCTAATGATACTGGTATTGGGTCAGGGTTAAGCATTAAACGTGTTATCTTTGAAAAAGATGTATTGCGTTTAGTAGGGACACATTAAATCTTTCCCAGACTCCATTTATCAGACATTCTGCATCTCAGCGACACAGAACGAGTAACATCAACAATATAAAATTAGAAATTAAGAAGAGCTAGGATGTTGTATCAACACATTGGTGAAAAGCTCTACTTGGGTACTCAATACGTACATTAAGCACGTCTGTTCACTACAAACAGATAACATAATAGTACAGAGGAACCCTTCCATTACATTCATATTATCTCCATATGGTAATGAACTGACAGTGGTCTGAATCGTGAGCTTTTATTACAAGGACCAATTTACTGTAATAGATATTTCTGAACAGGTCTACCCCACTTGTGTATATCATTAAAGTGTACATCCCACCTAAGTTTATTCAATTCCAAAATACAAAACCATTACCAATGCTGCCATCACTCAATTTAAACTGTTTAAGTGTAATATTTTAAGTGTATATCCCGTTTTACTGTATAGCGGTGATACTTGTACAGTTAACTGAGCACAGTGTCACGAACGTGAACAATTTCAATACATTAATTTACTAAAATGGCTGCAAAAAGGGAAACAAAGACTTAAGAGACTGTAAAAGCTATGAAGTGCTAAAATGAACACAGCATTTTTTTTAAGGTACGTCGATAATGATTTCTGTTCAGTTTTCAGGTAGGCTAAAATTGCATCTAGACGTGAAGAGAATGAATGAATACAGTAGATTGTCTGCAACGTACATACAACATTGAACAAAAACAATGATTTCCATTTAATTCTTGAATGGAAAAAGGGGTATTTTGTGAATGTGCATTGTTTACCATTTACCGTACATTTAATTAAAATCCATTATAAAACTGATGGTTCTGTGTTTTCTTATTGAAGTGAAATAATTAATTGTTGGCCTTAATTAAATGAAGCCTCAAAAGAAACAGTAAATAAGAACATAAGAAGAACATAAGAAAGTTTACAAACGAGAGGAGGCCATTCAGCCCATCTTGCTCGTTTGGTTGTTAGTAGCTTATTGATCCCAGAATCTCATCCATCAGCTTCAACAACATTACTGGGGAGTTGGTTCCAGACCCTCATAATTCTCTGTGTAAAAAAGTGCCTCCTATTTTCTGTTCTGAATGCCCCTTTATCTAATCTCCATTTGTGACCTCTGATCCTTGTTTCTTTTTTCAGGTCAAAGAAGTCCCCTGGGTTGACATTGTCTATACCTTTTAGGATTTTTAATGTTTGAATAGTTATGACTGTAGCAAAATGCAGTTTGTTACCAGTACAGTAATATTTTATAATAAGAACTGAAATTGCAGATCACCGACCTGCTTAAGTTATTTATCTGCAAAGATTCCTCTTACTATTTTATAGACCTAATGACTTATTTGTGGAGAAGGTACATTTAGATTTGAACTTTAAACAATCCACTGGAGCCACAGAGTAGCCCAGTTTAAAGCCACTCACCTCCTCCACATTTGAACATCAGTCTCAATGGAGAAGAGCAGATCGGTGAGCAAGCGCTGGTGCATGTGAGACCACCTGAATTCAGGGACGCGGAACATTGTGGACCTTGCCGATGAATCTCTCCCCTGTCCACTAGAACCAGAGGCTGCTTCTTGTCCTTGACCAGACTCCTTTGAAAACAGCAAATACAAATCAAAAACAGGAACAAGCAACCCAGCTGTCCTGCTACATGTAATCCAAATAAAAAAAGTTACATTCAAATTCATGACTATCATAATCAATGTGTGCAATGCACAGTTCATGAGTTTTTTATATAACGTATTACTGGAATGATAAACAGATAGGTAAAAAATGTCTGTTTGATATCATTATTATTAAAGTAATTGTGACATACAAGAAGATGATGATGATCAGGTTCTTTGGATGTCCTGTTTTTGCTTGTCTGATGGGTTAGTTGTGCAAAAGCACGCCTGTCAATCATATCTACACCGTTTTACTGTATTTCTTACAAATATAAAGAAATCTTGGCAGTTTCAGAAAGACCAAATTAAATTCTCACTTGAATAAATAAAATTAGCAGACCGGTCATGCAACTTACCGATGGTGAAGTTGGCTCTTGGCTTGTGCTTGCTTTCAGCTCCAGTCTTTCAGTGTCAGATGCCACACTTGAAACATCCAGTCTCGCTATCTTGATCTCTTTGGTCCTAGTGGTAGCAGTGGTTGTAGGGGCGGTGGAGGTGGAGCTCTCAGCAAGACCTTGATCTGCATCATTGCCACCATTAGCTTTTGCTGCATCACCGCTCTTCTCTTCCACCTCCTTAATGGACTGATCATTCACTTCTGCCTCTGTCTGTGTATGTACCTTCTCCCCACTTTCATGCAGTTCAGACCCAGAGGTATCAGACACGGGTTTCGGTTGAGTCAACATGTCTTCAGGCTTTTCCTCATCTTTGAGTTGAGACGTGTCATCTACTTTGCCTGTTGTGACCTGCTCCTCTGCTGCTGGGGCAGAGTCTTCATGATTTTCATTATCAGCGTTGATTTGCTCATTTGCAGAAGCCACACCACTGCTTTCTTCTTTCTGTTCCACATTGTCTGTTCCAGAGACTTTGTCCTCCAGTTTCTTAGAAGCCTCTGATGTAACCTGCTCCAAGAAGGCCTCTGCTGAGCTGGTTTCATCCACAGGGTTGTCTTTCAGTGTACGCTCCACCAGGTTCTTGGGATCCTCTACAGATTCTTCCAGTGTTTTAGCTGTAGGTTTATCAATAGGCTTCTCACATTCCACTTGCTCTGTAGAAACCTTCTCTTCTGCAGCCAGAGATGAATCAGTCACTAAAGTAAATACATCAGTAACTACTGGCTCTTCCATTTTCTCTTCCTCAGCTTTTGGTTCAGGAGCATGTTCTTTATCTTCAGTCTTAAGCTCAGTCTCTGAGGAAGTTACCATTTCTGCATTCTGGCCCTGAACTGCTTCAGGAGAATATGAGGTGCTCATCTGCTCTTCTACCTTGTTCACAGCTTCTACATCGCTGCTGACACCAGAGATAGTTCTGATGAGGCCTATGTGTCCTAGATCAGAAGCTTCACCCCCTTGTCTTTGGTACTCTCTGAACTTCTGAGCAAGGTTATCTTTGTGTTGTTCAAAAGTAACCTAAAAATTCAAATTAAATCAAATTTAATTTAAAAAGTTTTTTAAAAAGTGGTCAAAAATGGCAAAAAAAGAATGACAACAGTATCAGTAATTGTGCAAACACTGTGAAATATGAGATATGAAAATTTACAAACAAGGGGAGGCCATTCAGCTCATCCAGTTCCTAGTCGCTGATTGATCTCAAAACTTTATAAAGTAGGGTCTTAAAGCATCCAAGTGATTCTACCTCAATAGGACTAGGTAACCCATTCCATACCATAATCACTCTTTGTGTGAAGAAGTGTCTCCTTCCCTCTATCCCAAGTCTATCACCACTTAATTTTCAACTGTGTCATCTGGTACTGTTTCTGTACTGTGCTTAAAGTACTGGTTAGGATTGTAAACTCCTTTTAAGATTTTAAAGACTTACACCCTAATTCTTCTTTGTTCGAGGCCAGTGGTTCCCAACCTTTCAGTGTAGGGAACACCTTGGTGTTTGGATTTTTCCCACAGACCACTTGCCACGCATTTTTTCACATCATTATTTTTAAACTAATTTTGATGTGTATATGTATAAGTACATGTAGAAAATAACGTTTCAATATAATGTACCTAACAATGAGATTCTTGGGCTTGAATCTTCGCTACCAGCTCAGCAAGGAATGTTGCTATTTTGTGCATGACAAAGTTCCTGTTTCTTTTGTTTAAGAAATTTATTTCACACATTCTGAATGCTTTGTAGATAAATGGCATCTCGATTTTGCAGGTTTAAGAGTTTTGCTTGACAAAACCTCCTGACAAATAATGCACTGGGGCTTGGGTCATCCTCAGATCCAGTAAATGTAAATGCCAATGCTGGTCCCTGACCGTTACCTCGTAGCAAATTAATCTATCCAAAACATTACTAAACGCAACTTATTCACCAAACTTCGATCGATGTGCATATAAAAAACACCGGAAAACGAAGGCGAAGATGTTATTTACCACTTCTAGTGGGCTGTGATGTGTAAATTAAACGGGATTGGTGGCGCACAGTCGATAGGATTTATAGCATTTTGGTTAAATATGACAGTGACTGTACACATTATGTCCTGAAGTAGTGTTAATGGAATTTCCTTTTGCATACAGTCTTGTGAGATATTAAACCTGGCTGAATAAACCCATATAACAACATGGAGCTGAAATCAATCACTCACACAACGGTACAGTTCACAAGTCAAGCTACAAATACAGCCTCTTTTTGTTTCACATTAACTTCTATTACTACATGCAGCTAACCTCTCCAAAAACCGTATGGAAATATTAAGTAAATTCCTATATCCCTGGCAACACTGTAGCACATATTTTATATTGTTAAAAATGAAAAGTACTAAAACAGTGGTTTTGGTTGAGCTTTTTTATTTTATTTTTTATTTAGTCATTCCAACTAAGTTAAGAATATTCAATGCAGTGTGCAACATTTACACAGAGCGAAAAGGATGGGACCGCCAGATAACATTTTTTGTCGCCTGAACAGTGAACACAAGCAATAGAATGAGCACAGATTTGATTTACGTGAAAGCTAGACTTAGATAGATAGATAGATAGAGATATATTATTTATATAAATAAATAAATAAATAAATAAATAAACTTTTGAGAGCCACACAGTGGCTCTCAAAAGTATTCACCGCCCTTGGACTTTTCCACATTTTACTGTGTTACAACATGGAATCAAAATGGATTTAATTAGGAGTTTTTGCCACTGATCAACACAAAAAAGTCCATAATGTCAAAGTGAAAAATAAAATCTACAAATTGTTCTAAATTAATTACAAATATAAAACAGAAAATAATTGATTGCATAAGTATTCACCCCCTTTGCTATGACACACCTAAATAAGCTCTGGTGCAACCAAATGTCTTTAGAAGTCACATAATTAGTTGAATGGAATCCACCTGTGTGCAATTAAGGTGTTTCACATGATTTCAGGTTAAATACACCTGTCTCTGTGAATCTGTCTAGAACAGGCCGTCCTCAAAAACTGAGTATCCGGACGAGAAGGGCACTAGTCAGGGAGGCCACCAAGAGGCCTATGGCAGCTCTAAAGGAGTTACAGTCTTCCACGGCTGAGCTGGGAGACACTGTGCATACAGCAACAATAGCCCAGTTGCTTCACAAAACTGGCCTTTATGGGAGAGTGGCAAAAAGAAAGCCATTGTTGAAAAAAACTCACATCAAATCTCGGCTAGAGTTTGCCAGAAGGCATGTGGGAGACTCTGAGACCAAGTGGAAGAAGCTTCTATGGTCTGATGAGACCAAAATAGAGCTTTTTGGCCTCAACGCTAAGAGCTATGTTTGGCGCAAGCCTAACACCGCACATCATCCTGAGAACACCATCCATACCGTGAAGCATGGTGGTGGCAGCATCATGCTATGGTGATGCTTCTCTGCGTCAGGGCCTGCTCGTGAAGATAGAGGGCAAAATGGATTCAGCAAAGTACAGAGAAATCCTGGAGGAAAACCTGCTGAAGTCTGCAAGAGACCTGGGACTTGGGAGAAGATTCATCTTCCAGCAGGACAATGACCCCAAACATACAGCCAAAACCACTCTGGAGTGGCTTAAAAACAGAAAAAGGTCAATGTCCTGGAGTGGCCCAGTCAAAGCCCGGACCTCAATCCAATTGAGAAAATGTGGAAAGAGTTGAAAATTGCTGTTCACCAAAAGTCGCCATCCAACTTGACGGAGCTTGAGCAATTTTGCAAAGAAGAATGGGCAAAAGTTGCAGTGTCCAGATGTGCAAAGCTGGTAGAGACCAAATAGACTCATGGCTGTAATTGCTGCCAAAGGTGCCTCTACCAAATATTGACTCAAGGGGGTGAATACCTATGCAATCAATTATTTTCTGTTTTGTATTTGTAATTAATTTAGAACAATTTGTAGATTTTATTTTTCACTTTGACATTATGGACTTTTTTTGTGTTGATCATTGGCAAAAACTCCTAATTAAATCCATTCTGATTCCATGTAACACAATAAAATGTGGAAAAGTCCAAGGGGGGTGAATAGTTTTGAGAGCCACTGTATATAGATATAGATTTTTATTTTTATTTTTTATAAAGCAATGCAAAGTCTGTAAGAATTCTGTAATTTGGACAAACCAAATATGTGCCTTCATAATGTGCAACTTATTTAATTAGTATTTGTTTCACATTAGAAAGCTGTTTCAGTTAATGGAGGCTTTGAAGGCAATGCTTGGTATTGCAAAAGGGAGCTTGTAACATATACTCATTTATAAACACACCCGTAATAAAAAAAAAAAAAACAGATAAAGGTGAAAATGCAAACTACATACATATCTTATTCTAAATCACAGGGTTAAAGCTGTTTGTTGTGTTGCTTAGTTGTAGCACAATGAGTTGAGTTATTTTCATCCCTTGAACTGTATATTTCAAACCGAGAAAAAAAAAAAAAATGATACTACTGGTCTTGGATCAATCCTCACAAAGTCCAATAACATTACTGCCTCATTTGTCTTTGCTAAAACTTGAGACTGATACCCGTCCTGCATTACAGATTTTGTACTTTTCAACATGAGTAAGTGGTACATTAATCAGAGGTACTGCGAAGACAGAAAGTCAAATTGGGATAGGAAAAGTTACCCGTGTGCAATTTACAGTTTCTTCCTAAAGGCATTTGCATTTGTAACAGAAAGCCTGATAATTTGCAATTAATTAGCAGGTATTGTTCTAAAATAGCTTGCAACAAGGGTAGTCATTAATCTTCCAAATCATTTGATTGCTAATCCATAGCTGTTTGCTCTGCGAAGAAAGCTTCTAAACGCACTGCTAGTTAAAGACTTTTTTTTCAAGCTAACTACAGCATTTGCCATGTCATTTGTTTTAACTTAATTTGACATTCAACTTTTACCAATTACCAGAGCAGGTACTTGGCATATAACATTGTGCTGTCTTAATTAGTTTAAAAAATATGATCCCATTATTAAAAGCAGTACCTGCATGGATGTTGTAAAACTAATACTCAGACCTTTAACAGGGTTTAAAAAGAA